>NW_028123763.1:0-627295 GCF_965194805.1 Balaenoptera borealis
CAGTTCAAGTGTAACGGTTTTTACATTCCCTCTATCAGTGATACCTTATGAGAAGTGCCCTTTTCTGTGTGACTTATTTCACTTAGAATCGTCGTACCTAAATCCACTCATCATGCTGCTACTAACATTATGACATTGATTTCATGGCTGAGTGATATTCCATTGTACATAAGGACCACAACTTCTTTATCCATTTTTCTCTTTCCTGGGATATTTAAGGTGGAATGAAGTGGAGGTCCTTGTCAACAGAGCAGCCCTCAACTTTGGGGTTCTTGTGTCTTGCTGATTTTTCATTTTCCCAATTTATACCCCCATGAGTGGAAGTGCCCTATGCTCTCTAAGCTGTGTTTTTCAGATGTTTCAGGACACACCGTGCACTTCTCCAGAGTGGCTGTTGGCAATTTACATCCCGCCCATCAGTGTAGCAAGGCTCCCATTTCTCCATGGCCTGTCCTGCATTTCTGGTTTTGACACTTTTTTCAGCATGGCCCTTTTGACCGATGGGAAGCGAGACTTCTCTGTAGCGCTGATTTGCCTTTCCAGGTTGCTTGGTTGGCCAAAAAGGGCGTATGCGTTTTTTCCTGAATATATTCAGGAAAAAACGCATACGCCCTTTTTGGCCAAGGGCATCATTGTCAACGTTTTGCCACTTTTCATGTGCTTTAAAGGCGATTCGTATCTACCTCCTGAAGTCTGTTTCGTGCAATTCTGCCTTGATTTCAAATCCTCTTCTTTGCCTTCCCTCAATATATTTGTGGACGAGAGTTATCATTTATAACTCTGCAGGTTTGTGAATTGCAGTGCCCTGAACCTCCATTTTACAACTCGCTTTTTTGGGAGCTGGCCGCAAAAGCGCAGGATGGCTTCAGGCCCTGTTCTGGTTCCGGGGGGCAGGCTGAGCCTGTGGTTAATTCTTCTTCCTGATGGGAAAATAGAGTGACCTGTGCCTGTCCCAACACCAAGAGCTAGTCTCTCGTTGGTTCCCCGTCTTCCCGTTCATCCTCAGGACAAATTGCAACCTGTACGGAACAGGAGGTTAAAGGTGCTGATGCTCCAAGTAGGGAGATTGCTAGTAAAGCGGCTGGAATGGCGAACCCGGGCACAAGGAGATGAGAAATGAGGTGCGTTTTAGAAACCTTTCCCCATCACACGGTGTACCATCTTCTGGGTTTCTCATGCATGTTTTCGATGTAGGAAGATGCCCTTGAAGCTGGAGATTTGGGACCCATGCGATGGGTACCACGCAGTATTACTTTAAAGGGTCTGCGTTTGCTCACCCAACCTCACCAAACCTCTCAGCCCCAAGAGTGTCCACCCTTATGTCTCATCCAGCTGTGGGTCTAGATATGGTCAATCCAGGTTGCATCACAGCCCCTGAACTCATTGTGTAAGAATTTCTATCTCTTTCACTGTCGTTGTTTCATGGGTTTTTCAAAGTAATTTATTTTCATAATGGGGTTTAGCTGCTTTTCACGGCTGTGTTTATGCCGCTTTCCACCCACTTGACACACTAACAGAGAGATATCAATACATAGGCTTTAAGATTATTACTAGTCAGATATATTCTTGTGCGGTGAATAGGGCGTGTTGAGTCCAGTTCTCTGAGCAAGGAGTAGGTCTTGTCTACTACATATTGGGTTTATGGAACGGTATCTGAGCTAATTTGATACCCTTGTTTTATGTATCACCCCACCTCACCTTTCCCGTTAAGCAGCCATAGTGTGTTTTCTGCATGTGTGACTCTGTTCTGTTTTGTAATTCAGTTCAAGTGTAACGGTTTTTACATTCCCTCTATCAGTGATACCTTATGAGAAGTGTCCTTTTCTGTGTGACTTATTTCACTTAGAATCGTCGTACCTAAATCCACTCATCATGCTGCTACTAACCTTATGACATTGATTTCATGGCTGAGTGATATTCCATTGTACATAAGGACCACAACTTCTTTATCCATTTTTCTCTTTCCTGGGATATTTAAGGTGGAATGAAGTGGAGGTCCTTGTCAACAGAGCAGCCCTCAACTTTGGGGTGCTTGTGTCTTGCTGATTTTTCATTTTCCCAATTTATACCCCCATGAGTGGAAATGCCCTATGCTCTCTAAGCTGTGTTTTTCAGATGTTTCAGGACACACCGTGCACTTCTCCAGAGTGGCTGTTGGCAATTTACATCCCGCCCATCAGTGTAGCAAGGCTCCCATTTCTCCATGGCCTGTCCTGCATTTCTGGTTTTGACACTTTTTTCAGCATGGCCCTTTTGACCGATGGGAAGCGAGACTTCTCTGTAGCGCCGATTTGCCTTTCCAGGTTGCTTGGTTGGCCAAAAAGGGCGTATGCGTTTTTTCCTGAATATATTCAGGAAAAAACGCATACGCCCTTTTTGGCCAAGGGCATCATTGTCAACGTTTTGCCGCTTTTCATGTGCTTTAAGGGCGATTCGTATCTACCTCCTGAAATCTGTTTCGTGCAATTCTGCCTTGATTTCAAATCCTCTTCTTTGCCTTCCCTCAATATATTTGTGGACGAGAGTTATCATTTATAACTCTGCAGGTTTGTGAATTGCAGTGCCCTGAACCTCCATTTTACAACTCGCTTTTTTGGGAGCTGGCCGCAAAAGCGCAGGATGGCTTCAGGCCCTGTTCTGGTTCCGGGGGGCAGGCTGAGCCTGTGGTTAATTCTTCTTCCTAATGGGAAAATAGAGTGACCTGTGCCTGTCCCAACACCAAGAGCTAGTCTCTCGTTGGTTCCCCGTCTTCCCGTTCATCCTCAGGACAAATTGCAACCTGTACGGAACAGGAGGTTAAAGGTGCTGATGCTCCAAGTAGGGAGATTGCTAGTAAAGCGGCTGGAATGGCGAACCCGGGCACAAGGAGATGAGAAATGAGGTGCGTTTTAGAAACCTTTCCCCATCACACGGTGTACCATCTTCTGGGTTTCTCATGCATGTTTTCGATGTAGGAAGATGCCCTTGAAGCTGGAGATTTGGGACCCATGCGATGGGTACCACGCAGTATTACTTTAAAGGGTCTGCGTTTGCTCACCCAACCTCACCAAACCTCTCAGCCCCAAGAGTGTCCACCCTTATGTCTCATCCAGCTGTGGGTCTAGATATGGTCAATCCAGGTTGCATCACAGCCCCTGAACTCATTGTGTAAGAATTTCTATCTCTTTCACTGTCGTTGTTTCATGGGTTTTTCAAAGTAATTTATTTTCATAATGGGGTTTAGCTGCTTTTCACGGCTGTGTTTATGCCGCTTTCCACCCACTTGACACACTAACAGAGAGATATCAATACATAGGCTTTAAGATTATTACTAGTCAGATATATTCTTGTGCGGTGAATAGGGCGTGTTGAGTCCAGTTCTCTGAGCAAGGAGTAGGTCTTGTCTACTACATATTGGGTTTATGGAACGGTATCTGAGCTAATTTGATACCCTTGTTTTATGTATCACCCCACCTCACCTTTCCCGTTAAGCAGCCATAGTGTGTTTTCTGCATGTGTGACTCTGTTCTGTTTTGTAATTCAGTTCAAGTGTAACGGTTTTTACATTCCCTCCATAAGTGATACCTTATGAGAAGTGTCCTTTTCTGTGTGACTTATTTCACTTAGAATCGTCGTACCTAAATCCACTCATCATGCTGCTACTAACATTATGACATTGATTTCATGGCTGAGTGATATTCCATTGTACATAAGGACCACAACTTCTTTATCCATTTTTCTCTTTCCTGGGATATTTAAGGTGGAATGAAGTGGAGGTCCTTGTCAACAGAGCAGCCCTCAACTTTGGGGTGCTTGTGTCTTGCTGATTTTTCATTTTCCCAATTTATACCCCCATGAGTGGAAGTGCCCTATGCTCTCTAAGCTGTGTTTTTCAGATGTTTCAGGACACACCGTACACTTCTCCAGAGTGGCTGTTGGCAATTTACATCCCGCCCATCAGTGTAGCAAGGCTCCCATTTCTCCATGGCCTGTCCTGCATTTCTGGTTTTGACACTTTTTTCAGCATGGCCCTTTTGACCGATGGGAAGCGAGACTTCTCTGTAGCGCCGATTTGCCTTTCCAGGTTGCTTGGTTGGCCAAAAAGGGCGTATGCGTTTTTTCCTGAATATATTCAGGAAAAAACGCATACGCCCTTTTTGGCCAAGGGCATCATTGTCAACGTTTTGCCGCTTTTCATGTGCTTTAAGGGCGATTCGTATCTACCTCCTGAAATCTGTTTCGTGCAATTCTGCCTTGATTTCAAATCCTCTTCTTTGCCTTCCCTCAATATATTTGTGGACGAGAGTTATCATTTATAACTCTGCAGGTTTGTGAATTGCAGTGCCCTGAACCTCCATTTTACAACTCGCTTTTTTGGGAGCTGGCCGCAAAAGCGCAGGATGGCTTCAGGCCCTGTTCTGGTTCCGGGGGGCAGGCTGAGCCTGTGGTTAATTCTTCTTCCTAATGGGAAAATAGAGTGACCTGTGCCTGTCCCAACACCAAGAGCTAGTCTCTCGTTGGTTCCCCGTCTTCCCGTTCATCCTCAGGACAAATTGCAACCTGTACGGAACAGGAGGTTAAAGGTGCTGATGCTCCAAGTAGGGAGATTGCTAGTAAAGTGGCTGGAATGGCGAACCCGGGCACAAGGAGATGAGAAATGAGGTGCGTTTTAGAAACCTTTCCCCATCACACGGTGTACCATCTTCTGGGTTTCTCATGCATGTTTTCGATGTAGGAAGATGCCCTTGAAGCTGGAGATTTGGGACCCATGCGATGGGTACCACGCAGTATTACTTTAAAGGGTCTGCGTTTGCTCACCCAACCTCACCAAACCTCTCAGCCCCAAGAGTGTCCACCCTTATGTCTCATCCAGCTGTGGGTCTAGATATGGTCAATCCAGGTTGCATCACAGCCCCTGAACTCATTGTGTAAGAATTTCTATCTCTTTCACTGTCGTTGTTTCATGGGTTTTTCAAAGTAATTTATTTTCATAATGGGGTTTAGCTGCTTTTCACGGCTGTGTTTATGCCGCTTTCCACCCACTTGACACACTAACAGAGAGATATCAATACATAGGCTTTAAGATTATTACTAGTCAGATATATTCTTGTGCGGTGAATAGGGCGTGTTGAGTCCAGTTCTCTGAGCAAGGAGTAGGTCTTGTCTACTACATATTGGGTTTATGGAACGGTATCTGAGCTAATTTGATACCCTTGTTTTATGTATCACCCCACCTCACCTTTCCCGTTAAGCAGCCATAGTGTGTTTTCTGCATGTGTGACTCTGTTCTGTTTTGTAATTCAGTTCAAGTGTAACGGTTTTTACATTCCCTCTATCAGTGATACCTTATGAGAAGTGCCCTTTTCTGTGTGACTTATTTCACTTAGAATCGTCGTACCTAAATCCACTCATCATGCTGCTACTAACATTATGACATTGATTTCATGGCTGAGTGATATTCCATTGTACATAAGGACCACAACTTCTTTATCCATTTTTCTCTTTCCTGGGATATTTAAGGTGGAATGAAGTGGAGGTCCTTGTCAACAGAGCAGCCCTCAACTTTGGGGTTCTTGTGTCTTGCTGATTTTTCATTTTCCCAATTTATACCCCCATGAGTGGAAGTGCCCTATGCTCTCTAAGCTGTGTTTTTCAGATGTTTCAGGACACACCGTGCACTTCTCCAGAGTGGCTGTTGGCAATTTACATCCCGCCCATCAGTGTAGCAAGGCTCCCATTTCTCCATGGCCTGTCCTGCATTTCTGGTTTTGACACTTTTTTCAGCATGGCCCTTTTGACCGATGGGAAGCGAGACTTCTCTGTAGCGCTGATTTGCCTTTCCAGGTTGCTTGGTTGGCCAAAAAGGGCGTATGCGTTTTTTCCTGAATATATTCAGGAAAAAACGCATACGCCCTTTTTGGCCAAGGGCATCATTGTCAACGTTTTGCCGCTTTTCATGTGCTTTAAAGGCGATTCGTATCTACCTCCTGAAGTCTGTTTCGTGCAATTCTGCCTTGATTTCAAATCCTCTTCTTTGCCTTCCCTCAATATATTTGTGGACGAGAGTTATCATTTATAACTCTGCAGGTTTGTGAATTGCAGTGCCCTGAACCTCCATTTTACAACTCGCTTTTTTGGGAGCTGGCCGCAAAAGCGCAGGATGGCTTCAGGCCCTGTTCTGGTTCCGGGGGGCAGGCTGAGCCTGTGGTTAATTCTTCTTCCTGATGGGAAAATAGAGTGACCTGTGCCTGTCCCAACACCAAGAGCTAGTCTCTCGTTGGTTCCCCGTCTTCCCGTTCATCCTCAGGACAAATTGCAACCTGTACAGAACAGGAGGTTAAAGGTGCTGATGCTCCAAGTAGGGAGATTGCTAGTAAAGTGGCTGGAATGGCGAACCCGGGCACAAGGAGATGAGAAATGAGGTGCGTTTTAGAAACCTTTCCCCATCACACGGTGTACCATCTTCTGGGTTTCTCATGCATGTTTTCGATGTAGGAAGATGCCCTTGAAGCTGGAGATTTGGGACCCATGCGATGGGTACCACGCAGTATTACTTTAAAGGGTCTGCGTTTGCTCACCCAACCTCACCAAACCTCTCAGCCCCAAGAGTGTCCACCCTTATGTCTCATCCAGCTGTGGGTCTAGATATGGTCAATCCAGGTTGCATCACAGCCCCTGAACTCATTGTGTAAGAATTTCTATCTCTTTCACTGTCGTTGTTTCATGGGTTTTTCAAAGTAATTTATTTTCATAATGGGGTTTAGCTGCTTTTCACGGCTGTGTTTATGCCGCTTTCCACCCACTTGACACACTAACAGAGAGATATCAATACATAGGCTTTAAGATTATTACTAGTCAGATATATTCTTGTGCGGTGAATAGGGCGTGTTGAGTCCAGTTCTCTGAGCAAGGAGTAGGTCTTGTCTACTACATATTGGGTTTATGGAACGGTATCTGAGCTAATTTGATACCCTTGTTTTATGTATCACCCCACCTCACCTTTCCCGTTAAGCAGCCATAGTGTGTTTTCTGCATGTGTGACTCTGTTCTGTTTTGTAATTCAGTTCAAGTGTAACGGTTTTTACATTCCCTCTATCAGTGATACCTTAGGAGAAGTGTCCTTTTCTGTGTGACTTATTTCACTTAGAATCGTCGTACCTAAATCCACTCATCATGCTGCTACTAACATTATGACATTGATTTCATGGCTGAGTGATATTCCATTGTACATAAGGACCACAACTTCTTTATCCATTTTTCTCTTTCCTGGGATATTTAAGGTGGAATGAAGTGGAGGTCCTTGTCAACAGAGCAGCCCTCAACTTTGGGGTGCTTGTGTCTTGCTGATTTTTCATTTTCCCAATTTATACCCCCATGAGTGGAAGTGCCCTATGCTCTCTAAGCTGTGTTTTTCAGATGTTTCAGGACACACCGTGCACTTCTCCAGAGTGGCTGTTGGCAATTTACATCCCGCCCATCAGTGTAGCAAGGCTCCCATTTCTCCATGGCCTGTCCTGCATTTCTGGTTTTGACACTTTTTTCAGCATGGCCCTTTTGACCGATGGGAAGCGAGACTTCTCTGTAGTGCTGATTTGCCTTTCCAGGTTGCTTGGTTGGCCAAAAAGGGCGTATGCGTTTTTTCCTGAATATATTCAGGAAAAAACGCATACGCCCTTTTTGGCCAAGGGCATCATTGTCAACGTTTTGCCGCTTTTCATGTGCTTTAAAGGCGATTCGTATCTACCTCCTGAAATCTGTTTCGTGCAATTCTGCCTTGATTTCAAATCCTCTTCTTTGCCTTCCCTCAATATATTTGTGGACGAGAGTTATCATTTATAACTCTGCAGGTTTGTGAATTGCAGTGCCCTGAACCTCCATTTTACAACTCGCTTTTTTGGGAGCTGGCCGCAAAAGCGCAGGATGGCTTCAGGCCCTGTTCTGGTTCCGGGGGGCAGGCTGAGCCTGTGGTTAATTCTTCTTCCTGATGGGAAAATAGAGTGACCTGTGCCTGTCCCGACACCAAGAGCTAGTCTCTCGTTGGTTCCCCGTCTTCCCGTTCATCCTCAGGACAAATTGCAACCTGTACGGAACAGGAGGTTAAAGGTGCTGATGCTCCAAGTAGGGAGATTGCTAGTAAAGCAGGTGGAATGGCGAACCCGGGCACAAGGAGATGAGAAATGAGGTGCGTTTTAGAAACCTTTCCCCATCACACGGTGTACCATCTTCTGGGTTTCTCATGCATGTTTTCGATATAGGAAGATGCCCTTGAAGCTGGAGATTTGGGACCCATGCGATGGGTACCACGCAGTATTACTTTAAAGGGTCTGCGTTTGCTCACCCAACCTCACCAAACCTCTCAGCCCCAAGAGTGTCTACCCTTATGTCTCATCCAGCTGTGGGTCTACATATGGTCAATCCAGGTTGCATCACAGCCCCTGAACTCATTGTGTAAGAATTTCTATCTCTTTCACTGTCGTTGTTTCATGGGTTTTTCAAAGTAATTTATTTTCATAATGGGGTTTAGCTGCTTTTCACGGCTGTGTTTATGCCGCTTTCCACCCACTTGACACACTAACAGAGAGATATCAATACATAGGCTTTAAGATTATTACTAGTCAGATATATTCTTGTGCGGTGAATAGGGCGTGTTGAGTCCAGTTCTCTGAGCAAGGAGTAGGTCTTGTCTACTACATATTGGGTTTATGGAACGGTATCTGAGCTAATTTGATACCCTTGTTTTATGTATCACCCCACCTCACCTTTCCCGTTAAGCAGCCATAGTGTGTTTTCTGCATGTGTGACTCTGTTCTGTTTTGTAATTCAGTTCAAGTGTAACGGTTTTTACATTCCCTCTATCAGTGATACCTTAGGAGAAGTGTCCTTTTCTGTGTGACTTATTTCACTTAGAATCGTCGTACCTAAATCCACTCATCATGCTGCTACTAACATTATGACATTGATTTCATGGCTGAGTGATATTCCATTGTACATAAGGACCACAACTTCTTTATCCATTTTTCTCTTTCCTGGGATATTTAAGGTGGAATGAAGTGGAGGTCCTTGTCAACAGAGCAGCCCTCAACTTTGGGGTGCTTGTGTCTTGCTGATTTTTCATTTTCCCAATTTATACCCCCATGAGTGGAAGTGCCCTATGCTCTCTAAGCTGTGTTTTTCAGATGTTTCAGGACACACCGTGCACTTCTCCAGAGTGGCTGTTGGCAATTTACATCCCGCCCATCAGTGTAGCAAGGCTCCCATTTCTCCATGGCCTGTCCTGCATTTCTGGTTTTGACACTTTTTTCAGCATGGCCCTTTTGACCGATGGGAAGCGAGACTTCTCTGTAGCGCTGATTTGCCTTTCCAGGTTGCTTGGTTGGCCAAAAAGGGCGTATGCGTTTTTTCCTGAATATATTCAGGAAAAAACGCATACGCCCTTTTTGGCCAAGGGCATCATTGTCAACGTTTTGCCGCTTTTCATGTGCTTTAAAGGCGATTCGTATCTACCTCCTGAAATCTGTTTCGTGCAATTCTGCCTTGATTTCAAATCCTCTTCTTTGCCTTCCCTCAGTATATTTGTGGACGAGAGTTATCATTTATAACTCTGCAGGTTTGTGAATTGCAGTGCCCTGAACCTCCATTTTACAACTCGCTTTTTTGGGAGCTGGCCGCAAAAGCGCAGGATGGCTTCAGGCCCTGTTCTGGTTCCGGGGGGCAGGCTGAGCCTGTGGTTAATTCTTCTTCCTGATGGGAAAATACAGTGACCTGTGCCTGTCCCGACACCAAGAGCTAGTCTCTCGTTGGTTCCCCGTCTTCCCGTTCATCCTCAGGACAAATTGCAACCTGTACGGAACAGGAGGTTAAAGGTGCTGATGCTCCAAGTAGGGAGATTGCTAGTAAAGTGGCTGGAATGGCGAACCCGGGCACAAGGAGATGAGAAATGAGGTGCGTTTTGGAAACCTTTCCCCATCACACGGTGTACCATCTTCTGGGTTTCTCATGCATGTTTTCGATGTAGGAAGATGCCCTTGAAGCTGGAGATTTGGGACCCATGCGATGGGTACCACGCAGTATTACTTTAAAGGGTCTGCGTTTGCTCACCCAACCTCACCAAACCTCTCAGCCCCAAGAGTGTCCACCCTTATGTCTCATCCAGCTGTGGGTCTAGATATGGTCAATCCAGGTTGCATCACAGCCCCTGAACTCATTGTGTAAGAATTTCTATCTCTTTCACTGTCGTTGTTTCATGGGTTTTTCAAAGTAATTTATTTTCATAATGGGGTTTAGCTGCTTTTCACGGCTGTGTTTATGCCGCTTTCCACCCACTTGACACACTAACAGAGAGATATCAATACATAGGCTTTAAGATTATTACTAGTCAGATATATTCTTGTGCGGTGAATAGGGCGTGTTGAGTCCAGTTCTCTGAGCAAGGAGTAGGTCTTGTCTACTACATATTGGGTTTATGGAACGGTATCTGAGCTAATTTGATACCCTTGTTTTATGTATCACCCCACCTCACCTTTCCCGTTAAGCAGCCATAGTGTGTTTTCTGCATGTGTGACTCTGTTCTGTTTTGTAATTCAGTTCAAGTGTAACGGTTTTTACATTCCCTCTATCAGTGATACCTTATGAGAAGTGTCCTTTTCTGTGTGACTTATTTCATTTAGAATCGTCGTACCTAAATCCACTCATCATGCTGCTACTAACATTATGACATTGATTTCATGGCTGAGTGATATTCCATTGTACATAAGGACCACAACTTCTTTATCCATTTTTCTCTTTCCTGGGATATTTAAGGTGGAATGAAGTGGAGGTCCTTGTCAACAGAGCAGCCCTCAACTTTGGGGTGCTTGTGTCTTGCTGATTTTTCATTTTCCCAATTTATACCCCCATGAGTGGAAGTGCCCTATGCTCTCTAAGCTGTGTTTTTCAGATGTTTCAGGACACACCGTGCACTTCTCCAGAGTGGCTGTTGGCAATTTACATCCCGCCCATCAGTGTAGCAAGGCTCCCATTTCTCCATGGCCTGTCCTGCATTTCTGGTTTTGACACTTTTTTCAGCATGGCCCTTTTGACCGATGGGAAGCGAGACTTCTCTGTAGCGCTGATTTGCCTTTCCAGGTTGCTTGGTTGGCCAAAAAGGGCGTATGCGTTTTTTCCTGAATATATTCAGGAAAAAACGCATACGCCCTTTTTGGCCAAGGGCATCATTGTCAACGTTTTGCCGCTTTTCATGTGCTTTAAAGGCGATTCGTATCTACCTCCTGAAATCTGTTTCGTGCAATTCTGCCTTGATTTCAAATCCTCTTCTTTGCCTTCCCTCTATATATTTGTGGACGAGAGTTATCATTTATAACTCTGCAGGTTTGTGAATTGCAGTGCCCTGAACCTCCATTTTACAACTCGCTTTTTTGGGAGCTGGCCGCAAAAGCGCAGGATGGCTTCAGGCCCTGTTCTGGTTCCGGGGGGCAGGCTGAGCCTGTGGTTAATTCTTCTTCCTGATGGGAAAATAGAGTGACCTGTGCCTGTCCCAACACCAAGAGCTAGTCTCTCGTTGGTTCCCCGTCTTCCCGTTCATCCTCAGGACAAATTGCAACCTGTACAGAACAGGAGGTTAAAGGTGCTGATGCTCCAAGTAGGGAGATTGCTAGTAAAGTGGCTGGAATGGCGAACCCGGGCACAAGGAGATGAGAAATGAGGTGTGTTTTAGAAACGTTTCCCCATCACACGGTGTACCATCTTCTGGGTTTCTCATGCATGTTTTCGATGTAGGAAGATTCCCTTGAAGCTGGAGATTTGGGACCCATGCGATGGGTACCACGCAGTATTACTTTAAAGGGTCTGCGTTTGCTCACCCAACCTCACCAAACCTCTCAGCCCCAAGAGTGTCCACCCTTATGTCTCATCCAGCTGTGGGTCTAGATATGGTCAATCCAGGTCGCATCACAGCCCCTGAACTCATTGTGTAAGAATTTCTATCTCTTTCACTGTCGTTGTTTCATGGGTTTTTCAAAGTAATTTATTTTCATAATGGGGTTTAGCTGCTTTTCACGGCTGTGTTTATGCCGCTTTCCACCCACTTGACACACTAACAGAGAGATATCAATACATAGGCTTTAAGATTATTACTAGTCAGATATATTCTTGTGCGGTGAATAGGGCGTGTTGAGTCCAGTTCTCTGAGCAAGGAGTAGGTCTTGTCTACTACATATTGGGTTTATGGAACGGTATCTGAGCTAATTTGATACCCTTGTTTTATGTATCACCCCACCTCACCTTTCCCGTTAAGCAGCCATAGTGTGTTTTCTGCATGTGTGACTCTGTTCTGTTTTGTAATTCAGTTCAAGTGTAACGGTTTTTACATTCCCTCTATCAGTGATACCTTAGGAGAAGTGTCCTTTTCTGTGTGACTTATTTCACTTAGAATCGTCGTACCTAAATCCACTCATCATGCTGCTACTAACATTATGACATTGATTTCATGGCTGAGTGATATTCCATTGTACATAAGGACCACAACTTCTTTATCCATTTTTCTCTTTCCTGGGATATTTAAGGTGGAATGAAGTGGAGGTCCTTGTCAACAGAGCAGCCCTCAACTTTGGGGTGCTTGTGTCTTGCTGATTTTTCATTTTCCCAATTTATACCCCCATGAGTGGAAATGCCCTATGCTCTCTAAGCTGTGTTTTTCAGATGTTTCAGGACACACCGTGCACTTCTCCAGAGTGGCTGTTGGCAATTTACATCCCGCCCATCAGTGTAGCAAGGCTCCCATTTCTCCATGGCCTGTCCTGCATTTCTGGTTTTGACACTTTTTTCAGCATGGCCCTTTTGACCGATGGGAAGCGAGACTTCTCTGTAGCGCTGATTTGCCTTTCCAGGTTGCTTGGTTGGCCAAAAAGGGCGTATGCGTTTTTTCCTGAATATATTCTGGAAAAAACGCATACACCCTTTTTGGCCAAGGGCATCATTGTCAACGTTTTGCCGCTTTTCATGTGCTTTAAGGGCGATTCGTATCTACCTCCTGAAATCTGTTTCGTGCAATTCTGCCTTGATTTCAAATCCTCTTCTTTGCCTTCCCTCAATATATTTGTGGACGAGAGTTATCATTTATAACTCTGCAGGTTTGTGAATTGCAGTGCCCTGAACCTCCATTTTACAACTCGCTTTTTTGGGAGCTGGCCGCAAAAGCGCAGGATGGCTTCAGGCCCTGTTGTGGTTCCGGGGGGCAGGCTGAGCCTGTGGTTAATTCTTCTTCCTGATGGGAAAATAGAGTGACCTGTGCCTGTCCCAACACCAAGAGCTAGTCTCTCGTTGGTTCCCCGTCTTCCCGTTCATCCTCAGGACAAATTGCAACCTGTACGGAACAGGAGGTTAAAGGTGCTGATGCTCCAAGTAGGGAGATTGCTAGTAAAGTGGCTGGAATGGCGAACCCGGGCACAAGGAGATGAGAAATGAGGTGCGTTTTAGAAACCTTTCCCCATCACACGGTGTACCATCTTCTGGGTTTCTCATGCATGTTTTCGATGTAGGAAGATGCCCTTGAAGCTGGAGATTTGGGACCCATGCGATGGGTACCACGCAGTATTACTTTAAAGGGTCTGCGTTTGCTCACCCAACCTCACCAAACCTCTCAGCCCCAAGAGTGTCCACCCTTATGTCTCATCCAGCTGTGGGTCTAGATATGGTCAATCCAGGTTGCATCACAGCCCCTGAACTCATTGTGTAAGAATTTCTATCTCTTTCACTGTCGTTGTTTCATGGGTTTTTCAAAGTAATTTATTTTCATAATGGGGTTTAGCTGCTTTTCACGGCTGTGTTTATGCCGCTTTCCACCCACTTGACACACTAACAGAGAGATATCAATACATAGGCTTTAAGATTATTACTAGTCAGATATATTCTTGTGCGGTGAATAGGGCGTGTTGAGTCCAGTTCTCTGAGCAAGGAGTAGGTCTTGTCTACTACATATTGGGTTTATGGAACGGTATCTGAGCTAATTTGATACCCTTGTTTTATGTATCACCCCACCTCACCTTTCCCGTTAAGCAGCCATAGTGTGTTTTCTGCATGTGTGACTCTGTTCTGTTTTGTAATTCAGTTCAAGTGTAACGGTTTTTACATTCCCTCTATCAGTGATACCTTATGAGAAGTGCCCTTTTCTGTGTGACTTATTTCACTTAGAATCGTCGTACCTAAATCCACTCATCATGCTGCTACTAACATTATGACATTGATTTCATGGCTGAGTGATATTCCATTGTACATAAGGACCACAACTTCTTTATCCATTTTTCTCTTTCCTGGGATATTTAAGGTGGAATGAAGTGGAGGTCCTTGTCAACAGAGCAGCCCTCAACTTTGGGGTTCTTGTGTCTTGCTGATTTTTCATTTTCCCAATTTATACCCCCATGAGTGGAAGTGCCCTATGCTCTCTAAGCTGTGTTTTTCAGATGTTTCAGGACACACCGTGCACTTCTCCAGAGTGGCTGTTGGCAATTTACATCCCGCCCATCAGTGTAGCAAGGCTCCCATTTCTCCATGGCCTGTCCTGCATTTCTGGTTTTGACACTTTTTTCAGCATGGCCCTTTTGACCGATGGGAAGCGAGACTTCTCTGTAGCGCTGATTTGCCTTTCCAGGTTGCTTGGTTGGCCAAAAAGGGCGTATGCGTTTTTTCCTGAATATATTCTGGAAAAAACGCATACGCCCTTTTTGGCCAAGGGCATCATTGTCAACGTTTTGCCGCTTTTCATGTGCTTTAAAGGCGATTCGTATCTACCTCCTGAAGTCTGTTTCGTGCAATTCTGCCTTGATTTCAAATCCTCTTCTTTGCCTTCCCTCAATATATTTGTGGACGAGAGTTATCATTTATAACTCTGCAGGTTTGTGAATTGCAGTGCCCTGAACCTCCATTTTACAACTCGCTTTTTTGGGAGCTGGCCGCAAAAGCGCAGGATGGCTTCAGGCCCTGTTCTGGTTCCGGGGGGCAGGCTGAGCCTGTGGTTAATTCTTCTTCCTGATGGGAAAATAGAGTGACCTGTGCCTGTCCCAACACCAAGAGCTAGTCTCTCGTTGGTTCCCCGTCTTCCCGTTCATCCTCAGGACAAATTGCAACCTGTACGGAACAGGAGGTTAAAGGTGCTGATGCTCCAAGTAGGGAGATTGCTAGTAAAGTGGCTGGAATGGCGAACCCGGGCACAAGGAGATGAGAAATGAGGTGCGTTTTAGAAACCTTTCCCCATCACACGGTGTACCATCTTCTGGGTTTCTCATGCATGTTTTCGATGTAGGAAGATGCCCTTGAAGCTGGAGATTTGGGACCCATGCGATGGGTACCACGCAGTATTACTTTAAAGGGTCTGCGTTTGCTCACCCAACCTCACCAAACCTCTCAGCCCCAAGAGTGTCCACCCTTATGTCTCATCCAGCTGTGGGTCTAGATATGGTCAATCCAGGTTGCATCACAGCCCCTGAACTCATTGTGTAAGAATTTCTATCTCTTTCACTGTCGTTGTTTCATGGGTTTTTCAAAGTAATTTATTTTCATAATGGGGTTTAGCTGCTTTTCACGGCTGTGTTTATGCCGCTTTCCACCCACTTGACACACTAACAGAGAGATATCAATACATAGGCTTTAAGATTATTACTAGTCAGATATATTCTTGTGCGGTGAATAGGGCGTGTTGAGTCCAGTTCTCTGAGCAAGGAGTAGGTCTTGTCTACTACATATTGGGTTTATGGAACGGTATCTGAGCTAATTTGATACCCTTGTTTTATGTATCACCCCACCTCACCTTTCCCGTTAAGCAGCCATAGTGTGTTTTCTGCATGTGTGACTCTGTTCTGTTTTGTAATTCAGTTCAAGTGTAACGGTTTTTACATTCCCTCTATCAGTGATACCTTATGAGAAGTGTCCTTTTCTGTGTGACTTCTTTCACTTAGAATCGTCGTACCTAAATCCACTCATCATGCTGCTACTAACATTATGACATTGATTTCATGGCTGAGTGATATTCCATTGTACATAAGGACCACAACTTCTTTATCCATTTTTCTCTTTCCTGGGATATTTAAGGTGGAATGAAGTGGAGGTCCTTGTCAACAGAGCAGCCCTCAACTTTGGGGTGCTTGTGTCTTGCTGATTTTTCATTTTCCCAATTTATACCCCCATGAGTGGAAGTGCCCTATGCTCTCTAAGCTGTGTTTTTCAGATGTTTCAGGACACACCGTACACTTCTCCAGAGTGGCTGTTGGCAATTTACATCCCGCCCATCAGTGTAGCAAGGCTCCCATTTCTCCATGGCCTGTCCTGCATTTCTGGTTTTGAAACTTTTTTCAGCATGGCCCTTTTGACCGATGGGAAGCGAGACTTCTCTGTAGCGCTGATTTGCCTTTCCAGGTTGCTTGGTTGGCCAAAAAGGGCGTATGCGTTTTTTCCTGAATATATTCAGGAAAAAACGCATACGCCCTTTTTGGCCAAGGGCATCATTGTCAACGTTTTGCCGCTTTTCATGTGCTTTAAAGGCGATTCGTATCTACCTCCTGAAATCTGTTTCGTGCAATTCTGCCTTGATTTCAAATCCTCTTCTTTGCCTTCCCTCAATATATTTGTGGACGAGAGTTATCATTTATAACTCTGCAGGTTTGTGAATTGCAGTGCCCTGAACCTCCATTTTACACCTCGCTTTTTTGGGAGCTGGCCGCAAAAGCGCAGGATGGCTTCAGGCCCTGTTCTGGTTCCGGGGGGCAGGCTGAGCCTGTGGTTAATTCTTCTTCCTGATGGGAAAATAGAGTGACCTGTGCCTGTCCCGACACCAAGAGCTAGTCTCTCGTTGGTTCCCCGTCTTCCCGTTCATCCTCAGGACAAATTGCAACCTGTACGGAACAGGAGGTTAAAGGTGCTGATGCTCCAAGTAGGGAGATTGCTAGTAAAGTGGCTGGAATGGCGAACCCGGGCACAAGGAGATGAGAAATGAGGTGCGTTTTAGAAACCTTTCCCCATCACACGGTGTACCATCTTCTGGGTTTCTCATGCATGTTTTCGATGTAGGAAGATGCCCTTGAAGCTGGAGATTTGGGACCCATGCGATGGGTACCACGCAGTATTACTTTAAAGGGTCTGCGTTTGCTCACCCAACCTCACCAAACCTCTCAGCCCCAAGAGTGTCCACCCTTATGTCTCATCCAGCTGTGGGTCTAGATATGGTCAATCCAGGTTGCATCACAGCCCCTGAACTCATTGTGTAAGAATTTCTATCTCTTTCACTGTCGTTGTTTCATGGGTTTTTCAAAGTAATTTATTTTCATAATGGGGTTTAGCTGCTTTTCACGGCTGTGTTTATGCCGCTTTCCACCCACTTGACACACTAACAGAGAGATATCAATACATAGGCTTTAAGATTATTACTAGTCAGATATATTCTTGTGCGGTGAATAGGGCGTGTTGAGTCCAGTTCTCTGAGCAAGGAGTAGGTCTTGTCTACTACATATTGGGTTTATGGAACGGTATCTGAGCTAATTTGATACCCTTGTTTTATGTATCACCCCACCTCACCTTTCCCGTTAAGCAGCCATAGTGTGTTTTCTGCATGTGTGACTCTGTTCTGTTTTGTAATTCAGTTCAAGTGTAACGGTTTTTACATTCCCTCTATCAGTGATACCTTAGGAGAAGTGTCCTTTTCTGTGTGACTTATTTCACTTAGAATCGTCGTACCTAAATCCACTCATCATGCTGCTACTAACATTATGACATTGATTTCATGGCTGAGTGATATTCCATTGTACATAAGGACCACAACTTCTTTATCCATTTTTCTCTTTCCTGGGATATTTAAGGTGGAATGAAGTGGAGGTCCTTGTCAACAGAGCAGCCCTCAACTTTGGGGTGCTTGTGTCTTGCTGATTTTTCATTTTCCCAATTTATACCCCCATGAGTGGAAGTGCCCTATGCTCTCTAAGCTGTGTTTTTCAGATGTTTCAGGACACACCGTGCACTTCTCCAGAGTGGCTGTTGGCAATTTACATCCCGCCCATCAGTGTAGCAAGGCTCCCATTTCTCCATGGCCTGTCCTGCATTTCTGGTTTTGACACTTTTTTCAGCATGGCCCTTTTGACCGATGGGAAGCGAGACTTCTCTGTAGCGCTGATTTGCCTTTCCAGGTTGCTTGGTTGGCCAAAAAGGGCGTATGCGTTTTTTCCTGAATATATTCAGGAAAAAACGCATACGCCCTTTTTGGCCAAGGGCATCATTGTCAACGTTTTGCCGCTTTTCATGTGCTTTAAAGGCGATTCGTATCTACCTCCTGAAATCTGTTTCGTGCAATTCTGCCTTGATTTCAAATCCTCTTCTTTGCCTTCCCTCAGTATATTTGTGGACGAGAGTTATCATTTATAACTCTGCAGGTTTGTGAATTGCAGTGCCCTGAACCTCCATTTTACAACTCGCTTTTTTGGGAGCTGGCCGCAAAAGCGCAGGATGGCTTCAGGCCCTGTTCTGGTTCCGGGGGGCAGGCTGAGCCTGTGGTTAATTCTTCTTCCTGATGGGAAAATACAGTGACCTGTGCCTGTCCCGACACCAAGAGCTAGTCTCTCGTTGGTTCCCCGTCTTCCCGTTCATCCTCAGGACAAATTGCAACCTGTACGGAACAGGAGGTTAAAGGTGCTGATGCTCCAAGTAGGGAGATTGCTAGTAAAGTGGCTGGAATGGCGAACCCGGGAACAAGGAGATGAGAAATGAGGTGCGTTTTGGAAACCTTTCCCCATCACACGGTGTACCATCTTCTGGGTTTCTCATGCATGTTTTCGATGTAGGAAGATGCCCTTGAAGCTGGAGATTTGGGACCCATGCGATGGGTACCACGCAGTATTACTTTAAAGGGTCTGCGTTTGCTCACCCAACCTCACCAAACCTCTCAGCCCCAAGAGTGTCCACCCTTATGTCTCATCCAGCTGTGGGTCTAGATATGGTCAATCCAGGTTGCATCACAGCCCCTGAACTCATTGTGTAAGAATTTCTATCTCTTTCACTGTCGTTGTTTCATGGGTTTTTCAAAGTAATTTATTTTCATAATGGGGTTTAGCTGCTTTTCACGGCTGTGTTTATGCCCCTTTCCACCCACTTGACACACTAACAGAGAGATATCAATACATAGGCTTTAAGATTATTACTAGTCAGATATATTCTTGTGCGGTGAATAGGGCGTGTTGAGTCCAGTTCTCTGAGCAAGGAGTAGGTCTTGTCTACTACATATTGGGTTTATGGAACGGTATCTGAGCTAATTTGATACCCTTGTTTTATGTATCACCCCACCTCACCTTTCCCGTTAAGCAGCCATAGTGTGTTTTCTGCATGTGTGACTCTGTTCTGTTTTGTAATTCAGTTCAAGTGTAACGGTTTTTACATTCCCTCTATCAGTGATACCTTATGAGAAGTGTCCTTTTCTGTGTGACTTATTTCACTTAGAATCGTCGTACCTAAATCCACTCATCATGCTGCTACTAACATTATGACATTGATTTCATGGCTGAGTGATATTCCATTGTACATAAGGACCACAACTTCTTTATCCATTTTTCTCTTTCCTGGGATATTTAAGGTGGAATGAAGTGGAGGTCCTTGTCAACAGAGCAGCCCTCAACTTTGGGGTGCTTGTGTCTTGCTGATTTTTCATTTTCCCAATTTATACCCCCATGAGTGGAAGTGCCCTATGCTCTCTAAGCTGTGTTTTTCAGATGTTTCAGGACACACCGTGCACTTCTCCAGAGTGGCTGTTGGCAATTTACATCCCGCCCATCAGTGTAGCAAGGCTCCCATTTCTCCATGGCCTGTCCTGCATTTCTGGTTTTGACACTTTTTTCAGCATGGCCCTTTTGACCGATGGGAAGCGAGACTTCTCTGTAGCGCTGATTTGCCTTTCCAGGTTGCTTGGTTGGCCAAAAAGGGCGTATGCGTTTTTTCCTGAATATATTCAGGAAAAAACGCATACGCCCTTTTTGGCCAAGGGCATCATTGTCAACGTTTTGCCACTTTTCATGTGCTTTAAAGGCGATTCGTATCTACCTCCTGAAGTCTGTTTCGTGCAATTCTGCCTTGATTTCAAATCCTCTTCTTTGCCTTCCCTCAATATATTTGTGGACGAGAGTTATCATTTATAACTCTGCAGGTTTGTGAATTGCAGTGCCCTGAACCTCCATTTTACAACTCGCTTTTTTGGGAGCTGGCCGCAAAAGCGCAGGATGGCTTCAGGCCCTGTTCTGGTTCCGGGGGGCAGGCTGAGCCTGTGGTTAATTCTTCTTCCTGATGGGAAAATAGAGTGACCTGTGCCTGTCCCAACACCAAGAGCTAGTCTCTCGTTGGTTCCCCGTCTTCCCGTTCATCCTCAGGACAAATTGCAACCTGTACGGAACAGGAGGTTAAAGGTGCTGATGCTCCAAGTAGGGAGATTGCTAGTAAAGCGGCTGGAATGGCGAACCCGGGCACAAGGAGATGAGAAATGAGGTGCGTTTTAGAAACCTTTCCCCATCACACGGTGTACCATCTTCTGGGTTTCTCATGCATGTTTTCGATGTAGGAAGATGCCCTTGAAGCTGGAGATTTGGGACCCATGCGATGGGTACCACGCAGTATTACTTTAAAGGGTCTGCGTTTGCTCACCCAACCTCACCAAACCTCTCAGCCCCAAGAGTGTCCACCCTTATGTCTCATCCAGCTGTGGGTCTAGATATGGTCAATCCAGGTTGCATCACAGCCCCTGAACTCATTGTGTAAGAATTTCTATCTCTTTCACTGTCGTTGTTTCATGGGTTTTTCAAAGTAATTTATTTTCATAATGGGGTTTAGCTGCTTTTCACGGCTGTGTTTATGCCGCTTTCCACCCACTTGACACACTAACAGAGAGATATCAATACATAGGCTTTAAGATTATTACTAGTCAGATATATTCTTGTGCGGTGAATAGGGCGTGTTGAGTCCAGTTCTCTGAGCAAGGAGTAGGTCTTGTCTACTACATATTGGGTTTATGGAACGGTATCTGAGCTAATTTGATACCCTTGTTTTATGTATCACCCCACCTCACCTTTCCCGTTAAGCAGCCATAGTGTGTTTTCTGCATGTGTGACTCTGTTCTGTTTTGTAATTCAGTTCAAGTGTAACGGTTTTTACATTCCCTCTATCAGTGATACCTTATGAGAAGTGCCCTTTTCTGTGTGACTTATTTCACTTAGAATCGTCGTACCTAAATCCACTCATCATGCTGCTACTAACATTATGACATTGATTTCATGGCTGAGTGATATTCCATTGTACATAAGGACCACAACTTCTTTATCCATTTTTCTCTTTCCTGGGATATTTAAGGTGGAATGAAGTGGAGGTCCTTGTCAACAGAGCAGCCCTCAACTTTGGGGTTCTTGTGTCTTGCTGATTTTTCATTTTCCCAATTTATACCCCCATGAGTGGAAGTGCCCTATGCTCTCTAAGCTGTGTTTTTCAGATGTTTCAGGACACACCGTGCACTTCTCCAGAGTGGCTGTTGGCAATTTACATCCCGCCCATCAGTGTAGCAAGGCTCCCATTTCTCCATGGCCTGTCCTGCATTTCTGGTTTTGACACTTTTTTCATCATGGCCCTTTTGACCGATGGAAAGCGAGACTTCTCTGTAGCGCTGATTTGCCGTTCCAGGTTGCTTGGTTGGCCAAAAAGGGCGTATGCGTTTTTTCCTGAATATATTCAGGAAAAAACGCATACGCCCTTTTTGGCCAAGGGCATCATTGTCAACGTTTTGCCACTTTTCATGTGCTTTAAAGGCGATTCGTATCTACCTCCTGAAGTCTGTTTCGTGCAATTCTGCCTTGATTTCAAATCCTCTTCTTTGCCTTCCCTCAATATATTTGTGGACGAGAGTTATCATTTATAACTCTGCAGGTTTGTGAATTGCAGTGCCCTGAACCTCCATTTTACAACTCGCTTTTTTGGGAGCTGGCCGCAAAAGCGCAGGATGGCTTCAGGCCCTGTTCTGGTTCCGGGGGGCAGGCTGAGCCTGTGGTTAATTCTTCTTCCTGATGGGAAAATAGAGTGACCTGTGCCTGTCCCAACACCAAGAGCTAGTCTCTCGTTGGTTCCCCGTCTTCCCGTTCATCCTCAGGACAAATTGCAACCTGTACAGAACAGGAGGTTAAAGGTGCTGATGCTCCAAGTAGGGAGATTGCTAGTAAAGTGGCTGGAATGGCGAACCCGGGCACAAGGAGATGAGAAATGAGGTGCGTTTTAGAAACCTTTCCCCATCACACGGTGTACCATCTTCTGGGTTTCTCATGCATGTTTTCGATATAGGAAGATGCCCTTGAAGCTGGAGATTTGGGACCCATGCGATGGGTACCACGCAGTATTACTTTAAAGGGTCTGCGTTTGCTCACCCAACCTCACCAAACCTCTCAGCCCCAAGAGTGTCTACCCTTATGTCTCATCCAGCTGTGGGTCTACATATGGTCAATCCAGGTTGCATCACAGCCCCTGAACTCATTGTGTAAGAATTTCTATCTCTTTCACTGTCGTTGTTTCATGGGTTTTTCAAAGTAATTTATTTTCATAATGGGGTTTAGCTGCTTTTCACGGCTGTGTTTATGCCGCTTTCCACCCACTTGACACACTAACAGAGAGATATCAATACATAGGCTTTAAGATTATTACTAGTCAGATATATTCTTGTGCGGTGAATAGGGCGTGTTGAGTCCAGTTCTCTGAGCAAGGAGTAGGTCTTGTCTACTACATATTGGGTTTATGGAACGGTATCTGAGCTAATTTGATACCCTTGTTTTATGTATCACCCCACCTCACCTTTCCCGTTAAGCAGCCATAGTGTGTTTTCTGCATGTGTGACTCTGTTCTGTTTTGTAATTCAGTTCAAGTGTAACGGTTTTTACATTCCCTCTATCAGTGATACCTTAGGAGAAGTGTCCTTTTCTGTGTGACTTATTTCACTTAGAATCGTCGTACCTAAATCCACTCATCATGCTGCTACTAACATTATGACATTGATTTCATGGCTGAGTGATATTCCATTGTACATAAGGACCACAACTTCTTTATCCATTTTTCTCTTTCCTGGGATATTTAAGGTGGAATGAAGTGGAGGTCCTTGTCAACAGAGCAGCCCTCAACTTTGGGGTGCTTGTGTCTTGCTGATTTTTCATTTTCCCAATTTATACCCCCATGAGTGGAAGTGCCCTATGCTCTCTAAGCTGTGTTTTTCAGATGTTTCAGGACACACCGTGCACTTCTCCAGAGTGGCTGTTGGCAATTTACATCCCGCCCATCAGTGTAGCAAGGCTCCCATTTCTCCATGGCCTGTCCTGCATTTCTGGTTTTGACACTTTTTTCAGCATGGCCCTTTTGACCGATGGGAAGCGAGACTTCTCTGTAGTGCTGATTTGCCTTTCCAGGTTGCTTGGTTGGCCAAAAAGGGCGTATGCGTTTTTTCCTGAATATATTCAGGAAAAAACGCATACGCCCTTTTTGGCCAAGGGCATCATTGTCAACGTTTTGCCGCTTTTCATGTGCTTTAAAGGCGATTCGTATCTACCTCCTGAAATCTGTTTCGTGCAATTCTGCCTTGATTTCAAATCCTCTTCTTTGCCTTCCCTCAATATATTTGTGGACGAGAGTTATCATTTATAACTCTGCAGGTTTGTGAATTGCAGTGCCCTGAACCTCCATTTTACAACTCGCTTTTTTGGGAGCTGGCCGCAAAAGCGCAGGATGGCTTCAGGCCCTGTTCTGGTTCCGGGGGGCAGGTTGAGCCTGTGGTTAATTCTTCCTGATGGGAAAATAGAGTGACCTGTGCCTGTCCCAACACCAAGAGCTAGTCTCTCGTTGGTTCCCCGTCTTCCCGTTCATCCTCAGGACAAATTGCAACCTGTACAGAAAGGAGATTAAAGGTGCTGATGCTCCAAGTAGGGAGATTGCTAGTAAAGTGGCTGGAATGGCGAACCCGGGCACAAGGAGATGAGAAATGAGGTGCGTTTTAGAAACCTTTCCCCATCACACGGTGTACCATCTTCTGGGTTTCTCATGCATGTTTTCGATGTAGGAAGATGCCCTTGAAGCTGGAGATTTGGGACCCATGCGATGGGTACCACGCAGTATTACTTTAAAGGGTCTGCGTTTGCTCACCCAACCTCACCAAACCTCTCAGCCCCAAGAGTGTCCACCCTTATGTCTCATCCAGCTGTGGGTCTAGATATGGTCAATCCAGGTTGCATCACAGCCCCTGAACTCATTGTGTAAGAATTTCTATCTCTTTCACTGTCATTGTTTCATGGGTTTTTCAAAGTAATTTATTTTCATAATGGGGTTTAGCTGCTTTTCACGGCTGTGTTTATGCCGCTTTCCACCCACTTGACACACTAACAGAGAGATATCAATACATAGGCTTTAAGATTATTACTAGTCAGATATATTCTTGTGCGGTGAATAGGGCGTGTTGAGTCCAGTTCTCTGAGCAAGGAGTAGGTCTTGTCTACTACATATTGGGTTTATGGAACGGTATCTGAGCTAATTTGATACCCTTGTTTTATGTATCACCCCACCTCACCTTTCCCGTTAAGCAGCCATAGTGTGTTTTCTGCATGTGTGACTCTGTTCTGTTTTGTAATTCAGTTCAAGTGTAACGGTTTTTACATTCCCTCTATCAGTGATACCTTATGAGAAGTGCCCTTTTCTGTGTGACTTATTTCACTTAGAATCGTCGTACCTAAATCCACTCATCATGCTGCTACTAACATTATGACATTGATTTCATGGCTGAGTGATATTCCATTGTACATAAGGACCACAACTTCTTTATCCATTTTTCTCTTTCCTGGGATATTTAAGGTGGAATGAAGTGGAGGTCCTTGTCAACAGAGCAGCCCTCAACTTTGGGGTTCTTGTGTCTTGCTGATTTTTCATTTTCCCAATTTATACCCCCATGAGTGGAAGTGCCCTATGCTCTCTAAGCTGTGTTTTTCAGATGTTTCAGGACACACCGTGCACTTCTCCAGAGTGGCTGTTGGCAATTTACATCCCGCCCATCAGTGTAGCAAGGCTCCCATTTCTCCATGGCCTGTCCTGCATTTCTGGTTTTGACACTTTTTTCAGCATGGCCCTTTTGACCGATGGGAAGCGAGACTTCTCTGTAGCGCTGATTTGCCTTTCCAGGTTGCTTGGTTGGCCAAAAAGGGCGTATGCGTTTTTTCCTGAATATATTCAGGAAAAAACGCATACGCCCTTTTTGGCCAAGGGCATCATTGTCAACGTTTTGCCACTTTTCATGTGCTTTAAAGGCGATTCGTATCTACCTCCTGAAGTCTGTTTCGTGCAATTCTGCCTTGATTTCAAATCCTCTTCTTTGCCTTCCCTCAATATATTTGTGGACGAGAGTTATCATTTATAACTCTGCAGGTTTGTGAATTGCAGTGCCCTGAACCTCCATTTTACAACTCGCTTTTTTGGGAGCTGGCCGCAAAAGCGCAGGATGGCTTCAGGCCCTGTTCTGGTTCCGGGGGGCAGGCTGAGCCTGTGGTTAATTCTTCTTCCTGATGGGAAAATAGAGTGACCTGTGCCTGTCCCAACACCAAGAGCTAGTCTCTCGTTGGTTCCCCGTCTTCCCGTTCATCCTCAGGACAAATTGCAACCTGTACAGAACAGGAGGTTAAAGGTGCTGATGCTCCAAGTAGGGAGATTGCTAGTAAAGTGGCTGGAATGGCGAACCCGGGCACAAGGAGATGAGAAATGAGGTGCGTTTTAGAAACCTTTCCCCATCACACGGTGTACCATCTTCTGGGTTTCTCATGCATGTTTTCGATGTAGGAAGATGCCCTTGAAGCTGGAGATTTGGGACCCATGCGATGGGTACCACGCAGTATTACTTTAAAGGGTCTGCGTTTGCTCACCCAACCTCACCAAACCTCTCAGCCCCAAGAGTGTCCACCCTTATGTCTCATCCAGCTGTGGGTCTAGATATGGTCAATCCAGGTTGCATCACAGCCCCTGAACTCATTGTGTAAGAATTTCTATCTCTTTCACTGTCGTTGTTTCATGGGTTTTTCAAAGTAATTTATTTTCATAATGGGGTTTAGCTGCTTTTCACGGCTGTGTTTATGCCGCTTTCCACCCACTTGACACACTAACAGAGAGATATCAATACATAGGCTTTAAGATTATTACTAGTCAGATATATTCTTGTGCGGTGAATAGGGCGTGTTGAGTCCAGTTCTCTGAGCAAGGAGTAGGTCTTGTCTACTACATATTGGGTTTATGGAACGGTATCTGAGCTAATTTGATACCCTTGTTTTATGTATCACCCCACCTCACCTTTCCCGTTAAGCAGCCATAGTGTGTTTTCTGCATGTGTGACTCTGTTCTGTTTTGTAATTCAGTTCAAGTGTAACGGTTTTTACATTCCCTCTATCAGTGATACCTTAGGAGAAGTGTCCTTTTCTGTGTGACTTATTTCACTTAGAATCGTCGTACCTAAATCCACTCATCATGCTGCTACTAACATTATGACATTGATTTCATGGCTGAGTGATATTCCATTGTACATAAGGACCACAACTTCTTTATCCATTTTTCTCTTTCCTGGGATATTTAAGGTGGAATGAAGTGGAGGTCCTTGTCAACAGAGCAGCCCTCAACTTTGGGGTGCTTGTGTCTTGCTGATTTTTCATTTTCCCAATTTATACCCCCATGAGTGGAAGTGCCCTATGCTCTCTAAGCTGTGTTTTTCAGATGTTTCAGGACACACCGTGCACTTCTCCAGAGTGGCTGTTGGCAATTTACATCCCGCCCATCAGTGTAGCAAGGCTCCCATTTCTCCATGGCCTGTCCTGCATTTCTGGTTTTGACACTTTTTTCAGCATGGCCCTTTTGACCGATGGGAAGCGAGACTTCTCTGTAGTGCTGATTTGCCTTTCCAGGTTGCTTGGTTGGCCAAAAAGGGCGTATGCGTTTTTTCCTGAATATATTCAGGAAAAAACGCATACGCCCTTTTTGGCCAAGGGCATCATTGTCAACGTTTTGCCGCTTTTCATGTGCTTTAAAGGCGATTCGTATCTACCTCCTGAAATCTGTTTCGTGCAATTCTGCCTTGATTTCAAATCCTCTTCTTTGCCTTCCCTCAATATATTTGTGGACGAGAGTTATCATTTATAACTCTGCAGGTTTGTGAATTGCAGTGCCCTGAACCTCCATTTTACAACTCGCTTTTTTGGGAGCTGGCCGCAAAAGCGCAGGATGGCTTCAGGCCCTGTTCTGGTTCCGGGGGGCAGGCTGAGCCTGTGGTTAATTCTTCTTCCTGATGGGAAAATAGAGTGACCTGTGCCTGTCCCGACACCAAGAGCTAGTCTCTCGTTGGTTCCCCGTCTTCCCGTTCATCCTCAGGACAAATTGCAACCTGTACGGAACAGGAGGTTAAAGGTGCTGATGCTCCAAGTAGGGAGATTGCTAGTAAAGCAGGTGGAATGGCGAACCCGGGCACAAGGAGATGAGAAATGAGGTGCGTTTTAGAAACCTTTCCCCATCACACGGTGTACCATCTTCTGGGTTTCTCATGCATGTTTTCGATATAGGAAGATGCCCTTGAAGCTGGAGATTTGGGACCCATGCGATGGGTACCACGCAGTATTACTTTAAAGGGTCTGCGTTTGCTCACCCAACCTCACCAAACCTCTCAGCCCCAAGAGTGTCTACCCTTATGTCTCATCCAGCTGTGGGTCTACATATGGTCAATCCAGGTTGCATCACAGCCCCTGAACTCATTGTGTAAGAATTTCTATCTCTTTCACTGTCGTTGTTTCATGGGTTTTTCAAAGTAATTTATTTTCATAATGGGGTTTAGCTGCTTTTCACGGCTGTGTTTATGCCGCTTTCCACCCACTTGACACACTAACAGAGAGATATCAATACATAGGCTTTAAGATTATTACTAGTCAGATATATTCTTGTGCGGTGAATAGGGCGTGTTGAGTCCAGTTCTCTGAGCAAGGAGTAGGTCTTGTCTACTACATATTGGGTTTATGGAACGGTATCTGAGCTAATTTGATACCCTTGTTTTATGTATCACCCCACCTCACCTTTCCCGTTAAGCAGCCATAGTGTGTTTTCTGCATGTGTGACTCTGTTCTGTTTTGTAATTCAGTTCAAGTGTAACGGTTTTTACATTCCCTCTATCAGTGATACCTTAGGAGAAGTGTCCTTTTCTGTGTGACTTATTTCACTTAGAATCGTCGTACCTAAATCCACTCATCATGCTGCTACTAACATTATGACATTGATTTCATGGCTGAGTGATATTCCATTGTACATAAGGACCACAACTTCTTTATCCATTTTTCTCTTTCCTGGGATATTTAAGGTGGAATGAAGTGGAGGTCCTTGTCAACAGAGCAGCCCTCAACTTTGGGGTGCTTGTGTCTTGCTGATTTTTCATTTTCCCAATTTATACCCCCATGAGTGGAAGTGCCCTATGCTCTCTAAGCTGTGTTTTTCAGATGTTTCAGGACACACCGTGCACTTCTCCAGAGTGGCTGTTGCCAATTTACATCCCGCCCATCAGTGTAGCAAGGCTCCCATTTCTCCATGGCCTGTCCTGCATTTCTGGTTTTGACACTTTTTTCAGCATGGCCCTTTTGACCGATGGGAAGCGAGACTTCTCTGTAGCGCTGATTTGCCTTTCCAGGTTGCTTGGTTGGCCAAAAAGGGCGTATGCGTTTTTTCCTGAATATATTCAGGAAAAAACGCATACGCCCTTTTTGGCCAAGGGCATCATTGTCAACGTTTTGCCGCTTTTCATGTGCTTTAAAGGCGATTCGTATCTACCTCCTGAAATCTGTTTCGTGCAATTCTGCCTTGATTTCAAATCCTCTTCTTTGCCTTCCCTCAGTATATTTGTGGACGAGAGTTATCATTTATAACTCTGCAGGTTTGTGAATTGCAGTGCCCTGAACCTCCATTTTACAACTCGCTTTTTTGGGAGCTGGCCGCAAAAGCGCAGGATGGCTTCAGGCCCTGTTCTGGTTCCGGGGGGCAGGCTGAGCCTGTGGTTAATTCTTCTTCCTGATGGGAAAATACAGTGACCTGTGCCTGTCCCGACACCAAGAGCTAGTCTCTCGTTGGTTCCCCGTCTTCCCGTTCATCCTCAGGACAAATTGCAACCTGTACGGAACAGGAGGTTAAAGGTGCTGATGCTCCAAGTAGGGAGATTGCTAGTAAAGTGGCTGGAATGGCGAACCCGGGCACAAGGAGATGAGAAATGAGGTGCGTTTTGGAAACCTTTCCCCATCACACGGTGTACCATCTTCTGGGTTTCTCATGCATGTTTTCGATGTAGGAAGATGCCCTTGAAGCTGGAGATTTGGGACCCATGCGATGGGTACCACGCAGTATTACTTTAAAGGGTCAGCGTTTGCTCACCCAACCTCACCAAACCTCTCAGCCCCAAGAGTGTCCACCCTTATGTCTCATCCAGCTGTGGGTCTAGATATGGTCAATCCAGGTTGCATCACAGCCCCTGAACTCATTGTGTAAGAATTTCTATCTCTTTCACTGTCGTTGTTTCATGGGTTTTTCAAAGTAATTTATTTTCATAATGGGGTTTAGCTGCTTTTCACGGCTGTGTTTATGCCGCTTTCCACCCACTTGACACACTAACAGAGAGATATCAATACATAGGCTTTAAGATTATTACTAGTCAGATATATTCTTGTGCGGTGAATAGGGCGTGTTGAGTCCAGTTCTCTGAGCAAGGAGTAGGTCTTGTCTACTACATATTGGGTTTATGGAACGGTATCTGAGCTAATTTGATACCCTTGTTTTATGTATCACCCCACCTCACCTTTCCCGTTAAGCAGCCATAGTGTGTTTTCTGCATGTGTGACTCTGTTCTGTTTTGTAATTCAGTTCAAGTGTAACGGTTTTTACATTCCCTCTATCAGTGATACCTTATGAGAAGTGTCCTTTTCTGTGTGACTTATTTCACTTAGAATCGTCGTACCTAAATCCACTCATCATGCTGCTACTAACATTATGACATTGATTTCATGGCTGAGTGATATTCCATTGTACATAAGGACCACAACTTCTTTATCCATTTTTCTCTTTCCTGGGATATTTAAGGTGGAATGAAGTGGAGGTCCTTGTCAACAGAGCAGCCCTCAACTTTGGGGTGCTTGTGTCTTGCTGATTTTTAATTTTCCCAATTTATACCCCCATGAGTGGAAGTGCCCTATGCTCTCTAAGCTGTGTTTTTCAGATGTTTCAGGACACACCGTACACTTCTCCAGAGTGGCTGTTGGCAATTTACATCCCGCCCATCAGTGTAGCAAGGCTCCCATTTCTCCATGGCCTGTCCTGCATTTCTGGTTTTGACACTTTTTTCAGCATGGCCCTTTTGACCGATGGGAAGCGAGACTTCTCTGTAGCGCTGATTTGCCTTTCCAGGTTGCTTGGTTGGCCAAAAAGGGCGTATGCGTTTTTTCCTGAATATATTCAGGAAAAAACGCATACGCCCTTTTTGGCCAAGGGCATCATTGTCAACGTTTTGCCGCTCTTCATGTGCTTTAAAGGCGATTCGTATCTACCTCCTGAAATCTGTTTCGTGCAATTCTGCCTTGATTTCAAATCCTCTTCTTTGCCTTCCCTCAATATATTTGTGGACGAGAGTTATCATTTATAACTCTGCAGGTTTGTGAATTGCAGTGCCCTGAACCTCCATTTTACAACTCGCTTTTTTGGGAGCTGGCCGCAAAAGCGCAGGATGGCTTCAGGCCCTGTTCTGGTTCCGGGGGGCAGGCTGAGCCTGTGGTTAATTCTTCTTCCTGATGGGAAAATAGAGTGACCTGTGCCTGTCCCAACACCAAGAGCTAGTCTCTCGTTGGTTCCCCGTCTTCCCGTTCATCCTCAGGACAAATTGCAACCTGTACGGAACAGGAGGTTAAAGGTGCTGATGCTCCAAGTAGGGAGATTGGTAGTAAAGCGGCTGGAATGGGGAACCCGGGCACAAGGAGATGAGAAATGAGGTGCGTTTTAGAAACCTTTCCCCATCACACGGTGTACCATCTTCTGGGTTTCTCATGCATGTTTTCGATGTAGGAAGATGCCCTTGAAGCTGGAGATTTGGGACCCATGCGATGGGTACCACGCAGTATTACTTTAAAGGGTCTGCGTTTGCTCACCCAACCTCACCAAACCTCTCAGCCCCAAGAGTGTCCACCCTTATGTCTCATCCAGCTGTGGGTCTAGATATGGTCAATCCAGGTTGCATCACAGCCCCTGAACTCATTGTGTAAGAATTTCTATCTCTTTCACTGTCGTTGTTTCATGGGTTTTTCAAAGTAATTTATTTTCATAATGGGGTTTAGCTGCTTTTCACGGCTGTGTTTATGCCGCTTTCCACCCACTTGACACACTAACAGAGAGATATCAATACATAGGCTTTAAGATTATTACTAGTCAGATATATTCTTGTGCGGTGAATAGGGCGTGTTGAGTCCAGTTCTCTGAGCAAGGAGTAGGTCTTGTCTACTACATATTGGGTTTATGGAACGGTATCTGAGCTAATTTGATACCCTTGTTTTATGTATCACCCCACCTCACCTTTCCCGTTAAGCAGCCATAGTGTGTTTTCTGCATGTGTGACTCTGTTCTGTTTTGTAATTCAGTTCAAGTGTAACGGTTTTTACATTCCCTCTATCAGTGATACCTTATGAGAAGTGTCCTTTTCTGTGTGACTTATTTCACTTAGAATCGTCGTACCTAAATCCACTCATCATGCTGCTACTAACATTATGACATTGATTTCATGGCTGAGTGATATTCCATTGTACATAAGGACCACAACTTCTTTATCCATTTTTCTCTTTCCTGGGATATTTAAGGTGGAATGAAGTGGAGGTCCTTGTCAACAGAGCAGCCCTCAACTTTGGGGTTCTTGTGTCTTGCTGATTTTTCATTTTCCCAATTTATACCCCCATGAGTGGAAGTGCCCTATGCTCTCTAAGCTGTGTTTTTCAGATGTTTCAGGACACACCGTGCACTTCTCCAGAGTGGCTGTTGGCAATTTACATCCCGCCCATCAGTGTAGCAAGGCTCCCATTTCTCCATGGCCTGTCCTGCATTTCTGGTTTTGACACTTTTTTCAGCATGGCCCTTTTGACCGATGGGAAGCGAGACTTCTCTGTAGCGCTGATTTGCCTTTCCAGGTTGCTTGGTTGGCCAAAAAGGGCGTATGCGTTTTTTCCTGAATATATTCAGGAAAAAACGCATACGCCTTTTTTGGCCAAGGGCATCATTGTCAACGTTTTGCCACTTTTCATGTGCTTTAAAGGCGATTCGTATCTACCTCCTGAAGTCTGTTTCGTGCAATTCTGCCTTGATTTCAAATCCTCTTCTTTGCCTTCCCTCAATATATTTGTGGACGAGAGTTATCATTTATAACTCTGCAGGTTTGTGAATTGCAGTGCCCTGAACCTCCATTTTACAACTCGCTTTTTTGGGAGCTGGCCGCAAAAGCGCAGGATGGCTTCAGGCCCTGTTCTGGTTCCGGGGGGCAGGCTGAGCCTGTGGTTAATTCTTCTTCCTGATGGGAAAATAGAGTGACCTGTGCCTGTCCCAACACCAAGAGCTAGTCTCTCGTTGGTTCCCCGTCTTCCCGTTCATCCTCAGGACAAATTGCAACCTGTACGGAACAGGAGGTTAAAGGTGCTGATGCTCCAAGTAGGGAGATTGCTAGTAAAGCGGCTGGAATGGCGAACCCGGGCACAAGGAGATGAGAAATGAGGTGCGTTTTAGAAACCTTTCCCCATCACACGGTGTACCATCTTCTGGGTTTCTCATGCATGTTTTCGATGTAGGAAGATGCCCTTGAAGCTGGAGATTTGGGACCCATGCGATGGGTACCACGCAGTATTACTTTAAAGGGTCTGCGTTTGCTCACCCAACCTCACCAAACCTCTCAGCCCCAAGAGTGTCCACCCTTATGTCTCATCCAGCTGTGGGTCTAGATATGGTCAATCCAGGTTGCATCACAGCCCCTGAACTCATTGTGTAAGAATTTCTATCTCTTTCACTGTCGTTGTTTCATGGGTTTTTCAAAGTAATTTATTTTCATAATGGGGTTTAGCTGCTTTTCACGGCTGTGTTTATGCCGCTTTCCACCCACTTGACACACTAACAGAGAGATATCAATACATAGGCTTTAAGATTATTACTAGTCAGATATATTCTTGTGCGGTGAATAGGGCGTGTTGAGTCCAGTTCTCTGAGCAAGGAGTAGGTCTTGTCTACTACATATTGGGTTTATGGAACGGTATCTGAGCTAATTTGATACCCTTGTTTTATGTATCACCCCACCTCACCTTTCCCGTTAAGCAGCCATAGTGTGTTTTCTGCATGTGTGACTCTGTTCTGTTTTGTAATTCAGTTCAAGTGTAACGGTTTTTACATTCCCTCTATCAGTGATACCTTATGAGAAGTGCCCTTTTCTGTGTGACTTATTTCACTTAGAATCGTCGTACCTAAATCCACTCATCATGCTGCTACTAACATTATGACATTGATTTCATGGCTGAGTGATATTCCATTGTACATAAGGACCACAACTTCTTTATCCATTTTTCTCTTTCCTGGGATATTTAAGGTGGAATGAAGTGGAGGTCCTTGTCAACAGAGCAGCCCTCAACTTTGGGGTTCTTGTGTCTTGCTGATTTTTCATTTTCCCAATTTATACCCCCATGAGTGGAAGTGCCCTATGCTCTCTAAGCTGTGTTTTTCAGATGTTTCAGGACACACCGTGCACTTCTCCAGAGTGGCTGTTGGCAATTTACATCCCGCCCATCAGTGTAGCAAGGCTCCCATTTCTCCATGGCCTGTCCTGCATTTCTGGTTTTGACACTTTTTTCAGCATGGCCCTTTTGACCGATGGGAAGCGAGACTTCTCTGTAGCGCTGATTTGCCTTTCCAGGTTGCTTGGTTGGCCAAAAAGGGCGTATGCGTTTTTTCCTGAATATATTCAGGAAAAAACGCATACGCCCTTTTTGGCCAAGGGCATCATTGTCAACGTTTTGCCACTTTTCATGTGCTTTAAAGGCGATTCGTATCTACCTCCTGAAGTCTGTTTCGTGCAATTCTGCCTTGATTTCAAATCCTCTTCTTTGCCTTCCCTCAATATATTTGTGGACGAGAGTTATCATTTATAACTCTGCAGGTTTGTGAATTGCAGTGCCCTGAACCTCCATTTTACAACTCGCTTTTTTGGGAGCTGGCCGCAAAAGCGCAGGATGGCTTCAGGCCCTGTTCTGGTTCCGGGGGGCAGGCTGAGCCTGTGGTTAATGCTTCTTCCTGATGGGAAAATAGAGTGACCTGTGCCTGTCCCAACACCAAGAGCTAGTCTCTCGTTGGTTCCCCGTCTTCCCGTTCATCCTCAGGACAAATTGCAACCTGTACAGAACAGGAGGTTAAAGGTGCTGATGCTCCAAGTAGGGAGATTGCTAGTAAAGTGGCTGGAATGGCGAACCCGGGCACAAGGAGATGAGAAATGAGGTGCGTTTTAGAAACCTTTCCCCATCACACGGTGTACCATCTTCTGGGTTTCTCATGCATGTTTTCGATATAGGAAGATGCCCTTGAAGCTGGAGATTTGGGACCCATGCGATGCGTACCACGCAGTATTACTTTAAAGGGTCTGCGTTTGCTCACCCAACCTCACCAAACCTCTCAGCCCCAAGAGTGTCTACCCTTATGTCTCATCCAGCTGTGGGTCTACATATGGTCAATCCAGGTTACATCACAGCCCCTGAACTCATTGTGTAAGAATTTCTATCTCTTTCACTGTCGTTGTTTCATGGGTTTTTCAAAGTAATTTATTTTCATAATGGGGTTTAGCTGCTTTTCACGGCTGTGTTTATGCCGCTTTCCACCCACTTGACACACTAACAGAGAGATATCAATACATAGGCTTTAAGATTATTACTAGTCAGATATATTCTTGTGCGGTGAATAGGGCGTGTTGAGTCCAGTTCTCTGAGCAAGGAGTAGGTCTTGTCTACTACATATTGGGTTTATGGAACGGTATCTGAGCTAATTTGATACCCTTGTTTTATGTATCACCCCACCTCACCTTTCCCGTTAAGCAGCCATAGTGTGTTTTCTGCATGTGTGACTCTGTTCTGTTTTGTAATTCAGTTCAAGTGTAACGGTTTTTACATTCCCTCTATCAGTGATACCTTAGGAGAAGTGTCCTTTTCTGTGTGACTTATTTCACTTAGAATCGTCGTACCTAAATCCACTCATCATGCTGCTACTAACATTATGACATTGATTTCATGGCTGAGTGATATTCCATTGTACATAAGGACCACAACTTCTTTATCCATTTTTCTCTTTCCTGGGATATTTAAGGTGGAATGAAGTGGAGGTCCTTGTCAACAGAGCAGCCCTCAACTTTGGGGTGCTTGTGTCTTGCTGATTTTTCATTTTCCCAATTTATACCCCCATGAGTGGAAGTGCCCTATGCTCTCTAAGCTGTGTTTTTCAGATGTTTCAGGACACACCGTGCACTTCTCCAGAGTGGCTGTTGGCAATTTACATCCCGCCCATCAGTGTAGCAAGGCTCCCATTTCTCCATGGCCTGTCCTGCATTTCTGGTTTTGACACTTTTTTCAGCATGGCCCTTTTGACCGATGGGAAGCGAGACTTCTCTGTAGTGCTGATTTGCCTTTCCAGGTTGCTTGGTTGGCCAAAAAGGGCGTATGCGTTTTTTCCTGAATATATTCAGGAAAAAACGCATACGCCCTTTTTGGCCAAGGGCATCATTGTCAACGTTTTGCCGCTTTTCATGTGCTTTAAAGGCGATTCGTATCTACCTCCTGAAATCTGTTTCGTGCAATTCTGCCTTGATTTCAAATCCTCTTCTTTGCCTTCCCTCAATATATTTGTGGACGAGAGTTATCATTTATAACTCTGCAGGTTTGTGAATTGCAGTGCCCTGAACCTCCATTTTACAACTCGCTTTTTTGGGAGCTGGCCGCAAAAGCGCAGGATGGCTTCAGGCCCTGTTCTGGTTCCGGGGGGCAGGTTGAGCCTGTGGTTAATTCTTCCTGATGGGAAAATAGAGTGACCTGTGCCTGTCCCAACACCAAGAGCTAGTCTCTCGTTGGTTCCCCGTCTTCCCGTTCATCCTCAGGACAAATTGCAACCTGTACAGAAAGGAGATTAAAGGTGCTGATGCTCCAAGTAGGGAGATTGCTAGTAAAGTGGCTGGAATGGCGAACCCGGGCACAAGGAGATGAGAAATGAGGTGCGTTTTAGAAACCTTTCCCCATCACACGGTGTACCATCTTCTGGGTTTCTCATGCATGTTTTCGATGTAGGAAGATGCCCTTGAAGCTGGAGATTTGGGACCCATGCGATGGGTACCACGCAGTATTACTTTAAAGGGTCTGCGTTTGCTCACCCAACCTCACCAAACCTCTCAGCCCCAAGAGTGTCCACCCTTATGTCTCATCCAGCTGTGGGTCTAGATATGGTCAATCCAGGTTGCATCACAGCCCCTGAACTCATTGTGTAAGAATTTCTATCTCTTTCACTGTCGTTGTTTCATGGGTTTTTCAAAGTAATTTATTTTCATAATGGGGTTTAGCTGCTTTTCACGGCTGTGTTTATGCCGCTTTCCACCCACTTGACACACTAACAGAGAGATATCAATACATAGGCTTTAAGATTATTACTAGTCAGATATATTCTTGTGCGGTGAATAGGGCGTGTTGAGTCCAGTTCTCTGAGCAAGGAGTAGGTCTTGTCTACTACATATTGGGTTTATGGAACGGTATCTGAGCTAATTTGATACCCTTGTTTTATGTATCACCCCACCTCACCTTTCCCGTTAAGCAGCCATAGTGTGTTTTCTGCATGTGTGACTCTGTTCTGTTTTGTAATTCAGTTCAAGTGTAACGGTTTTTACATTCCCTCTATCAGTGATACCTTAGGAGAAGTGTCCTTTTCTGTGTGACTTATTTCACTTAGAATCGTCGTACCTAAATCCACTCATCATGCTGCTACTAACATTATGACATTGATTTCATGGCTGAGTGATATTCCATTGTACATAAGGACCACAACTTCTTTATCCATTTTTCTCTTTCCTGGGATATTTAAGGTGGAATGAAGTGGAGGTCCTTGTCAACAGAGCAGCCCTCAACTTTGGGGTGCTTGTGTCTTGCTGATTTTTCATTTTCCCAATTTATACCCCCATGAGTGGAAGTGCCCTATGCTCTCTAAGCTGTGTTTTTCAGATGTTTCAGGACACACCGTGCACTTCTCCAGAGTGGCTGTTGCCAATTTACATCCCGCCCATCAGTGTAGCAAGGCTCCCATTTCTCCATGGCCTGTCCTGCATTTCTGGTTTTGACACTTTTTTCAGCATGGCCCTTTTGACCGATGCGAAGCGAGACTTCTCTGTAGCGCTGATTTGCCTTTCCAGGTTGCTTGGTTGGCCAAAAAGGGCGTATGCGTTTTTTCCTGAATATATTCAGGAAAAAACGCATACGCCCTTTTTGGCCAAGGGCATCATTGTCAACGTTTTGCCGCTTTTCATGTGCTTTAAAGGCGATTCGTATCTACCTCCTGAAATCTGTTTCGTGCAATTCTGCCTTGATTTCAAATCCTCTTCTTTGCCTTCCCTCAATATATTTGTGGACGAGAGTTATCATTTATAACTCTGCAGGTTTGTGAATTGCAGTGCCCTGAACCTCCATTTTACAACTCGCTTTTTTGGGAGCTGGCCGCAAAAGCGCAGGATGGCTTCAGGCCCTGTTCTGGTTCCGGGGGGCAGGCTGAGCCTGTGGTTAATTCTTCTTCCTGATGGGAAAATAGAGTGACCTGTGCCTGTCCCGACACCAAGAGCTAGTCTCTCGTTGGTTCCCCGTCTTCCCGTTCATCCTCAGGACAAATTGCAACCTGTACGGAACAGGAGGTTAAAGGTGCTGATGCTCCAAGTAGGGAGATTGCTAGTAAAGCAGGTGGAATGGCGAACCCGGGCACAAGGAGATGAGAAATGAGGTGCGTTTTAGAAACCTTTCCCCATCACACGGTGTACCATCTTCTGGGTTTCTCATGCATGTTTTCGATATCGGAAGATGCCCTTGAAGCTGGAGATTTGGGACCCATGCGATGGGTACCACGCAGTATTACTTTAAAGGGTCTGCGTTTGCTCACCCAACCTCACCAAACCTCTCAGCCCCAAGAGTGTCTACCCTTATGTCTCATCCAGCTGTGGGTCTACATATGGTCAATCCAGGTTGCATCACAGCCCCTGAACTCATTGTGTAAGAATTTCTATCTCTTTCACTGTCGTTGTTTCATGGGTTTTTCAAAGTAATTTATTTTCATAATGGGGTTTAGCTGCTTTTCACGGCTGTGTTTATGCCGCTTTCCACCCACTTGACACACTAACAGAGAGATATCAATACATAGGCTTTAAGATTATTACTAGTCAGATATATTCTTGTGCGGTGAATAGGGCGTGTTGAGTCCAGTTCTCTGAGCAAGGAGTAGGTCTTGTCTACTACATATTGGGTTTATGGAACGGTATCTGAGCTAATTTGATACCCTTGTTTTATGTATCACCCCACCTCACCTTTCCCGTTAAGCAGCCATAGTGTGTTTTCTGCATGTGTGACTCTGTTCTGTTTTGTAATTCAGTTCAAGTGTAACGGTTTTTACATTCCCTCTATCAGTGATACCTTAGGAGAAGTGTCCTTTTCTGTGTGACTTATTTCACTTAGAATCGTCGTACCTAAATCCACTCATCATGCTGCTACTAACATTATGACATTGATTTCATGGCTGAGTGATATTCCATTGTACATAAGGACCACAACTTCTTTATCCATTTTTCTCTTTCCTGGGATATTTAAGGTGGAATGAAGTGGAGGTCCTTGTCAACAGAGCAGCCCTCAACTTTGGGGTGCTTGTGTCTTGCTGATTTTTCATTTTCCCAATTTATACCCCCATGAGTGGAAGTGCCCTATGCTCTCTAAGCTGTGTTTTTCAGATGTTTCAGGACACACCGTGCACTTCTCCAGAGTGGCTGTTGCCAATTTACATCCCGCCCATCAGTGTAGCAAGGCTCCCATTTCTCCATGGCCTGTCCTGCATTTCTGGTTTTGACACTTTTTTCAGCATGGCCCTTTTGACCGATGCGAAGCGAGACTTCTCTGTAGCGCTGATTTGCCTTTCCAGGTTGCTTGGTTGGCCAAAAAGGGCGTATGCGTTTTTTCCTGAATATATTCAGGAAAAAACGCATACGCCCTTTTTGGCCAAGGGCATCATTGTCAACGTTTTGCCGCTTTTCATGTGCTTTAAAGGCGATTCGTATCTACCTCCTGAAATCTGTTTCGTGCAATTCTGCCTTGATTTCAAATCCTCTTCTTTGCCTTCCCTCAATATATTTGTGGACGAGAGTTATCATTTATAACTCTGCAGGTTTGTGAATTGCAGTGCCCTGAACCTCCATTTTACAACTCGCTTTTTTGGGAGCTGGCCGCAAAAGCGCAGGATGGCTTCAGGCCCTGTTCTGGTTCCGGGGGGCAGGCTGAGCCTGTGGTTAATTCTTCTTCCTGATGGGAAAATAGAGTGACCTGTGCCTGTCCCGACACCAAGAGCTAGTCTCTCGTTGGTTCCCCGTCTTCCCGTTCATCCTCAGGACAAATTGCAACCTGTACGGAACAGGAGGTTAAAGGTGCTGATGCTCCAAGTAGGGAGATTGCTAGTAAAGTGGCTGGAATGGCGAACCCGGGCACAAGGAGATGAGAAATGAGGTGCGTTTTAGAAACCTTTCCCCATCACACGGTGTACCATCTTCTGGGTTTCTCATGCATGTTTTCGATGTAGGAAGATGCCCTTGAAGCTGGAGATTTGGGACCCATGCGATGGGTACCACGCAGTATTACTTTAAAGGGTCTGCGTTTGCTCACCCAACCTCACCAAACCTCTCAGCCCCAAGAGTGTCCACCCTTATGTCTCATCCAGCTGTGGGTCTAGATATGGTCAATCCAGGTTGCATCACAGCCCCTGAACTCATTGTGTAAGAATTTCTATCTCTTTCACTGTCGTTGTTTCATGGGTTTTTCAAAGTAATTTATTTTCATAATGGGGTTTAGCTGCTTTTCACGGCTGTGTTTATGCCGCTTTCCACCCACTTGACACACTAACAGAGAGATATCAATACATAGGCTTTAAAATTATTACTAGTCAGATATATTCTTGTGCGGTGAATAGGGCGTGTTGAGTCCAGTTCTCTGAGCAAGGAGTAGGTCTTGTCTACTACATATTGGGTTTATGGAACGGTATCTGAGCTAATTTGATACCCTTGTTTTATGTATCACCCCACCTCACCTTTCCCGTTAAGCAGCCATAGTGTGTTTTCTGCATGTGTGACTCTGTTCTGTTTTGTAATTCAGTTCAAGTGTAACGGTTTTTACATTCCCTCTATCAGTGATACCTTAGGAGAAGTGTCCTTTTCTGTGTGACTTATTTCACTTAGAATCGTCGTACCTAAATCCACTCATCATGCTGCTACTAACATTATGACATTGATTTCATGGCTGAGTGATATTCCATTGTACATAAGGACCACAACTTCTTTATCCATTTTTCTCTTTCCTGGGATATTTAAGGTGGAATGAAGTGGAGGTCCTTGTCAACAGAGCAGCCCTCAACTTTGGGGTGCTTGTGTCTTGCTGATTTTTCATTTTCCCAATTTATACCCCCATGAGTGGAAGTGCCCTATGCTCTCTAAGCTGTGTTTTTCAGATGTTTCAGGACACACCGTACACTTCTCCAGAGTGGCTGTTGGCAATTTACATCCCGCCCATCAGTGTAGCAAGGCTCCCATTTCTCCATGGCCTGTCCTGCATTTCTGGTTTTGACACTTTTTTCAGCATGGCCCTTTTGACCGATGGGAAGCGAGACTTCTCTGTAGCGCTGATTTGCCTTTCCAGGTTGCTTGGTTGGCCAAAAAGGGCGTATGCGTTTTTTCCTGAATATATTCAGGAAAAAACGCATACGCCCTTTTTGGCCAAGGGCATCATTGTCAACGTTTTGCCGCTTTTCATGTGCTTTAAAGGCGATTCGTATCTACCTCCTGAAATCTGTTTCGTGCAATTCTGCCTTGATTTCAAATCCTCTTCTTTGCCTTCCCTCAGTATATTTGTGGACGAGAGTTATCATTTATAACTCTGCAGGTTTGTGAATTGCAGTGCCCTGAACCTCCATTTTACAACTCGCTTTTTTGGGAGCTGGCCGCAAAAGCGCAGGATGGCTTCAGGCCCTGTTCTGGTTCCGGGGGGCAGGCTGAGCCTGTGGTTAATTCTTCTTCCTGATGGGAAAATACAGTGACCTGTGCCTGTCCCGACACCAAGAGCTAGTCTCTCGTTGGTTCCCCGTCTTCCCGTTCATCCTCAGGACAAATTGCAACCTGTACGGAACAGGAGGTTAAAGGTGCTGATGCTCCAAGTAGGGAGATTGCTAGTAAAGTGGCTGGAATGGCGAACCCGGGCACAAGGAGATGAGAAATGAGGTGCGTTTTGGAAACCTTTCCCCATCACACGGTGTACCATCTTCTGGGTTTCTCATGCATGTTTTCGATGTAGGAAGATGCCCTTGAAGCTGGAGATTTGGGACCCATGCGATGGGTACCACGCAGTATTACTTTAAAGGGTCTGCGTTTGCTCACCCAACCTCACCAAACCTCTCAGCCCCAAGAGTGTCCACCCTTATGTCTCATCCAGCTGTGGGTCTAGATATGGTCAATCCAGGTTGCATCACAGCCCCTGAACTCATTGTGTAAGAATTTCTATCTCTTTCACTGTCGTTGTTTCATGGGTTTTTCAAAGTAATTTATTTTCATAATGGGGTTTAGCTGCTTTTCACGGCTGTGTTTATGCCGCTTTCCACCCACTTGACACACTAACAGAGAGATATCAATACATAGGCTTTAAGATTATTACTAGTCAGATATATTCTTGTGCGGTGAATAGGGCGTGTTGAGTCCAGTTCTCTGAGCAAGGAGTAGGTCTTGTCTACTACATATTGGGTTTATGGAACGGTATCTGAGCTAATTTGATACCCTTGTTTTATGTATCACCCCACCTCACCTTTCCCGTTAAGCAGCCATAGTGTGTTTTCTGCATGTGTGACTCTGTTCTGTTTTGTAATTCAGTTCAAGTGTAACGGTTTTTACATTCCCTCTATCAGTGATACCTTAGGAGAAGTGTCCTTTTCTGTGTGACTTATTTCACTTAGAATCGTCGTACCTAAATCCACTCATCATGCTGCTACTAACATTATGACATTGATTTCATGGCTGAGTGATATTCCATTGTACATAAGGACCACAACTTCTTTATCCATTTTTCTCTTTCCTGGGATATTTAAGGTGGAATGAAGTGGAGGTCCTTGTCAACAGAGCAGCCCTCAACTTTGGGGTGCTTGTGTCTTGCTGATTTTTCATTTTCCCAATTTATACCCCCATGAGTGGAAGTGCCCTATGCTCTCTAAGCTGTGTTTTTCAGATGTTTCAGGACACACCGTACACTTCTCCAGAGTGGCTGTTGGCAATTTACATCCCGCCCATCAGTGTAGCAAGGCTCCCATTTCTCCATGGCCTGTCCTGCATTTCTGGTTTTGACACTTTTTTCAGCATGGCCCTTTTGACCGATGGGAAGCGAGACTTCTCTGTAGCGCTGATTTGCCTTTCCAGGTTGCTTGGTTGGCCAAAAAGGGCGTATGCGTTTTTTCCTGAATATATTCAGGAAAAAACGCATACGCCCTTTTTGGCCAAGGGCATCATTGTCAACGTTTTGCCGCTTTTCATGTGCTTTAAAGGCGATTCGTATGTACCTCCTGAAATCTGTTTCGTGCAATTCTGCCTTGATTTCAAATCCTCTTCTTTGCCTTCCCTCAATATATTTGTGGACGAGAGTTATCATTTATAACTCTGCAGGTTTGTGAATTGCAGTGCCCTGAACCTCCATTTTACAACTCGCTTTTTTGGGAGCTGGCCGCAAAAGCGCAGGATGGCTTCAGGCCCTGTTCTGGTTCCGGGGGGCAGGCTGAGCCTGTGGTTAATTCTTCTTCCTGATGGGAAAATAGAGTGACCTGTGCCTGTCCCAACACCAAGAGCTAGTCTCTCGTTGGTTCCCCGTCTTCCCGTTCATCCTCAGGACAAATTGCAACCTGTACGGAACAGGAGGTTAAAGGTGCTGATGCTCCAAGTAGGGAGATTGCTAGTAAAGTGGCTGGAATGGCGAACCCGGGCACAAGGAGATGAGAAATGAGGTGCGTTTTAGAAACCTTTCCCCATCACACGGTGTACCATCTTCTGGGTTTCTCATGCATGTTTTCGATGTAGGAAGATGCCCTTGAAGCTGGAGATTTGGGACCCATGCGATGGGTACCACGCAGTATTACTTTAAAGGGTCTGCGTTTGCTCACCCAACCTCACCAAACCTCTCAGCCCCAAGAGTGTCCACCCTTATGTCTCATCCAGCTGTGGGTCTAGATATGGTCAATCCAGGTTGCATCACAGCCCCTGAACTCATTGTGTAAGAATTTCTATCTCTTTCACTGTCGTTGTTTCATGGGTTTTTCAAAGTAATTTATTTTCATAATGGGGTTTAGCTGCTTTTCACGGCTGTGTTTATGCCGCTTTACACCCACTTGACACACTAACAGAGAGATATCAATACATAGGTTTTAAGATTATTACTAGTCAGATATATTCTTGTGCTGTGAATAGGGCGTGTTGAGTCCAGTTCTCTGAGCAAGGAGTAGGTCTTGTCTATTACATATTGGGTTTATGGAACGGTATCTGAGCTAATTTGATACCCTTGTTTTATGTATCACCCCACCTCACCTTTCCCGTTAAGCAGCCATAGTGTGTTTTCTGCATGTGTGACTCTGTTCTGTTTTGTAATTCAGTTCAAGTGTAACGGTTTTTACATTCCCTCCATAAGTGATACCTTATGAGAAGTGTCCTTTTCTGTGTGACTTATTTCACTTAGAATCGTCGTACCTAAATCCACTCATCATGCTGCTACTAACATTATGACATTGATTTCATGGCTGAGTGATATTCCATTGTACATAAGGACCACAACTTCTTTATCCATTTTTCTCTTTCCTGGGATATTTAAGGTGGAATGAAGTGGAGGTCCTTGTCAACAGAGCAGCCCTCAACTTTGGGGTGCTTGTGTCTTGCTGATTTTTCATTTTCCCAATTTATACCCCCATGAGTGGAAGTGCCCTATGCTCTCTAAGCTGTGTTTTTCAGATGTTTCAGGACACACCGTACACTTCTTCAGAGTGGCTGTTGGCAATTTACATCCCGCCCATCAGTGTAGCAAGGCTCCCATTTCTCCATGGCCTGTCCTGCATTTCTGGTTTTGACACTTTTTTCAGCATGGCCCTTTTGAACGATGGGAAGCGAGACTTCTCTGTAGCGCTGATTTGCCTTTCCAGGTTGCTTGGTTGGCCAAAAAGGGCGTATGCGTTTTTCCTGAATATATTCAGGAAAAAACGCATACGCTCTTTTTGGCCTAGGGCATCATTGTCAACGTTTTGCCGCTTTTCATGTGCTTTAAAGGCGATTCGTATCTACCTCCTGAAATCTGTTTCGTGCAATTCTGCCTTGATTTCAAATCCTCTTCTTTGCCTTCCCTCAATATATTTGTGGACGAGAGTTATCATTTATAACTCTGCAGGTTTGTGAATTGCAGTGCCCTGAACCTCCATTTTACAACTCGCTTTTTTGGGAGCTGGCCGCAAAAGTGCAGGATGGCTTCAGGCTCTGTTCTGGTTCCGGGGGGCAGGCTGAGCCTGTGGTTAATTCTTCTTCCTGATGGGAAAATAGAGTGACCTGTGCCTGTCCCAACACCAAGAGCTAGTCTCTCGTTGGTTCCCCGTCTTCCCGTTCATCCTCAGGACAAATTGCAACCTGTACAGAAAGGAGATTAAAGGTGCTGATGCTCCAAGTAGGGAGATTGCTAGTAAAGTGGCTGGAATGGCGAACCCGGGCACAAGGAGATGAGAAATGAGGTGCGTTTTAGAAACCTTTCCCCATCACACGGTGTACCATCTTCTGGGTTTCTCATGCATGTTTTCGATGTAGGAAGATGCCCTTGAAGCTGGAGATTTGGGACCCATGCGATGGGTACCACGCAGTATTACTTTAAAGGGTCTGCGTTTGCTCACCCAACCTCACCAAACCTCTCAGCCCCAAGAGTGTCCACCCTTATGTCTCATCCAGCTGTGGGTCTAGATATGGTCAATCCAGGTTGCATCACAGCCCCTGAACTCATTGTGTAAGAATTTCTATCTCTTTCACTGTCGTTGTTTCATGGGTTTTTCAAAGTAATTTATTTTCATAATGGGGTTTAGCTGCTTTTCACGGCTGTGTTTATGCCGCTTTCCACCCACTTGACACACTAACAGAGAGATATCAATACATAGGCTTTAAGATTATTACTAGTCAGATATATTCTTGTGCGGTGAATAGGGCGTGTTGAGTCCAGTTCTCTGAGCAAGGAGTAGGTCTTGTCTACTACATATTGGGTTTATGGAACGGTATCTGAGCTAATTTGATACCCTTGTTTTATGTATCACCCCACCTCACCTTTCCCGTTAAGCAGCCATAGTGTGTTTTCTGCATGTGTGACTCTGTTCTGTTTTGTAATTCAGTTCAAGTGTAACGGTTTTTACATTCCCTCTATCAGTGATACCTTAGGAGAAGTGTCCTTTTCTGTGTGACTTATTTCACTTAGAATCGTCGTACCTAAATCCACTCATCATGCTGCTACTAACATTATGACATTGATTTCATGGCTGAGTGATATTCCATTGTACATAAGGACCACAACTTCTTTATCCATTTTTCTCTTTCCTGGGATATTTAAGGTGGAATGAAGTGGAGGTCCTTGTCAACAGAGCAGCCCTCAACTTTGGGGTGCTTGTGTCTTGCTGATTTTTCATTTTCCCAATTTATACCCCCATGAGTGGAAGTGCCCTATGCTCTCTAAGCTGTGTTTTTCAGATGTTTCAGGACACACCGTGCACTTCTCCAGAGTGGCTGTTGGCAATTTACATCCCGCCCATCAGTGTAGCAAGGCTCCCATTTCTCCATGGCCTGTCCTGCATTTCTGGTTTTGACAATTTTTTCAGCATGGCCCTTTTGACCGATGGGAAGCGAGACTTCTCTGTAGCGCTGATTTGCCTTTCCAGGTTGCTTGGTTGGCCAAAAAGGGCGTATGCGTTTTTTCCTGAATATATTCAGGAAAAAACGCATACGCCCTTTTTGGCCAAGGGCATCATTGTCAACGTTTTGCCGCTTTTCATGTGCTTTAAAGGCGATTCGTATCTACCTCCTGAAATCTGTTTCGTGCAATTCTGCCTTGATTTCAAATCCTCTTCTTTGCCTTCCCTCAATATATTTGTGGGCGAGAGTTATCATTTATAACTCTGCAGGTTTGTGAATTGCAGTGCCCTGAACCTCCATTTTACAACTCGCTTTTTTGGGAGCTGGCCGCAAAAGCGCAGGATGGCTTCAGGCCCTGTTCTGGTTCCGGGGGGCAGGCTGAGCCTGTGGTTAATTCTTCTTCCTGATGGGAAAATAGAGTGACCTGTGCCTGTCCCGACACCAAGAGCTAGTCTCTCGTTGGTTCCCCGTCTTCCCGTTCATCCTCAGGACAAATTGCAACCTGTACGGAACAGGAGGTTAAAGGTGCTGATGCTCCAAGTAGGGAGATTGCTAGTAAAGTGGCTGGAATGGCGAACCCGGGCACAAGGAGATGAGAAATGAGGTGCGTTTTAGAAACCTTTCCCCATCACACGGTGTACCATCTTCTGGGTTTCTCATGCATGTTTTCGATGTAGGAAGATGCCCTTGAAGCTGGAGATTTGGGACCCATGCGATGGGTACCACGCAGTATTACTTTAAAGGGTCTGCGTTTGCTCACCCAACCTCACCAAACCTCTCAGCCCCAAGAGTGTCCACCCTTATGTCTCATCCAGCTGTGGGTCTAGATATGGTCAATCCAGGTTGCATCACAGCCCCTGAACTCATTGTGTAAGAATTTCTATCTCTTTCACTGTCGTTGTTTCATGGGTTTTTCAAAGTAATTTATTTTCATAATGGGGTTTAGCTGCTTTTCACGGCTGTGTTTATGCCGCTTTCCACCCACTTGACACACTAACAGAGAGATATCAATACATAGGCTTTAAGATTATTACTAGTCAGATATATTCTTGTGCGGTGAATAGGGCGTGTTGAGTCCAGTTCTCTGAGCAAGGAGTAGGTCTTGTCTACTACATATTGGGTTTATGGAACGGTATCTGAGCTAATTTGATACCCTTGTTTTATGTATCACCCCACCTCACCTTTCCCGTTAAGCAGCCATAGTGTGTTTTCTGCATGTGTGACTCTGTTCTGTTTTGTAATTCAGTTCAAGTGTAACGGTTTTTACATTCCCTCTATCAGTGATACCTTAGGAGAAGTGTCCTTTTCTGTGTGACTTATTTCACTTAGAATCGTCGTACCTAAATCCACTCATCATGCTGCTACTAACATTATGACATTGATTTCATGGCTGAGTGATATTCCATTGTACATAAGGACCACAACTTCTTTATCCATTTTTCTCTTTCCTGGGATATTTAAGGTGGAATGAAGTGGAGGTCCTTGTCAACAGAGCAGCCCTCAACTTTGGGGTGCTTGTGTCTTGCTGATTTTTCATTTTCCCAATTTATACCCCCATGAGTGGAAGTGCCCTATGCTCTCTAAGCTGTGTTTTTCAGATGTTTCAGGACACACCGTACACTTCTTCAGAGTGGCTGTTGGCAATTTACATCCCGCCCATTAGTGTAGCAAGGCTCCCATTTCTCCATGGCCTGTCCTGCATTTCTGGTTTTGACAATTTTTTCAGCATGGCCCTTTTGACCGATGGGAAGCGAGACTTCTCTGTAGCGCTGATTTGCCTTTCCAGGTTGCTTGGTTGGCCAAAAAGGGCGTATGCGTTTTTTCCTGAATATATTCAGGAAAAAACGCATACGCCCTTTTTGGCCAAGGGCATCATTGTCAACGTTTTGCCGCTTTTCATGTGCTTTAAAGGCGATTCGTATCTACCTCCTGAAATCTGTTTCGTGCAATTCTGCCTTGATTTCAAATCCTCTTCTTTGCCTTCCCTCAATATATTTGTGGGCGAGAGTTATCATTTATAACTCTGCAGGTTTGTGAATTGCAGTGCCCTGAACCTCCATTTTACAACTCGCTTTTTTGGGAGCTGGCCGCAAAAGCGCAGGATGGTTTCATTCCCTGTTCTGGTTCCGGGGGGCAGGCTGAGCCTGTGGTTAATTCTTCTTCCTGATGGGAAAATAGAGTGACCTGTGCCTGTCCTGACACCAAGAGCTAGTCTCTCGTTGGTTCCCCGTCTTCCCGTTCATCCTCAGGACAAATTGCAACCTGTACGGAACAGGAGGTTAAAGGTGCTGATGCTCCAAGTAGGGAGATTGCTAGTAAAGCGGCTGGAATGGCGAACCCGGGCACAAGGAGATGAGAAATGAGGTGCGTTTTAGAAACCTTTCCCCATCACACGGTGTACCATCTTCTGGGTTTCTCATGCATGTTTTCGATGTAGGAAGATGCCCTTGAAGCTGGAGATTTGGGACCCATGCGATGGGTACCACGCAGTATTACTTTAAAGGGTCTGCGTTTGCTCACCCAACCTCACCAAACCTCTCAGCCCCAAGAGTGTCCACCCTTATGTCTCATCCAGCTGTGGGTCTAGATATGGTCAATCCAGGTTGCATCACAGCCCCTGAACTCATTGTGTAAGAATTTCTATCTCTTTCACTGTCGTTGTTTCATGGGTTTTTCAAAGTAATTTATTTTCATAATGGGGTTTAGCTGCTTTTCACGGCTGTGTTTATGCCGCTTTCCACCCACTTGACACACTAACAGAGAGATATCAATACATAGGCTTTAAGATTATTACTAGTCAGATATATTCTTGTGCGGTGAATAGGGCGTGTTGAGTCCAGTTCTCTGAGCAAGGAGTAGGTCTTGTCTACTACATATTGGGTTTATGGAACGGTATCTGAGCTAATTTGATACCCTTGTTTTATGTATCACCCCACCTCACCTTTCCCGTTAAGCAGCCATAGTGTGTTTTCTGCATGTGTGACTCTGTTCTGTTTTGTAATTCAGTTCAAGTGTAACGGTTTTTACATTCCCTCTATAAGTGATACCTTATGAGAAGTGTCCTTTTCTGTGTGACTTATTTCACTTAGAATCGTCGTACCTAAATCCACTCATCATGCTGCTACTAGCCTTATGACATTGATTTCATGGCTGAGTGATATTCCATTGTACATAAGGACCACAACTTCTTTATCCATTTTTCTCTTTCCTGGGATATTGAAGGTGGAATGAAGTGGAGGTCCTTGTCAACAGAGCAGCCCTAAACTTTGGGGTGCTTATGTCTTGCTGATTTTTCATTTTCCCAATTTATACCCCCATGAGTGGAAGTGCCCTATGCTCTCTAAGCTGTGTTTTTCAGATGTTTCAGGACACACCGTACACTTCTTCAGAGTGGCTGTTGGCAATTTACATCCCGCCCATTAGTGTAGCAAGGCTCCCATTTCTCCATGGCCTGTCCTGCATTTCTGGTTTTGACAATTTTTTCAGCATGGCCCTTTTGACCGATGGGAAGCGAGACTTCTCTGTAGCGCTGATTTGCCTTTCCAGGTTGCTTGGTTGGCCAAAAAGGGCGTATGCGTTTTTTCCTGAATATATTCAGGAAAAAACGCATACGCCCTTTTTGGCCAAGGGCATCATTGTCAACGTTTTGCCGCTTTTCATGTGCTTTAAAGGCGATTCGTATCTACCTCCTGAAATCTGTTTCGTGCAATTCTGCCTTGATTTCAAATCCTCTTCTTTGCCTTCCCTCAATATATTTGTGGGCGAGAGTTATCATTTATAACTCTGCAGGTTTGTGAATTGCAGTGCCCTGAACCTCCATTTTACAACTCGCTTTTTTGGGAGCTGGCCGCAAAAGCGCAGGATGGCTTCAGGCCCTGTTCTGGTTCCGGGGGGCAGGCTGAGCCTGTGGTTAATTCTTCTTCCTGATGGGAAAATAGAGTGACCTGTGCCTGTCCCGACACCAAGAGCTAGTCTCTCGTTGGTTCCCCGTCTTCCCGTTCATCCTCAGGACAAATTGCAACCTGTACGGAACAGGAGGTTAAAGGTGCTGTTGCTCCAAGTAGGGAGATTGCTAGTAAAGCGGCTGGAATGGCGAACCCGGGCACAAGGAGATGAGAAATGAGGTGCGTTTTAGAAACCTTTCCCCATCACACGGTGTACCATCTTCTGGGTTTCTCATGCATGTTTTCGATGTAGGAAGATGCCCTTGAAGCTGGAGATTTGGGACCCATGCGATGGGTACCACGCAGTATTACTTTAAAGGGTCTGCGTTTGCTCACCCAACCTCACCAAACCTCTCAGCCCCAAGAGTGTCCACCCTTATGTCTCATCCAGCTGTGGGTCTAGATATGGTCAATCCAGGTTGCATCACAGCCCCTGAACTCATTGTGTAAGAATTTCTATCTCTTTCACTGTCGTTGTTTCATGGGTTTTTCAAAGTAATTTATTTTCATAATGGGGTTTAGCTGCTTTTCACGGCTGTGTTTATGCCGCTTTCCACCCACTTGACACACTAACAGAGAGATATCAATACATAGGCTTTAAGATTATTACTAGTCAGATATATTCTTGTGCGGTGAATAGGGCGTGTTGAGTCCAGTTCTCTGAGCAAGGAGTAGGTCTTGTCTACTACATATTGGGTTTATGGAACGGTATCTGAGCTAATTTCATACCCTTGTTTTATGTATCACCCCACCTCACCTTTACCGTTAAGCAGCCATATTGTGTTTTCTGCATGTGTGACTCTGTTCTGTTTTGTAATTCAGTTCAAGTGTAACGGTTTTTACATTCCCTCTATAAGTGATACCTTATGAGAAGTGTCCTTTTCTGTGTGACTTATTTCACTTAGAATCGTCGTACCTAAATCCACTCATCATGCTGCTACTAGCCTTATGACATTGATTTCATGGCTGAGTGATATTCCATTGTACATAAGGACCACAACTTCTTTATCCATTTTTCTCTTTCCTGGGATATTGAAGGTGGAATGAAGTGGAGGTCCTTGTCAACAGAGCAGCCCTAAACTTTGGGGTGCTTATGTCTTGCTTATTTTTAATTTTCCCAATTTATAACCCCATGAGTGGAAGTGCCGTATGCTCTCTAAGCTGTGTTTATCAGGTGTTTCAGGACACACCGTACACTTCTCCAGAGTGGCTGTTGGCAATTTACATCCCGCCCATCTGTGTAGCAAGGCTCCCATTTCTCCATGGCCTGTCCTGCATTTCTGGTTTTGACACGTTTTTCAGCATGGCCCTTTTGACCGATGGGTAGCGAGTCTTCTTTGTAGCCCTGATTTGCCTTTCCAGGTTGCTTGGTTGGCCAAAAAGGGCGTATGCGTTTTTTCCTGAATATATTCAGGAAAAAACGCATACGCCCTTTTTGGCCAAGGGCATCATTGTCAACATTTTGCCTCTTTTCATGTGCTTTAAAGGCGATTCGAATCTACCTCCTGAAATCTGTTTCCTGCAATTCTGCCTTGATTTCAAATACTCTTCTTTGCCTTCCCTCAATATATTTGTGGACGAGAGTTATCATTTATAACTCTGCAGGTTTGTGAATTGCAGTGCCCTGAAGCTCCATTTTACAACTCGCTCTTTTGGGAGCTGGCCACAGAAGCTCAGGATGGCTTCAGGCCCTGTTCTGGTTCCAGGGGGCAGGCTGAGCCTGTGGTTAATTCTTCTTCCTGATGGGAAAATAGAGTGACCTGTGCCTGTGTCCACACTAACAGCTAGTCTCTCATTGGTTCCCCGTCTTCCCGTTCATCCTCAGGACAAATTGCAACCTGTACGGAACAGGAGGTTAAAGGTGCTGATGCTCCAAGTAGGGAGATTGCTTATAAAGCGGCTGGAATGGCGAACCCGGGCACAAGGAGGTGAGAAATGAGGTGCGTTTTAGAAACCTTTCCCCATCACACGGTGTACCATCTTCTGGGTTTCTCATGCATGTTTTCGATGTAGGAAGATGCCCTTGATCCTGGAGATTTGGGACCCATGGATTGGGTTCCACACAGTATTACTTTAAAGGGTCTGCGTTTGCACACCCAACCTCACCAAACCTCTCAGCCCCAAGAGTGTCCACCCTTATGTCTCATCCACCTGTGGGTCTACATATGGTCAATCCAGGTTGCATCACAGCCCCTGAACGCATTGTGTAAGAATTTATCTCTCTTTCACTGTCTTTGTTTCATGGGTTTTTCAAAGTAATTTATTTTTATAATGGTGTTTAGCTGCTTTTCACTGCTGTGTTTATGCCGCTTTACACCCACTTGACACACTAACAGAGAGATATCAATACATAGGTTTTAAGCTTATTACTAGTCAGATAGATTCTTGTGCGGTGAATAGGGCATGTTGAGTCCAGTTCTCTGAGCAAGGAGTAGGTCTTGTCTATTACATATTGGGTTTATGGAACGGTATCTGAGCTAATTTGAAACCCTTGTTTTATGTATCACCCCACCTCACCTTTCCCGTTAAGCAGCCATAGTGTGTTTTCTGCATGTGTGACTCTGTTCTGTTTTGTAATTCAGTTCAAGTGTAACGGTTTTTACATTCCCTCTATCAGTGATACCTTATGAGAAGTGTCCTTTTCTGTGTGACTTATTTCACTTAGAATCGTCGTACCTAAATCCACTCATCATGCTTCTACTAGCCTTATGACATTGATTTCATGGCTGAGTGATATTCCATTGTACATAAGGACCACAACTTCTTTATCCATTTTTCTCTTTCCTGGGATATTTAAGGTGGAATGAAGTGGAGGTCCTTGTCAACAGAGCAGCCCTAAACTTTGGGGTGCTTGTGTCTTGCTGATTTTTCATTTTCCCAATTTATACCCCCATGAGTGGAAGTGCCCTATGCTCTCTAAGCTGTGTTTTTTAGATGTTTCAGGACTCACTGTACACTTCTCCAGAGTGGCTGTTGGCAATTTACATCCCGCCCATCAGTGTAGCAAGGCTCCCATTTCTCCATGGCCTGTCCTGCGTTTCTGGGTTTTACACGTTTTTCAGCATGGCCCTTTTGACCGATGGGTAGCGAGTCTTCTTTGTAGCGCTGATTTGCCTTTCCAGGTTGCTTGGTTGGCCAAAAAGGGCGTATGCGTTTTTTCCTGAATATATTCAGGAGAAAACGCATATGCCCTTTTTGGCCAAGGGCATCATTGTCAACGTTTTTCCGCTTTTCATGTGCTTTAAAGGCGATTCGAATCTACCTCCTGAAATCTGTTTCCTGCAATTCTGCCTTGATTTCAAATCCTCTTCTTTGCCTTCCCTCAATATATTTGTGGACGAGAGTTATCATTTATAACTCTGCAGGTTTGTGAATTGCAGTGCCCTGAAGCTCCATTTTACAACTCGCTTTTTTGAGAGCTGGCCGCAAAAGTGCATGATGGTTTCACGCCCTCTTAGGCTTCCGGGGGGCAGGCTGAGCCTGTGGTTAATTCTTCTTCCTGATGGGAAAATAGAGTGACCTGTGCCTGTGTCCACACCAAGAGCTAGTCTCTCATTGGTTCCCCGTCTTGCCGTTCATCCTCAGGACAAATTGCAACCTGTACGGAACAGGTTAAAGGTGCTGATGCTCCAAGTAGGGAGATTGCTACTAAAGCGGCTGGAATGGTGAACCCAGGCACAAGGAGATGAGAAATGAGGTGCGTTTTAGAAACATTTCCCCATCACACGGTGTACCATCTTCTGGGTTTCTCATGCATGTTTTCGATGTAGGAAGATGCCCTTGAACCTGGAGATTTGGGACCCATGGGACGGGTACCACGCAGTATTACTTTAAAGGGTCTGCGTTTGCTCACCCAACCTCACCAAACCTCTCAGCCCCAAGAGTGTCCACCCTTATGTCTCACCCAGTTGTGGGTCTAGATATGGTCAATCCAGGTTGCATCACAGCCCCTGAACGCATTTTCTAAAAATTTCTCTCTCTTTCACTGTCTTTGTTTCATGGGTTTTTCAAAGTAATTTATTTTTATAATGGGGTTTAGCTGCTTTTCACTGCTGTGTTTATGCCGCTTTACACCCACTTGACACACTAACAGAGAGATATGAATACATAGGTTTTAAGATTATTCCTAGTCAGATATATTCTTGTGCGGTGAATAGGGCGTGTTGAGTCCAGTTCTCTGAGCAAGGAGTAGGTCTTGTCTATTACATATTGGGTTTATGGAACGGTATCTGAGCTAATTTGAAACCCTTGTTTTATGTATCACCCCACCTCACCTTTCCCGTTAAGCAGCCATAGTGTGTTTTCTGCATGTGTGACTCTGTTCTGTTTTGTAATTCAGTTCAAGTGTAACGGTTTTTACATTCCCTCTATCAGTGATACCTTATGAGAAGTGTCCTTTTCTGTGTGACTTATTTCACTTAGAATCGTCGTACCTAAATCCACTCATCATGCTGCTACTAGTCTTATGACATTGATTTCATGGCTGAGTGATATTCCATTGTACATAAGGACCACAACTTCTTTATCCATTTTTCTCTTTCCTGGGATATTGAAGGTGGAATGAAGTGGAGGTCCTTGTCAACAGAGCAGCCCTAAACTTTGGGGTGCTTATGTCTTGCTGATTTTTAATTTTCCCAATTTATAACCCCATGAGTGGAAGTACCGTATGCTCTCTAAGCTGTGTTTTTCAGGTGTTTCAGGACACAACGTACACTTCTCCAGAGTGGCTGTTGGCAATTTACATCCCGCCCATCTGTGTAGCAAGGCTCCCATTTCTCCATGGCCTGTCCTGCATTTCTGGTTTTGACACGTTTTTCAGCATGGCCCTTTTGACCGATGGGTAGCGAGTCTTCTTTGTAGCCCTGATTTGCCTTTCCAGGTTGCTTGGTTGGCCAAAAAGGGCGTATGCGTTTTTTCCTGAATATATTCAGGAAAAAACGCGTACGCCCTTTTTGGCCAAGGGCATCATTGTCAACATTTTGCCTCTTTTCATGTGCTTTAAAGGCGATTCGAATCTACCTCCTGAAATCTGTTTCCTGCAATTCTGCCTTGATTTCAAATACTCTTCTTTGCCTTCCCTCAATATATTTTTGGACGAGAGTTATCATTTATAACTCTGCAGGTTTGTGAATTGCAGTGCCCTGAAGCTCCATTTTACAACTCGCTCTTTTGGGAGCTGGCCACAGAAGCTCAGGATGGCTTCAGGCCCTGTTCTGGTTCCAGGGGGCAGGCTGAGCCTGTGGTTAATTCTTCTTCCTGATGGGAAAATAGAGTGACCTGTGCCTGTGTCCACACTAACAGCTAGTCTCTCATTGGTTCCCCGTCTTCCCGTTCATCCTCAGGACAAATTGCAACCTGTACGGAACAGGAGGTTAAAGGTGCTGATGCTCCAAGTAGGGAGATTGCTTATAAAGCGGCTGGAATGGCGAACCCGGGCACAAGGAGGTGAGAAATGAGGTGCGTTTTAGAAACCTTTCCCCATCACACGGTGTACCATCTTCTGGGTTTCTCATGCATGTTTTCGATGTAGGAAGATGCCCTTGATCCTGGAGATTTGGGACCCATGGATTGGGTTCCACACAGTATTACTTTAAAGGGTCTGCGTTTGCACACCCAACCTCACCAAACCTCTCAGCCCCAAGAGTGTCCACCCTTATGTCTCATCCACCTGTGGGTCTACATATGGTCAATCCAGGTTGCATCACAGCCCCTGAACGCATTGTGTAAGAATTTATCTCTCTTTCACTGTCTTTGTTTCATGGGTTTTTCAAAGTAATTTATTTTTATAATGGTGTTTAGCTGCTTTTCACTGCTGTGTTTATGCCGCTTTACACCCACTTGACACACTAACAGAGAGATATCAATACATAGGTTTTAAGCTTATTACTAGTCAGATAGATTCTTGTGCGGTGAATAGGGCATGTTGAGTCCAGTTCTCTGAGCAAGGAGTAGGTCTTGTCTATTACATATTGGGTTTATGGAACGGTATCTGAGCTAATTTGAAACCCTTGTTTTATGTATCACCCCACCTCACCTTTCCCGTTAAGCAGCCATAGTGTGTTTTCTGCATGTGTGACTCTGTTCTGTTTTGTAATTCAGTTCAAGTGTAACGGTTTTTACATTCCCTCTATCAGTGATACCTTATGAGAAGTGTCCTTTTCTGTGTGACTTATTTCACTTAGAATCGTCGTACCTAAATCCACTCATCATGCTTCTACTAGCCTTATGACATTGATTTCATGGCTGAGTGATATTCCATTGTACATAAGGACCACAACTTCTTTATCCATTTTTCTCTTTCCTGGGATATTTAAGGTGGAATGAAGTGGAGGTCCTTGTCAACAGAGCAGCCCTCAACTTTGGGGTGCTTGTGTCTTGCTGATTTTTCATTTTCCCTATTTATACCCCCATGAGTGGAAGTGCCCTATGCTTTCTAAGCTGTGTTTTTTAGATGTTTCAGGACTCACTGTACACTTCTCCAGAGTGGCTGTTGGCAATTTACATCCCGCCCATCAGTGTAGCAAGGCTCCCATTTCTCCATGGCCTGTCCTGCGTTTCTGGGTTTTACACGTTTTTCAGCATGGCCCTTTTGACCGATGGGTAGCGAGTCTTCTTTGTAGCGCTGATTTGCCTTTCCAGGTTGCTTGGTTGGCCAAAAAGGGCGTATGCGTTTTTTCCTGAATATATTCAGGAGAAAACGCATACGCCCTTTTTGGCCTAGGGCATCATTGTCAACGTTTTTCCGCTTTTCATGTGCTTTAAAGGCGATTCGAATCTACCTCCTGAAATCTGTTTCCTGCAATTCTGCCTTGATTTCAAATCCTCTTCTTTGCCTTCCCTCAATATATTTGTGGACGAGAGTTATCATTTATAACTCTGCAGGTTTGTGAATTGCAGTGCCCTGAAGCTCCATTTTACAACTCGCTTTTTTGAGAGCTGGCCGCAAAAGTGCATGATGGTTTCACGCCCTCTTAGGCTTCCGGGGGGCAGGCTGAGCCTGTGGTTAATTCTTCTTCCTGATGGGAAAATAGAGTGACCTGTGCCTGTGTCCACACCAAGAGCTAGTCTCTCATTGGTTCCCCGTCTTGCCGTTCATCCTCAGGACAAATTGCAACCTGTACGGAACAGGTTAAAGGTGCTGATGCTCCAAGTAGGGAGATTGCTACTAAAGCGGCTGGAATGGTGAACCCAGGCACAAGGAGATGAGAAATGAGGTGCGTTTTAGAAACATTTCCCCATCACACGGTGTACCATCTTCTGGGTTTCTCATGCATGTTTTCGATGTAGGAAGATGCCCTTGAACCTGGAGATTTGGGACCCATGGGACGGGTACCACGCAGTATTACTTTAAAGGGTCTGCGTTTGCTCACCCAACCTCACCAAACCTCTCAGCCCCAAGAGTGTCCACCCTTATGTCTCACCCAGTTGTGGGTCTAGATATGGTCAATCCAGGTTGCATCACAGCCCCTGAACGCATTTTCTAAAAATTTCTCTCTCTTTCACTGTCTTTGTTTCATGGGTTTTTCAAAGTAATTTATTTTTATAATGGGGTTTAGCTGCTTTTCACTGCTGTGTTTATGCCGCTTTACACCCACTTGACACACTAACAGAGAGATATGAATACATAGGTTTTAAGATTATTCCTAGTCAGATATATTCTTGTGCGGTGAATAGGGCGTGTTGAGTCCAGTTCTCTGAGCAAGGAGTAGGTCTTGTCTATTACATATTGGGTTTATGGAACGGTATCTGAGCTAATTTGAAACCCTTGTTTTATGTATCACCCCACCTCACCTTTCCCGTTAAGCAGCCATAGTGTGTTTTCTGCATGTGTGACTCTGTTCTGTTTTGTAATTCAGTTCAAGTGTAACGGTTTTTACATTCCCTCTATCAGTGATACCTTATGAGAAGTGTCCTTTTCTGTGTGACTTATTTCACTTAGAATCGTCGTACCTAAATCCACTCATCATGCTGCTACTAGTCTTATGACATTGATTTCATGGCTGAGTGATATTCCATTGTACATAAGGACCACAACTTCTTTATCCATTTTTCTCTTTCCTGGGATATTGAAGGTGGAATGAAGTGGAGGTCCTTGTCAACAGAGCAGCCCTAAACTTTGGGGTGCTTATGTCTTGCTGATTTTTAGTTTTCCCAATTTATAACCCCATGAGTGGAAGTACCGTATGCTCTCTAAGCTGTGTTTTTCAGGTGTTTCAGGACACAATGTACACTTCTCCAGAGTGGCTGTTGGCAATTTACATCCCGCCCATCTGTGTAGCAAGGCTCCCATTTCTCCATGGCCTGTCCTGCATTTCTGGTTTTGACACGTTTTTCAGCATGGCCCTTTTGACCGATGGGTAGCGAGTCTTCTTTGTAGCCCTGATTTGCCTTTCCAGGTTGCTTGGTTGGCCAAAAAGGGCGTATGCGTTTTTTCCTGAATATATTCAGGAAAAAACGCGTACGCCCTTTTTGGCCAAGGGCATCATTGTCAACATTTTGCCTCTTTTCATGTGCTTTAAAGGCGATTCGAATCTACCTCCTGAAATCTGTTTCCTGCAATTCTGCCTTGATTTCAAATACTCTTCTTTGCCTTCCCTCAATATATTTGTGGACGAGAGTTATCATTTATAACTCTGCAGGTTTGTGAATTGCAGTGCCCTGAAGCTCCATTTTACAACTCGCTCTTTTGGGAGCTGGCCACAGAAGCTCAGGATGGCTTCAGGCCCTGTTCTGGTTCCAGGGGGCAGGCTGAGCCTGTGGTTAATTCTTCTTCCTGATGGGAAAATAGAGTGACCTGTGCCTGTGTCCACACTAACAGCTAGTCTCTCATTGGTTCCCCGTCTTCCCGTTCATCCTCTGGACAAATTGCAACCTGTACGGAACAGGAGGTTAAAGGTGCTGATGCTCCAAGTAGGGAGATTGCTTATAAAGCGGCTGGAATGGCGAACCCGGGCACAAGGAGGTGAGAAATGAGGTGCGTTTTAGAAACCTTTCCCCATCACACGGTGTACCATCTTCTGGGTTTCTCATGCATGTTTTCGATGTAGGAAGATGCCCTTGATCCTGGAGATTTGGGACCCATGGATTGGGTTCCACACAGTATTACTTTAAAGGGTCTGCGTTTGCACACCCAACCTCACCAAACCTCTCAGCCCCAAGAGTGTCCACCCTTATGTCTCATCCACCTGTGGGTCTACATATGGTCAATCCAGGTTGCATCACAGCCCCTGAACGCATTGTGTAAGAATTTATCTCTCTTTCACTGTCTTTGTTTCATGGGTTTTTCAAAGTAATTTATTTTTATAATGGTGTTTAGCTGCTTTTCACTGCTGTGTTTATGCCGCTTTACACCCACTTGACACACTAACAGAGAGATATCAATACATAGGTTTTAAGCTTATTACTAGTCAGATAGATTCTTGTGCGGTGAATAGGGCATGTTGAGTCCAGTTCTCTGAGCAAGGAGTAGGTCTTGTCTATTACATATTGGGTTTATGGAACGGTATCTGAGCTAATTTGAAACCCTTGTTTTATGTATCACCCCACCTCACCTTTCCCGTTAAGCAGCCATAGTGTGTTTTCTGCATGTGTGACTCTGTTCTGTTTTGTAATTCAGTTCAAGTGTAACGGTTTTTACATTCCCTCTATCAGTGATACCTTATGAGAAGTGTCCTTTTCTGTGTGACTTATTTCACTTAGAATCGTCGTACCTAAATCCACTCATCATGCTTCTACTAGCCTTATGACATTGATTTCATGGCTGAGTGATATTCCATTGTACATAAGGACCACAACTTCTTTATCCATTTTTCTCTTTCCTGGGATATTTAAGGTGGAATGAAGTGGAGGTCCTTGTCAACAGAGCAGCCCTCAACTTTGGGGTGCTTGTGTCTTGCTGATTTTTCATTTTCCCTATTTATACCCCCATGAGTGGAAGTGCCCTATGCTTTCTAAGCTGTGTTTTTTAGATGTTTCAGGACTCACTGTACACTTCTCCAGAGTGGCTGTTGGCAATTTACATCCCGCCCATCAGTGTAGCAAGGCTCCCATTTCTCCATGGCCTGTCCTGCGTTTCTGGGTTTTACACGTTTTTCAGCATGGCCCTTTTGACCGATGGGTAGCGAGTCTTCTTTGTAGCGCTGATTTGCCTTTCCAGGTTGCTTGGTTGGCCAAAAAGGGCGTATGCGTTTTTTCCTGAATATATTCAGGAGAAAACGCATATGCCCTTTTTGGCCAAGGGCATCATTGTCAACGTTTTTCCGCTTTTCATGTGCTTTAAAGGCGATTCGAATCTACCTCCTGAAATCTGTTTCCTGCAATTCTGCCTTGATTTCAAATCCTCTTCTTTGCCTTCCCTCAATATATTTGTGGACGAGAGTTATCATTTATAACTCTGCAGGTTTGTGAATTGCAGTGCCCTGAAGCTCCATTTTACAACTCGCTTTTTTGAGAGCTGGCCGCAAAAGTGCATGATGGTTTCACGCCCTCTTAGGCTTCCGGGGGGCAGGCTGAGCCTGTGGTTAATTCTTCTTCCTGATGGGAAAATAGAGTGACCTGTGCCTGTGTCCACACCAAGAGCTAGTCTCTCATTGGTTCCCCGTCTTGCCGTTCATCCTCAGGACAAATTGCAACCTGTACGGAACAGGTTAAAGGTGCTGATGCTCCAAGTAGGGAGATTGCTACTAAAGCGGCTGGAATGGTGAACCCAGGCACAAGGAGATGAGAAATGAGGTGCGTTTTAGAAACATTTCCCCATCACACGGTGTACCATCTTCTGGGTTTCTCATGCATGTTTTCGATGTAGGAAGATGCCCTTGAACCTGGAGATTTGGGACCCATGGGACGGGTACCACGCAGTATTACTTTAAAGGGTCTGCGTTTGCTCACCCAACCTCACCAAACCTCTCAGCCCCAAGAGTGTCCACCCTTATGTCTCACCCAGTTGTGGGTCTAGATATGGTCAATCCAGGTTGCATCACAGCCCCTGAACGCATTGTGTAAGAATTTCTCTCTCTTTCACTGTCTTTGTTTCATGGGTTTTTCAAAGTAATTTATTTTTATAATGGGGTTTAGCTGCTTTTCACTGCTGTGTTTATTCCGCTTTACACCCACTTGACACACTAACAGAGAGATATCAATACATAGGTTTTAAGCTTATTACTAGTCAGATAGATTCTTGTGCGGTGAATAGGGCATGTTGAGTCCAGTTCTCTGAGCAAGGAGTAGGTCTTGTCTATTACATATTGGGTTTATGGAACGGTATCTGAGCTAATTTGAAACCCTTGTTTTATGTATCACCCCACCTCACCTTTCCCGTTAAGCAGCCATAGTGTGTTTTCTGCATGTGTGACTCTGTTCTGTTTTGTAATTCAGTTCAAGTGTAACGGTTTTTACATTCCCTCTATCAGTGATACCTTATGAGAAGTGTCCTTTTCTGTGTGACTTATTTCACTTAGAATCGTCGTACCTAAATCCACTCATCATGCTTCTACTAGCCTTATGACATTGATTTCATGGCTGAGTGATATTCCATTGTACATAAGGACCACAACTTCTTTATCCATTTTTCTCTTTCCTGGGATATTTAAGGTGGAATGAAGTGGAGGTCCTGGTCAACAGAGCAGCCCTAAACTTTGGGGTGCTTGTGTCTTGCTGATTTTTAATTTTCCCAATTTATACCCCCATGAGTGGAAGTGCCCTATGCTCTCTAAGCTGTGTTTTTCAGATGTTTCAGGACTCACCGGACACTTCTCCAGAGTGGCTCTTGGCAATTTACATCCCGCCCATCAGTGTAGCAAGGCTCCCATTTCTCCATGGCCTGTCCTGCATTTCTGGTTTTGACACGTTTTTCAGCATGGCCCTTTTGACCGATGGGTAGCGAGTCTTCTTTGTAGGCCTGATTTGCCTTTCCAGGTTGCTTGGTTGGCCAAAAAGGGCGTATGCGTTTTTTCCTGAATATATTCAGGAAAAAACGCATACGCCCTTTTTGGCCAAGGGCATCATTGTCGACGTTTTGCCGCTTTTCATGTGCTTTAAAGGCGATTTGAATCTACCTCCTGAAATCTGTTTCCTGCAATTCTGCCTTGCTTTCAAATCCTCTTCGTTGCCTTACCTCAATATATTTGTGGACGAGAGTTATCATTTATAACTCTGCAGGTTTGTGAATTGCATTGCCCCTGAGCTCCATTTTACAACTGGCTTTTTTGGGAGCTGGCAGCAATTCGCAGGATGGCCTCAGGCCCTATTCTTGTTCCGGGCGGCAGGCTGAGCCTGTGGTTAATTCTTCTTCCTGATGGGAAAATAGAGTGACCTTTGCCTGTCCCAACACCAAGAGCTAGTCTCTCATTGGCTCCCCCTCTTTCCGTTCATCCTCAGGACAAATTGCAAGCTGTACGGAACAGGAGGTTAAAGGTGCTGATTCTCCATGGAGGGAGATTGCTACTAAAGTGGCTGTTATGGCGAACCCGAGCACAAGGAGATGAGAAATGAGTTGCGTTTTAGAAACCTTTCCTGATCACACGGTGTACCACCTTCTGGGTTTCTCATGCATGTTTTCGATGTAGGAAGATGCCCTTGAACCTGGAGATTTGGAACCCATGAGTTGGGTAACAGGCAATATTACTTTAAAGGTTCTGCGTTTGCTCCCCCAACCTCACCAAGCCTCTCAGCCCCGAGAGTGTCCACCCTTATGTCTCATCCAACTGTGGGTCTAGATATGGTCAATCCAGGTGGCATCATAGCCCCTGAACGAATTTTGTAAGAATTTCTCTCTCTTTCCCTGTCTTTGTTTCACGGGTTTTTAAAAGTAATTTATTTTTATAATGGGGTTTAGCTGCTTTTCACGGCTGTGTTTATGCCGCTTTACACCCACTTGACTCACTTCCAGAGAGATATCAATACATAGGTTTTACAATTCTGACTAGTCAGATATGTTCTCTTGCGGTGAATAGGGGTTGTTGAGTCCAGTTCACTGAGGAAGGAGTAGGTCTTGTCTATTACATATTGGATTTATGGAACGTTATCTGAGCTAATTTGAAATCCTTGTTTTATGCATCACCCCACCTCACCTTTCCCGTTAAGCAACCATAGTGTGTTTTCTAAATGTGTGACTCTGTTCTGTTTTGTAATTCCGTTCAATTGTAGCAGTTTTTACATTCCCTCTGTTAGTGATATCTTATGATAAGTGTCGTTTTCTGTGTGACTTATTTCACTTAGAATCGTCGTACCTAAATCCACTCATCATGCTGCTACTACCCTTATGATATTGATTTCACGCCCGAGTGATATACAATTGTACATATGGACCACAACTTCTTTATCCATTTTTCTCTTTCCTTGCATATTGAAGGTGGAATTAAGTGGAGGTTCTTGTCAACAGAGCAGCCCTAAAGTTTGGGGTGCCTGTGTCTTGCTGATTTTTAGTTTTCCCAATTTATACGCCCATGAGTGGATGTGCCCCTTTCTCTCCAGCTGTGTTTTTTAGATGTTTTAGGAAACACCATACCCTTCTCCAGAGTCATCATTGGCAATTTACACCCCACCCATCAGTGTAACAAGGCTCCCTTTCCTCCATGGCCTCTCCTGCATTTCTTGTTTTTACACTTTTTTAGGAAGGCCATTTTGACTGATGGGAAGTCAGAGTTCTTTGTAGTGCTGAATTGCATTTCCGGCTTGCTTGGTTGGCCAAGAAGGGCCTATGGGTTTTTTCCTGAATTCATTCAGAAAAAAACGCATATGCTCTTTTTGGCCAAGTGCATCATTGTCGACGTTTTACCGCTTTTCATGTGCTTTAGGGGTGATTCAAATCTAACTCCTGAAATCTGTTTCCTGCAATTCTGCCTTGATTTCAAATCCTCTTCTTTGCCTTCCCTCAATATATTTGTGGACGAGAGTTATCATTTATAACTCTGCAGATTTGTGAATTGCAGTGCCCCTGAGCTCCATTTTTCAACTCGCTTTTTTGGGAGCTTTCCGCAGATCCGCTCGTTTGCTTCTGGCCCTACTCTGGTTCCCGGTGGCAGGCTAAGCCTTTGCTTAATTCTTCTTCCTGACTGGAAAGTAGAGTGACATGTGCCTCTCCGAACACCTAGGGCTTGGCTCTCCTTGTTTCTCCTCCTTCCCCTTCTTCCTTTGGACAAATTCCAATTTCTGTGCAACTGGATGTTGAAGGTGCTGACATCCTCAAGTGGGGAGATTTTAAGGAAAAAGGCTGGAGGGGTGAACCCAACAACCAGGAAATTAGGAGTTTTGGTGCCTTTTCCAAAATCTTCCTGATCCTACCGTGTTCCATCTTCTGGGTGTCACAGGCATGTTTTAGCTGTAGGAAAGGTCCCGTGTATGTAAGGAGAACACAAGGGTTTTTTCCAAATCAGTGTCTCCCCGAACTCCAATCTGGGGAATTTTTAAGCTACTGGTACATGTGTGTTCATTAAGGGACTTGGGCCGTAGGCAGAGTCCGAACTTTAGATGATTGAAGTCTTCAGGTTCAGAAACGCTCACCATCGGCCTCCTTTAGTTTCCATTTTATCTGTAGTTGATAGATGATGTCGATATAGATATCTATTGTTTTTCAGATTATTTCCCCTCAGGGGTCATTACAAAATATTGAGTATAGTTCCTTGTGCTATACAGTAGTTCCTTGTTGATGATATATTTTATACATAGCAGTGTGTATATGTTAATCTGAAACTGTTAATTTATCCCTCCTCCCACCTTTCCCCTTTGGTAATAAAAAATATAAGATTTTATACTTCTCAGAAATCTAGGAGCTGAAAGAGAGGTATCATTTTCAATGGAAAATCATTCAAAACAAGGTTGAAACTTCAACCAAGATTATTAGATGTACATCCTTGGAAAGAAATCACTGCATTTCTCTACTGTTGACCTGACAAATAAGACAAACCCCTCCACTGAACTTGCTTATAATAAAGTGATGGAAATATCAAATGGAAGTGTTAGAAACATCTTATTTTACACGAGCCTTATACACTGCTCTATGTTAATTACAGTTTGGCTCACACATCTGTTCATTGAAGTTACAATGTTCTCAAATTCTGTTACTGATCCTGCAGAGTGGGCCCCAACAAGGGTCTCCCTGCCCAGTGTCATTGGAGCCAACAGATCGAGACTGACTTTGGTTCAGAAGCAAAGGAAAACTTTATATTTTGATCAGAGAATGGAGAGGTGAGAGTGTGTGCTCCCCTGCGGGTTGTGGGCCGGGCTGCTGTGTAGGGATCCTGTCAGCATCAGCGGGAGGGAGGGGGCGGAGCTCTCGAGGGCCGGGTTGCCTGGAGCTCAGGCTCTATGTCGCAGAGTCTGCACGGGGCCCCACGAGCTGAGGTGTCGGCCCAGCCATTTTGCACTAGGAAATCGGGTCTGAAGTGTCGGGTGTGGGACCTCTGCATGTGGAAACCTAGGAGCAAGTGAAATTAGACAAAGCACAAAGGAAAAAATGGTTAGACTTTATTTTATTGCCCAGATTCTATTTTTATCTCCCAGGAATTTTTAATGGGCTTTGCCAGTGACAAAGCCCTCCTCTGCCTTTTGTCCCATTCCTCATTCTTGAGGCGCTGAGGGTGCAGACACGTCTTCTGTAAATGCTTCATGCTGAGTTGGGTGTCCTCATACCCGGGGGGAGGGGCAGGACTTCTCCCCAGCAGCCTCCAGGTGAGGTTGATTGTCCGCAGGCCTCCTCCCTCACTGCTCGTCTGCCTGGGCACCAGCATTGGAAGTTTTATAGATTCTAATGACCTTTAAGGGTCCAGGAAAGAGATGTGCAGAGACGCTGGGGGGGTGGGCGGTTTTACCCTGCTCCACATTGGTTCGGCCCCCTTAGGCTGACGGTTTCTGCCAGCCTAGATGCTCTGACCAGTAGTCTGTGCTTTCTTCAGTTAGGCCACTGAATTAACATACAAACAGCACCAGGTGTCAGAGCCCTGCTTGCTCAACTCCCAGACAGTCCAGGGCCGGTGGTGATCCAGGACCATGACGGCCACTCAGTCAACGGCCTTTTGAAGTAGCCAGGAGTACAGCCGGTCTCATTGGCCGCCATCACTGCAGTGTCTGCAGGCTTTTCTATGGTGGCAGCGTTATTTATGGTTCCCCTGCCAAGTTTATTAGCTCCGCTCTGGGTGCAGTAAGTCCTGTAAGCAATAGTCTGCTCTTTTGGGGCACACTCTTGTTGTTTTCTGAGAGAAGCTCCAGGTCAAGTGATGGTCACACGAGTCGTCATGGGGGCCCATTGCCCCAGGTTGTCTCTCTGGAGGTTGGTGTTGGAGGGCCTCCTCACTTGAGGTCATTGTGCCCACGGAGCAATCCCTGCAACTTCAGGGCATGGTGGGTGGTTAGGATCACCAAGTGGCGTCCTTTTCCCTTAGGAGGGAGCTGGCCTTGCGGGCTGCTGATTTCCAGGTTTTTAGATACCCCCAGTATCCTGGTCGGATGGGGTGGCTGGCCAATGCCTGGAGGGCATTCTTGCATTGTTCCATTTCAAGTGGTCCCAGTTTTTGCACTAATACTCCAAGGGCGATTCGCCTTGGACCAGGAATGTAAAGGTCAAAGGGTTTAGCTAACTTAGGGAGGTCCAGGGCCAGGGTCTGAATTGACTGCTCTTTCCATTCTTGAAAGGCCGCTTCTGGATTCTATTCAAAAGGATCATCATCTTTTCCTTTCAGTGATTCATATAGAGGCCCAGCTATTAGACTGTAGTTAGGGATCCAGATGCAGCAAACCCCGGTCTCCCCAGGAACCCCTAAGCTGTCTTCTAGTTTCAGGAAAGGTGAGGCTGCAAATGGCTTCTTCCCTTTCCTGGGGTGGGCTTCTCCGACCTTCTGTGCGAATGAAGCCCAGGAAGGCCACCTTAGTTTGTGATATTTGAGCCTTTTCCTTGGACACCTTCTATCTTTTATTGGCTAGGTAGTTCAGAGGCCTCCTTAGTCGGGCTGGTGATCAGAATGTCATCTGCATATTGAAGGAGGGTTCCCTTCTCCAGAGGTAGATCTTTTAGGTCTTTAGCTAACGTTTCCCCAAAGATGGTGTGGGAATTTTTGAACCCCTGGGGCAGGACGGCCCAGCAGTATTGTTTTTGTTGTAGGTTGAGTCCTGCCACTCACAGCCAAAAGTTCTTGTGACTCTGGGACTAATGGAATACAGAAGAAGGCATCATTGAAGTCTAATACAGAATGCCATGTCCTGGTGGATGGTAGAATGACCAGCAGGGTGTAGGAATTAGGAACTACTAGATGTATATCCTCTGTGGCTTCACTGACTGTCCTGGCGTCCTCTACCAGGTCCCCAGCAGCCCACGGGGCTCTTGTGGTCAGGCCCCTCCCAGGATATGGAGCTCACCTGGGCAGGTACCCAGCGGCCCACGGGGCTCTGGTGGTTAGGCCGCTCCCAGGATATTGAGCTCACCTGGGCAGGTACCCAGCAGCCCATGGGGCCCTCATGGTCAGGCCCCTCCCAGGATATGGAGCTCACCTGGGCAGGTACGCAGCAGCCCACGGGGCTCTCGTGGGCAGGCCCCTCCCTGGATATGGAGCTCCCGTGGACAGGTACCCCGGCAGAGCTGGGCACACAGGAACCGTGCACATAGCCCTCATTGCAGAGCACCCCCAGCACCCCTGTCACTCAGAGCTGACACAGAGCACCTCAGAGCAGAGCTTGAACTAACAAACAGCAGCTCCAACAGGTCTGTGGCCCTAGGCTTCACTCTGTGCGGCCTCCCTCTGCCTGGTCTTCCAGGGGCTTCCACTGCAGCCGGGGTACCAGGCCTCTGTCTCCACCCACCACCCCTCCTCTCCCTGACTCCTGGGTTCCTCTCATTAGCAGAGGGTCTTCTTGAAGTTGTCTCCCACTCATGGACCAGATAAAATGATTCGAAAACAAGCCAGGGCTGCAGCCCCTTATCTATCCTGACTCTCGGGACCCTACACCTGTTCCTTGGATCTGGCCGGTGCAGCAAGGCCCATTTTCTGCAACTCTGAGTCCCTGAGGGGCGAGGATTGGCTGACCTGGGCAGCCTGACCCGGCCGGCCAGCCCTTCCCAGGTGTGCCTGGGTTGAGGTCAATATAAACACCCCTCCAGGCAGCAAAAGCCTCTGCAGCTGTGCCTGACGCCATATTCTCTGCCCCGTCAGCAGTCTCGGGGTTGGGCTGGTGGGAGGGAGTAGGGCCCACGGCTCTATGAGTGGCCCAGTGTGACTGGGGCTCTGCTGGACTTTCTGCAGGAGTTGCCGGGCTGCCACCTGCTAAAGAAGAGGATGTGTCACCCATACTTGCTGCTGGAATTTCTCCCCGGGCAGAGGTGAGGAAGGAAAAAAGCAGTGGGGGCCGGGACAGGAGGGGTACCTCAGGCAGGGAAATGGAAAGCTTCCAGACGAGCGCCCGGGACCAGGACCATCCTGGCTGGCCTGCAGGCACCAAGTCGGCCTGCGTGCTGTCGCTGGTGTGACTCCAAGCCCCTTCCTCTAGTTTTTAAAGTCTTTGCACACATTCAGGTGTTTTACCTGGGAAGGGTGGGAAAAGTTCAGCAGCAGCTGGCCTGGGGCTCAGCTCACGTTTACTCAGAGACGCCTCCTCACGGTCCCCCAGCTTTGCAATGAGGACGCTCCTCGTGTGGGGGCTGCTGGCTGCATGGGAGATGATTCCCCACCTGTGACCAACTTCAGAATTGTTTACCCCTGGAGCAAGTGCCCTGATAGGGTTTTCCTCTGTATGACCAGTGGGTTCTGTTTTTTTTTTTTTTTTCTTTTTTGGTTCAAGGTAAGTTTTATTCCTCTTTTTGTATTTATGGATATAAGCATGGAAATAATTCATTCATATAAATACGTCTATGGGAAGGACAGAACTTTTTTTCTGTTTTATTTTTTTAAGTATTATTTATTTTTTAATTTTTGAATTTATTTTATTCATTTTTTTATACAGCAGGCTCTTATTGGTAACCTATTTTATACATATAAGTGTGTATATGTCAATCCCAGGCTCGCAATTCATCCCACCACCACCACCCTGCCACTTTCCCCCCTTGGTGTCCATACATTTGTTCTCTACATCTGTGTCTCTATTTCTGCCTTGCAAACCGGTTCATCTTTACCATTTTTCTAGGTTCCACATGTATGCGTTAATATACGATATTTGTTTTTCTCTTTCTGACTTACTTCACTCTGTATGACAGTCTCTAGATCTATCCACGTCTCTACAAATGACCCAATTTCATTCCTTTTTATGGCTGAGTAATATTCCATTTTATATATGTAGCACATCTTTTCTGTTCGTCTGTCTATGGGCATTTAGGTTGCTTCCATGACCTGGCTATTGTAAATAGTGCTGCAATGAATATTGTGGTGAATATGTCTTTTTGAATTATGGTTTTCTCTGGGTATATGGCCAGTAGTGGGATTGCTGGGTCATATGGTAATTCTATTTTTAGTTTTTTAAGGAACCTCCATACTGTTCTCCATCGTGACTGTATCAATTTACATTCCCACAAATAGTGTAAGAGGGTTCCCTTTTCTCCACACCCTCTCCAGCATTTGTTGCTTGTAGATTTTCTGATGATGCCCATTCTAACTCGTGTGAGGCGATACCTCATTGTAGTTTTGGTTTATATTTCTCTAATAATTAGTGATGTTGAGCAGCTTTTCATGTGCTTCTTGGTCATCTGTATGTCTTCTTGGGACAAATGTCTATTTACGTCATCTGCCCATTTTTGGATTGGGTTGTTTGTTTTTTTACTGTTGAGCTGCATGAGCTGTTTATATACATTGGAGATTAATCCTTTGTCCATTGATTCGTTTGCAAATATTTTCTCCCATTGTGAGGGTTGTCTTTTCGTCTTGTTTGTAGTTTCCTTTGCTTTGCAAAAGCTTTTAGGTTTCATTTGCTCCCATATGTTTATTTTTTTGTATTCCATTACTCTAGGAGGTGGATCAAAAAAGATCTTGCTGTGATTTATGTCAAAGAGTATTCTTCCTATGTTTTCCTCTAAGAGTTTTATAGTGTCCGGTCTTACATTTCGGTCTCTAATCCATTTTGAGTTTATTTTTTGTGTATGGTGTTAGGGAGTGTTCTAATTTCATTCTTTTACATGTAGCTGTCCATTTTTCCCAGCACCACTTATTGAAGAGACTGTCTTTTCTCCTTTGTATACCCTTGCCTCCTTTGTCATAGATTAGTGGGCCATAGGTGTGTAGGTTTATCTCTGGGCTTTTTTTTTCTTTTACATCTTTATTGGAGTATAATTGCTTTACACTTGTGTGTTAGTTTCTGCTGTATAAAAAAGTGAATCAGCTGTGCGTATACATATAACACCATATCCCCTCCCTCTTGCACCTCCCTCTCACTCCCTTATCCCACCCTTTTAGGTGGTCACAAAGCACAGAGCTGATCTCCCTGTGCTATGTGGCTGCTTCCCAGTAGCTATCAATTTTACATTTGGTAGTGTATATATGTCCATACCACTCTCTCACTTTGTCCCAGCTTACCCTTCCCTCTCCCCATGTCCTCAAGTCCTTTCTCTACGTCTGTGTCCTTAATCCTTTCCTGCCCCTAGGTTCTTCATAAACTTTTTTTTTAAGATTCCATATATATGTGTTAGCATACGGTATTTGTTTTTCTCTTTCTGACTTACTTCACTCTGTAGGACAGACTCTAGATCCATCCACCTCACTAAAAGTAACTCAATTTCGTTTCTTTTTATGGCTGAATAATGTTCCATTGTATATATGTGCCACATCTTCCTTATCCATTTATCTGTTGATGGACACTTAGGTTGCTTCCATGTCCTGGCTATTGTAAATAGAGCTACAGTGAACGTTGTGGTACATGACTCTTTTTGAATTATGGTTTTCTCAGGGTAAATGTCCAGGAGTGGGTTTGCTGGGTTGTATGGTAGTTCTATTTTTAGTTTTTAAGGAACCCCCATACCGTTCTCCCTAGTGGCTATATCAATTTACATTCCCACCAACAGTGCAAGAGGGTTCCCTTTGCTCCAATAAATGCCTCTCCAGCATTTATTGTTGGTAGATTTTTTGATGATGGCCATTCTGACTGGTGTGAGGTGATACCTCACTGTAGTTTTGATTTGCATTTCTCTAATGATTAGTGATGTTCAGCATCCTTTCATGTGTTTGTTGGCAACCTGTATATCTTCTTTGGAGAAATGTCTATTTAGGTCTTCTGCCCATTTTTGGATTGGGTTGTTTGGTTTTGTGATATTGAGCTACATGAGCTGCTTTTTGGAGATTAATCCTTTGCCATTTGCTTCATTTGAAAATATTTTCTCCCATTCTGATGGTTGTCTTTTCATCTTGCTTATGTTTTCCTTTGCTGTGCAAAAGAATTTATGTTTCATTCGGTCCCATTTTTTTATTTTTGTTTTTATTTCCATTTCTCTAGGAGGTGGGTCAAAAAGGATCTTGCTGTGATTTATGTCATAGACTGTTCTGCTTATGTTTTCCTCTAAGAGTTTTATAGTGGCTGGTCTTATATTTAGGTCTCTAATCCATTTTGAGTTTATTTTTGTGTATGGTGTTAGGGAGTGTACTAATTTCATTCTTTTACATGTAACTGTCCAGTTTTCCCAGCACCACTTGCTGAAGACACTGTCTTTTCTCCATTGTATACCCTTGCCTCCTTTGTCATAGATTAGTGAACCATAGGTACGTGGGTTTATCTCTGTGCTTTCTATCCTGTTCTATTGACCTATATTTCTGTTCTTGTGTCAGTACCATATTATCTTGATTACTGTAGCTTTGCAATATAGTCTGAAGTCTGGAAGTCTGATTCCTCCAGCTCTTTTTTTTCCCCCTCAAGACTGCTTTGGCTATCCAGGGTCTTTTGTGTCTCCCTACAAATTTTAAGATTTTTTTTTCTTGTTCTGTAGAAAATGCCAAAGGTATTTTGATCGGGATTGCATTGAATCTGTAGATTGCTTTGGGTAGTATAGTCATTTTCACAATATTGATTCTTCTAATCCGAGAACATGGTATATGTCTCCATCTGTTTATATCATCTTTGATTTCTTTCATCAGTGTCTTATAGTTTTCTGAGTACAGGTCTTTTACTTCCTTAGGTAGGTTTATTCCTAGGTATTTTATTCTTTTTGTTGCAGTGGTAATGGGATTGTTTCCTTAATTTCTCTTTCTGATCTTTCATTGTTAGTGTATAGGAATGCAAGCAATTTCTGTGCATTAATTTTGTATCCTGCAACTTTACCAAATTCATTGATTAGCTCCAGTGGTTTTCTGGTGGCATCTTTAGGATTCTCTATCTATGATATCATGTCATCTGCGAACAGTGACAATTTTACTTCTTCTTTTCCTTTTTGTATTCCTTTTATTTCTTTTTCTTCTCTGATTGCCATGGCTAGGACTTCCAAAACTATGTTGAATAGCAGTGGTGAGAGTGGACATCCTCGTCTTGTTCCTGATCTTAGAGGAAACGCTTTCAGTTTTTCACCATTGAGAATGCTGTTTGCTGTGGGTTTGTCATATATGGCCTTTATTATGTTGAGGTAGTTTCCCTCTAGGCCCACACTCTGCAGAGTTTTTATCGTAAATGAGTGTTGAATTTTCTCAAAATCTTTTCCTTCATCTATTGAGATGATCATATGGTTTTATTCTACAATTTGTTAATATGGTGTATCACATTGATTTGTGTATATTGAAGAATCCTTGCATCCCTGGGATAAACCCCACTTGATCATGGTGTATGATCCTTTTAATGTGTTGTTCGATTCTGTTTGCTAGTATTTTGTTGAGGATTTTTACATCTATATTCATCAGTGATATTGGTCTATAATTTTCTTTCCTTGTAGTATCTCTGTCTGATTTTGGTATCAGGGTGATGGTGGTCTCATAGAATGAGTTTGGGAGTGTTCCTTCCCCTGCAATTGTTTTGAAGAATTTGAGAAGGTTGGGTGTTAGCTCTTCTCTAAATGTTTGATAGAATTCACCTGTGATGCCATCTGGTTCTGGACTTTTGTTTGTTGGAAGATTTTTAATCACAGTTTCAATTTCATTGCTTGTGATAGGTTTGTTCATATTTTCTATTTCTTCCTGGTTCAGTCTTAGAAGGTTATCCCTTTCTAAGAATTTGTCCATTTCTTCCAGATTGTCCATTTTATTGGCCTAGAGTTGCTTGTAGTAGTCTCTTAGGATGCTTTGTATTCCTGTGGTGTCTGTTGTAACTTCTGCTTTTTCACTTCTAATTTTGTTGATTTGCGTCCTCTCCCTCTTTTTCTGGAGTCTGGCTAAAGGTTGATCATTTTTGCTTATCTTCTCAAAGAACCAGCTTTTAGTTTTATTGATCTTTGCTTTCGTTTTCTTTGTTTCTATTTCATTTATTTCTGCTCTGATCTTTATGATTTCTTTCCTTCTACTAACTTTGGGTTTTGTTCTTCTTTCTCTAGTTCCTCTAGGTGTAAGGTTAGATTGTTTATTTGAGATTTTTCTTGTTTCTTGAGGTAGGCTTGTATTGCTATAAACTTCCCTCTTAGAACTCCTTTTGCTGCATCCCATAGGTTTTGGATCATCGTGTTTTTGTTGTCATTTGTCTCTAGGTAGTTTTTGATTTCCTCTTTGATTTCTTCAGTGATCTCTTGGTTATTTAGTAACGTATTGTTTAGCCTCCATGTGTGTGTGTTTTTTACGGTTTTTTCCGTGTAATTGATTTCTAATCTCATAGCATTGTGGTCGGAACAGCTGCTTGATATGATTTCAGTTTTCTTAAATTTACTGAGGCTTTATCTGTGACCCAAGATGTGATCTATCCTGGAGAATGTTCCGTGTGCAGTTGAGAAGAACGTGTAATCTGCTGTTTTTGGATGGAATGTCCTATAAATATCAACTAACTCTATCTGGTCTATTGTGTCATTTAAAGCTTGTGTTTCCTTATTAATTTTCTGTCTGGCTGATCTCCACTGGTGTAAGTGAGCTGTTAAAGTCCCCCGCTATTATTGTGTTACTGTCGATTTCCTCTTTTATAGCTGTTAGCAGTTGCCTTATACATTGAGCTGCTCCTATTTTGGGTACATATATATTTATAATTGTTATATCTTCTTCTTGGATTGGTCCCCTGACCATTATGTAGTGTCTTTCCTTGTCTCTTGTAACATTCTTTATTTTAAAGTCTATTTTATCTGATATGAGTATTGCTACTCCAGCTTTCTTTTGATTTTCATTTGCATAGAATATATTTTTCCATCGCCTCACTTTGAGTCTGTATGTGTCCCTAGGTCTGAAATGGATCTCTTGTAGACAGCATATATATGGGTCTTGTTTTTGTATCCATTCAGCGAGCCTGTGTCTTTTGGTTGGAACATGTAGTGCATTCACGTTTAAGGTAATTATCGATATGTATGTTCCTACTACTATTTTCTTAATTGTTATGGGTTTGTCTTGGTGGGTCCTTTTCTTCTCTTGTGTTTCCCACTTAGAGAAGTTCCTTTAGCATTTGGTGTAGAGCTGGTTTCATGGTGCTGAATTCTCTTAGCTTTTGCTTGTCTGTAAGGCTTTTGATTTCTCCATCAAATCTGAATGAGCTCTTTGCAGGGTGGAGTACTCTTGGTTGTAGGTTCTTCCCTTTCATCACTTTAAATTTATCATGCCACTTCCTTCTGGCTTGTAGATTTTCTGCTGAGAAATCAGTTGTTATCCTTATGGGAGTTCCCTTGTATGTTATTTGTCATTTTTCCCTTGCTGCTTTCAATCATTTTTCTTTGTCGTTAATTTTTGTCAATTTGATTGCTATGTGTCTTGTCATTTTTCTCCTTTGGTTTATCCTGCCTGGGACACTCTGTGCTTCTGGACTTGGGTGGCTATTTCTTTTCCCATGCTAGGGAAGTTTTTGACCATAATCTCTTCAAATATATTCTCGGGTCCTTTCTCTCTCTCTTCTCCTTCTGGGACCCCTATAATGCGAATGTTGTTGCGTTTAATGTTGTCCCAGAGGACTCTTGGGGTGTCTTCGTTTATTTTCATTCTTTTTCTTTATTCTGTTCCATGGCAGTGATTTCCACCTTTCTGTCTTCCAGGTCACTTATCCGTTCTTCTGCCACAGTTATTCTGCTACTGATTCCTTCTAGTGTATTTTTCATTTCAGTTATTCCATTGTTCACCTCTGTTTGTTTGTTCTTTAATTCTTCTAGGTGTTTGTTCCTTAATTCTTCTAGGTCTTTGTTAAACATTTCTTGCATCTTCTCGATCTTTGCCTCCTTTCTTTTTCCAAGGTCTTGGCTCAACTTCACTATCATTATTCTGAATTTTTTTTCTGGAAGGTTCCCTATCTCCACCTCATTTCGTTTTTTTTCTGGGGTTTTATCTTGTTCCTTGATCTGGTATAAAGTCCTCTGCCTTTTCATTTTGTCTATCTTTCTGTGAATGTGGTTTTCCTTCCACAGGCTGCAGAATTGTAGTTCTTCTTGCTTCTGCTGTCTGCTCTCCGGTGGATGAGTCTATCTTAGAGGCTTGTGCAAGCTTCCTGATGGGAGGGACTGGTGGTGGGTAGAGCTGGGTGTTGCTTTGGTGGGCAGAGCTTTAATCCGCTTGTCTACGGATTAAATAAAACTTTAATAAAAAGTTTAATCCGCTTGTCTGCTGATGCATGGGGCTGGGTTCCCTCCCTGTTGGTTGTTTGGCCTGAGGCGACCCAGCCCTGGAGCCTACCTTGCTCTTGGTGGGGCTAATGGCGGACTCTGGGAGGGCTCACACCAAGGAGTATTTCCCAGAACTTCTGCTGCCAGTGTCGTTGTCCTCACGGTGAGCCACAGCCACAGCCACCACCTGCCTCTGCAGGAGACCCTCTAAAAGTAGCAGGTAGTTCTGGTCATTCTCCTACAGGGTCACTGCTCCTTCCCCTGGGTCCTGATGTGCACACTCCTTTGTGTGTGCCCTCCAAGAGTGGAGTATCTGAGTGGAGTTGAGACTCTGAGACTCTGTGTGGAGTTGCACAGACTCTGGGTCCTGTGAAGCTTCGATGTTTTGTGATTCTAGAAATCCTATAGGAGACGGTCCACAGCAGGTGACGCTAATGTTGTCAGTAGAGGTGTTGAAGCCAAAGATCTGCAGTTCCAACTAGAGGTGCCGATGTACATACAGGACAAAATCATCTCGTGTGAATGTAGTTCAGGCATGTTTAAGATGAATGCAGTCATGTTAATGTCTACCATATTCTATCTTGAGCCTCTCCTCAGGGACCCCCTCCTCAGTTCCTGAGGCTCCTGTAAGTCATGTACAGGGGACTGGAGAGTGGGCTCTGTCCAGTCTGAGCCCTGAGTTACCCTGTGTGTATCTTAGGATACTTTGTATTTCTGTGGTGTCTGTTGTAACATCATCTCTTTCATTTCAGATTTATTTGGGCCCTCTCTTTTTAAAAAAACATACTACTGTTGTCTTTTATTCTCTACAGAAGCTTAATAAGTGTTTGATCTACTATCCTTACCCTATGTATACTTTTTGCAGTGAGATTTTTACTTTTCTTTGTTTCCTTGTTACTATCAATAATTAGTGAGACTTCTTTTAAGCTACCTTCAACATTGCTTATAAAGCTGCTTTATTAGTGATGACAGAGCCTTAATGGAAGTCATGTTCTGGTTGTAAATTAGAATGCAATGTGCCAGCAAATAGCCCCTTAAGTTTATGTCTCATTACTTCTTGTTCTTTTTTTAATTTAATTTTTATTTTTTGTCAGAGCAAATTTAATTAAAATGTTTTGTTTCTTCTAGGTGTGAAAGATGTGGTTCTTTTAAACATATACATACATCTATTCTTCTTTGGATCATTTTCCCATGTAGGTTATGACACGATGTTGAGTAGTCTTGTCTTGGTATTACGTAGGTCTTTGGTGATTACATATTTCACATGTGTTTCTATATCTATCTTAACCCCAATATCCTAATGTATCCAATCCTCACACCTTTCCATTTGGTGAACCATAAATTTGTTTAATGAATCTGTGATTGCATTTCTCTGTGGAAATATCTTCATTGGTATCAATGTTTAGCTAAGACCTATAAGTGATATTATAGGATATGTGTCTTTTGCTTTCTGACTTAGTACAATTTGCCTGATTACCTCAAGAATCATACATGGTGCTGCAAATGGCACTGTTTCATTTTTTTCCCTGGCTAATATTCCATCTGTACGTGTACCAGTTCTTCTTTGGGCACGCACCTCTTGATGGACTTTCTGGTTGCCTCCATGTCTTGGCTATTGTAATACTGCTGCAATGCACATTTGCTTGCCTGTGTCTTTCCAGTTATGTCTTCTTATGTTATAGGCCAAGGAGTGGGCTTGCTGTATCATATGGTAGCTCAGTGTGTATGTTTTAAAGGCACCACCATTCAGTTCTCATTAGTGGCTCTTTCCAGGTTACGTCCCACTTAAAATTGAGGGTATGCATTTCTCCAAAACACCTTCAATATTTATTGTTTGTAGTTTTCTTGCTGATGGTTATTCTAACAGGTGCGAGCTGATACCTATCTGTGATTGAATTTGCATGTGTCCCATAATCTGTTAAAACTGAGCTTTAAAGCATGCCCTTTTTATTTATCAAACTGTGATTACAGCTTAGTTCTTCAAAGTGTTTTCTTAAAGCAAGTGTCACATTTTGAAAATTTTTGGCCATTACCTCCCTCAAGACATTTTGAGGGCACGTTTCATTTATGGCCCTGAAGTACTTGTTCATATGAAGTGACCATTAGCACAGGTTTTAAAGCTGCTTTTGCAGGTAACGGCCAGAGGGTGGCAGTCTTTCTACGTTCCCAATCTGGTAAATAGGGAAAGAGACCTTCAGCCCAAGAGTGTGCAGCTTTATTTCTCATCCAGCTGTGGGTCTAGATATGGTCACACCAGGTTGCATCACAGCCCCGGAACGAATTATATAAAAATTTCTCCCTCTATCACTGTCTTTGTTTTTTGGGATTTTAAAGTAATTTATTTTTATAATGGGGTTTACCTGATTTTCACTGCTGTGTTTATGCCCCTTTACACCCACTTGACTCACTTACAGAGAGACATCAATACATAGGTTTTAAGATTATTACTAGTCAGATATATACTTGTTCGTTGAATAGGGGATGTTGCATCCACTTCACTGAGCAAGGAATAGGTCTTGTCTATTACATATTGGGTTTATGGATCGGTATTTGAGCTAATATGAAACCCTTGATTTATGCATCACCCAACCTCACCTTTCCCGTTAAGCAGCCATAGTGTGTTTTCTAAATGTGTGACTCCGTTCTGTTTTGTAATTCAGTTCAAGTGTAACGGTTTTTACATTTCCTCTATCAGTGATACGTTATGAGAAGTGTCCTTTTCTGTGTGACTTATTTCACGTAGAATCGTCGTACCTAAATCCACTCATCATGCTGCTACTAGCCTTATGACATTGATTTCATGGCTGAGTGATATTCCATTGTACATAAGGACCACAACTTCTTTATCCATTTTTCTCTTTCCTGGGATATTTAAGGTGGAATGAAGTGGAGGTCCTTGTCAACAGAGCAGCCCTAAACTTTGGGGTGCTTGTGTCTTGCTGATTTTTCATTTTCCCAATTTATACCCCCATGAGTGGAAGTGCCCTATGCTCTCTAAGCTGTGTTTTTTAGATGTTTCAGGACACACCGTACACTTCTCCAGAGTGGTTGTTGGCAATTTACATCCCGCCCATCAGTGTAGCAAGGCTCCCATTTCTCCATGGCCTGTCCTGCATTTCTGGTTTTGACACGTTTTTCAGCATGGCCCTTTTGACCGATGGGAAGCGAGACTTCTTTGTAGCGCTGATTTGCTTTTCCAGGTTGCTTGGTTGGCCAAAAAGGGCGTATGCGTTTTTTTCTGAATATATTCAGGAAAAAACGCATACGCCCTTTTTGGCCAAGGGCATCATTGTCAACGTTTTGCCGCTTTTCATGTGCTTTAAAGGCGATTCGAATCTACCTCCTGAAATCTGTTTCCTGCAATTCTGCCTTGATTTCAAATCCTCTTCTTTGCCTTCCCTCAATATATTTGTGGACGAGAGTTATCATTTATAACTCTGCAGGTTTGTGAATTGCAGTGCCCTGAAGCTCCATTTTACAACTCGCTTTTTTGGGAGCTGGCCGCAAAAGCGCATGATGTATTCACGCCCTGTTCTTGTTCCGGGGGGCAGGATGAGCCTGTGGTTAATTCTTCTTCCTGATGGGAAAATAGAGTGACCTGTGCCTGTGTCCACACCAAGAGATAGTCTCTCATTGCTTCCCCGTCTTCCCGTTCATCCTCAGTACAAATTGCAACCTGTACGGAACAGGAGGTTAAAGGTGCTGATGCTCCAAGGAGGGAGATTGCTAGTAAAGTGGCTGGAATGGCGAACCTGGGCACAAGCAGATGAGAAATGAGGTGCGTTTTAGAAACCTTTCCCCATCACACAGTGTACCATCTTCTGGGTATCTCATGCATGTTTTCGATGTAGGAAGATGCCCTTGAACCTGGAGATTTGGGACCCATGGGACGGGTACTACGCAGTATTACTTTAAAGGGTCTGCGTTTCCTCACCCAACCTCACTAAACCTCTCAGCCCCAAGAGTGTCCACCCTTATGTCTCATCCAGCTGTGGGTCTAGATATGGTCAATCCAGGTTGCATCACAGCCCCTGAACGCATTGTGTAAGAATTTCTCTCTCTTTCACTGTCTTTGTTTCATGGGTTTTTCAAAGTAATTTATTTTTATAATGGGGTTTAGCTGCTTTTCACTGCTGTGTTTATGCCGCTTTACACCCACTTGACACACTAACAGAGAGATATCAATACATAGGTTTTAAGATTATTACTAGTCAGATATATTCTTGTGCGGTGAATAGGGCGTGTTGAGTCCAGTTCTCTGAGCAAGGAGTAGGTCTTGTCTATTACATATTGGGTTTCTGGAACGGTATCTGAGCTAATTTGAAACCCTTGGTTTATGTATCACCCCACCTCACCTTTCCCGTTAAGCAGCCATAGTGTGTTTTCTGCATGTGTGACTCTGTTCTGTTTTGTAATTCAGTTCAAGTGTAACGGATTTTACATTCCCTCTATCAGTGATACCTTATGAGAAGTGTCCTTTGCTGTGTGACTTATTTCACTTAGAATTGTCGTACCTAAATCCACTCATCATGCTGCTACTAGCCTTATGACATTGATTTCATGGCTGAGTGATATTCCATTGTACATAAGGACCACAACTTCTTTATCCATTTTTCTCTTTCCTGGGATATTTAAGGTGGAATGAAGTGGAGGTCCTTGTCAACAGAGCAGCCCTAAACTTTGGGGTGCTTGTGTCTTGCTGATTTTTAATTTTCCCTATTTATACCCCCATGAGTGGAAGTGCCCTATGCTCTCTAAGCTATGTTTTTTAGATGTTTCAGGACTCACCGTACACTTCTCCAGAGTGGCTGTTGCCAATTTACATCCCGCCCATCAGAGTAGCAAGGCTCCCATTTCTCCATGGCCTGTCCTGCATTTCTGGTTTTGACACGTTTTTCAGCATGGCCCTTTTGACCGATGGGTAGCCCGTCTTCTTTGTAGCCCTGATTTGCCTTTCCAGGTTGCTTGGTTGGCCAAAAAGGGCATCTTTTTCAACGTTTTGCCACTTTTCATGTGCTTTAAAGGCGATTCGAATCTACCTCCTGAAATCTGTTTCCTGCAATTCTGCCTTGATTTCAAATCCTCTTCTTTGCCTTCCCTCAATATATCTGTGGACGAGAGTTATCATTTATAATTCTGCAGGTTTGTGAATTGCAGTGCCCTGAACCTCCATTTTACAACTCGCGTTTTTGGGAGCTGGCCGCAAAAGCGCAGGATCCCTTCAGGCCCTGTTCTGGTTCCGGGGGGCAGGCTGAGCCTGTGGTTAATTCTTCTTCCTGATGGGAAAATAGAGTGACCTGTGCCTGTCCCAACACCAAGAGCTAGTCTCTTATTGGTTCCCCGTTTTCCCGTTCATCCTCAGGACAAATTGCAACCTGTGCGGAACAGGAGATTAAAGGTGCTGATGCTCCAAGTAGGGAGATTGCTAGTAAGGCGGCTGGAATGGCGAACCCGGGCACAAGGAGATGAGAAATGAGGTGCGTTTTAGAAACCTTTCCCCATCACATGGTGTACCATCTTCTGGGTTTCTCATGCATGTTTTCGATGTAGGAAGATGCCCTTGAACCTGGAGATTTGGGACCCATGCGATGGGTACCACGCAGTATTACTTTAAAGGGTCTGTGTTTGCTCACCCAACCTCACCAAACTTCTCAGCCCCAAGAGTGTCCACCCTTATGTCTCATCCAGCTGTGGGTCTAGATATGGTCAATCCAGGTTGCATCACAGCCCCTGATCGCATTGTGTAAAAATTTCTCTCTCTTTCACTGTCTTTGTTTCATGGGTTTTTCAAAGTAATTTATTTTTATAATGGGGTTTAGCTGCTTTTCACTGCTGTGTTTATGCCGCTTTACACCCACTTGACACACTAACAGAGAGATATCAATACATAGGTTTTAAGATTATTACTAGTCAGATATATTCTCGTACGGTGAATAGGGCGTGTTGAGTCCAGTTCTCTGAGCAAGGAGTAGGTCTTGTCTATTACATATTGGGTTTATGGAACGGTATCTGAGCTAATTTGAAACCCTTGTTTTATGTATCACCCTACCTCACCTTTCCCGTTAAGCAGCCATAGTGTGTTTTCTGCATGTGTGACTCTGTTCTGTTTTGTAATTCAGTTCAAGTGTAACGGTTTTTACATTCCCTCTATCAGTGATACCTTATGAGAAGTGTCCTTTGCTCTGTGACTTATTTCACTTAGAATCGTCGTACCTAAATCCACTCATCATGCTGCTACTAGCCTTATGACATTGATTTCATGGCTGAGTGATATTCCATTGTACATAAGGACCACAACTTCTTTATCCATTTTTCTCTTTCCTGGGATATTTAAGGTGGAATGAAGTGGAGGTCCTTGTCAACAGAGCAGCCCTCAACTTTGGGGTGCTTGTGTCTTGCTGATTTTTAATTTTCCCAATTTATACCCCCATGAGTGGAAGTGCCCTATGCTCTCTAAGCTGTGTTTTTTAGGTGTTTCAGGACTCACCGTACACTTCTCAAGAGTGGCTGTTGCCAATTTACATCCCGCCCATCAGAGTAGCAAGGCTCCCATTTCTCCATGGCCTGTCCTGCATTTCTGGTTTTGACACGTATTTCAGCATGGCCCTTTTGACCGATGGGTAGCGAGTCTTCTTTGTAGCCCTGATTTGCCTTTCCAGGTTGCTTGGTTGGCCAAAAGGGGCGTATGCGTTTTTTCCTGAATATATTCAGGAAAAAACGCATACGCCCTTTTTGGCCAAGGGCATATTTTTCAACGGTTTGCCGCTTTTCATGTGCTTTAAAGGCGATTCGAATCTACCTCCTGAAATCTGTTTCCTGCAATTCTGCCTTGATTTCAAATCCTCTTCTTTGCCTTCCCTCAATATATCTGTGGACGAGAGTTATCATTTATAACTCTGCAGGTTTGTGAATTGCAGTGCCCTGAACCTCCATTTTACAACTCGCGTTTTTGGGAGCTGGCCGCAAAAGCGCAGGATCCCTTCAGGCCCTGTTCTGGTTCCGGGGGGCAGGCTGAGCCTGTGGTTAATTCTTCTTCCTGATGGGAAAATAGAGTGACCTGTGCCTGTCCCAACACCAAGAGCTAGTCTCTTATTGGTTCCCCGTCTTCCCGTTCATCCTCAGGACAAATTGCAACCTGTACAGAACAGGAGATTAAAGGTGCTGATGCTCCAAGTAGGGAGATTGCTAGTAAGGCGGCTGGAATGGAGAACCCGGGCACAAGGAGATGAGAAATGAGGTGCGTTTTAGAAACCTTTCCCCATCACATGGTGTACCATCTTCTGGGTTTCTCATGCATGTTTTCGATGTAGGAAGATGCCCTTGAACCTGGAGATTTGGGACCCATGCGATGGGTACCACGCAGTATTACTTTAAAGGGTCTGTGTTTGCTCACCCAACCTCACCAAACTTCTCAGCCCCAAGAGTGTCCACCCTTATGTCTCATCCAGCTGTGGGTCTAGATATGGTCAATCCAGGTTGCATCACAGCCCTTGATCGCATTGTGTAAGAATTTCTCTCTCTTTCACTGTCTTTGTTTCATGGGTTTTTCAAAGTAATTTATTTTTATAATGGGGTTTAGCTGCTTTTCACTGCTGTGTTTATGCCGCTTTACACCCACTTGACACACTAACAGAGAGATATCAATACATAGGTTTTAAGATTATTACTAGTCAGATATATTCTTGTGCGGTGAATAGGGCGTGTTGAGTCCAGTTCTCTGAGCAAGGAGTAGGTCTTGTCTATTACATATTGGGTTTATGGAACGGTATCTGAGTTAATTTGATACCCTTGTTTTATGTATCACCCCACCTCAGCTTTCCCGTTAAGCAGCCATAGTGTGTTTTCTGCATGTGTGACTCTGTTCTGTTTTGTAATTCAGTTCAAGTGTAACGGTTTTTACATTCCCTCTATCAGTGATACCTTATGAGAAGTGTCCTTTTCTGTGTGACTTATTTCACTTAGAATCGTCGTACCTAAATCCACTCATCATGCTGCTACTAGCCTTATGACATTGATTTCATGGCTGAGTGATATTCCATTGTACATAAGGACCACAACTTCTTTATCCATTTTTCTCTTTCCTGGGATATTTAAGGTGGAATGAAGTGGAGGTCCTTGTCAACAGAGCAGCCCTAAACTTTGGGGTGCTTGTGTCTTGCTGATTTTTAATTTTCCCAATTTATACCCCCATGAGTGGAAGTGCCCTATGCTCTCTAAGCTGTGTTTTTTAGATGTTTCAGGACTCACCGTACACTTCTCCAGAGTGGCTGTTGGCAATTTACATCCCGCCCATCAGTGTAGCAAGGCTCCCATTTCTCCATGGCCTGTCCTGCATTTCTGGTTTTGACAAGTTTTTCAGCATGGCCCTTTTGACCGATGTGTAGCGAGTCTTCTTTGTAGCCCTGATTTGCCGTTCCAGGTTGCTTGGTTGGCCAAAAAGGGCGTATGCGTTTTTTCCTGAATATATTCAGGAAAAAACGCATACGCCCTTTTTGGCCAAGGGCATCATTGTCAACGTTTTGCCGCTTTTCATGTGCTTTAAAGGCGATTCTAATCTACCTCCTGAAATCTGTTTCCTGCAATTCTGCCTTGATTTCAAATCCTCTTCTTTGCCTTCCCTCAATATATCTGTGGACGAGAGTTATCATTTATAACTCTGCAGGTTTGTGAATTGCAGTGCCCTGAAGCTCCATTTTACAACTCGCTTATTTGAGCACTGGCCGCAAAAGCAGAGGATGGCTTCAGGCCTTGTTCTGGTTCCAGGGGGCAGGCTGAGCCTGTGGTTAATTTTTCTTCCTGATTGTAAAATAGAGTGACCTGTGCCTGTCCCAAAACCAAGAGCTAGGCTCTCATTGGTTCCCCGTTTTCCCGTTCATCCTCAGGACAAATTGCAACCTGTACGGAACAGGAGGTTAAAGGTGCTGATGCTCCAAGTAGGGAGATTGCTAGTAAGGCGGCTGGAATGGCGAACCCGGGCACAAGGAGATGAGAAATGAGGTGCGTTTTAGAAACCTTTCCCCATCACATGGTGTACCATCTTCTGGGTTTCTCATGCATGTTTTCGATGTAGGAAGATGCCCTTGAACCTGGAGATTTGGGACCCATGCGATGGGTACCATGCAGTATTACTTTAAAGGGTCTGCGTTTGCTCACCCAACCTCACCAAACCTCTCAGCCCCAAGAGTGTCCACCCTTATGTCTCATCCAGCTGTGGGTCTAGATATGGTCAATCCAGGTTGCATCACAGCCCCTGATCGCATTGTGTAAGAATTTCTCTCTCTTTCACTGTCTTTGTTTCATGGGTTTTTCAAAGTAATTTATTTTTATAATGGGGTTTGGCTGCTTTTCACGGCTGTCTTTATGCCGCTTTACACCCACTTGACACACTAACAGAGAGATATCAATACATAGGTTTTAAGATTATTACTAGTCAGATATATTCTTGTGCGGTGAATAGGGCGTGTTGAGTCCAGTTCTCTGAGCAAGGAGTAGGTCTTGTCTATTACATATTGGGTTTATGGAACGGTATCTGAGCTAATTTGAAACCCTTGTTTTATGTATCACCCCACCTCACCTTTCCCGTTAAGCAGCCATAGTGTGTTTTCTGCATGTGTGACTCTGTTGTGTTTTGTAATTCAGTTCAAGTGTAACGGTTTTTACATTCCCTCTATAAGTGATACCTTATGAGAAGTGTCCTTTTCTGTGTGACTTATTTCACTTAGAATCGTCGTACCTAAATCCACTCATCATGCTGCTACTAGCCTTATGACATTGATTTCATGGCTGAGTGATATTCCATTGTACATAAGGACCACAACTTCTTTATCCATTTTTCTCTTTCCTGGGATATTTAAGGTGGAATGAAGTGGAGGTCCTTGTCAACAGAGCAGCCCTCAACTTTGGGGTGCTTGTGTCTTGCTGATTTTTAATTTTCCCAATTTATACCCCCATGAGTGGAAGTGCCCTATGCTCTCTAAGCTGTGTTTTTTAGATGTTTCAGGACTCACCGTACACTTCTCCAGAGTGGCTGTTGCCAATTTACATCCCGCCCATCAGAGTAGCAAGGCTCCCATTTCTCCATGGCCTGTCCTGCATTTCTGGTTTTGACACGTTTTTCAGCATGTACCTTTTGACCGATGGGTAGCCAGTCTTCTTTGTAGCCCTGATTTGCCTTTCCAGGTTGCTTGGTTGGCCAAAAAGGGCCTATGCGTTTTTTCCTGAATATATTCAGGAAAAAACGCATAGGCCCTTTTTGGCCAAGGGCATCTTTTTCAACGTTTTGCCGCTTTTCATGTGCTTTAAAGGCGATTCGAATCTACCTCCTGAAATCTGTTTCCTGCAATTCTGCCTTGATTTCAAATCCTCTTCGTTGCCTTCCCTCAATATATCTTTGGACGAGAGTTATCATTTATAACTCTGCAGGTTTGTGAATTGCACTGCCCTGAACCTCCATTTTACAACTCGCGTTTTTGGGAGCTGGCCGCAAAAGCGCAGGATCCCTTCAGGCCCTGTTCTGGTTCCGGGGGGCAGGCTGAGCCTGTGGTTAATTCTTCTTCCTGATGGGAAAATAGAGTGACCTGTGCCTGTCCCAACACCAAGAGCTAGTCTCTTATTGGTTCCCCGTCTTCCCGTTCATCCTCAGGACAAATTGCAACCTGTACAGAACAGGAGATTAAAGGTGCTGATGCTCCAAGTAGGGAGATTGCTAGTAAGGCGGCTGGAATGGCGAACCCGGGCACAAGGAGATGAGAAATGAGGTGCGTTTTAGAAACCTTTCCCCATCACATGGTGTACCATCTTCTGGGTTTCTCATGCATGTTTTCGATGTAGGAAGATGCCCTTGAACCTGGAGATTTGGGACCCATGCGATGGGTACCACGCAGTATTACTTTAAAGGGTCTGTGTTTGCTCACCCAACCTCACCAAACTTCTCAGCCCCAAGAGTGTCCACCCTTATGTCTCATCCAGCTGTGGGTCTAGATATGGTCAATCCAGGTTGCATCACAGCCCCTGATCGCATTGTGTAAGAATTTCTCTCTCTTTCACTGTCTTTGTTTCATGGGTTTTTCAAAGTAATTTATTTTTATAATGGGGTTTAGCTGCTTTTCACTGCTGTGTTTATGCCGCTTTACACCCACTTGACACACTAACAGAGAGATATCAATACATAGGTTTTAAGATTATTACTAGTCAGATATATTCTCGTGCGGTGAATAGGGCGTGTTGAGTCCAGTTCTCTGAGCAAGGAGTAGGTCTTGTCTATTACATATTGGGTTTATGGAACGGTATCTGAGCTAATTTGAAACCCTTGTTTTATGTATCACCCTACCTCACCTTTCCCGTTAAGCAGCCATAGTGTGTTTTCTGCATGTGTGACTGTGTTCTGTTTTGTAATTCAGTTCAAGTGTAACGGTTTTTACATTCCCTCTATCAGTGATACCTTATGAGAAGTGTCCTTTGCTGTGTGACTTATTTCACTTAGAATCCTCGTACCTAAATCCACTCATCATGCTGCTACTAGCCTTATGACATTGATTTCATGGCTGAGTGATATTCCATTGTACATAAGGACCACAACTTCTTTATCCATTTTTCTCTTTCCTGGGATATTTAAGGTGGAATGAAGTGGAGGTCCTTGTCAACAGAGCAGCCCTCAACTTTGGGGTGCTTGTGTCTTGCTGATTTTTAATTTTCCCAATTTATACCCCCATGAGTGGAAGTGCCCTATGCTCTCTAAGCTGTGTTTTTTAGATGTTTCAGGACTCACCGTACACTTCTCCAGAGTGGCTGTTGCCAATTTACATCCCGCCCATCAGAGTAGCAAGGCTCCCATTTCTCCATGGCCTGTCCTGCATTTCTGGTTTTGACACGTATTTCAGCATGGCCCTTTTGACCGATGGGTAGCGAGTCTTCTTTGTAGCCCTGATTTGCCTTTCCAGGTTGCTTGGTTGGCCAAAAAGGGCGTATGCGTTTTTTCCTGAATATATTCAGGAAAAAACGCATACGCCCTTTTTGGCCAAGGGCATCATTGTCAACGTTTTGCCGCTTTTCATGTGCTTTAAAGGCGATTCGAATCTACCTCCTGAAATCTGTTTCCTGCAATTCTGCCTTGATTTCAAATCCTCTTCTTTGCCTTCCCTCAATATATCTGTGGACGAGAGTTATCATTTATAACTCTGCAGGTTTGTGAATTGCAGTGTCCTGAACCTCCATTTTACAACTCGCGTTTTTGGGAGCTGGCCGCAAAAGCGCAGGATCCCTTCAGGCCCTGTTCTGGTTCCGGGGGGCAGGCTGAGCCTGTGGTTAATTCTTCTTCCTGATGGGAAAATAGAGTGACCTGTGCCTGTCCCAACACCAAGAGCTAGTCTCTTATTGGTTCCCCGTCTTCCCGTTCATCCTCAGGACAAATTGCAACCTGTACAGAACAGGAGATTAAAGGTGCTGATGCTCCAAGTAGGGAGATTGCTAGTAAGGCGGCTGGAATGGCGAACCCGGGCACAAGGAGATGAGAAATGAGGTGCGTTTTAGAAACCTTTCCCCATCACATGGTGTACCATCTTCTGGGTTTCTCATGCATGTTTTCGATGTAGGAAGATGCCCTTGAACCTGGAGATTTGGGACCCATGCGATGGGTACCACGCAGTATTACTTTAAAGGGTCTGTGTTTGCTCACCCAACCTCACCAAACTTCTCAGCCCCAAGAGTGTCCACCCTTATGTCTCATCCAGCTGTGGGTCTAGATATGGTCAATCCAGGTTGCATCACAGCCCCTGATCGCATTGTGTAAGAATTTCTCTCTCTTTCACTGTCTTTGTTTCATGGGTTTTTCAAAGTAATTTATTTTTATAATGGGGTTTAGCTGCTTTTCACTGCTGTGTTTATGCCGCTTTACACCCACTTGACACACTAACAGAGAGATATCAATACATAGGTTTTAAGATTATTACTAGTCAGATATATTCTTGTGCGGTGAATAGGGCGTGTTGAGTCCAGTTCTCTGAGCAAGGAGTAGGTCTTGTCTATTACATATTGGCTTTATGGAACGGTATCTGAGCTAATTTGATACCCTTGTTTTATGTATCACCCCACCTCACCTTTCCCGTTAAGCAGCCATAGTGTGTTTTCTGCATGTGTGACTCTGTTCTGTTTTGTAATTCAGTTCAAGTGTAACGGTTTTTACATTCCCTCTATCAGTGATACCTTATGAGAAGTGTCCTTTGCTGTGTGACTTATTTCACTTAGAATCGTCGTACCTAAATCCACTCATCATGCTGCTACTAGCCTTATGACATTGATTTCATGGCTGAGTGATATTCCATTGTACATAAGGACCACAACTTCTTTATCCATTTTTCTCTTTCCTGGGATATTTAAGGTGGAATGAAGTGGAGGTCCTTGTCAACAGAGCAGCCCTAAACTTTGGGGTGCTTGTGTCTTGCTGATTTTTAATTTTCCCAATTTATACCCCCATGAGTGGAAGTGCCCTATGCTCTCTAAGCTGTGTTTTTTAGATGTTTCAGGACTCACCGTACACTTCTCCAGAGTGGCTGTTGGCAATTTACATCCCGCCCATCAGTGTAGCAAGGCTCCCATTTCTCCATGGCCTGTCCTGCATTTCTGGTTTTGACAAGTTTTTCAGCATGGCCCTTTTGACCGATGGGTAGCGAGTCTTCTTTGTAGCCCTGATTTGCCTTTCCAGGTTGCTTGGTTGGCCAAAAAGGGCGTATGCGTTTTTTCCTGAATATATTCAGGAAAAAACGCATACGCCCTTTTTGGCCAAGGGCATCATTGTCAACGTTTTGCCGCTTTTCATGTGCTTTAAAGGCGATTCTAATCTACCTCCTGAAATCTGTTTCCTGCAATTCTGCCTTGATTTCAAATCCTCTTCTTTGCCTTCCCTCAATATATCTGTGGACGAGAGTTATCATTTATAACTCTGCAGGTTTGTGAATTGCAGTGTCCTGAACCTCCATTTTACAACTCGCGTTTTTGGGAGCTGGCCGCAAAAGCGCAGGATCCCTTCAGGCCCTGTTCTGGTTCCGGGGGGCAGGCTGAGCCTGTGGTTAATTCTTCTTCCTGATGGGAAAATAGAGTGACCTGTGCCTGTCCCAACACCAAGAGCTAGTCTCTTATTGGTTCCCCGTCTTCCCGTTCATCCTCAGGACAAATTGCAACCTGTACAGAACAGGAGATTAAAGGTGCTGATGCTCCAAGTAGGGAGATTGCTAGTAAGGCGGCTGGAATGGCGAACCCGGGCACAAGGAGATGAGAAATGAGGTGCGTTTTAGAAACCTTTCCCCATCACATGGTGTACCATCTTCTGGGTTTCTCATGCATGTTTTCGATGTAGGAAGATGCCCTTGAACCTGGAGATTTGGGACCCATGCGATGGGTACCACGCAGTATTACTTTAAAGGGTCTGTGTTTGCTCACCCAACCTCACCAAACTTCTCAGCCCCAAGAGTGTCCACCCTTATGTCTCATCCAGCTGTGGGTCTAGATATGGTCAATCTAGGTTGCATCACAGCCCTTGATCGCATTGTGTAAGAATTTCTCTCTCTTTCACTGTCTTTGTTTCATGGGTTTTTCAAAGTAATTTATTTTTATAATGGGGTTTAGCTGCTTTTCACTGCTGTGTTTATGCCGCTTTACACCCACTTGACACACTAACAGAGAGATATCAATACATAAGTTTTAAGATTATTACTAGTCAGATATATTCTTGTGCGGTGAATAGGGCGTGTTGAGTCCAGTTCTCTGAGCAAGGAGTAGGTCTTGTCTATTACATATTGGGTTTATGGAACGGTAGCTGAGCTAATTTGATACCCTTGTTTTATGTATCACCCCACCTCACCTTTCCCGTTAAGCAGCCATAGTGTGTTTTCTGCATGTGTGACTCTGTTCTGTTTTGTAATTCAGTTCAAGTGTAATGGTTTTTACATTCCCTCTATCAGTGATACCTTATGAGAAGTGTCCTTTTCTGTGTGACTTATTTCACTTAGAATCGTCGTACCTAAATCCACTCATCATGCTGCTACTAGCCTTATGACATTGATTTCATGGCTGAGTGATATTCCATTGTACATAAGGACCACAACTTCTTTATCCATTTTTCTCTTTCCTGGGATATTTAAGGTGGAATGAAGTGGAGGTCCTTGTCAACAGAGCAGCCCTCAACTTTGGGGTGCTTGTGTCTTGCTGATTTTTAATTTTCCCAATTTATACCCCCATGAGTGGAAGTGCCCTATGCTCTCTAAGCTGTGTTTTTTAGATGTTTCAGGACTCACCGTACACTTCTCCAGAGTGGCTGTTGCCAATTTACATCCCGCCCATCAGAGTAGCAAGGCTCCCATTTCTCCATGGCCTGTCCTGCATTTCTGGTTTTGACACGAATTTCAGCATGGCCCTTTTGACCGATGGGTAGCGAGTCTTCTTTGTAGCCCTGATTTGCCTTTCCAGGTTGCTTGGTTGGCCAAAAAGGGCGTATGCGTTTTTTCCTGAATATATTCAGGAAAAAACGCATACGCCCTTTTTGGCCAAGGGCATCATTGTCAACGTTTTGCCGCTTTTCATGTGCTTTAAAGGCGATTCTAATCTACCTCCTGAAATCTGTTTCCTGCAATTCTGCCTTGATTTCAAATCCTCTTCTTTGCCTTCCCTCAATATATCTGTGGACGAGAGTTATCATTTATAACTCTGCAGGTTTGTGAATTGCAGTGTCCTGAACCTCCATTTTACAACTCGCGTTTTTGGGAGCTGGCCGCAAAAGCGCAGGATCCCTTCAGGCCCTGTTCTGGTTCCGGGGGGCAGGCTGAGCCTGTGGTTAATTCTTCTTCCTGATGGGAAAATAGAGTGACCTGTGCCTGTCCCAACACCAAGAGCTAGTCTCTTATTGGTTCCCCGTCTTCCCGTTCATCCTCAGGACAAATTGCAACCTGTACAGAACAGGAGATTAAAGGTGCTGATGCTCCAAGTAGGGAGATTGCTAGTAAGGCGGCTGGAATGGCGAACCCGGGCACAAGGAGATGAGAAATGAGGTGCGTTTTAGAAACCTTTCCCCATCACATGGTGTACCATCTTCTGGGTTTCTCATGCATGTTTTCGATGTAGGAAGATGCCCTTGAACCTGGAGATTTGGGACCCATGCGATGGGTACCACGCAGTATTACTTTAAAGGGTCTGTGTTTGCTCACCCAACCTCACCAAACTTCTCAGCCCCAAGAGTGTCCACCCTTATGTCTCATCCAGCTGTGGGTCTAGATATGGTCAATCCAGGTTGCATCACAGCCCCTGATCGCATTGTGTAAAAATTTCTCTCTCTTTCACTGTCTTTGTTTCATGGGTTTTTCAAAGTAATTTATTTTTATAATGGGGTTTAGCTGCTTTTCACTGCTGTGTTTATGCCGCTTTACACCCACTTGACACACTAACAGAGAGATATCAATACATAGGTTTTAAGATTATTACTAGTCAGATATATTCTCGTGCGGTGAATAGGGCGTGTTGAGTCCAGTTCTCTGAGCAAGGAGTAGGTCTTGTCTATTACATATTGGGTTTATGGAACGGTATCTGAGCTAATTTGAAACCCTTGTTTTATGTATCACCCTACCTCACCTTTCCCGTTAAGCAGCCATAGTGTGTTTTCTGCATGTGTGACTGTGTTCTGTTTTGTAATTCAGTTCAAGTGTAACGGTTTTTACATTCCCTCTATCAGTGATACCTTATGAGAAGTGTCCTTTGCTGTGTGACTTATTTCACTTAGAATCCTCGTACCTAAATCCACTCATCATGCTGCTACTAGCCTTATGACATTGATTTCATGGCTGAGTGATATTCCATTGTACATAAGGACCACAACTTCTTTATCCATTTTTCTCTTTCCTGGGATATTTAAGGTGGAATGAAGTGGAGGTCCTTGTCAACAGAGCAGCCCTCAACTTTGGGGTGCTTGTGTCTTGCTGATTTTTAATTTTCCCAATTTATACCCCCATGAGTGGAAGTGCCCTATGCTCTCTAAGCTGTGTTTTTTAGATGTTTCAGGACTCACCGTACACTTCTCCAGAGTGGCTGTTGCCAATTTACATCCCGCCCATCAGAGTAGCAAGGCTCCCATTTCTCCATGGCCTGTCCTGCATTTCTGGTTTTGACACGTATTTCAGCATGGCCCTTTTGACCGATGGGTAGCGAGTCTTCTTTGTAGCCCTGATTTGCCTTTCCAGGTTGCTTGGTTGGCCAAAAAGGGCGTATGCGTTTTTTCCTGAATATATTCAGGAAAAAACGCATACGCCCTTTTTGGCCAAGGGCATCATTGTCAACGTTTTGCCGCTTTTCATGTGCTTTAAAGGCGATTCGAATCTACCTCCTGAAATCTGTTTCCTGCAATTCTGCCTTGATTTCAAATCCTCTTCTTTGCCTTCCCTCAATATATCTGTGGACGAGAGTTATCATTTATAACTCTGCAGGTTTGTGAATTGCAGTGTCCTGAACCTCCATTTTACAACTCGCGTTTTTGGGAGCTGGCCGCAAAAGCGCAGGATCCCTTCAGGCCCTGTTCTGGTTCCGGGGGGCAGGCTGAGCCTGTGGTTAATTCTTCTTCCTGATGGGAAAATAGAGTGACCTGTGCCTGTCCCAACACCAAGAGCTAGTCTCTTATTGGTTCCCCGTCTTCCCGTTCATCCTCAGGACAAATTGCAACCTGTACAGAACAGGAGATTAAAGGTGCTGATGCTCCAAGTAGGGAGATTGCTAGTAAGGCGGCTGGAATGGCGAACCCGGGCACAAGGAGATGAGAAATGAGGTGCGTTTTAGAAACCTTTCCCCATCACATGGTGTACCATCTTCTGGGTTTCTCATGCATGTTTTCGATGTAGGAAGATGCCCTTGAACCTGGAGATTTGGGACCCATGCGATGGGTACCACGCAGTATTACTTTAAAGGGTCTGTGTTTGCTCACCCAACCTCACCAAACTTCTCAGCCCCAAGAGTGTCCACCCTTATGTCTCATCCAGCTGTGGGTCTAGATATGGTCAATCCAGGTTGCATCACAGCCCCTGATCGCATTGTGTAAGAATTTCTCTCTCTTTCACTGTCTTTGTTTCATGGGTTTTTCAAAGTAATTTATTTTTATAATGGGGTTTAGCTGCTTTTCACTGCTGTGTTTATGCCGCTTTACACCCACTTGACACACTAACAGAGAGATATCAATACATAGGTTTTAAGATTATTACTAGTCAGATATATTCTTGTGCGGTGAATAGGGCGTGTTGAGTCCAGTTCTCTGAGCAAGGAGTAGGTCTTGTCTATTACATATTGGCTTTATGGAACGGTATCTGAGCTAATTTGATACCCTTGTTTTATGTATCACCCCACCTCACCTTTCCCGTTAAGCAGCCATAGTGTGTTTTCTGCATGTGTGACTCTGTTCTGTTTTGTAATTCAGTTCAAGTGTAACGGTTTTTACATTCCCTCTATCAGTGATACCTTATGAGAAGTGTCCTTTGCTGTGTGACTTATTTCACTTAGAATCGTCGTACCTAAATCCACTCATCATGCTGCTACTAGCCTTATGACATTGATTTCATGGCTGAGTGATATTCCATTGTACATAAGGACCACAACTTCTTTATCCATTTTTCTCTTTCCTGGGATATTTAAGGTGGAATGAAGTGGAGGTCCTTGTCAACAGAGCAGCCCTAAACTTTGGGGTGCTTGTGTCTTGCTGATTTTTAATTTTCCCAATTTATACCCCCATGAGTGGAAGTGCCCTATGCTCTCTAAGCTGTGTTTTTTAGATGTTTCAGGACTCACCGTACACTTCTCCAGAGTGGCTGTTGGCAATTTACATCCCGCCCATCAGTGTAGCAAGGCTCCCATTTCTCCATGGCCTGTCCTGCATTTCTGGTTTTGACAAGTTTTTCAGCATGGCCCTTTTGACCGATGGGTAGCGAGTCTTCTTTGTAGCCCTGATTTGCCTTTCCATGTTGCTTGGTTGGCCAAAAAGGGCGTATGCGTTTTTTCCTGAATATATTCAGGAAAAAACGCATACGCCCTTTTTGGCCAAGGGCATCATTGTCAACGTTTTGCCGCTTTTCATGTGCTTTAAAGGCGATTCTAATCTACCTCCTGAAATCTGTTTCCTGCAATTCTGCCTTGATTTCAAATCCTCTTCTTTGCCTTCCCTCAATATATCTGTGGACGAGAGTTATCATTTATAACTCTGCAGGTTTGTGAATTGCAGTGTCCTGAACCTCCATTTTACAACTCGCGTTTTTGGGAGCTGGCCGCAAAAGCGCAGGATCCCTTCAGGCCCTGTTCTGGTTCCGGGGGGCAGGCTGAGCCTGTGGTTAATTCTTCTTCCTGATGGGAAAATAGAGTGACCTGTGCCTGTCCCAACACCAAGAGCTAGTCTCTTATTGGTTCCCCGTCTTCCCGTTCATCCTCAGGACAAATTGCAACCTGTACAGAACAGGAGATTAAAGGTGCTGATGCTCCAAGTAGGGAGATTGCTAGTAAGGCGGCTGGAATGGCGAACCCGGGCACAAGGAGATGAGAAATGAGGTGCGTTTTAGAAACCTTTCCCCATCACATGGTGTACCATCTTCTGGGTTTCTCATGCATGTTTTCGATGTAGGAAGATGCCCTTGAACCTGGAGATTTGGGACCCATGCGATGGGTACCACGCAGTATTACTTTAAAGGGTCTGTGTTTGCTCACCCAACCTCACCAAACTTCTCAGCCCCAAGAGTGTCCACCCTTATGTCTCATCCAGCTGTGGGTCTAGATATGGTCAATCCAGGTTGCATCACAGCCCTTGATCGCATTGTGTAAGAATTTCTCTCTCTTTCACTGTCTTTGTTTCATGGGTTTTTCAAAGTAATTTATTTTTATAATGGGGTTTAGCTGCTTTTCACTGCTGTGTTTATGCCGCTTTACACCCACTTGACACACTAACAGAGAGATATCAATACATAGGTTTTAAGATTATTACTAGTCAGATATATTCTTGTGCGGTGAATAGGGCGTGTTGAGTCCAGTTCTCTGAGCAAGGAGTAGGTCTTGTCTATTACATATTGGGTTTATGGAACGGTATCTGAGCTAATTTGATACCCTTGTTTTATGTATCACCCCACCTCACCTTTCCCGTTAAGCAGCCATAGTGTGTTTTCTGCATGTGTGACTCTGTTCTGTTTTGTAATTCAGTTCAAGTGTAATGGTTTTTACATTCCCTCTATCAGTGATACCTTATGAGAAGTGTCCTTTTCTGTGTGACTTATTTCACTTAGAATCGTCGTACCTAAATCCACTCATCATGCTGCTACTAGCCTTATGACATTGATTTCATGGCTGAGTGATATTCCATTGTACATAAGGACCACAACTTCTTTATCCATTTTTCTCTTTCCTGGGATATTTAAGGTGGAATGAAGTGGAGGTCCTTGTCAACAGAGCAGCCCTAAACTTTGGGGTGCTTGTGTCTTGCTGATTTTTCATTTTCCCAATTTATACCCCCATGAGTGGAAGTGCCCTATGCTCTCTAAGCTGTGTTTTTTAGATGTTTCAGGACTCACCGTACACTTCTCCAGAGTGGCTGTTGGCAATTTACATCCCGCCCATCAGTGTAGCAAGGCTCCCATTTCTCCATGGCCTGTCCTGCATTTCTGGTTTTGACAAGTTTTTCAGCATGGCCCTTTTGACCGATGGGTAGCGAGTCTTCTTTGTAGCCCTGATTTGCCTTTCCAGGTTGCTTGGTTGGCCAAAAAGGGCGTATGCGTTTTTTCCTGAATATATTCAGGAAAAAACGCATACGCCCTTTTTGGCCAAGGGCATCATTGTCAACGTTTTGCCGCTTTTCATGTGCTTTAAAGGCGATTCTAATCTACCTCCTGAAATCTGTTTCTTGCAATTCTGCCTTGATTTCAAATCCTCTTCTTTGCCTTCCCTCAATATATCTGTGGACGAGAGTTATCATTTATAACTCTGCAGGTTTGTGAATTGCAGTGCCCTGAAGCTCCATTTTACAACTCGCTTATTTGAGCACTGGCCGCAAAAGCAGAGGATGGCTTCAGGCCTTGTTCTGGTTCCAGGGGGCAGGCTGAGCCTGTGGTTAATTTTTCTTCCTGATTGTAAAATAGAGTGACCTGTGCCTGTCCCAAAACCAAGAGCTAGGCTCTCATTGGTTCCCCGTTTTCCCGTTCATCCTCAGGACAAATTGCAACCTGTACGGAACAGGAGGTTAAAGGTGCTGATGCTCCAAGTAGGGAGATTGCTAGTAAGGCGGCTGGAATGGCGAACCCGGGCACAAGGAGATGAGAAATGAGGTGCGTTTTAGAAACCTTTCCCCATCACATGGTGTACCATCTTCTGGGTTTCTCATGCATGTTTTCGATGTAGGAAGATGCCCTTGAACCTGGAGATTTGGGACCCATGCGATGGGTACCACGCAGTATTACTTTAAAGGGTCTGCGTTTGCTCACCCTACCTCACCAAACCTCTCAGCCCCAAGAGTGTCCACCCTTATGTCTCATCCAGCTGTGGGTCTAGATATGGTCAATCCAGGTTGCATCACAGCCCCTGATCGCATTGTGTAAGAATTTCTCTCTCTTTCACTGTCTTTGTTTCATGGGTTTTTCAAAGTAATTTATTTTTATAATGGGGTTTAGCTGCTTTTCACTGCTGTCTTTATGCCGCTTTACACCCACTTGACACACTAACAGAGAGATATCAATACATAGGTTTTAAGATTATTACTAGTCAGATATATTCTTGTGCGGTGAATAGGGCGTGTTGAGTCCAGTTCTCTGAGCAAGGAGTAGGTCTTGTCTATTACATATTGGGTTTATGGAACGGTATCTGAGCTAATTTGAAACCCTTGTTTTATGTATCACCCCACCTCACCTTTCCCGTTAAGCAGCCATAGTGTGTTTTCTGCATGTGTGACTCTGTTCTGTTTTGTAATTCAGTTCAAGTGTAACGGTTTTTACATTCCCTCTATAAGTGATACCTTATGAGAAGTGTCCTTTTCTGTGTGACTTATTTCACTTAGAATCGTCGTACCTAAATCCACTCATCATGCTGCTACTAGCCTTATGACATTGATTTCATGGCTGAGTGATATTCCATTGTACATAAGGACCACAACTTCTTTATCCATTTTTCTCTTTCCTGGGATATTTAAGGTGGAATGAAGTGGAGGTCCTTGTCAACAGAGCAGCCCTCAACTTTGGGGTGCTTGTGTCTTGCTGATTTTTAATTTTCCCAATTTATACCCCCATGAGTGGAAGTGCCCTATGCTCTCTAAGCTGTGTTTTTTAGATGTTTCAGGACTCACCGTACACTTCTCCAGAGTGGCTGTTGCCAATTTACATCCCGCCCATCAGAGTAGCAAGGCTCCCATTTCTCCATGGCCTGTCCTGCATTTCTGGTTTTGACACGTTTTTCAGCATGGCCCTTTTGACCGATGGGTAGCCAGTCTTCTTTGTAGCCCTGATTTGCCTTTCCAGGTTGCTTGGTTGGCCAAAAAGGGCGTATGCGTTTTTTCCTGAATATATTCAGGAAAAAACGCATACGCCCTTTTTGGCCAAGGGCATCATTGTCAACGTTTTGCCGCTTTTCATGTGCTTTAAAGGCGATTCTAATCTACCTCCTGAAATCTGTTTCCTGCAATTCTGCCTTGATTTCAAATCCTCTTCTTTGCCTTCCCTCAATATATCTTTGGACGAGAGTTATCATTTATAACTCTGCAGGTTTGTGAATTGCACTGCCCTGAACCTCCATTTTACAACTCGCGATTTTGGGAGCTGGCCGCAAAAGCGCAGGATCCCTTCAGGCCCTGTTCTGGTTCCGGGGGGCAGGCTGAGCCTGTGGTTAATTCTTCTTCCTGATGGGAAAATAGAGTGACCTGTGCCTGTCCCAACACCAAGAGCTAGTCTCTTATTGGTTCCCCGTCTTCCCGTTCATCCTCAGGACAAATTGCAACCTGTACAGAACAGGAGATTAAAGGTGCTGATGCTCCAAGTAGGGAGATTGCTAGTAAGGCGGCTGGAATGGCGAACCCGGGCACAAGGAGATGAGAAATGAGGTGCGTTTTAGAAACCTTTCCCCATCACATGGTGTACCATCTTCTGGGTTTCTCATGCATGTTTTCGATGTAGGAAGATGCCCTTGAACCTGGAGATTTGGGACCCATGCGATGGGTACCACGCAGTATTACTTTAAAGGGTCTGTGTTTGCTCACCCAACCTCACCAAACTTCTCAGCCCCAAGAGTGTCCACCCTTATGTCTCATCCAGCTGTGGGTCTAGATATGGTCAATCCAGGTTGCATCACAGCCCCTGATCACATTGTGTAAGAATTTCTCTCTCTTTCACTGTCTTTGTTTCATGGGTTTTTCAAAGTAATTTATTTTTATAATGGGGTTTAGCTGCTTTTCACTGCTGTGTTTATGCCGCTTTACACCCACTTGACACACTAACAGAGAGATATCAATACATAGGTTTTAAGATTATTACTAGTCAGATATATTCTTGTGCGGTGAATAGGGCGTGTTGAGTCCAGTTCTCTGAGCAAGGAGTAGGTCTTGTCTATTACATATTGGGTTTATGGAACGGTATCTGAGCTAATTTGATACCCTTGTTTTATGTATCACCCCACCTCACCTTTCCCGTTAAGCAGCCATAGTGTGTTTTCTGCATGTGTGACTCTGTTCTGTTTTGTAATTCAGTTCAAGTGTAACGGTTTTTACATTCCCTCTATCAGTGATACCTTATGAGAAGTGTCCTTTTCTGTGTGACTTATTTCACTTAGAATCGTCGTACCTAAATCCACTCATCATGCTGCTACTAGCCTTATGACATTGATTTCATGGCTGAGTGATATTCCATTGTACATAAGGACCACAACTTCTTTATCCATTTTTCTCTTTCCTGGGATATTTAAGGTGGAATGAAGTGGAGGTCCTTGTCAACAGAGCAGCCCTAAACTTTGGGGTGCTTGTGTCTTGCTGATTTTTCATTTTCCCAATTTATACCCCCATGAGTGGAAGTGCCCTATGCTCTCTAAGCTGTGTTTTTTAGATGTTTCAGGACTCACCGTACACTTCTCCAGAGTGGCTGTTGGCAATTTACATCCCGCCCATCAGTGTAGCAAGGCTCCCATTTCTCCATGGCCTGTCCTGCATTTCTGGTTTTGACAAGTTTTTCAGCATGGCCCTTTTGACCGATGGGTAGCGAGTCTTCTTTGTAGCCCTGATTTGCCTTTCCAGGTTGCTTGGTTGGCCAAAAAGGGCGTATGCGTTTTTTCCTGAATATATTCAGGAAAAAACGCATACGCCCTTTTTGGCCAAGGGCATCATTGTCAACGTTTTGCCGCTTTTCATGTGCTTTAAAGGCGATTCTAATCTACCTCCTGAAATCTGTTTCTTGCAATTCTGCCTTGATTTCAAATCCTCTTCTTTGCCTTCCCTCAATATATCTGTGGACGAGAGTTATCATTTATAACTCTGCAGGTTTGTGAATTGCAGTGCCCTGAAGCTCCATTTTACAACTCGCTTATTTGAGCACTGGCCGCAAAAGCAGAGGATGGCTTCAGGCCTTGTTCTGGTTCCAGGGGGCAGGCTGAGCCTGTGGTTAATTTTTCTTCCTGATTGTAAAATAGAGTGACCTGTGCCTGTCCCAAAACCAAGAGCTAGGCTCTCATTGGTTCCCCGTTTTCCCGTTCATCCTCAGGACAAATTGCAACCTGTACGGAACAGGAGGTTAAAGGTGCTGATGCTCCAAGTAGGGAGATTGCTAGTAAGGCGGCTGGAATGGCGAACCCGGGCACAAGGAGATGAGAAATGAGGTGCGTTTTAGAAACCTTTCCCCATCACATGGTGTACCATCTTCTGGGTTTCTCATGCATGTTTTCGATGTAGGAAGATGCCCTTGAACCTGGAGATTTGGGACCCATGCGATGGGTACCACGCAGTATTACTTTAAAGGGTCTGCGTTTGCTCACCCTACCTCACCAAACCTCTCAGCCCCAAGAGTGTCCACCCTTATGTCTCATCCAGCTGTGGGTCTAGATATGGTCAATCCAGGTTGCATCACAGCCCCTGATCGCATTGTGTAAGAATTTCTCTCTCTTTCACTGTCTTTCTTCATGGGTTTTTCAAAGTAATTTATTTTTATAATGGGGTTTAGCTGCTTTTCACTGCTGTCTTTATGCCGCTTTACACCCACTTGACACACTAACAGAGAGATATCAATACATAGGTTTTAAGATTATTACTAGTCAGATATATTCTTGTGCGGTGAATAGGGCGTGTTGAGTCCAGTTCTCTGAGCAAGGAGTAGGTCTTGTCTATTACATATTGGGTTTATGGAACGGTATCTGAGCTAATTTGAAACCCTTGTTTTATGTATCACCCCACCTCACCTTTCCCGTTAAGCAGCCATAGTGTGTTTTCTGCATGTGTGACTCTGTTCTGTTTTGTAATTCAGTTCAAGTGTAACGGTTTTTACATTCCCTCTATAAGTGATACCTTATGAGAAGTGTCCTTTTCTGTGTGACTTATTTCACTTAGAATCGTCGTACCTAAATCCACTCATCATGCTGCTACTAGCCTTATGACATTGATTTCATGGCTGAGTGATATTCCATTGTACATAAGGACCACAACTTCTTTATCCATTTTTCTCTTTCCTGGGATATTTAAGGTGGAATGAAGTGGAGGTCCTTGTCAACAGAGCAGCCCTCAACTTTGGGGTGCTTGTGTCTTGCTGATTTTTAATTTTCCCAATTTATACCCCCATGAGTGGAAGTGCCCTATGCTCTCTAAGCTGTGTTTTTTAGATGTTTCAGGACTCACCGTACACTTCTCCAGAGTGGCTGTTGCCAATTTACATCCCGCCCATCAGAGTAGCAAGGCTCCCATTTCTCCATGGCCTGTCCTGCATTTCTGGTTTTGACACGTTTTTCAGCATGGCCCTTTTGACCGATGGGTAGCCAGTCTTCTTTGTAGCCCTGATTTGCCTTTCCAGGTTGCTTGGTTGGCCAAAAAGGGCGTATGCGTTTTTTCCTGAATATATTCAGGAAAAAACGCATACGCCCTTTTTGGCCAAGGGCATCATTGTCAACGTTTTGCCGCTTTTCATGTGCTTTAAAGGCGATTCGAATCTACCTCCTGAAATCTGTTTCCTGCAATTCTGCCTTGATTTCAAATCCTCTTCTTTGCCTTCCCTCAATATATCTTTGGACGAGAGTTATCATTTATAACTCTGCAGGTTTGTGAATTGCACTGCCCTGAACCTCCATTTTACAACTCGCGTTTTTGGGAGCTGGCCGCAAAAGCGCAGGATCCCTTCAGGCCCTGTTCTGGTTCCGGGGGGCAGGCTGAGCCTGTGGTTAATTCTTCTTCCTGATGGGAAAATAGAGTGACCTGTGCCTGTCCCAACACCAAGAGCTAGTCTCTTATTGGTTCCCCGTCTTCCCGTTCATCCTCAGGACAAATTGCAACCTGTACAGAACAGGAGATTAAAGGTGCTGATGCTCCAAGTAGGGAGATTGCTAGTAAGGCGGCTGGAATGGAGAACCCGGGCACAAGGAGATGAGAAATGAGGTGCGTTTTAGAAACCTTTCCCCATCACATGGTGTACCATCTTCTGGGTTTCTCATGCATGTTTTCGATGTAGGAAGATGCCCTTGAACCTGGAGATTTGGGACCCATGCGATGGGTACCACGCAGTATTACTTTAAAGGGTCTGTGTTTGCTCACCCAACCTCACCAAACTTCTCAGCCCCAAGAGTGTCCACCCTTATGTCTCATCCAGCTGTGGGTCTAGATATGGTCAATCCAGGTTGCATCACAGCCCCTGATCACATTGTGTAAGAATTTCTCTCTCTTTCACTGTCTTTGTTTCATGGGTTTTTCAAAGTAATTTATTTTTATAATGGGGTTTAGCTGCTTTTCACTGCTGTGTTTATGCCGCTTTACACCCACTTGACACACTAACAGAGAGATATCAATACATAGGTTTTAAGATTATTACTAGTCAGATATATTCTTGTGCGGTGAATAGGGCGTGTTGAGTCCAGTTCTCTGAGCAAGGAGTAGGTCTTGTCTATTACATATTGGGTTTATGGAACGGTATCTGAGCTAATTTGATACCCTTGTTTTATGTATCACCCCACCTCACCTTTCCCGTTAAGCAGCCATAGTGTGTTTTCTGCATGTGTGACTCTGTTCTGTTTTGTAATTCAGTTCAAGTGTAACGGTTTTTACATTCCCTCTATCAGTGATACCTTATGAGAAGTGTCCTTTTCTGTGTGACTTATTTCACTTAGAATCGTCGTACCTAAATCCACTCATCATGCTGCTACTAGCCTTATGACATTGATTTCATGGCTGAGTGATATTCCATTGTACATAAGGACCACAACTTCTTTATCCATTTTTCTCTTTCCTGGGATATTTAAGGTGGAATGAAGTGGAGGTCCTTGTCAACAGAGCAGCCCTAAACTTTGGGGTGCTTGTGTCTTGCTGATTTTTCATTTTCCCAATTTATACCCCCATGAGTGGAAGTGCCCTATGCTCTCTAAGCTGTGTTTTTTAGATGTTTCAGGACTCACCGTACACTTCTCCAGAGTGGCTGTTGGCAATTTACATCCCGCCCATCAGTGTAGCAAGGCTCCCATTTCTCCATGGCCTGTCCTGCATTTCTGGTTTTGACAAGTTTTTCAGCATGGCCCTTTTGACCGATGGGTAGCGAGTCTTCTTTGTAGCCCTGATTTGCCTTTCCAGGTTGCTTGGTTGGCCAAAAAGGGCGTATGCGTTTTTTCCTGAATATATTCAGGAAAAAACGCATACGCCCTTTTTGGCCAAGGGCATCATTGTCAACGTTTTGCCGCTTTTCATGTGCTTTAAAGGCGATTCTAATCTACCTCCTGAAATCTGTTTCTTGCAATTCTGCCTTGATTTCAAATCCTCTTCTTTGCCTTCCCTCAATATATCTGTGGACGAGAGTTATCATTTATAACTCTGCAGGTTTGTGAATTGCAGTGCCCTGAAGCTCCATTTTACAACTCGCTTATTTGAGCACTGGCCGCAAAAGCAGAGGATGGCTTCAGGCCTTGTTCTGGTTCCAGGGGGCAGGCTGAGCCTGTGGTTAATTTTTCTTCCTGATTGTAAAATAGAGTGACCTGTGCCTGTCCCAAAACCAAGAGCTAGGCTCTCATTGGTTCCCCGTTTTCCCGTTCATCCTCAGGACAAATTGCAACCTGTACGGAACAGGAGGTTAAAGGTGCTGATGCTCCAAGTAGGGAGATTGCTAGTAAGGCGGCTGGAATGGCGAACCCGGGCACAAGGAGATGAGAAATGAGGTGCGTTTTAGAAACCTTTCCCCATCACATGGTGTACCATCTTCTGGGTTTCTCATGCATGTTTTCGATGTAGGAAGATGCCCTTGAACCTGGAGATTTGGGACCCATGCGATGGGTACCACACAGTATTACTTTAAAGGGTCTGCGTTTGCTCACCCTACCTCACCAAACCTCTCAGCCCCAAGAGTGTCCACCCTTATGTCTCATCCAGCTGTGGGTCTAGATATGGTCAATCCAGGTTGCATCACAGCCCCTGATCGCATTGTGTAAGAATTTCTCTCTCTTTCACTGTCTTTGTTTCATGGGTTTTTCAAAGTAATTTATTTTTATAATGGGGTTTAGCTGCTTTTCACTGCTGTCTTTATGCCGCTTTACACCCACTTGACACACTAACAGAGAGATATCAATACATAGGTTTTAAGATTATTACTAGTCAGATATATTCTTGTGCGGTGAATAGGGCGTGTTGAGTCCAGTTCTCTGAGCAAGGAGTAGGTCTTGTCTATTACATATTGGGTTTATGGAACGGTATCTGAGCTAATTTGAAACCCTTGTTTTATGTATCACCCCACCTCACCTTTCCCGTTAAGCAGCCATAGTGTGTTTTCTGCATGTGTGACTCTGTTCTGTTTTGTAATTCAGTTCAAGTGTAACGGTTTTTACATTCCCTCTATAAGTGATACCTTATGAGAAGTGTCCTTTTCTGTGTGACTTATTTCACTTAGAATCGTCGTACCTAAATCCACTCATCATGCTGCTACTAGCCTTATGACATTGATTTCATGGCTGAGTGATATTCCATTGTACATAAGGACCACAACTTCTTTATCCATTTTTCTCTTTCCTGGGATATTTAAGGTGGAATGAAGTGGAGGTCCTTGTCAACAGAGCAGCCCTCAACTTTGGGGTGCTTGTGTCTTGCTGATTTTTAATTTTCCCAATTTATACCCCCATGAGTGGAAGTGCCCTATGCTCTCTAAGCTGTGTTTTTTAGATGTTTCAGGACTCACCGTACACTTCTCCAGAGTGGCTGTTGCCAATTTACATCCCGCCCATCAGAGTAGCAAGGCTCCCATTTCTCCATGGCCTGTCCTGCATTTCTGGTTTTGACACGTTTTTCAGCATGGCCCTTTTGACCGATGGGTAGCCAGTCTTCTTTGTAGCCCTGATTTGCCTTTCCAGGTTGCTTGGTTGGCCAAAAAGGGCGTATGCGTTTTTTCCTGAATATATTCAGGAAAAAACGCATACGCCCTTTTTGGCCAAGGGCATCATTGTCAACGTTTTGCCGCTTTTCATGTGCTTTAAAGGCGATTCTAATCTACCTCCTGAAATCTGTTTCCTGCAATTCTGCCTTGATTTCAAATCCTCTTCTTTGCCTTCCCTCAATATATCTTTGGACGAGAGTTATCATTTATAACTCTGCAGGTTTGTGAATTGCACTGCCCTGAACCTCCATTTTACAACTCGCGATTTTGGGAGCTGGCCGCAAAAGCGCAGGATCCCTTCAGGCCCTGTTCTGGTTCCGGGGGGCAGGCTGAGCCTGTGGTTAATTCTTCTTCCTGATGGGAAAATAGAGTGACCTGTGCCTGTCCCAACACCAAGAGCTAGTCTCTTATTGGTTCCCCGTCTTCCCGTTCATCCTCAGGACAAATTGCAACCTGTACAGAACAGGAGATTAAAGGTGCTGATGCTCCAAGTAGGGAGATTGCTAGTAAGGCGGCTGGAATGGCGAACCCGGGCACAAGGAGATGAGAAATGAGGTGCGTTTTAGAAACCTTTCCCCATCACATGGTGTACCATCTTCTGGGTTTCTCATGCATGTTTTCGATGTAGGAAGATGCCCTTGAACCTGGAGATTTGGGACCCATGCGATGGGTACCACGCAGTATTACTTTAAAGGGTCTGTGTTTGCTCACCCAACCTCACCAAACTTCTCAGCCCCAAGAGTGTCCACCCTTATGTCTCATCCAGCTGTGGGTCTAGATATGGTCAATCCAGGTTGCATCACAGCCCCTGATCACATTGTGTAAGAATTTCTCTCTCTTTCACTGTCTTTGTTTCATGGGTTTTTCAAAGTAATTTATTTTTATAATGGGGTTTAGCTGCTTTTCACTGCTGTGTTTATGCCGCTTTACACCCACTTGACACACTAACAGAGAGATATCAATACATAGGTTTTAAGATTATTACTAGTCAGATATATTCTTGTGCGGTGAATAGGGCGTGTTGAGTCCAGTTCTCTGAGCAAGGAGTAGGTCTTGTCTATTACATATTGGGTTTATGGAACGGTATCTGAGCTAATTTGATACCCTTGTTTTATGTATCACCCCACCTCACCTTTCCCGTTAAGCAGCCATAGTGTGTTTTCTGCATGTGTGACTCTGTTCTGTTTTGTAATTCAGTTCAAGTGTAACGGTTTTTACATTCCCTCTATCAGTGATACCTTATGAGAAGTGTCCTTTTCTGTGTGACTTATTTCACTTAGAATCGTCGTACCTAAATCCACTCATCATGCTGCTACTAGCCTTATGACATTGATTTCATGGCTGAGTGATATTCCATTGTACATAAGGACCACAACTTCTTTATCCATTTTTCTCTTTCCTGGGATATTTAAGGTGGAATGAAGTGGAGGTCCTTGTCAACAGAGCAGCCCTAAACTTTGGGGTGCTTGTGTCTTGCTGATTTTTCATTTTCCCAATTTATACCCCCATGAGTGGAAGTGCCCTATGCTCTCTAAGCTGTGTTTTTTAGATGTTTCAGGACTCACCGTACACTTCTCCAGAGTGGCTGTTGGCAATTTACATCCCGCCCATCAGTGTAGCAAGGCTCCCATTTCTCCATGGCCTGTCCTGCATTTCTGGTTTTGACAAGTTTTTCAGCATGGCCCTTTTGACCGATGGGTAGCGAGTCTTCTTTGTAGCCCTGATTTGCCTTTCCAGGTTGCTTGGTTGGCCAAAAAGGGCGTATGCGTTTTTTCCTGAATATATTCAGGAAAAAACGCATACGCCCTTTTTGGCCAAGGGCATCATTGTCAACGTTTTGCCGCTTTTCATGTGCTTTAAAGGCGATTCTAATCTACCTCCTGAAATCTGTTTCTTGCAATTCTGCCTTGATTTCAAATCCTCTTCTTTGCCTTCCCTCAATATATCTGTGGACGAGAGTTATCATTTATAACTCTGCAGGTTTGTGAATTGCAGTGCCCTGAAGCTCCATTTTACAACTCGCTTATTTGAGCACTGGCCGCAAAAGCAGAGGATGGCTTCAGGCCTTGTTCTGGTTCCAGGGGGCAGGCTGAGCCTGTGGTTAATTTTTCTTCCTGATTGTAAAATAGAGTGACCTGTGCCTGTCCCAAAACCAAGAGCTAGGCTCTCATTGGTTCCCCGTTTTCCCGTTCATCCTCAGGACAAATTGCAACCTGTACGGAACAGGAGGTTAAAGGTGCTGATGCTCCAAGTAGGGAGATTGCTAGTAAGGCGGCTGGAATGGCGAACCCGGGCACAAGGAGATGAGAAATGAGGTGCGTTTTAGAAACCTTTCCCCATCACATGGTGTACCATCTTCTGGGTTTCTCATGCATGTTTTCGATGTAGGAAGATGCCCTTGAACCTGGAGATTTGGGACCCATGCGATGGGTACCACGCAGTATTACTTTAAAGGGTCTGCGTTTGCTCACCCTACCTCACCAAACCTCTCAGCCCCAAGAGTGTCCACCCTTATGTCTCATCCAGCTGTGGGTCTAGATATGGTCAATCCAGGTTGCATCACAGCCCCTGATCGCATTGTGTAAGAATTTCTCTCTCTTTCACTGTCTTTCTTCATGGGTTTTTCAAAGTAATTTATTTTTATAATGGGGTTTAGCTGCTTTTCACTGCTGTCTTTATGCCGCTTTACACCCACTTGACACACTAACAGAGAGATATCAATACATAGGTTTTAAGATTATTACTAGTCAGATATATTCTTGTGCGGTGAATAGGGCGTGTTGAGTCCAGTTCTCTGAGCAAGGAGTAGGTCTTGTCTATTACATATTGGGTTTATGGAACGGTATCTGAGCTAATTTGAAACCCTTGTTTTATGTATCACCCCACCTCACCTTTCCCGTTAAGCAGCCATAGTGTGTTTTCTGCATGTGTGACTCTGTTCTGTTTTGTAATTCAGTTCAAGTGTAACGGTTTTTACATTCCCTCTATAAGTGATACCTTATGAGAAGTGTCCTTTTCTGTGTGACTTATTTCACTTAGAATCGTCGTACCTAAATCCACTCATCATGCTGCTACTAGCCTTATGACATTGATTTCATGGCTGAGTGATATTCCATTGTACATAAGGACCACAACTTCTTTATCCATTTTTCTCTTTCCTGGGATATTTAAGTTGGAATGAAGTGGAGGTCCTTGTCAACAGAGCAGCCCTCAACTTTGGGGTGCTTGTGTCTTGCTGATTTTTAATTTTCCCAATTTATACCCCCATGAGTGGAAGTGCCCTATGCTCTCTAAGCTGTGTTTTTTAGATGTTTCAGGACTCACCGTACACTTCTCCAGAGTGGCTGTTGGCAATTTACATCCCGCCCATCAGTGTAGCAAGGCTCCCATTTCTCCATGGCCTGTCCTGCATTTCTGGTTTTGACAAGTTTTTCAGCATGGCCCTTTTGACCGATGGGTAGCGAGTCTTCTTTGTAGCCCTGATTTGCCTTTCCAGGTTGCTTGGTTGGCCAAAAAGGGCGTATGCGTTTTTTCCTGAATATATTCAGGAAAAAACGCATACGCCCTTTTTGGCCAAGGGCATCATTGTCAACGTTTTGCCGCTTTTCATGTGCTTTAAAGGCGATTCTAATCTACCTCCTGAAATCTGTTTCTTGCAATTCTGCCTTGATTTCAAATCCTCTTCTTTGCCTTCCCTCAATATATCTGTGGACGAGAGTTATCATTTATAACTCTGCAGGTTTGTGAATTGCAGTGCCCTGAAGCTCCATTTTACAACTCGCTTATTTGAGCACTGGCCGCAAAAGCAGAGGATGGCTTCAGGCCTTGTTCTGGTTCCAGGGGGCAGGCTGAGCCTGTGGTTAATTTTTCTTCCTGATTGTAAAATAGAGTGACCTGTGCCTGTCCCAAAACCAAGAGCTAGGCTCTCATTGGTTCCCCGTTTTCCCGTTCATCCTCAGGACAAATTGCAACCTGTACGGAACAGGAGGTTAAAGGTGCTGATGCTCCAAGTAGGGAGATTGCTAGTAAGGCGGCTGGAATGGCGAACCCGGGCACAAGGAGATGAGAAATGAGGTGCGTTTTAGAAACCTTTCCCCATCACATGGTGTACCATCTTCTGGGTTTCTCATGCATGTTTTCGATGTAGGAAGATGCCCTTGAACCTGGAGATTTGGGACCCATGCGATGGGTACCACGCAGTATTACTTTAAAGGGTCTGCGTTTGCTCACCCTACCTCACCAAACCTCTCAGCCCCAAGAGTGTCCACCCTTATGTCTCATCCAGCTGTGGGTCTAGATATGGTCAATCCAGGTTGCATCACAGCCCCTGATCGCATTGTGTAAGAATTTCTCTCTCTTTCACTGTCTTTGTTTCATGGGTTTTTCAAAGTAATTTATTTTTATAATGGGGTTTAGCTGCTTTTCACTGCTGTCTTTATGCCGCTTTACACCCACTTGACACACTAACAGAGAGATATCAATACATAGGTTTTAAGATTATTACTAGTCAGATATATTCTTGTGCGGTGAATAGGGCGTGTTGAGTCCAGTTCTCTGAGCAAGGAGTAGGTCTTGTCTATTACATATTGGGTTTATGGAACGGTATCTGAGCTAATTTGAAACCCTTGTTTTATGTATCACCCCACCTCACCTTTCCCGTTAAGCAGCCATAGTGTGTTTTCTGCATGTGTGACTCTGTTCTGTTTTGTAATTCAGTTCAAGTGTAACGGTTTTTACATTCCCTCTATAAGTGATACCTTATGAGAAGTGTCCTTTTCTGTGTGACTTATTTCACTTAGAATCGTCGTACCTAAATCCACTCATCATGCTGCTACTAGCCTTATGACATTGATTTCATGGCTGAGTGATATTCCATTGTACATAAGGACCACAACTTCTTTATCCATTTTTCTCTTTCCTGGGATATTTAAGGTGGAATGAAGTGGAGGTCCTTGTCAACAGAGCAGCCCTCAACTTTGGGGTGCTTGTGTCTTGCTGATTTTTAATTTTCCCAATTTATACCCCCATGAGTGGAAGTGCCCTATGCTCTCTAAGCTGTGTTTTTTAGATGTTTCAGGACTCACCGTACACTTCTCCAGAGTGGCTGTTGCCAATTTACATCCCGCCCATCAGAGTAGCAAGGCTCCCATTTCTCCATGGCCTGTCCTGCATTTCTGGTTTTGACACGTTTTTCAGCATGGCCCTTTTGACCGATGGGTAGCCAGTCTTCTTTGTAGCCCTGATTTGCCTTTCCAGGTTGCTTGGTTGGCCAAAAAGGGCGTATGCGTTTTTTCCTGAATATATTCAGGAAAAAACGCATACGCCCTTTTTGGCCAAGGGCATCATTGTCAACGTTTTGCCGCTTTTCATGTGCTTTAAAGGCGATTCTAATCTACCTCCTGAAATCTGTTTCCTGCAATTCTGCCTTGATTTCAAATCCTCTTCTTTGCCTTCCCTCAATATATCTTTGGACGAGAGTTATCATTTATAACTCTGCAGGTTTGTGAATTGCACTGCCCTGAACCTCCATTTTACAACTCGCGTTTTTGGGAGCTGGCCGCAAAAGCGCAGGATCCCTTCAGGCCCTGTTCTGGTTCCGGGGGGCAGGCTGAGCCTGTGGTTAATTCTTCTTCCTGATGGGAAAATAGAGTGACCTGTGCCTGTCCCAACACCAAGAGCTAGTCTCTTATTGGTTCCCCGTCTTCCCGTTCATCCTCAGGACAAATTGCAACCTGTACAGAACAGGAGATTAAAGGTGCTGATGCTCCAAGTAGGGAGATTGCTAGTAAGGCGGCTGGAATGGCGAACCCGGGCACAAGGAGATGAGAAATGACGTGCGTTTTAGAAACCTTTCCCCATCACATGGTGTACCATCTTCTGGGTTTCTCATGCATGTTTTCGATGTAGGAAGATGCCCTTGAACCTGGAGATTTGGGACCCATGCGATGGGTACCACGCAGTATTACTTTAAAGGGTCTGTGTTTGCTCACCCAACCTCACCAAACTTCTCAGCCCCAAGAGTGTCCACCCTTATGTCTCATCCAGCTGTGGGTCTAGATATGGTCAATCCAGGTTGCATCACAGCCCCTGATCACATTGTGTAAGAATTTCTCTCTCTTTCACTGTCTTTGTTTCATGGGTTTTTCAAAGTAATTTATTTTTATAATGGGGTTTAGCTGCTTTTCACTGCTGTGTTTATGCCGCTTTACACCCACTTGACACACTAACAGAGAGATATCAATACATAGGTTTTAAGATTATTACTAGTCAGATATATTCTTGTGCGGTGAATAGGGCGTGTTGAGTCCAGTTCTCTGAGCAAGGAGTAGGTCTTGTCTATTACATATTGGGTTTATGGAACGGTATCTGAGCTAATTTGATACCCTTGTTTTATGTATCACCCCACCTCACCTTTCCCGTTAAGCAGCCATAGTGTGTTTTCTGCATGTGTGACTCTGTTCTGTTTTGTAATTCAGTTCAAGTGTAACGGTTTTTACATTCCCTCTATCAGTGATACCTTATGAGAAGTGTCCTTTTCTGTGTGACTTATTTCACTTAGAATCGTCGTACCTAAATCCACTCATCATGCTGCTACTAGCCTTATGACATTGATTTCATGGCTGAGTGATATTCCATTGTACATAAGGACCACAACTTCTTTATCCATTTTTCTCTTTCCTGGGATATTTAAGGTGGAATGAAGTGGAGGTCCTTGTCAACAGAGCAGCCCTAAACTTTGGGGTGCTTGTGTCTTGCTGATTTTTCATTTTCCCAATTTATACCCCCATGAGTGGAAGTGCCCTATGCTCTCTAAGCTGTGTTTTTTAGATGTTTCAGGACTCACCGTACACTTCTCCAGAGTGGCTGTTGGCAATTTACATCCCGCCCATCAGTGTAGCAAGGCTCCCATTTCTCCATGGCCTGTCCTGCATTTCTGGTTTTGACAAGTTTTTCAGCATGGCCCTTTTGACCGATGGGTAGCGAGTCTTCTTTGTAGCCCTGATTTGCCTTTCCAGGTTGCTTGGTTGGCCAAAAAGGGCGTATGCGTTTTTTCCTGAATATATTCAGGAAAAAACGCATACGCCCTTTTTGGCCAAGGGCATCATTGTCAACGTTTTGCCGCTTTTCATGTGCTTTAAAGGCGATTCTAATCTACCTCCTGAAATCTGTTTCTTGCAATTCTGCCTTGATTTCAAATCCTCTTCTTTGCCTTCCCTCAATATATCTGTGGACGAGAGTTATCATTTATAACTCTGCAGGTTTGTGAATTGCAGTGCCCTGAAGCTCCATTTTACAACTCGCTTATTTGAGCACTGGCCGCAAAAGCAGAGGATGGCTTCAGGCCTTGTTCTGGTTCCAGGGGGCAGGCTGAGCCTGTGGTTAATTTTTCTTCCTGATTGTAAAATAGAGTGACCTGTGCCTGTCCCAAAACCAAGAGCTAGGCTCTCATTGGTTCCCCGTTTTCCCGTTCATCCTCAGGACAAATTGCAACCTGTACGGAACAGGAGGTTAAAGGTGCTGATGCTCCAAGTAGGGAGATTGCTAGTAAGGCGGCTGGAATGGCGAACCCGGGCACAAGGAGATGAGAAATGAGGTGCGTTTTAGAAACCTTTCCCCATCACATGGTGTACCATCTTCTGGGTTTCTCATGCATGTTTTCGATGTAGGAAGATGCCCTTGAACCTGGAGATTTGGGACCCATGCGATGGGTACCACGCAGTATTACTTTAAAGGGTCTGCGTTTGCTCACCCTACCTCACCAAACCTCTCAGCCCCAAGAGTGTCCACCCTTATGTCTCATCCAGCTGTGGGTCTAGATATGGTCAATCCAGGTTGCATCACAGCCCCTGATCGCATTGTGTAAGAATTTCTCTCTCTTTCACTGTCTTTGTTTCATGGGTTTTTCAAAGTAATTTATTTTTATAATGGGGTTTAGCTGCTTTTCACTGCTGTCTTTATGCCGCTTTACACCCACTTGACACACTAACAGAGAGATATCAATACATAGGTTTTAAGATTATTACTAGTCAGATATATTCTTGTGCGGTGAATAGGGCGTGTTGAGTCCAGTTCTCTGAGCAAGGAGTAGGTCTTGTCTATTACATATTGGGTTTATGGAACGGTATCTGAGCTAATTTGAAACCCTTGTTTTATGTATCACCCCACCTCACCTTTCCCGTTAAGCAGCCATAGTGTGTTTTCTGCATGTGTGACTCTGTTCTGTTTTGTAATTCAGTTCAAGTGTAACGGTTTTTACATTCCCTCTATAAGTGATACCTTATGAGAAGTGTCCTTTTCTGTGTGACTTATTTCACTTAGAATCGTCGTACCTAAATCCACTCATCATGCTGCTACTAGCCTTATGACATTGATTTCATGGCTGAGTGATATTCCATTGTACATAAGGACCACAACTTCTTTATCCATTTTTCTCTTTCCTGGGATATTTAAGGTGGAATGAAGTGGAGGTCCTTGTCAACAGAGCAGCCCTCAACTTTGGGGTGCTTGTGTCTTGCTGATTTTTAATTTTCCCAATTTATACCCCCATGAGTGGAAGTGCCCTATGCTCTCTAAGCTGTGTTTTTTAGATGTTTCAGGACTCACCGTACACTTCTCCAGAGTGGCTGTTGCCAATTTACATCCCGCCCATCAGAGTAGCAAGGCTCCCATTTCTCCATGGCCTGTCCTGCATTTCTGGTTTTGACACGTTTTTCAGCATGGCCCTTTTGACCGATGGGTAGCCAGTCTTCTTTGTAGCCCTGATTTGCCTTTCCAGGTTGCTTGGTTGGCCAAAAAGGGCGTATGCGTTTTTTCCTGAATATATTCAGGAAAAAACGCATACGCCCTTTTTGGCCAAGGGCATCATTGTCAACGTTTTGCCGCTTTTCATGTGCTTTAAAGGCGATTCTAATCTACCTCCTGAAATCTGTTTCCTGCAATTCTGCCTTGATTTCAAATCCTCTTCGTTGCCTTCCCTCAATATATCTTTGGACGAGAGTTATCATTTATAACTCTGCAGGTTTGTGAATTGCACTGCCCTGAACCTCCATTTTACAACTCGCGTTTTTGGGAGCTGGCCGCAAAAGCGCAGGATCCCTTCAGGCCCTGTTCTGGTTCCGGGGGGCAGGCTGAGCCTGTGGTTAATTCTTCTTCCTGATGGGAAAATAGAGTGACCTGTGCCTGTCCCAACACCAAGAGCTAGTCTCTTATTGGTTCCCCGTCTTCCCGTTCATCCTCAGGACAAATTGCAACCTGTACAGAACAGGAGATTAAAGGTGCTGATGCTCCAAGTAGGGAGATTGCTAGTAAGGCGGCTGGAATGGCGAACCCGGGCACAAGGAGATGAGAAATGAGGTGCGTTTTAGAAACCTTTCCCCATCACATGGTGTACCATCTTCTGGGTTTCTCATGCATGTTTTCGATGTAGGAAGATGCCCTTGAACCTGGAGATTTGGGACCCATGCGATGGGTACCACGCAGTATTACTTTAAAGGGTCTGTGTTTGCTCACCCAACCTCACCAAACTTCTCAGCCCCAAGAGTGTCCACCCTTATGTCTCATCCAGCTGTGGGTCTAGATATGGTCAATCCAGGTTGCATCACAGCCCCTGATCACATTGTGTAAGAATTTCTCTCTCTTTCACTGTCTTTGTTTCATGGGTTTTTCAAAGTAATTTATTTTTATAATGGGGTTTAGCTGCTTTTCACTGCTGTGTTTATGCCGCTTTACACCCACTTGACACACTAACAGAGAGATATCAATACATAGGTTTTAAGATTATTACTAGTCAGATATATTCTTGTGCGGTGAATAGGGCGTGTTGAGTCCAGTTCTCTGAGCAAGGAGTAGGTCTTGTCTATTACATATTGGGTTTATGGAACGGTATCTGAGCTAATTTGATACCCTTGTTTTATGTATCACCCCACCTCACCTTTCCCGTTAAGCAGCCATAGTGTGTTTTCTGCATGTGTGACTGTGTTCTGTTTTGTAATTCAGTTCAAGTGTAACGGTTTTTACATTCCCTCTATCAGTGATACCTTATGAGAAGTGTCCTTTGCTGTGTGACTTATTTCACTTAGAATCGTCGTACCTAAATCCACTCATCATGCTGCTACTAGCCTTATGACATTGATTTCATGGCTGAGTGATATTCCATTGTACATAAGGACCACAACTTCTTTATCCATTTTTCTCTTTCCTGGGATATTTAAGGTGGAATGAAGTGGAGGTCCTTGTCAACAGAGCAGCCCTCAACTTTGGGGTGCTTGTGTCTTGCTGATTTTTAATTTTCCCAATTTATACCCCCATGAGTGGAAGTGCCCTATGCTCTCTAAGCTGTGTTTTTTAGATGTTTCAGGACTCACCGTACACTTCTCCAGAGTGGCTGTTGGCAATTTACATCCCGCCCATCAGTGTAGCAAGGCTCCCATTTCTCCATGGCCTGTCCTGCATTTCTGGTTTTGACAAGTTTTTCAGCATGGCCCTTTTGACCGATGGGTAGCGAGTCTTCTTTGTAGCCCTGATTTGCCTTTCCAGGTTGCTTGGTTGGCCAAAAAGGGCGTATGCGTTTTTTCCTGAATATATTCAGGAAAAAACGCATACGCCCTTTTTGGCCAAGGGCATCATTGTCAACGTTTTGCCGCTTTTCATGTGCTTCAAAGGCGATTCTAATCTACCTCCTGAAATCTGTTTCCTGCAATTCTGCCTTGATTTCAAATCCTCTTCTTTGCCTTCCCTCAATATATCTGTGGACGAGAGTTATCATTTATAACTCTGCAGGTTTGTGAATTGCAGTGCCCTGAAGCTCCATTTTACAACTCGCTTATTTGAGCACTGGCCGCAAAACAGAGGATGGCTTCAGGCCTTGTTCTGGTTCCAGGGGGCAGGCTGAGCCTGTGGTTAATTTTTCTTCCTGATTGTAAAATAGAGTGACCTGTGCCTGTCCCAAAACCAAGAGCTAGGCTCTCATTGGTTCCCCGTTTTCCCGTTCATCCTCAGGACAAATTGCAACCTGTACGGAACAGGAGGTTAAAGGTGCTGATGCTCCAAGTAGGGAGATTGCTAGTAAGGCGGCTGGAATGGCGAACCCGGGCACAAGGAGATGAGAAATGAGGTGCGTTTTAGAAACCTTTCCCCATCACATGGTGTACCATCTTCTGGGTTTCTCATGCATGTTTTCGATGTAGGAAGATGCCCTTGAACCTGGAGATTTGGGACCCATGCGATGGGTACCACGCAGTATTACTTTAAAGGGTCTGCGTTTGCTCACCCAACCTCACCAAACCTCTCAGCCCCAAGAGTGTCCACCCTTATGTCTCATCCAGCTGTGGGTCTAGATATGGTCAATCCAGGTTGCATCACAGCCCCTGATCGCATTGTGTAAGAATTTCTCTCTCTTTCACTGTCTTTGTTTCATGGGTTTTTCAAAGTAATTTATTTTTATAATGGGGTTTAGCTGCTTTTCACTGCTGTCTTTATGCCGCTTTACACCCACTTGACACACTAACAGAGAGATATCAATACATAGGTTTTAAGATTATTACTAGTCAGATATATTCTTGTGCGGTGAATAGGGCGTGTTGAGTCCAGTTCTCTGAGCAAGGAGTAGGTCTTGTCTATTACATATTGGGTTTATGGAACGGTATCTGAGCTAATTTGAAACCCTTGTTTTATGTATCACCCCACCTCACCTTTCCCGTTAAGCAGCCATAGTGTGTTTTCTGCATGTGTGACTCTGTTCTGTTTTGTAATTCAGTTCAAGTGTAACGGTTTTTACATTCCCTCTATAAGTGATACCTTATGAGAAGTGTCCTTTTCTGTGTGACTTATTTCACTTAGAATCGTCGTACCTAAATCCACTCATCATGCTGCTACTAGCCTTATGACATTGATTTCATGGCTGAGTGATATTCCATTGTACATAAGGACCACAACTTCTTTATCCATTTTTCTCTTTCCTGGGATATTTAAGGTGGAATGAAGTGGAGGTCCTTGTCAACAGAGCAGCCCTCAACTTTGGGGTGCTTGTGTCTTGCTGATTTTTAATTTTCCCAATTTATACCCCCATGAGTGGAAGTGCCCTATGCTCTCTAAGCTGTGTTTTTTAGATGTTTCAGGACTCACCGTACACTTCTCCAGAGTGGCTGTTGCCAATTTACATCCCGCCCATCAGAGTAGCAAGGCTCCCATTTCTCCATGGCCTGTCCTGCATTTCTGGTTTTGACACGTTTTTCAGCATGGCCCTTTTGACCGATGGGTAGCCAGTCTTCTTTGTAGCCCTGATTTGCCTTTCCAGGTTGCTTGGTTGGCCAAAAAGGGCATCTTTTTCAACGTTTTGCCACTTTTCATGTGCTTTAAAGGCGATTCGAATCTACCTCCTGAAATCTGTTTCCTGCAATTCTGCCTTGATTTCAAATCCTCTTCTTTGCCTTCCCTCAATATATCTGTGGACGAGAGTTATCATTTATAATTCTGCAGGTTTGTGAATTGCAGTGCCCTGAACCTCCATTTTACAACTCGCGTTTTTGGGAGCTGGCCGCAAAAGCGCAGGATCCCTTCAGGCCCTGTTCTGGTTCCGGGGGGCAGGCTGAGCCTGTGGTTAATTCTTCTTCCTGATGGGAAAATAGAGTGACCTGTGCCTGTCCCAACACCAAGAGCTAGTCTCTTATTGGTTCCCCGTCTTCCCGTTCATCCTCAGGACAAATTGCAACCTGTGCGGAACAGGAGATTAAAGGTGCTGATGCTCCAAGTAGGGAGATTGCTAGTAAGGCGGCTGGAATGGCGAACCCGGGCACAAGGAGATGAGAAATGAGGTGCGTTTTAGAAACCTTTCCCCATCACATGGTGTACCATCTTCTGGGTTTCTCATGCATGTTTTCGATGTAGGAAGATGCCCTTGAACCTGGAGATTTGGGACCCATGCGATGGGTACCACGCAGTATTACTTTAAAGGGTCTGTGTTTGCTCACCCAACCTCACCAAACTTCTCAGCCCCAAGAGTGTCCACCCTTATGTCTCATCCAGCTGTGGGTCTAGATATGGTCAATCCAGGTTGCATCACAGCCCCTGATCGCATTGTGTAAAAATTTCTCTCTCTTTCACTGTCTTTGTTTCATGGGTTTTTCAAAGTAATTTATTTTTATAGTGGGGTTTAGCTGCTTTTCACTGCTGTGTTTATGCCGCTTTACACCCACTTGACACACTAACAGAGAGATATCAATACATAGGTTTTAAGATTATTACTAGTCAGATATATTCTCGTGCGGTGAATAGGGCGTGTTGAGTCCAGTTCTCTGAGCAAGGAGTAGGTCTTGTCTATTACATATTGGGTTTATGGAACGGTATCTGAGCTAATTTGATACCCTTGTTTTATGTATCACCCCACCTCACCTTTCCCGTTAAGCAGCCATAGTGTGTTTTCTGCATGTGTGACTCTGTTCTGTTTTGTAATTCAGTTCAAGTGTAACGGTTTTTACATTCCCTCTATCAGTGATACCTTATGAGAAGTGTCCTTTACTGTGTGACTTATTTCACTTAGAATCGTCGTACCTAAATCCACTCATCATGCTGCTACTAGCCTTATGACATTGATTTCATGGCTGAGTGATATTCCATTGTACATAAGGACCACAACTTCTTTATCCATTTTTCTCTTTCCTGGGATATTTAAGGTGGAATGAAGTGGAGGTCCTTGTCAACAGAGCAGCCCTAAACTTTGGGGTGCTTGTGTCTTGCTGATTTTTAATTTTCCCAATTTATACCCCCATGAGTGGAAGTGCCCTATGCTCTCTAAGCTGTGTTTTTTAGATGTTTCAGGACTCACCGTACACTTCTCCAGAGTGGCTGTTGGCAATTTACATCCCGCCCATCAGTGTAGCAAGGCTCCCATTTCTCCATGGCCTGTCCTGCATTTCTGGTTTTGACAAGTTTTTCAGCATGGCCCTTTTGACCGATGGGTAGCGAGTCTTCTTTGTAGCCCTGATTTGCCTTTCCAGGTTGCTTGGTTGGCCAAAAAGGGCGTATGCGTTTTTTTCCTGAATATATTCAGGAAAAAACGCATACGCCCTTTTTGGCCAAGGGCATCATTGTCAACGTTTTGCCGCTTTTCATGTGCTTTAAAGGCGATTCTAATCTACCTCCTGAAATCTGTTTCGTGCAATTCTGCCTTGATTTCAAATCCTCTTCTTTGCCTTCCCTCAATATATCTGTGGACGAGAGTTATCATTTATAACTCTGCAGGTTTGTGAATTGCAGTGCCCTGAAGCTCCATTTTACAACTCGCTTATTTGAGCACTGGCCGCAAAAGCAGAGGATGGCTTCAGGCCTTGTTCTGGTTCCAGGGGGCAGGCTGAGCCTGTGGTTAATTTTTCTTCCTGATTGTAAAATAGAGTGACCTGTGCCTGTCCCAAAACCAAGAGCTAGGCTCTCATTGGTTCCCCGTTTTCCCGTTCATCCTCAGGACAAATTGCAACCTGTACGGAACAGGAGGTTAAAGGTGCTGATGCTCCAAGTAGGGAGATTGCTAGTAAGGCGGCTGGAATGGCGAACCCGGGCACAAGGAGATGAGAAATGAGGTGCGTTTTAGAAACCTTTCCCCATCACATGGTGTACCATCTTCTGGGTTTCTCATGCATGTTTTCGATGTAGGAAGATGCCCTTGAACCTGGAGATTTGGGACCCATGCGATGGGTACCACGCAGTATTACTTTAAAGGGTCTGCGTTTGCTCACCCAACCTCACCAAACTTCTCAGCCCCAAGAGTGTCCACCCTTATGTCTCATCCAGCTGTGGGTCTAGATATGGTCAATCCAGGTTGCATCACAGCCCCTGATCGCATTGTGTAAGAATTTCTCTCTCTTTCACTGTCTTTGTTTCATGGGTTTTTCAAAGTAATTTATTTTTATAATGGGGTTTAGCTGCTTTTCACTGCTGTCTTTATGCCGCTTTACACCCACTTGACACACTAACAGAGAGATATCAATACATAGGTTTTAAGATTATTACTAGTCAGATATATTCTTGTGCGGTGAATAGGGCGTGTTGAGTCCAGTTCTCTGAGCAAGGAGTAGGTCTTGTCTATTACATATTGGTTTTATGGAACGGTATCTGAGCTAATTTGAAACCCTTGTTTTATGTATCACCCCACCTCACCTTTCCCGTTAAGCAGCCATAGTGTGTTTTCTGCATGTGTGACTCTGTTCTGTTTTGTAATTCAGTTCAAGTGTAACGGTTTTTACATTCCCTCTATAAGTGATACCTTATGAGAAGTGTCCTTTTCTCTGTGACTTATTTCACTTAGAATCCTCGTACCTAAATCCACTCATCATGCTGCTACTAGCCTTATGACATTGATTTCATGGCTGAGTGATATTCCATTGTACATAAGGACCACAACTTCTTTATCCATTTTTCTCTTTCCTGGGATATTTAAGGTGGAATGAAGTGGAGGTCCTTGTCAACAGAGCAGCCCTCAACTTTGGGGTGCTTGTGTCTTGCTGATTTTTAATTTTCCCAATTTATACCCCCATGAGTGGAAGTGCCCTATGCTCTCTAAGCTGTGTTTTTTAGATGTTTCAGGACTCACCGTACACTTCTCCAGAGTGGCTGTTGCCAATTTACATCCCGCCCATCAGAGTAGCAAGGCTCCCATTTCTCCAAGGCCTGTCCTGCATTTCTGGTTTTGACACGTTTTTCAGCATGGCCCTTTTGACCGATGGGTAGCCAGTCTTCTTTGTAGCGCTGATTTGCCTTTCCAGGTTGCTTGGTTGGCCAAAAAGGGCATCTTTTTCAACGTTTTGCCACTTTTCATGTGCTTTAAAGGCGATTCGAATCTACCTCCTGAAATCTGTTTCCTGCAATTCTGCCTTGATTTCAAATCCTCTTCTTTGCCTTCCCTCAATATATCTGTGGACGAGAGTTATCATTTATAATTCTGCAGGTTTGTGAATTGCAGTGCCCTGAACCTCCATTTTACAACTCGCGTTTTTGGGAGCTGGCCGCAAAAGCGCAGGATCCCTTCAGGCCCTGTTCTGGTTCCGGGGGGCAGGCTGAGCCTGTGGTTAATTCTTCTTCCTGATGGGAAAATAGAGTGACCTGTGCCTGTCCCAACACCAAGAGCTAGTCTCTTATTGGTTCCCCGTCTTCCCGTTCATCCTCAGGACAAATTGCAACCTGTGCGGAACAGGAGATTAAAGGTGCTGATGCTCCAAGTAGGGAGATTGCTAGTAAGGCGGCTGGAATGGCGAACCCGGGCACAAGGAGATGAGAAATGAGGTGCGTTTTAGAAACCTTTCCCCATCACATGGTGTACCATCTTCTGGGTTTCTCATGCATGTTTTCGATGTAGGAAGATGCCCTTGAACCTGGAGATTTGGGACCCATGCGATGGGTACCACGCAGTATTACTTTAAAGGGTCTGTGTTTGCTCACCCAACCTCACCAAACTTCTCAGCCCCAAGAGTGTCCACCCTTATGTCTCATCCAGCTGTGGGTCTAGATATGGTCAATCCAGGTTGCATCACAGCCCCTGATCGCATTGTGTAAAAATTTCTCTCTCTTTCACTGTCTTTGTTTCATGGGTTTTTCAAAGTAATTTATTTTTATAATGGGGTTTAGCTGCTTTTCACTGCTGTGTTTATGCCGCTTTACACCCACTTGACACACTAACAGAGAGATATCAATACATAGGTTTTAAGATTATTACTAGTCAGATATATTCTCGTGCGGTGAATAGGGCGTGTTGAGTCCAGTTCTCTGAGCAAGGAGTAGGTCTTGTCTATTACATATTGGGTTTATGGAACGGTATCTGAGCTAATTTGAAACCCTTGTTTTATGTATCACCCTACCTCACCTTTCCCGTTAAGCAGCCATAGTGTGTTTTCTGCATGTGTGACTGTGTTCTGTTTTGTAATTCAGTTCAAGTGTAACGGTTTTTACATTCCCTCTATCAGTGATACCTTATGAGAAGTGTCCTTTGCTGTGTGACTTATTTCACTTAGAATCGTCGTACCTAAATCCACTCATCATGCTGCTACTAGCCTTATGACATTGATTTCATGGCTGAGTGATATTCCATTGTACATAAGGACCACAACTTCTTTATCCATTTTTCTCTTTCCTGGGATATTTAAGGTGGAATGAAGTGGAGGTCCTTGTCAACAGAGCAGCCCTCAACTTTGGGGTGCTTGTGTCTTGCTGATTTTTAATTTTCCCAATTTATACCCCCATGAGTGGAAGTGCCCTATGCTCTCTAAGCTGTGTTTTTTAGATGTTTCAGGACTCACCGTACACTTCTCCAGAGTGGCTGTTGCCAATTTACATCCCGCCCATCAGAGTAGCAAGGCTCCCATTTCTCCATGGCCTGTCCTGCATTTCTGGTTTTGACACGTTTTTCAGCATGGCCCTTTTGACCGATGGGTAGCCAGTCTTCTTTGTAGCCCTGATTTGCCTTTCCAGGTTGCTTGGTTGGCCAAAAAGGGCGTATGCGTTTTTTCCTGAATATATTCAGGAAAAAACGCATACGCCCTTTTTGGCCAAGGGCATCATTGTCAACGTTTTGCCGCTTTTCATGTGCTTTAAAGGCGATTCTAATCTACCTCCTGAAATCTGTTTCCTGCAATTCTGCCTTGATTTCAAATCCTCTTCGTTGCCTTCCCTCAATATATCTTTGGACGAGAGTTATCATTTATAACTCTGCAGGTTTGTGAATTGCACTGCCCTGAACCTCCATTTTACAACTCGCGTTTTTGGGAGCTGGCCGCAAAAGCGCAGGATCCCTTCAGGCCCTGTTCTGGTTCCGGGGGGCAGGCTGAGCCTGTGGTTAATTCTTCTTCCTGATGGGAAAATAGAGTGACCTGTGCCTGTCCCAACACCAAGAGCAAGTCTCTTATTGGTTCCCCGTCTTCCCGTTCATCCTCAGGACAAATTGCAACCTGTACAGAACAGGAGATTAAAGGTGCTGATGCTCCAAGTAGGGAGATTGCTAGTAAGGCGGCTGGAATGGCGAACCCGGGCACAAGGAGATGAGAAATGAGGTGCGTTTTAGAAACCTTTCCCCATCACATGGTGTACCATCTTCTGGGTTTCTCATGCATGTTTTCGATGTAGGAAGATGCCCTTGAACCTGGAGATTTGGGACCCATGCGATGGGTACCACGCAGTATTACTTTAAAGGGTCTGTGTTTGCTCACCCAACCTCACCAAACTTCTCAGCCCCAAGAGTGTCCACCCTTATGTCTCATCCAGCTGTGGGTCTAGATATGGTCAATCCAGGTTGCATCACAGCCCCTGATCACATTGTGTAAGAATTTCTCTCTCTTTCACTGTCTTTGTTTCATGGGTTTTTCAAAGTAATTTATTTTTATAATGGGGTTTAGCTGCTTTTCACTGCTGTGTTTATGCCGCTTTACACCCACTTGACACACTAACAGAGAGATATCAATACATAGGTTTTAAGATTATTACTAGTCAGATATATTCTTGTGCGGTGAATAGGGCGTGTTGAGTCCAGTTCTCTGAGCAAGGAGTAGGTCTTGTCTATTACATATTGGGTTTATGGAACGGTATCTGAGCTAATTTGATACCCTTGTTTTATGTATCACCCCACCTCACCTTTCCCGTTAAGCAGCCATAGTGTGTTTTCTGCATGTGTGACTCTGTTCTGTTTTGTAATTCAGTTCAAGTGTAACGGTTTTTACATTCCCTCTATCAGTGATACCTTATGAGAAGTGTCCTTTGCTGTGTGACTTATTTCACTTAGAATCGTCGTACCTAAATCCACTCATCATGCTGCTACTAGCCTTATGACATTGATTTCATGGCTGAGTGATATTCCATTGTACATAAGGACCACAACTTCTTTATCCATTTTTCTCTTTCCTGGGATATTTAAGGTGGAATGAAGTGGAGGTCCTTGTCAACAGAGCAGCCCTAAACTTTGGGGTGCTTGTGTCTTGCTGATTTTTCATTTTCGCAATTTATACCCCCATGAGTGGAAGTGCCCTATGCTCTCTAAGCTGTGTTTTTTAGATGTTTCAGGACTCACCGTACACTTCTCCAGAGTGGCTGTTGGCAATTTACATCCCGCCCATCAGTGTAGCAAGGCTCCCATTTCTCCATGGCCTGTCCTGCATTTCTGGTTTTGACAAGTTTTTCAGCATGGCCCTTTTGACCGATGGGTAGCGAGTCTTCTTTGTAGCCCTGATTTGCCTTTCCAGGTTGCTTGGTTGGCCAAAAAGGGCATATGCGTTTTTTCCTGAATATATTCAGGAAAAAACGCATACGCCCTTTTTGGCCAAGGGCATCATTGTCAACGTTTTGCCGCTTTTCATGTGCTTCAAAGGCGATTCTAATCTACCTCCTGAAATCTGTTTCCTGCAATTCTGCCTTGATTTCAAATCCTCTTCTTTGCCTTCCCTCAATATATCTGTGGACGAGAGTTATCATTTATAACTCTGCAGGATTGTGAATTGCAGTGCCCTGAAGCTCCATTTTACAACTCGCTTATTTGAGCACTGGCCGCAAAACAGAGGATGGCTTCAGGCCTTGTTCTGGTTCCAGGGGGCAGGCTGAGCCTGTGGTTAATTTTTCTTCCTGATTGTAAAATAGAGTGACCTGTGCCTGTCCCAAAACCAAGAGCTAGGCTCTCATTGGTTCCCCGTTTTCCCGTTCATCCTCAGGACAAATTGCAACCTGTACGGAACAGGAGGTTAAAGGTGCTGATGCTCCAAGTAGGGAGATTGCTAGTAAGGCGGCTGGAATGGCGAACCCGGGCACAAGGAGATGAGAAATGAGGTGCGTTTTAGAAACCTTTCCCCATCACATGGTGTACCATCTTCTGGGTTTCTCATGCATGTTTTCGATGTAGGAAGATGCCCTTGAACCTGGAGATTTGGGACCCATGCGATGGGTACCACGCAGTATTACTTTAAAGGGTCTGCGTTTGCTCACCCAACCTCACCAAACCTCTCAGCCCCAAGAGTGTCCACCCTTATGTCTCATCCAGCTGTGGGTCTAGATATGGTCAATCCAGGTTGCATCACAGCCCCTGATCGCATTGTGTAAGAATTTCTCTCTCTTTCACTGTCTTTGTTTCATGGGTTTTTCAAAGTAATTTATTTTTATAATGGGGTTTAGCTGCTTTTCACTGCTGTCTTTATGCCGCTTTACACCCACTTGACACACTAACAGAGAGATATCAATACATAGGTTTTAAGATTATTACTAGTCAGATATATTCTTGTGCGGTGAATAGGGCGTGTTGAGTCCAGTTCTCTGAGCAAGGAGTAGGTCTTGTCTATTACATATTGGGTTTATGGAACGGTATCTGAGCTAATTTGAAACCCTTGTTTTATGTATCACCCCACCTCACCTTTCCCGTTAAGCAGCCATAGTGTGTTTTCTGCATGTGTGACTCTGTTCTGTTTTGTAATTCAGTTCAAGTGTAACGGTTTTTACATTCCCTCTATAAGTGATACCTTATGAGAAGTGTCCTTTTCTGTGTGACTTATTTCACTTAGAATCGTCGTACCTAAATCCACTCATCATGCTGCTACTAGCCTTATGACATTGATTTCATGGCTGAGTGATATTCCATTGTACATAAGGACCACAACTTCTTTATCCATTTTTCTCTTTCCTGGGATATTTAAGGTGGAATGAAGTGGAGGTCCTTGTCAACAGAGCAGCCCTCAACTTTGGGGTGCTTGTGTCTTGCTGATTTTTAATTTTCCCAATTTATACCCCCATGAGTGGAAGTGCCCTATGCTCTCTAAGCTGTGTTTTTTAGATGTTTCAGGACTCACCGTACACTTCTCCAGAGTGGCTGTTGCCAATTTACATCCCGCCCATCAGAGTAGCAAGGCTCCCATTTCTCCATGGCCTGTCCTGCATTTCTGGTTTTGACACGTTTTTCAGCATGGCCCTTTTGACCGATGGGTAGCCAGTCTTCTTTGTAGCCCTGATTTGCCTTTCCAGGTTGCTTGGTTGGCCAAAAAGGGCATCTTTTTCAACGTTTTGCCACTTTTCATGTGCTTTAAAGGCGATTCGAATCTACCTCCTGAAATCTGTTTCCTGCAATTCTGCCTTGATTTCAAATCCTCTTCTTTGCCTTCCCTCAATATATCTGTGGACGAGAGTTATCATTTATAATTCTGCAGGTTTGTGAATTGCAGTGCCCTGAACCTCCATTTTACAACTCGCGTTTTTGGGAGCTGGCCGCAAAAGCGCAGGATCCCTTCAGGCCCTGTTCTGGTTCCGGGGGGCAGGCTGAGCCTGTGGTTAATTCTTCTTCCTGATGGGAAAATAGAGTGACCTGTGCCTGTCCCAACACCAAGAGCTAGTCTCTTATTGGTTCCCCGTCTTCCCGTTCATCCTCAGGACAAATTGCAACCTGTGCGGAACAGGAGATTAAAGGTGCTGATGCTCCAAGTAGGGAGATTGCTAGTAAGGCGGCTGGAATGGCGAACCCGGGCACAAGGAGATGAGAAATGAGGTGCGTTTTAGAAACCTTTCCCCATCACATGGTGTACCATCTTCTGGGTTTCTCATGCATGTTTTCGATGTAGGAAGATGCCCTTGAACCTGGAGATTTGGGACCCATGCGATGGGTACCACGCAGTATTACTTTAAAGGGTCTGTGTTTGCTCACCCAACCTCACCAAACTTCTCAGCCCCAAGAGTGTCCACCCTTATGTCTCATCCAGCTGTGGGTCTAGATATGGTCAATCCAGGTTGCATCACAGCCCCTGATCGCATTGTGTAAAAATTTCTCTCTCTTTCACTGTCTTTGTTTCATGGGTTTTTCAAAGTAATTTATTTTTATAATGGGGTTTAGCTGCTTTTCACTGCTGTGTTTATGCCGCTTTACACCCACTTGACACACTAACAGAGAGATATCAATACATAGGTTTTAAGATTATTACTAGTCAGATATATTCTCGTGCGGTGAATAGGGCGTGTTGAGTCCAGTTCTCTGAGCAAGGAGTAGGTCTTGTCTATTACATATTGGGTTTATGGAACGGTATCTGAGCTAATTTGATACCCTTGTTTTATGTATCACCCCACCTCACCTTTCCCGTTAAGCAGCCATAGTGTGTTTTCTGCATGTGTGACTCTGTTCTGTTTTGTAATTCAGTTCAAGTGTAACGGTTTTTACATTCCCTCTATCAGTGATACCTTATGAGAAGTGTCCTTTACTGTGTGACTTATTTCACTTAGAATCGTCGTACCTAAATCCACTCATCATGCTGCTACTAGCCTTATGACATTGATTTCATGGCTGAGTGATATTCCATTGTACATAAGGACCACAACTTCTTTATCCATTTTTCTCTTTCCTGGGATATTTAAGGTGGAATGAAGTGGAGGTCCTTGTCAACAGAGCAGCCCTAAACTTTGGGGTGCTTGTGTCTTGCTGATTTTTAATTTTCCCAATTTATACCCCCATGAGTGGAAGTGCCCTATGCTCTCTAAGCTGTGTTTTTTAGATGTTTCAGGACTCACCGTACACTTCTCCAGAGTGGCTGTTGGCAATTTACATCCCGCCCATCAGTGTAGCAAGGCTCCCATTTCTCCATGGCCTGTCCTGCATTTCTGGTTTTGACAAGTTTTTCAGCATGGCCCTTTTGACCGATGGGTAGCGAGTCTTCTTTGTAGCCCTGATTTGCCTTTCCAGGTTGCTTGGTTGGCCAAAAAGGGCGTATGCGTTTTTTTCCTGAATATATTCAGGAAAAAACGCATACGCCCTTTTTGGCCAAGGGCATCATTGTCAACGTTTTGCCGCTTTTCATGTGCTTTAAAGGCGATTCTAATCTACCTCCTGAAATCTGTTTCCTGCAATTCTGCCTTGATTTCAAATCCTCTTCTTTGCCTTCCCTCAATATATCTGTGGACGAGAGTTATCATTTATAACTCTGCAGGTTTGTGAATTGCAGTGCCCTGAAGCTCCATTTTACAACTCGCTTATTTGAGCACTGGCCGCAAAAGCAGAGGATGGCTTCAGGCCTTGTTCTGGTTCCAGGGGGCAGGCTGAGCCTGTGGTTAATTTTTCTTCCTGATTGTAAAATAGAGTGACCTGTGCCTGTCCCAAAACCAAGAGCTAGGCTCTCATTGGTTCCCCGTTTTCCCGTTCATCCTCAGGACAAATTGCAACCTGTACGGAACAGGAGGTTAAAGGTGCTGATGCTCCAAGTAGGGAGATTGCTAGTAAGGCGGCTGGAATGGCGAACCCGGGCACAAGGAGATGAGAAATGAGGTGCGTTTTAGAAACCTTTCCCCATCACATGGTGTACCATCTTCTGGGTTTCTCATGCATGTTTTCGATGTAGGAAGATGCCCTTGAACCTGGAGATTTGGGACCCATGCGATGGGTACCACGCAGTATTACTTTAAAGGGTCTGCGTTTGCTCACCCAACCTCACCAAACTTCTCAGCCCCAAGAGTGTCCACCCTTATGTCTCATCCAGCTGTGGGTCTAGATATGGTCAATCCAGGTTGCATCACAGCCCCTGATCGCATTGTGTAAGAATTTCTCTCTCTTTCACTGTCTTTGTTTCATGGGTTTTTCAAAGTAATTTATTTTTATAATGGGGTTTAGCTGCTTTTCACTGCTGTGTTTATGCCGCTTTACACCCACTTGACACACTAACAGAGAGATATCAATACATAGGTTTTAAGATTATTACTAGTCAGATATATTCTTGTGCGGTGAATAGGGCGTGTTGAGTCCAGTTCTCTGAGCAAGGAGTAGGTCTTGTCTATTACATATTGGTTTTATGGAACGGTATCTGAGCTAATTTGAAACCCTTGTTTTATGTATCACCCCACCTCACCTTTCCCGTTAAGCAGCCATAGTGTGTTTTCTGCATGTGTGACTCTGTTCTGTTTTGTAATTCAGTTCAAGTGTAACGGTTTTTACATTCCCTCTATAAGTGATACCTTATGAGAAGTGTCCTTTTCTCTGTGACTTATTTCACTTAGAATCCTCGTACCTAAATCCACTCATCATGCTGCTACTAGCCTTATGACATTGATTTCATGGCTGAGTGATATTCCATTGTACATAAGGACCACAACTTCTTTATCCATTTTTCTCTTTCCTGGGATATTTAAGGTGGAATGAAGTGGAGGTCCTTGTCAACAGAGCAGCCCTCAACTTTGGGGTGCTTGTGTCTTGCTGATTTTTAATTTTCCCAATTTATACCCCCATGAGTGGAAGTGCCCTATGCTCTCTAAGCTGTGTTTTTTAGATGTTTCAGGACTCACCGTACACTTCTCCAGAGTGGCTGTTGCCAATTTACATCCCGCCCATCAGAGTAGCAAGGCTCCCATTTCTCCAAGGCCTGTCCTGCATTTCTGGTTTTGACACGTTTTTCAGCATGGCCCTTTTGACCGATGGGTAGCCAGTCTTCTTTGTAGCGCTGATTTGCCTTTCCAGGTTGCTTGGTTGGCCAAAAAGGGCATCTTTTTCAACGTTTTGCCACTTTTCATGTGCTTTAAAGGCGATTCGAATCTACCTCCTGAAATCTGTTTCCTGCAATTCTGCCTTGATTTCAAATCCTCTTCTTTGCCTTCCCTCAATATATCTGTGGACGAGAGTTATCATTTATAATTCTGCAGGTTTGTGAATTGCAGTGCCCTGAACCTCCATTTTACAACTCGCGTTTTTGGGAGCTGGCCGCAAAAGCGCAGGATCCCTTCAGGCCCTGTTCTGGTTCCGGGGGGCAGGCTGAGCCTGTGGTTAATTCTTCTTCCTGATGGGAAAATAGAGTGACCTGTGCCTGTCCCAACACCAAGAGCTAGTCTCTTATTGGTTCCCCGTCTTCCCGTTCATCCTCAGGACAAATTGCAACCTGTGCGGAACAGGAGATTAAAGGTGCTGATGCTCCAAGTAGGGAGATTGCTAGTAAGGCGGCTGGAATGGCGAACCCGGGCACAAGGAGATGAGAAATGAGGTGCGTTTTAGAAACCTTTCCCCATCACATGGTGTACCATCTTCTGGGTTTCTCATGCATGTTTTCGATGTAGGAAGATGCCCTTGAACCTGGAGATTTGGGACCCATGCGATGGGTACCACGCAGTATTACTTTAAAGGGTCTGTGTTTGCTCACCCAACCTCACCAAACTTCTCAGCCCCAAGAGTGTCCACCCTTATGTCTCATCCAGCTGTGGGTCTAGATATGGTCAATCCAGGTTGCATCACAGCCCCTGATCGCATTGTGTAAAAATTTCTCTCTCTTTCACTGTCTTTGTTTCATGGGTTTTTCAAAGTAATTTATTTTTATAATGGGGTTTAGCTGCTTTTCACTGCTGTGTTTATGCCGCTTTACACCCACTTGACACACTAACAGAGAGATATCAATACATAGGTTTTAAGATTATTACTAGTCAGATATATTCTCGTGCGGTGAATAGGGCGTGTTGAGTCCAGTTCTCTGAGCAAGGAGTAGGTCTTGTCTATTACATATTGGGTTTATGGAACGGTATCTGAGCTAATTTGAAACCCTTGTTTTATGTATCACCCTACCTCACCTTTCCCGTTAAGCAGCCATAGTGTGTTTTCTGCATGTGTGACTGTGTTCTGTTTTGTAATTCAGTTCAAGTGTAACGGTTTTTACATTCCCTCTATCAGTGATACCTTATGAGAAGTGTCCTTTGCTGTGTGACTTATTTCACTTAGAATCGTCGTACCTAAATCCACTCATCATGCTGCTACTAGCCTTATGACATTGATTTCATGGCTGAGTGATATTCCATTGTACATAAGGACCACAACTTCTTTATCCATTTTTCTCTTTCCTGGGATATTTAAGGTGGAATGAAGTGGAGGTCCTTGTCAACAGAGCAGCCCTCAACTTTGGGGTGCTTGTGTCTTGCTGATTTTTAATTTTCCCAATTTATACCCCCATGAGTGGAAGTGCCCTATGCTCTCTAAGCTGTGTTTTTTAGATGTTTCAGGACTCACCGTACACTTCTCCAGAGTGGCTGTTGCCAATTTACATCCCGCCCATCAGAGTAGCAAGGCTCCCATTTCTCCATGGCCTGTCCTGCATTTCTGGTTTTGACACGTTTTTCAGCATGGCCCTTTTGACCGATGGGTAGCCAGTCTTCTTTGTAGCCCTGATTTGCCTTTCCAGGTTGCTTGGTTGGCCAAAAAGGGCGTATGCGTTTTTTCCTGAATATATTCAGGAAAAAACGCATACGCCCTTTTTGGCCAAGGGCATCATTGTCAACGTTTTGCCGCTTTTCATGTGCTTTAAAGGCGATTCTAATCTACCTCCTGAAATCTGTTTCCTGCAATTCTGCCTTGATTTCAAATCCTCTTCGTTGCCTTCCCTCAATATATCTTTGGACGAGAGTTATCATTTATAACTCTGCAGGTTTGTGAATTGCACTGCCCTGAACCTCCATTTTACAACTCGCGTTTTTGGGAGCTGGCCGCAAAAGCGCAGGATCCCTTCAGGCCCTGTTCTGGTTCCGGGGGGCAGGCTGAGCCTGTGGTTAATTCTTCTTCCTGATGGGAAAATAGAGTGACCTGTGCCTGTCCCAACACCAAGAGCAAGTCTCTTATTGGTTCCCCGTCTTCCCGTTCATCCTCAGGACAAATTGCAACCTGTACAGAACAGGAGATTAAAGGTGCTGATGCTCCAAGTAGGGAGATTGCTAGTAAGGCGGCTGGAATGGCGAACCCGGGCACAAGGAGATGAGAAATGAGGTGCGTTTTAGAAACCTTTCCCCATCACATGGTGTACCATCTTCTGGGTTTCTCATGCATGTTTTCGATGTAGGAAGATGCCCTTGAACCTGGAGATTTGGGACCCATGCGATGGGTACCACGCAGTATTACTTTAAAGGGTCTGTGTTTGCTCACCCAACCTCACCAAACTTCTCAGCCCCAAGAGTGTCCACCCTTATGTCTCATCCAGCTGTGGGTCTAGATATGGTCAATCCAGGTTGCATCACAGCCCCTGATCACATTGTGTAAGAATTTCTCTCTCTTTCACTGTCTTTGTTTCATGGGTTTTTCAAAGTAATTTATTTTTATAATGGGGTTTAGCTGCTTTTCACTGCTGTGTTTATGCCGCTTTACACCCACTTGACACACTAACAGAGAGATATCAATACATAGGTTTTAAGATTATTACTAGTCAGATATATTCTTGTGCGGTGAATAGGGCGTGTTGAGTCCAGTTCTCTGAGCAAGGAGTAGGTCTTGTCTATTACATATTGGGTTTATGGAACGGTATCTGAGCTAATTTGATACCCTTGTTTTATGTATCACCCCACCTCACCTTTCCCGTTAAGCAGCCATAGTGTGTTTTCTGCATGTGTGACTCTGTTCTGTTTTGTAATTCAGTTCAAGTGTAACGGTTTTTACATTCCCTCTATCAGTGATACCTTATGAGAAGTGTCCTTTGCTGTGTGACTTATTTCACTTAGAATCGTCGTACCTAAATCCACTCATCATGCTGCTACTAGCCTTATGACATTGATTTCATGGCTGAGTGATATTCCATTGTACATAAGGACCACAACTTCTTTATCCATTTTTCTCTTTCCTGGGATATTTAAGGTGGAATGAAGTGGAGGTCCTTGTCAACAGAGCAGCCCTAAACTTTGGGGTGCTTGTGTCTTGCTGATTTTTCATTTTCGCAATTTATACCCCCATGAGTGGAAGTGCCCTATGCTCTCTAAGCTGTGTTTTTTAGATGTTTCAGGACTCACCGTACACTTCTCCAGAGTGGCTGTTGGCAATTTACATCCCGCCCATCAGTGTAGCAAGGCTCCCATTTCTCCATGGCCTGTCCTGCATTTCTGGTTTTGACAAGTTTTTCAGCATGGCCCTTTTGACCGATGGGTAGCGAGTCTTCTTTGTAGCCCTGATTTGCCTTTCCAGGTTGCTTGGTTGGCCAAAAAGGGCATATGCGTTTTTTCCTGAATATATTCAGGAAAAAACGCATACGCCCTTTTTGGCCAAGGGCATCATTGTCAACGTTTTGCCGCTTTTCATGTGCTTCAAAGGCGATTCTAATCTACCTCCTGAAATCTGTTTCCTGCAATTCTGCCTTGATTTCAAATCCTCTTCTTTGCCTTCCCTCAATATATCTGTGGACGAGAGTTATCATTTATAACTCTGCAGGATTGTGAATTGCAGTGCCCTGAAGCTCCATTTTACAACTCGCTTATTTGAGCACTGGCCGCAAAACAGAGGATGGCTTCAGGCCTTGTTCTGGTTCCAGGGGGCAGGCTGAGCCTGTGGTTAATTTTTCTTCCTGATTGTAAAATAGAGTGACCTGTGCCTGTCCCAAAACCAAGAGCTAGGCTCTCATTGGTTCCCCGTTTTCCCGTTCATCCTCAGGACAAATTGCAACCTGTACGGAACAGGAGGTTAAAGGTGCTGATGCTCCAAGTAGGGAGATTGCTAGTAAGGCGGCTGGAATGGCGAACCCGGGCACAAGGAGATGAGAAATGAGGTGCGTTTTAGAAACCTTTCCCCATCACATGGTGTACCATCTTCTGGGTTTCTCATGCATGTTTTCGATGTAGGAAGATGCCCTTGAACCTGGAGATTTGGGACCCATGCGATGGGTACCACGCAGTATTACTTTAAAGGGTCTGCGTTTGCTCACCCAACCTCACCAAACCTCTCAGCCCCAAGAGTGTCCACCCTTATGTCTCATCCAGCTGTGGGTCTAGATATGGTCAATCCAGGTTGCATCACAGCCCCTGATCGCATTGTGTAAGAATTTCTCTCTCTTTCACTGTCTTTGTTTCATGGGTTTTTCAAAGTAATTTATTTTTATAATGGGGTTTAGCTGCTTTTCACTGCTGTCTTTATGCCGCTTTACACCCACTTGACACACTAACAGAGAGATATCAATACATAGGTTTTAAGATTATTACTAGTCAGATATATTCTTGTGCGGTGAATAGGGCGTGTTGAGTCCAGTTCTCTGAGCAAGGAGTAGGTCTTGTCTATTACATATTGGGTTTATGGAACGGTATCTGAGCTAATTTGAAACCCTTGTTTTATGTATCACCCCACCTCACCTTTCCCGTTAAGCAGCCATAGTGTGTTTTCTGCATGTGTGACTCTGTTCTGTTTTGTAATTCAGTTCAAGTGTAACGGTTTTTACATTCCCTCTATAAGTGATACCTTATGAGAAGTGTCCTTTTCTGTGTGACTTATTTCACTTAGAATCGTCGTACCTAAATCCACTCATCATGCTGCTACTAGCCTTATGACATTGATTTCATGGCTGAGTGATATTCCATTGTACATAAGGACCACAACTTCTTTATCCATTTTTCTCTTTCCTGGGATATTTAAGGTGGAATGAAGTGGAGGTCCTTGTCAACAGAGCAGCCCTCAACTTTGGGGTGCTTGTGTCTTGCTGATTTTTAATTTTCCCAATTTATACCCCCATGAGTGGAAGTGCCCTATGCTCTCTAAGCTGTGTTTTTTAGATGTTTCAGGACTCACCGTACACTTCTCCAGAGTGGCTGTTGCCAATTTACATCCCGCCCATCAGAGTAGCAAGGCTCCCATTTCTCCATGGCCTGTCCTGCATTTCTGGTTTTGACACGTTTTTCAGCATGGCCCTTTTGACCGATGGGTAGCCAGTCTTCTTTGTAGCCCTGATTTGCCTTTCCAGGTTGCTTGGTTGGCCAAAAAGGGCATCTTTTTCAACGTTTTGCCACTTTTCATGTGCTTTAAAGGCGATTCGAATCTACCTCCTGAAATCTGTTTCCTGCAATTCTGCCTTGATTTCAAATCCTCTTCTTTGCCTTCCCTCAATATATCTGTGGACGAGAGTTATCATTTATAATTCTGCAGGTTTGTGAATTGCAGTGCCCTGAACCTCCATTTTACAACTCGCGTTTTTGGGAGCTGGCCGCAAAAGCGCAGGATCCCTTCAGGCCCTGTTCTGGTTCCGGGGGGCAGGCTGAGCCTGTGGTTAATTCTTCTTCCTGATGGGAAAATAGAGTGACCTGTGCCTGTCCCAACACCAAGAGCTAGTCTCTTATTGGTTCCCCGTCTTCCCGTTCATCCTCAGGACAAATTGCAACCTGTGCGGAACAGGAGATTAAAGGTGCTGATGCTCCAAGTAGGGAGATTGCTAGTAAGGCGGCTGGAATGGCGAACCCGGGCACAAGGAGATGAGAAATGAGGTGCGTTTTAGAAACCTTTCCCCATCACATGGTGTACCATCTTCTGGGTTTCTCATGCATGTTTTCGATGTAGGAAGATGCCCTTGAACCTGGAGATTTGGGACCCATGCGATGGGTACCACGCAGTATTACTTTAAAGGGTCTGTGTTTGCTCACCCAACCTCACCAAACTTCTCAGCCCCAAGAGTGTCCACCCTTATGTCTCATCCAGCTGTGGGTCTAGATATGGTCAATCCAGGTTGCATCACAGCCCCTGATCGCATTGTGTAAAAATTTCTCTCTCTTTCACTGTCTTTGTTTCATGGGTTTTTCAAAGTAATTTATTTTTATAATGGGGTTTAGCTGCTTTTCACTGCTGTGTTTATGCCGCTTTACACCCACTTGACACACTAACAGAGAGATATCAATACATAGGTTTTAAGATTATTACTAGTCAGATATATTCTCGTGCGGTGAATAGGGCGTGTTGAGTCCAGTTCTCTGAGCAAGGAGTAGGTCTTGTCTATTACATATTGGGTTTATGGAACGGTATCTGAGCTAATTTGAAACCCTTGTTTTATGTATCACCCTACCTCACCTTTCCCGTTAAGCAGCCATAGTGTGTTTTCTGCATGTGTGACTGTGTTCTGTTTTGTAATTCAGTTCAAGTGTAACGGTTTTTACATTCCCTCTATCAGTGATACCTTATGAGAAGTGTCCTTTGCTGTGTGACTTATTTCACTTAGAATCGTCGTACCTAAATCCACTCATCATGCTGCTACTAGCCTTATGACATTGATTTCATGGCTGAGTGATATTCCATTGTACATAAGGACCACAACTTCTTTATCCATTTTTCTCTTTCCTGGGATATTTAAGGTGGAATGAAGTGGAGGTCCTTGTCAACAGAGCAGCCCTCAACTTTGGGGTGCTTGTGTCTTGCTGATTTTTAATTTTCCCAATTTATACCCCCATGAGTGGAAGTGCCCTATGCTCTCTAAGCTGTGTTTTTTAGATGTTTCAGGACTCACCGTACACTTCTCCAGAGTGGCTGTTGCCAATTTACATCCCGCCCATCAGAGTAGCAAGGCTCCCATTTCTCCATGGCCTGTCCTGCATTTCTGGTTTTGACACGTTTTTCAGCATGGCCCTTTTGACCGATGGGTAGCCAGTCTTCTTTGTAGCCCTGATTTGCCTTTCCAGGTTGCTTGGTTGGCCAAAAAGGGCGTATGCGTTTTTTCCTGAATATATTCAGGAAAAAACGCATACGCCCTTTTTGGCCAAGGGCATCATTGTCAACGTTTTGCCGCTTTTCATGTGCTTTAAAGGCGATTCTAATCTACCTCCTGAAATCTGTTTCCTGCAATTCTGCCTTGATTTCAAATCCTCTTCTTTGCCTTCCCTCAATATATCTGTGGACGAGAGTTATCATTTATAACTCTGCAGGTTTGTGAATTGCAGTGCCCTGAAGCTCCATTTTACAACTCGCTTATTTGAGCACTGGCCGCAAAAGCAGAGGATGGCTTCAGGCCTTGTTCTGGTTCCAGGGGGCAGGCTGAGCCTGTGGTTAATTTTTCTTCCTGATTGTAAAATAGAGTGACCTGTGCCTGTCCCAAAACCAAGAGCTAGGCTCTCATTGGTTCCCCGTTTTCCCGTTCATCCTCAGGACAAATTGCAACCTGTACGGAACAGGAGGTTAAAGGTGCTGATGCTCCAAGTAGGGAGATTGCTAGTAAGGCGGCTGGAATGGCGAACCCGGGCACAAGGAGATGAGAAATGAGGTGCGTTTTAGAAACCTTTCCCCATCACATGGTGTACCATCTTCTGGGTTTCTCATGCATGTTTTCGATGTAGGAAGATGCCCTTGAACCTGGAGATTTGGGACCCATGCGATGGGTACCACGCAGTATTACTTTAAAGGGTCTGCGTTTGCTCACCCAACCTCACCAAACTTCTCAGCCCCAAGAGTGTCCACCCTTATGTCTCATCCAGCTGTGGGTCTAGATATGGTCAATCCAGGTTGCATCACAGCCCCTGATCGCATTGTGTAAAAATTTCTCTCTCTTTCACTGTCTTTGTTTCATGGGTTTTTCAAAGTAATTTATTTTTATAATGGGGTTTAGCTGCTTTTCACTGCTGTGTTTATGCCGCTTTACACCCACTTGACACACTAACAGAGAGATATCAATACATAGGTTTTAAGATTATTACTAGTCAGATATATTCTCGTGCGGTGAATAGGGCGTGTTGAGTCCAGTTCTCTGAGCAAGGAGTAGGTCTTGTCTATTACATATTGGTTTTATGGAACGGTATCTGAGCTAATTTGAAACCCTTGTTTTATGTATCACCCCACCTCACCTTTCCCGTTAAGCAGCCATAGTGTGTTTTCTGCATGTGTGACTCTGTTCTGTTTTGTAATTCAGTTCAAGTGTAACGGTTTTTACATTCCCTCTATAAGTGATACCTTATGAGAAGTGTCCTTTTCTCTGTGACTTATTTCACTTAGAATCCTCGTACCTAAATCCACTCATCATGCTGCTACTAGCCTTATGACATTGATTTCATGGCTGAGTGATATTCCATTGTACATAAGGACCACAACTTCTTTATCCATTTTTCTCTTTCCTGGGATATTTAAGGTGGAATGAAGTGGAGGTCCTTGTCAACAGAGCAGCCCTCAACTTTGGGGTGCTTGTGTCTTGCTGATTTTTAATTTTCCCAATTTATACCCCCATGAGTGGAAGTGCCCTATGCTCTCTAAGCTGTGTTTTTTAGATGTTTCAGGACTCACCGTACACTTCTCCAGAGTGGCTGTTGCCAATTTACATCCCGCCCATCAGAGTAGCAAGGCTCCCATTTCTCCAAGGCCTGTCCTGCATTTCTGGTTTTGACACGTTTTTCAGCATGGCCCTTTTGACCGATGGGTAGCCAGTCTTCTTTGTAGCCCTGATTTGCCTTTCCAGGTTGCTTGGTTGGCCAAAAAGGGCATCTTTTTCAACGTTTTGCCACTTTTCATGTGCTTTAAAGGCGATTCGAATCTACCTCCTGAAATCTGTTTCCTGCAATTCTGCCTTGATTTCAAATCCTCTTCTTTGCCTTCCCTCAATATATCTGTGGACGAGAGTTATCATTTATAATTCTGCAGGTTTGTGAATTGCAGTGCCCTGAACCTCCATTTTACAACTCGCGTTTTTGGGAGCTGGCCGCAAAAGCGCAGGATCCCTTCAGGCCCTGTTCTGGTTCCGGGGGGCAGGCTGAGCCTGTGGTTAATTCTTCTTCCTGATGGGAAAATAGAGTGACCTGTGCCTGTCCCAACACCAAGAGCTAGTCTCTTATTGGTTCCCCGTCTTCCCGTTCATCCTCAGGACAAATTGCAACCTGTGCGGAACAGGAGATTAAAGGTGCTGATGCTCCAAGTAGGGAGATTGCTAGTAAGGCGGCTGGAATGGCGAACCCGGGCACAAGGAGATGAGAAATGAGGTGCGTTTTAGAAACCTTTCCCCATCACATGGTGTACCATCTTCTGGGTTTCTCATGCATGTTTTCGATGTAGGAAGATGCCCTTGAACCTGGAGATTTGGGACCCATGCGATGGGTACCACGCAGTATTACTTTAAAGGGTCTGTGTTTGCTCACCCAACCTCACCAAACTTCTCAGCCCCAAGAGTGTCCACCCTTATGTCTCATCCAGCTGTGGGTCTAGATATGGTCAATCCAGGTTGCATCACAGCCCCTGATCGCATTGTGTAAAAATTTCTCTCTCTTTCACTGTCTTTGTTTCATGGGTTTTTCAAAGTAATTTATTTTTATAATGGGGTTTAGCTGCTTTTCACTGCTGTGTTTATGCCGCTTTACACCCACTTGACACACTAACAGAGAGATATCAATACATAGGTTTTAAGATTATTACTAGTCAGATATATTCTCGTGCGGTGAATAGGGCGTGTTGAGTCCAGTTCTCTGAGCAAGGAGTAGGTCTTGTCTATTACATATTGGGTTTATGGAACGGTATCTGAGCTAATTTGAAACCCTTGTTTTATGTATCACCCTATCTCACCTTTCCCGTTAAGCAGCCATAGTGTGTTTTCTGCATGTGTGACTGTGTTCTGTTTTGTAATTCAGTTCAAGTGTAACGGTTTTTACATTCCCTCTATCAGTGATACCTTATGAGAAGTGTCCTTTTCTGTGTGACTTATTTCACTTAGAATCGTCGTACCTAAATCCACTCATCATGCTGCTACTAGCCTTATGACATTGATTTCATGGCTGAGTGATATTCCATTGTACATAAGGACCACAACTTCTTTATCCATTTTTCTCTTTCCTGGGATATTTAAGGTGGAATGAAGTGGAGGTCCTTGTCAACAGAGCAGCCCTCAACTTTGGGGTGCTTGTGTCTTGCTGATTTTTAATTTTCCCAATTTATACCCCCATGAGTGGAAGTGCCCTATGCTCTCTAAGCTGTGTTTTTTAGATGTTTCAGGACTCACCGTACACTTCTCCAGAGTGGCTGTTGCCAATTTACATCCCGCCCATCAGAGTAGCAAGGCTCCCATTTCTCCATGGCCTGTCCTGCATTTCTGGTTTTGACACGTTTTTCAGCATGGCCCTTTTGACCGATGGGTAGCCAGTCTTCTTTGTAGCCCTGATTTGCCTTTCCAGGTTGCTTGGTTGGCCAAAAAGGGCGTATGCGTTTTTTCCTGAATATATTCAGGAAAAAACGCATACGCCCTTTTTGGCCAAGGGCATCATTGTCAACGTTTTGCCGCTTTTCATGTGCTTTAAAGGCGATTCTAATCTACCTCCTGAAATCTGTTTCCTGCAATTCTGCCTTGATTTCAAATCCTCTTCGTTGCCTTCCCTCAATATATCTTTGGACGAGAGTTATCATTTATAACTCTGCAGGTTTGTGAATTGCACTGCCCTGAACCTCCATTTTACAACTCGCGTTTTTGGGAGCTGGCCGCAAAAGCGCAGGATCCCTTCAGGCCCTGTTCTGGTTCCGGGGGGCAGGCTGAGCCTGTGGTTAATTCTTCTTCCTGATGGGAAAATAGAGTGACCTGTGCCTGTCCCAACACCAAGAGCAAGTCTCTTATTGGTTCCCCGTCTTCCCGTTCATCCTCAGGACAAATTGCAACCTGTACAGAACAGGAGATTAAAGGTGCTGATGCTCCAAGTAGGGAGATTGCTAGTAAGGCGGCTGGAATGGCGAACCCGGGCACAAGGAGATGAGAAATGAGGTGCGTTTTAGAAACCTTTCCCCATCACATGGTGTACCATCTTCTGGGTTTCTCATGCATGTTTTCGATGTAGGAAGATGCCCTTGAACCTGGAGATTTGGGACCCATGCGATGGGTACCACGCAGTATTACTTTAAAGGGTCTGTGTTTGCTCACCCAACCTCACCAAACTTCTCAGCCCCAAGAGTGTCCACCCTTATGTCTCATCCAGCTGTGGGTCTAGATATGGTCAATCCAGGTTGCATCACAGCCCCTGATCACATTGTGTAAGAATTTCTCTCTCTTTCACTGTCTTTGTTTCATGGGTTTTTCAAAGTAATTTATTTTTATAATGGGGTTTAGCTGCTTTTCACTGCTGTGTTTATGCCGCTTTACACCCACTTGACACACTAACAGAGAGATATCAATACATAGGTTTTAAGATTATTACTAGTCAGATATATTCTTGTGCGGTGAATAGGGCGTGTTGAGTCCAGTTCTCTGAGCAAGGAGTAGGTCTTGTCTATTACATATTGGGTTTATGGAACGGTATCTGAGCTAATTTGATACCCTTGTTTTATGTATCACCCCACCTCACCTTTCCCGTTAAGCAGCCATAGTGTGTTTTCTGCATGTGTGACTCTGTTCTGTTTTGTAATTCAGTTCAAGTGTAACGGTTTTTACATTCCCTCTATCAGTGATACCTTATGAGAAGTGTCCTTTGCTGTGTGACTTATTTCACTTAGAATCGTCGTACCTAAATCCACTCATCATGCTGCTACTAGCCTTATGACATTGATTTCATGGCTGAGTGATATTCCATTGTACATAAGGACCACAACTTCTTTATCCATTTTTCTCTTTCCTGGGATATTTAAGGTGGAATGAAGTGGAGGTCCTTGTCAACAGAGCAGCCCTAAACTTTGGGGTGCTTGTGTCTTGCTGATTTTTCATTTTCGCAATTTATACCCCCATGAGTGGAAGTGCCCTATGCTCTCTAAGCTGTGTTTTTTAGATGTTTCAGGACTCACCGTACACTTCTCCAGAGTGGCTGTTGGCAATTTACATCCCGCCCATCAGTGTAGCAAGGCTCCCATTTCTCCATGGCCTGTCCTGCATTTCTGGTTTTGACAAGTTTTTCAGCATGGCCCTTTTGACCGATGGGTAGCGAGTCTTCTTTGTAGCCCTGATTTGCCTTTCCAGGTTGCTTGGTTGGCCAAAAAGGGCATATGCGTTTTTTCCTGAATATATTCAGGAAAAAACGCATACGCCCTTTTTGGCCAAGGGCATCATTGTCAACGTTTTGCCGCTTTTCATGTGCTTCAAAGGCGATTCTAATCTACCTCCTGAAATCTGTTTCCTGCAATTCTGCCTTGATTTCAAATCCTCTTCTTTGCCTTCCCTCAATATATCTGTGGACGAGAGTTATCATTTATAACTCTGCAGGATTGTGAATTGCAGTGCCCTGAAGCTCCATTTTACAACTCGCTTATTTGAGCACTGGCCGCAAAACAGAGGATGGCTTCAGGCCTTGTTCTGGTTCCAGGGGGCAGGCTGAGCCTGTGGTTAATTTTTCTTCCTGATTGTAAAATAGAGTGACCTGTTCCTGTCCCAAAACCAAGAGCTAGGCTCTCATTGGTTCCCCGTTTTCCCGTTCATCCTCAGGACAAATTGCAACCTGTACGGAACAGGAGGTTAAAGGTGCTGATGCTCCAAGTAGGGAGATTGCTAGTAAGGCGGCTGGAATGGCGAACCCGGGCACAAGGAGATGAGAAATGAGGTGCGTTTTAGAAACCTTTCCCCATCACATGGTGTACCATCTTCTGGGTTTCTCATGCATGTTTTCGATGTAGGAAGATGCCCTTGAACCTGGAGATTTGGGACCCATGCGATGGGTACCACGCAGTATTACTTTAAAGGGTCTGCGTTTGCTCACCCAACCTCACCAAACCTCTCAGCCGCAACAGTGTCCACCCTTATGTCTCATCCAGCTGTGGGTCTAGATATGGTCAATCCAGGTTGCATCACAGCCCCTGATCGCATTGTGTAAGAATTTCTCTCTCTTTCACTGTCTTTGTTTCATGGGTTTTTCAAAGTAATTTATTTTTATAATGGGGTTTAGCTGCTTTTCACTGCTGTCTTTATGCCGCTTTACACCCACTTGACACACTAACAGAGAGATATCAATACATAGGTTTTAAGATTATTACTAGTCAGATATATTCTTGTGCGGTGAATAGGGCGTGTTGAGTCCAGTTCTCTGAGCAAGGAGTAGGTCTTGTCTATTACATATTGGGTTTATGGAACGGTATCTGAGCTAATTTGAAACCCTTGTTTTATGTATCACCCCACCTCACCTTTCCCGTTAAGCAGCCATAGTGTGTTTTCTGCATGTGTGACTCTGTTCTGTTTTGTAATTCAGTTCAAGTGTAACGGTTTTTACATTCCCTCTATAAGTGATACCTTATGAGAAGTGTCCTTTTCTGTGTGACTTATTTCACTTAGAATCGTCGTACCTAAATCCACTCATCATGCTGCTACTAGCCTTATGACATTGATTTCATGGCTGAGTGATATTCCATTGTACATAAGGACCACAACTTCTTTATCCATTTTTCTCTTTCCTGGGATATTTAAGGTGGAATGAAGTGGAGGTCCTTGTCAACAGAGCAGCCCTCAACTTTGGGGTGCTTGTGTCTTGCTGATTTTTAATTTTCCCAATTTATACCCCCATGAGTGGAAGTGCCCTATGCTCTCTAAGCTGTGTTTTTTAGATGTTTCAGGACTCACCGTACACTTCTCCAGAGTGGCTGTTGCCAATTTACATCCCGCCCATCAGAGTAGCAAGGCTCCCATTTCTCCATGGCCTGTCCTGCATTTCTGGTTTTGACACGTTTTTCAGCATGGCCCTTTTGACCGATGGGTAGCCAGTCTTCTTTGTAGCCCTGATTTGCCTTTCCAGGTTGCTTGGTTGGCCAAAAAGGGCGTATGCGTTTTTTCCTGAATATATTCAGGAAAAAACGCATACGCCCTTTTTGGCCAAGGGCATCTTTTTCAACGTTTTGCCGCTTTTCATGTGCTTTAAAGGCGATTCGAATCTACTTCCTGAAATCTGTTTCCTGCAATTCTGCCTTGATTTCAAATCCTCTTCGTTGCCTTCCCTCAATATATCTTTGGACGAGAGTTATCATTTATAACTCTGCAGGTTTGTGAATTGCAGTGCCCTGAACCTCCATTTTACAACTCGCGTTTTTGGGAGCTGGCCGCAAAAGCGCAGGATCCCTTCAGGCCCTGTTCTGGTTCCGGGGGGCAGGCTGAGCCTGTGGTTAATTCTTCTTCCTGATGGGAAAATAGAGTGACCTGTGCCTGTCCCAACACCAAGAGCTAGTCTCTTATTGGTTCCCCGTCTTCCCGTTCATCCTCAGGACAAATTGCAACCTGTACAGAACAGGAGATTAAAGGTGCTGATGCTCCAAGTAGGGAGATTGCTAGTAAGGCGGCTGGAATGGCGAACCCGGGCACAAGGAGATGAGAAATGAGGTGCGTTTTAGAAACCTTTCCCCATCACATGGTGTACCATCTTCTGGGTTTCTCATGCATGTTTTCGATGTAGGAAGATGCCCTTGAACCTGGAGATTTGGGACCCATGCGATGGGTACCACGCAGTATTACTTTAAAGGGTCTGTGTTTGCTCACCCAACCTCACCAAACTTCTCAGCCCCAAGAGTATCCACCCTTATGTCTCATCCAGCTGTGGGTCTAGATATGGTCAATCCAGGTTGCATCACAGCCCCTGATCGCATTGTGTAAGAATTTCTCTCTCTTTTACTGTCTTTGTTTCATGGGTTTTTCAAAGTAATTTATTTTTATAATGGGGTTTAGCTGCTTTTCACTGCTGTGTTTATGCCACTTTACACCCACTTGACACACTAACAGAGAGATATCAATACATAGGTTTTAAGATTATTACTAGTCAGATATATTCTTGTGCGGTGAATAGGGCGTGTTGAGTCCAGTTCTCTGAGCAAGGAGTAGGTCTTGTCTATTACATATTGGGTTTATGGAACGGTATCTGAGCTAATTTGATACCCTTGTTTTATGTATCACCCCACCTCACCTTTCCCGTTAAGCAGCCATAGTGTGTTTTCTGCATGTGTGACTCTGTTCTGTTTTGTAATTCAGTTCAAGTGTAACGGTTTTTACATTCCCTCTATCAGTGATACCTTATGAGAAGTGTCCTTTACTGTGTGACTTATTTCACTTAGAATCGTCGTACCTAAATCCACTCATCATGCTGCTACTAGCCTTATGACATTGATTTCATGGCTGAGTGATATTCCATTGTACATAAGGACCACAACTTCTTTATCCATTTTTCTCTTTCCTGGGATATTTAAGGTGGAATGAAGTGGAGGTCCTGGTCAACAGAGCAGCCCTAAACTTTGGGGTGCTTGTGTCTTGCTGATTTTTAATTTTCCCAATTTATACCCCCATGAGTGGAAGTGCCCTATGCTCTCTAAGCTGTGTTTTTTAGATGTTTCAGGACTCACCGTACACTTCTCCAGAGTGGCTGTTGGCAATTTACATCCCGCCCATCAGTGTAGCAAGGCTCCCATTTCTCCATGGCCTGTCCTGCATTTCTGGTTTTGACAAGTTTTTCAGCATGGCCCTTTTGACCGATGGGTAGCGAGTCTTCTTTGTAGCCCTGATTTGCCTTTCCAGGTTGCTTGGTTGGCCAAAAAGGGCGTATGCGTTTTTTCCTGAATATATTCAGGAAAAAACGCATACGCCCTTTTTGGCCAAGGGCATCATTGTCAACGTTTTGCCGCTTTTCATGTGCTTTAAAGGCGATTCTAATCTACCTCCTGAAATCTGTTTCCTGCAATTCTGCCTTGATTTCAAATCCTCTTCTTTGCCTTCCCTCAATATATCTGTGGACGAGAGTTATCATTTATAACTCTGCAGGTTTGTGAATTGCAGTGCCCTGAAGCTCCATTTTACAACTCGCTTATTTGAGCACTGGCCGCAAAAGCAGAGGATGGCTTCAGGCCTTGTTCTGGTTCCAGGGGGCAGGCTGAGCCTGTGGTTAATTTTTCTTCCTGATTGTAAAATAGAGTGACCTGTGCCTGTCCCAAAACCAAGAGCTAGGCTCTCATTGGTTCCCCGTTTTCCCGTTCATCCTCAGGACAAATTGCAACCTGTACGGAACAGGAGGTTAAAGGTGCTGATGCTCCAAGTAGGGAGATTGCTAGTAAGGCGGCTGGAATGGCGAACCCGGGCACAAGGAGATGAGAAATGAGGTGCGTTTTAGAAACCTTTCCCCATCACATGGTGTACCATCTTCTGGGTTTCTCATGCATGTTTTCGATGTAGGAAGATGCCCTTGAACCTGGAGATTTGGGACCCATGCGATGGGTACCACGCAGTATTACTTTAAAGGGTCTGCGTTTGCTCACCCAACCTCACCAAACTTCTCAGCCCCAAGAGTGTCCACCCTTATGTCTCATCCAGCTGTGGGTCTAGATATGGTCAATCCAGGTTGCATCACAGCCCCTGATCGCATTGTGTAAGAATTTCTCTCTCTTTCACTGTCTTTGTTTCATGGGTTTTTCAAAGTAATTTATTTTTATAATGGGGTTTAGCTGCTTTTCACTGCTGTGTTTATGCCGCTTTACACCCACTTGACACACTAACAGAGAGATATCAATACATAGGTTTTAAGATTATTACTAGTCAGATATATTCTTGTGCGGTGAATAGGGCGTGTTGAGTCCAGTTCTCTGAGCAAGGAGTAGGTCTTGTCTATTACATATTAGGTTTATGGAACGGTATCTGAGCTAATTTGAAACCCTTGTTTTATGTATCACCCCACCTCACCTTTCCCGTTAAGCAGCCATAGTGTGTTTTCTGCATGTGTGACTCTGTTCTGTTTTGTAATTCAGTTCAAGTGTAACGGTTTTTACATTCCCTCTATAAGTGATACCTTATGAGAAGTGTCCTTTTCTCTGTGACTTATTTCACTTAGAATCCTCGTACCTAAATCCACTCATCATGCTGCTACTAGCCTTATGACATTGATTTCATGGCTGAGTGATATTCCATTGTACATAAGGACCACAACTTCTTTATCCATTTTTCTCTTTCCTGGGATATTTAAGGTGGAATGAAGTGGAGGTCCTTGTCAACAGAGCAGCCCTCAACTTTGGGGTGCTTGTGTCTTGCTGATTTTTAATTTTCCCAATTTATACCCCCATGAGTGGAAGTGCCCTATGCTCTCTAAGCTGTGTTTTTTAGATGTTTCAGGACTCACCGTACACTTCTCCAGAGTGGCTGTTGCCAATTTACATCCCGCCCATCAGAGTAGCAAGGCTCCCATTTCTCCAAGGCCTGTCCTGCATTTCTGGTTTTGACACGTTTTTCAGCATGGCCCTTTTGACCGATGGGTAGCCAGTCTTCTTTGTAGCCCTGATTTGCCTTTCCAGGTTGCTTGGTTGGCCAAAAAGGGCATCTTTTTCAACGTTTTGCCACTTTTCATGTGCTTTAAAGGCGATTCGAATCTACCTCCTGAAATCTGTTTCCTGCAATTCTGCCTTGATTTCAAATCCTCTTCTTTGCCTTCCCTCAATATATCTGTGGACGAGAGTTATCATTTATAATTCTGCAGGTTTGTGAATTGCAGTGCCCTGAACCTCCATTTTACAACTCGCGTTTTTGGGAGCTGGCCGCAAAAGCGCAGGATCCCTTCAGGCCCTGTTCTGGTTCCGGGGGGCAGGCTGAGCCTGTGGTTAATTCTTCTTCCTGATGGGAAAATAGAGTGACCTGTGCCTGTCCCAACACCAAGAGCTAGTCTCTTATTGGTTCCCCGTCTTCCCGTTCATCCTCAGGACAAATTGCAACCTGTGCGGAACAGGAGATTAAAGGTGCTGATGCTCCAAGTAGGGAGATTGCTAGTAAGGCGGCTGGAATGGCGAACCCGGGCACAAGGAGATGAGAAATGAGGTGCGTTTTAGAAACCTTTCCCCATCACATGGTGTACCATCTTCTGGGTTTCTCATGCATGTTTTCGATGTAGGAAGATGCCCTTGAACCTGGAGATTTGGGACCCATGCGATGGGTACCACGCAGTATTACTTTAAAGGGTCTGTGTTTGCTCACCCAACCTCACCAAACTTCTCAGCCCCAAGAGTGTCCACCCTTATGTCTCATCCAGCTGTGGGTCTAGATATGGTCAATCCAGGTTGCATCACAGCCCCTGATCGCATTGTGTAAAAATTTCTCTCTCTTTCACTGTCTTTGTTTCATGGGTTTTTCAAAGTAATTTATTTTTATAATGGGGTTTAGCTGCTTTTCACTGCTGTGTTTATGCCGCTTTACACCCACTTGACACACTAACAGAGAGATATCAATACATAGGTTTTAAGATTATTACTAGTCAGATATATTCTCGTGCGGTGAATAGGGCGTGTTGAGTCCAGTTCTCTGAGCAAGGAGTAGGTCTTGTCTATTACATATTGGGTTTATGGAACGGTATCTGAGCTAATTTGATACCCTTGTTTTATGTATCACCCCACCTCACCTTTCCCGTTAAGCAGCCATAGTGTGTTTTCTGCATGTGTGACTCTGTTCTGTTTTGTAATTCAGTTCAAGTGTAACGGTTTTTACATTCCCTCTATCAGTGATACCTTATGAGAAGTGTCCTTTACTGTGTGACTTATTTCACTTAGAATCGTCGTACCTAAATCCACTCATCATGCTGCTACTAGCCTTATGACATTGATTTCATGGCTGAGTGATATTCCATTGTACATAAGGACCACAACTTCTTTATCCATTTTTCTCTTTCCTGGGATATTTAAGGTGGAATGAAGTGGAGGTCCTTGTCAACAGAGCAGCCCTAAACTTTGGGGTGCTTGTGTCTTGCTGATTTTTAATTTTCCCAATTTATACCCCCATGAGTGGAAGTGCCCTATGCTCTCTAAGCTGTGTTTTTTAGATGTTTCAGGACTCACCGTACACTTCTCCAGAGTGGCTGTTGGCAATTTACATCCCGCCCATCAGTGTAGCAAGGCTCCCATTTCTCCATGGCCTGTCCTGCATTTCTGGTTTTGACAAGTTTTTCAGCATGGCCCTTTTGACCGATGGGTAGCGAGTCTTCTTTGTAGCCCTGATTTGCCTTTCCAGGTTGCTTGGTTGGCCAAAAAGGGCGTATGCGTTTTTTTCCTGAATATATTCAGGAAAAAACGCATACGCCCTTTTTGGCCAAGGGCATCATTGTCAACGTTTTGCCGCTTTTCATGTGCTTTAAAGGCGATTCTAATCTACCTCCTGAAATCTGTTTCCTGCAATTCTGCCTTGATTTCAAATCCTCTTCTTTGCCTTCCCTCAATATATCTGTGGACGAGAGTTATCATTTATAACTCTGCAGGTTTGTGAATTGCAGTGCCCTGAAGCTCCATTTTACAACTCGCTTATTTGAGCACTGGCCGCAAAAGCAGAGGATGGCTTCAGGCCTTGTTTTGGTTCCAGGGGGCAGGCTGAGCCTGTGGTTAATTTTTCTTCCTGATTGTAAAATAGAGTGACCTGTGCCTGTCCCAAAACCAAGAGCTAGGCTCTCATTGGTTCCCCGTTTTCCCGTTCATCCTCAGGACAAATTGCAACCTGTACGGAACAGGAGGTTAAAGGTGCTGATGCTCCAAGTAGGGAGATTGCTAGTAAGGCGGCTGGAATGGCGAACCCGGGCACAAGGAGATGAGAAATGAGGTGCGTTTTAGAAACCTTTCCCCATCACATGGTGTACCATCTTCTGGGTTTCTCATGCATGTTTTCGATGTAGGAAGATGCCCTTGAACCTGGAGATTTGGGACCCATGCGATGGGTACCACGCAGTATTACTTTAAAGGGTCTGCGTTTGCTCACCCAACCTCACCAAACTTCTCAGCCCCAAGAGTGTCCACCCTTATGTCTCATCCAGCTGTGGGTCTAGATATGGTCAATCCAGGTTGCATCACAGCCCCTGATCGCATTGTGTAAGAATTTCTCTCTCTTTCACTGTCTTTGTTTCATGGGTTTTTCAAAGTAATTTATTTTTATAATGGGGTTTAGCTGCTTTTCACTGCTGTGTTTATGCCGCTTTACACCCACTTGACACACTAACAGAGAGATATCAATACATAGGTTTTAAGATTATTACTAGTCAGATATATTCTTGTGCGGTGAATAGGGCGTGTTGAGTCCAGTTCTCTGAGCAAGGAGTAGGTCTTGTCTATTACATATTAGGTTTATGGAACGGTATCTGAGCTAATTTGAAACCCTTGTTTTATGTATCACCCCACCTCACCTTTCCCGTTAAGCAGCCATAGTGTGTTTTCTGCATGTGTGACTCTGTTCTGTTTTGTAATTCAGTTCAAGTGTAACGGTTTTTACATTCCCTCTATAAGTGATACCTTATGAGAAGTGTCCTTTTCTCTGTGACTTATTTCACTTAGAATCCTCGTACCTAAATCCACTCATCATGCTGCTACTAGCCTTATGACATTGATTTCATGGCTGAGTGATATTCCATTGTACATAAGGACCACAACTTCTTTATCCATTTTTCTCTTTCCTGGGATATTTAAGGTGGAATGAAGTGGAGGTCCTTGTCAACAGAGCAGCCCTCAACTTTGGGGTGCTTGTGTCTTGCTGATTTTTAATTTTCCCAATTTATACCCCCATGAGTGGAAGTGCCCTATGCTCTCTAAGCTGTGTTTTTTAGATGTTTCAGGACTCACCGTACACTTCTCCAGAGTGGCTGTTGCCAATTTACATCCCGCCCATCAGAGTAGCAAGGCTCCCATTTCTCCAAGGCCTGTCCTGCATTTCTGGTTTTGACACGTGTTTCAGCATGGCCCTTTTGACCGATGGGTAGCCGGTCTTCTTTGTAGCCCTGATTTGCCTTTCCAGGTTGCTTGGTTTGCCAAAAAGGGCATCTTTTTCAACGTTTTGCCACTTTTCATGTGCTTTAAAGGCGATTCGAATCTACCTCCTGAAATCTGTTTCCTGCAATTCTGCCTTGATTTCAAATCCTCTTCTTTGCCTTCCCTCAATATATCTGTGGACGAGAGTTATCATTTATAATTCTGCAGGTTTGTGAATTGCAGTGCCCTGAACCTCCATTTTACAACTCGCGTTTTTGGGAGCTGGCCGCAAAAGCGCAGGATCCCTTCAGGCCCTGTTCTGGTTCCGGGGGGCAGGCTGAGCCTGTGGTTAATTCTTCTTCCTGATGGGAAAATAGAGTGACCTGTGCCTGTCCCAACACCAAGAGCTAGTCTCTTATTGGTTCCCCGTCTTCCCGTTCATCCTCAGGACAAATTGCAACCTGTGCGGAACAGGAGATTAAAGGTGCTGATGCTCCAAGTAGGGAGATTGCTAGTAAGGCGGCTGGAATGGCGAACCCGGGCACAAGGAGATGAGAAATGAGGTGCGTTTTAGAAACCTTTCCCCATCACATGGTGTACCATCTTCTGGGTTTCTCATGCATGTTTTCGATGTAGGAAGATGCCCTTGAACCTGGAGATTTGGGACCCATGCGATGGGTACCACGCAGTATTACTTTAAAGGGTCTGTGTTTGCTCACCCAACCTCACCAAACTTCTCAGCCCCAAGAGTGTCCACCCTTATGTCTCATCCAGCTGTGGGTCTAGATATGGTCAATCCAGGTTGCATCACAGCCCCTGATCGCATTGTGTAAAAATTTCTCTCTCTTTCACTGTCTTTGTTTCATGGGTTTTTCAAAGTAATTTATTTTTATAATGGGGTTTAGCTGCTTTTCACTGCTGTGTTTATGCCGCTTTACACCCACTTGACACACTAACAGAGAGATATCAATACATAGGTTTTAAGATTATTACTAGTCAGATATATTCTCGTGCGGTGAATAGGGCGTGTTGAGTCCAGTTCTCTGAGCAAGGAGTAGGTCTTGTCTATTACATATTGGGTTTATGGAACGGTATCTGAGCTAATTTGAAACCCTTGTTTTATGTATCACCCTACCTCACCTTTCCCGTTAAGCAGCCATAGTGTGTTTTCTGCATGTGTGACTGTGTTCTGTTTTGTAATTCAGTTCAAGTGTAACGGTTTTTACATTCCCTCTATCAGTGATACCTTATGAGAAGTGTCCTTTGCTGTGTGACTTATTTCACTTAGAATCGTCGTACCTAAATCCACTCATCATGCTGCTACTAGCCTTATGACATTGATTTCATGGCTGAGTGATATTCCATTGTACATAAGGACCACAACTTCTTTATCCATTTTTCTCTTTCCTGGGATATTTAAGGTGGAATGAAGTGGAGGTCCTTGTCAACAGAGCAGCCCTCAACTTTGGGGTGCTTGTGTCTTGCTGATTTTTAATTTTCCCAATTTATACCCCCATGAGTGGAAGTGCCCTATGCTCTCTAAGCTGTGTTTTTTAGATGTTTCAGGACTCACCGTACACTTCTCCAGAGTGGCTGTTGCCAATTTACATCCCGCCCATCAGAGTAGCAAGGCTCCCATTTCTCCATGGCCTGTCCTGCATTTCTGATTTTGACACGTATTTCAGCATGGCCCTTTTGACCGATGGGTAGCGAGTCTTCTTTGTAGCCCTGATTTGCCTTTCCAGGTTGCTTGGTTGGCCAAAAAGGGCGTATGCGTTTTTTCCTGAATATATTCAGGAAAAAACGCATACGCCCTTTTTGGCCAAGGGCATCATTGTCAACGTTTTGCCGCTTTTCATGTGCTTTAAAGGCGATTCGAATCTACCTCCTGAAATCTGTTTCCTGCAATTCTGCCTTGATTTCAAATCCTCTTCTTTGCCTTCCCTCAATATATCTGTGGACGAGAGTTATCATTTATAACTCTGCAGGTTTGTGAATTGCACTGCCCTGAACCTCCATTTTACAACTCGCGTTTTTGGGAGCTGGCCGCAAAAGCGCAGGATCCCTTCAGGCCCTGTTCTGGTTCCGGGGGGCAGGCTGAGCCTGTGGTTAATTCTTCTTCCTGATGGGAAAATAGAGTGACCTGTGCCTGTCCCAACACCAAGAGCTAGTCTCTTATTGGTTCCCCGTCTTCCCGTTCATCCTCAGGACAAATTGCAACCTGTACAGAACAGGAGATTAAAGGTGCTGATGCTCCAAGTAGGGAGATTGCTAGTAAGGCGGCTGGAATGGCGAACCCGGGCACAAGGAGATGAGAAATGAGGTGCGTTTTAGAAACCTTTCCCCATCACATGGTGTACCATCTTCTGGGTTTCTCATGCATGTTTTCGATGTAGGAAGATGCCCTTGAACCTGGAGATTTGGGACCCATGCGATGGGTACCACGCAGTATTACTTTAAAGGGTCTGTGTTTGCTCACCCAACCTCACCAAACTTCTCAGCCCCAAGAGTGTCCACCCTTATGTCTCATCCAGGTGTGGGTCTAGATATGGTCAATCCAGGTTGCATCACAGCCCCTGATCGCATTTGTAAGAATTTCTCTCTCTTTCACTGTCTTTGTTTCATGGGTTTTTCAAAGTAATTTATTTTTATAATGGGGTTTAGCTGCTTTTCACTGCTGTGTTTATGCCGCTTTACACCCACTTGACACACTAACAGAGAGATATCAATACATAGGTTTTAAGATTATTACTAGTCAGATATATTCTTGTGCGGTGAATAGGGCGTGTTGAGTCCAGTTCTCTGAGCAAGGAGTAGGTCTTGTCTACTACATATTGGGTTTATGGAACGGTATCTGAGCTAATTTGATACCCTTGTTTTATGTATCACCCCACCTCACCTTTCCCGTTAAGCAGCCATAGTGTGTTTTCTGCATGTGTGACTCTGTTCTGTTTTGTAATTCAGTTCAAGTGTAACGGTTTTTACATTCCCTCTATCAGTGATACCTTATGAGAAGTGTCCTTTTCTGGGTGACTTATTTCACTTAGAATCGTCGTACCTAAATCCACTCATCATGCTGCTACTAGCCTTATGACATTGATTTCATGGCTGAGTGATATTCCATTGTACATAAGGACCACAACTTCTTTATCCATTTTTCTCTTTCCTGGGATATTTAAGGTGGAATGAAGTGGAGGTCCTTGTCAACAGAGCAGCCCTAAACTTTGGGGTGCTTGTGTCTTGCTGATTTTTCATTTTCGCAATTTATACCCCCATGAGTGGAAGTGCCCTATGCTCTCTAAGCTGTGTTTTTTAGATGTTTCAGGACTCACCGTACACTTCTCCAGAGTGGCTGTTGGCAATTTACATCCCGCCCATCAGTGTAGCAAGGCTCCCATTTCTCCATGGCCTGTCCTGCATTTCTGGTTTTGACAAGTTTTTCAGCATGGCCCTTTTGACCGATGGGTAGCGAGTCTTTTTGTAGCCCTGATTTGCCTTTCCAGGTTGCTTCGTTGGCCAAAAAGGGCGTATGCGTTTTTTCCTGAATATATTCAGGAAAAAACGCATACGCCCTTTTTGGCCAAGGGCATCATTGTCAACGTTTTGCCGCTTTTCATGTGCTTTAAAGGCGATTCTAATCTACCTCCTGAAATCTGTTTCCTGCAATTCTGCCTTGATTTCAAATCCTCTTCTTTGCCTTCCCTCAATATATCTGTGGACGAGAGTTATCATTTATAACTCTGCAGGATTGTGAATTGCAGTGCCCTGAAGCTCCATTTTACAACTCGCTTATTTGAGCACTGGCCGCAAAGGCAGAGGATGGCTTCAGGCCTTGTTCTGGTTCCAGGGGGCAGGCTGAGCCTGTGGTTAATTTTTCTTCCTGATTGTAAAATAGAGTGACCTGTGCCTGTCCCAAAACCAAGAGCTAGGCTCTCATTGGTTCCCCGTTTTCCCGTTCATCCTCAGGACAAATTGCAACCTGTACGGAACAGGAGGTTAAAGGTGCTGATGCTCCAAGTAGGGAGATTGCTAGTAAGGCGGCTGGAATGGCGAACCCGGGTACAAGGAGATGAGAAATGAGGTGCGTTTTAGAAACCTTTCCCCATCACATGGTGTACCATCTTCTGGGTTTCTCATGCATGTTTTCGATGTAGGAAGATGCCCTTGAACCTGGAGATTTGGGACCCATGCGATGGGTACCACGCAGTATTACTTTAAAGGGTCTGCGTTTGCTCACCCAACCTCACCAAACCTCTCAGCCCCAAGAGTGTCCACCCTTATGTCTCATCCAGCTGTGGGTCTAGATATGGTCAATCCAGGTTGCATCACAGCCCCTGATCGCATTGTGTAAGAATTTCTCTCTCTTTCACTGTCTTTGTTTCATGGGTTTTTCAAAGTAATTTATTTTTATACTGGGGTTTAGCTGCTTTTCACTGCTGTCTTTATGCTGCTTTACACCCACTTGACACACTAACAGAGAGATATCAATACATAGGTTTTAAGATTATTACTAGTCAGATATATTCTTGTGCGGTGAATAGGGCGTGTTGAGTCCAGTTCTCTGAGCAAGGAGTAGGTCTTGTCTATTACATATTGGGTTTATGGAACGATATCTGTGCTAATTTGAAACCCTTGTTTTATGTATCACCCCACCTCACCTTTCCCGTTAAGCAGCCATAGTGTGTTTTCTGCATGTGTGACTCTGTTCTGTTTTGTAATTCAGTTCAAGTGTAACGGTTTTTACATTCCCTCTATCAGTGATACCTTATGAGAAGTGTCCTTTTCTGTGTGACTTATTTCACTTAGAATCGTCGTACCTAAATCCACTCATCATGCTGCTACTAGCCTTATGACATTGATTTCATGGCTGAGTGATATTCCATTGTACATAAGGACCACAACTTCTTTATCCATTTTTCTCTTTCCTGGGATATTTAAGGTGGAATGAAGTGGAGGTCCTTGTCAACAGAGCAGCCCTCAACTTTGGGGTGCTTGTGTCTTGCTGATTTTTCATTTTCCCAATTTATACCCCCATGAGTGGAAGTGCCCTATGCTCTCTAAGCTGTGTTTTTTAGATGTTTCAGGACTCACCGTACACTTCTCCAGAGTGGCTGTTGCCAATTTACATCCCGCCCATCAGAGTAGCAAGGCTCCCATTTCTCCATGGCCTGTCCTGCATTTCTGGTTTTGACACGTTTTTCAGCATGGCCCTTTTGACCGATGGGTAGCCAGTCTTCTTTATAGCCCTGATTTGCCTTTCCAGGTTGCTTGGTTGGCCAAAAAGGGCGTATGCGTTTTTTCCTGAATATATTCAGGAAAAAACGCATACGCCCTTTTTGGCCAAGGGCATCTTTTTCAACGTTTTGCCGCTTTTCATGTGCTTTAAAGGCGATTCGAATCTACCTCCTGAAATCTGTTTCCTGCAATTCTGCCTTGATTTCAAATCCTCTTCGTTGCCTTCCCTCAATATATCTTTGGACGAGAGTTATCATTTATAACTCTGCAGGTTTGTGAATTGCACTGCCCTGAACCTCCATTTTACAACTCGTGTTTTTGGGAGCTGGCCGCAAAAGCGCAGGATCCCTTCAGGCCCTGTTCTGGTTCCGGGGGGCAGGCTGAGCCTGTGGTTAATTCTTCTTCCTGATGGGAAAATAGAGTGACCTGTGCCTGTCCCAACACCAAGAGCTAGTCTCTTATTGGTTCCCCGTCTTCCCGTTCATCCTCAGGACAAATTGCAACCTGTACAGAACAGGAGATTAAAGGTGCTGATGCTCCAAGTAGGGAGATTGCTAGTAAGGCGGCTGGAATGGCGAACCCGGGCACAAGGAGATGAGAAATGAGGTGCGTTTTAGAAACCTTTCCCCATCACATGGTGTACCATCTTCTGGGTTTCTCATGCATGTTTTCGATGTAGGAAGATGCCCTTGAACCTGGAGATTTGGGACCCATGCGATGGGTACCACGCAGTATTACTTTAAAGGGTCTGTGTTTGCTCACCCAACCTCACCAAACTTCTCAGCCCCAAGAGTGTCCACCCTTATGTCTCATCCAGCTGTGGGTCTAGATATGGTTAATCCAGGTTGCATCACAGCCCCTGATCGCATTGTGTAAGAATTTCTCTCTCTTTCACTGTCTTTGTTTCATGGGTTTTTCAAAGTAATTTATTTTTATAATGGGGTTTAGCTGCTTTTCACTGCTGTGTTTATGCCGCTTTACACCCACTTGACACACTAACAGAGAGATATCAATACATAGGTTTTAAGATTATTACTAGTCAGATATATTCTTGTGCGGTGAATAGGGCGTGTTGAGTCCAGTTCTCTGAGCAAGGAGTAGGTCTTGTCTATTACATATTGGCTTTATGGAACGGTATCTGAGCTAATTTGATACCCTTGTTTTATGTATCACCCCACCTCACCTTTCCCGTTAAGCAGCCATAGTGTGTTTTCTGCATGTGTGACTCTGTTCTGTTTTGTAATTCAGTTCAAGTGTAACGGTTTTTACATTCCCTCTATCAGTGATACCTTAGGAGAAGTGTCCTTTTCTGTTTGACTTTTTCACTTAGAATGGTCGTACCTAAATCCACTCATCATGCTGTTACTAGCCTTATGACATTGATTTCATGGCTGAGTGATATTCCATTGTACATAAGGACCACAAGTTCTTTATCCATTTTTCTCTTTCCTGGGATATTTAAGGTGGAATGAAGTGGAGGTCCTTGTCACCACAGCAGCCCTAAATTTGAGGTGCTTGTGTCTTGCTGATTTTTCATTTTCCCAATTTATACCCCCATGAGTGGAAGTGCCCTATGCTCTCTAAGCTGTGTTTTTTAGATGTTTCAGGACTCACCGTACACTTCTCCAGAGTGTCTGTTGGCAAATTACATCCCGCCCATCAGTGTAGCAAGGCTCCCATTTCTCCATGGCCTGTCCTGCATTTCTGATTTTGACACTTTTTTCAGCATTGCCCTTTTGACCGATGGGTAGCGAGTCTTCTTTGTAGCGCTGATTTGCCTTTCTAGGTTGCTCGGTTGGCCAAAAAGGGCGTATGCGTTTTTTCCTGAATATATTCAGGAAAAAACGCATACGCCCTTTTTGGCCAAGGGCATCATTGTCAACGTTTTGCCGCTTTTCATGTGCTTTAAAGGCGATTCGAATCTACCTCCTGAAATCTGTTTCGTGCAATTCTGCCTTGATTTCAAATCCTCTTCTTTGCCTTCCCTCAATATATTTGTGGACGAGAGTTATCATTTATAACTCTGCAGGTTTGTGAATTGCAGTGCCCTGAAGCTCCATTTTACAACTCGCTGTTTTGAGCACTGGCCGCAAAAGCACAGGATGGCTTCAGGCCCTGTTCTGGTTCCAGGGGGAAGGCTGAGCCTGTGGTTAATTCTTCTTCCTGATTTTAAAATAGAGTGACCTGTGCCTGTCCCAAAACCAAGAGCTAGGCTCTCATTGGTTCCCCGTCTTCCCGTTCATCCTCAGGACAAATTGCAACCTGTACGGAAAAGGAGGTTAAAGGTGCTGATGCTCCAAATAGGGAGATTGCTAGTAAAGCATCTGGAATGGCGAACCCCGGCACAAGGAGATGAGAAATGAGGTGCGTTTTAGAAACCTTTCCCCATCACACGGTGTACCATCTTCTGGGTTTCTCATGCATGTTTTTGATGTAGGAAGATGCCCTTGAACCTGGAGATTTGGGACCCATGGGACGGGTACCACGCAGTATTACTTTAAAGGGTCTGCGTTTCCTCACCCTACCTCACCAAACCTCTCAGCCCCAAGAGTGTCCACCCTTATGTCTCATCCAGCTGTGCGTCTAGATATGGTCAATCCAGGTTGCATCACAGCCCCTGAACGCATTGTGTAAGAATTTCTCTCTCTTTCACTGTGTTTGTTTCATGGGTTTTTCAAAGTAATTTATTTTTATAATGGGGTTTAGCTGCTTTTCACTGCTGTGTTTATGCCGCTTTACACCCACTTGACACACTAACAGAGAGATATCAATACATAGATTTTAAGCTTATTACTAGTCAGATATATTCTTGTGCGGTGAATAGGGCGTGTTGAGTCCAGTTCTCTGAGCAAGGAGTAGGTCTTGTCTATTACATATTGGGTTTATGGAACGGTATCTGAGCTAATTTGATACCCTTGTTTTATGTATCACCCCACCTCACCTTTCCCGTTAAGCAGCCATAGTGTGTTTTCTGTATGTGTGACTCTGTTCTGTTTTGTAATTCAGTTCAAGTGTAACGGTTTTTACATTCCCTCTATCAGTGATACCTTATGAGAAGTGTCCTTTTCTGTGTGACTTATTTCACTTAGAATCGTCGTACCTAAATCCACTCATCATGCTGCTACTAGCCTTATGACATTGATTTCATGGCTGAGTGATATTCCATTGTACATAAGGACCACAACTTCTTTATCCATTTTTCTCTTTCCTGGGATATTTAAGGTGGAATGCAGTGGAGGTCCTTGTCAACAGAGCAGCCCTAAACTTTGGGGTGCTTGTGTCTTGCTGATTTTTAATTTTCCCAATTTATACCCCCATGAGTGGAAGTGCCCTATGCTCTCTAAGCTGTGTTTTTTAGATGTTTCAGGACTCACCGTACACTTCTCCAGAGTGGCTGTTGGCAATTTACATCCCGCCCATCAGTGTAGCAAGGCTCCCATTTCTCCATGGCCTGTCCTGCATTTCTGGTTTTGACAAGTTTTTCAGCATGGCCCTTTTGACCGATGGGTAGCGAGTCTTCTTTGTAGCCCTGATTTGCCTTTCCAGGTTGCTTGGTTGGCCAAAAAGGGCGTATGCGTTTTTTCCTGAATATATTCAGGAAAAAACGCATACGCCCTTTTTGGCCAAGGGCATCATTGTCAACGTTTTGCCGCTTTTCATGTGCTTTAAAGGCGATTCTAATCTACCTCCTGAAATCTGTTTCCTGCAATTCTGCCTTGATTTCAAATCCTCTTCTTTGCCTTCCCTCAATATATCTGTGGACGAGAGTTATCATTTATAACTCTGCAGGTTTGTGAATTGCAGTGCCCTGAAGCTCCATTTTACAACTCGCCTATTTGAGCACTGGCCGCAAAAGCAGAGGATGGCTTCAGGCCTTGTTCTGGTTCCAGGGGGCAGGCTGAGCCTGTGGTTAATTTTTCTTCCTGATTGTAAAATAGAGTGACCTGTGCCTGTCCCAAAACCAAGAGCTAGGCTCTCATTGGTTCCCCGTTTTCCCGTTCATCCTCAGGACAAATTGCAACCTGTACGGAACAGGAGGTTAAAGGTGCTGATGCTCCAAGTAGGGAGATTGCTAGTAAGGTGGCTGGAATGGCGAACCCGGGCACAAGGAGATGAGAAATGAGGTGCGTTTTAGAAACCTTTCCCCATCACATGGTGTACCATCTTCTGGGTTTCTCATGCTTGTTTTCGATGTAGGAAGATGCCCTTGAACCTGGATATTTGGGACCCATGCGATGGGTACCACGCAGTATTACTTTAAAGGGTCTGTGTTTGCTCACCCAACCTCACCAAACTTCTCAGCCCCAAGAGTGTCCACCCTTATGTCTCATCCAGCTGTGGGTCTAGATATGGTCAATCCAGGTTGCATCACAGCCCCTGATCGCATTGTGTAAAAATTTCTCTCTCTTTCACTGTCTTTGTTTCATGGGTTTTTCAAAGTAATTTATTTTTATAATGGGGTTTAGCTGCTTTTCACTGCTGTCTTTATGCCGCTTTACACCCACTTGACACACTAACAGAGAGATATCAATACATAGGTTTTAAGATTATTACTAGTCAGATATATTCTTGTGCGGTGAATAGGGCGTCTTGAGTCCAGTTCTCTGAGCAAGGAGTAGGTCTTGTCTACTACATATTGGGTTTATGGAACGGTATCTGAGCAAATTTGAAACCCTTGTTTTATGTATCACCCCACCTCACCTTTCCCGTTAAGCAGCCATAGTGTGTTTTCTGCATGTGTGACTCTGTTCTGTTTTGTAATTCAGTTCAAGTGTAACGGTTTTTACATTCCCTCTATAAATGATACCTTATGAGAAGTGTCCCTTTCTGTGTGACTTATTTCACTTAGAATCGTCGTACCTAAATCCACTCATCATGCTGCTACTAGCCTTATGACATTGATTTCATGGCTGAGTGATATCCATTGTACATAAGGACCACAACTTCTTTACCCATTTTTCTCTTTCCTGGGATATTTAAGGTGGAATGAAGTGGAGGTCCTGGTCAACAGAGCAGCACTAAACTTTGGGGTGCTTGTGTCTTGCTGATTTTTAATTTTCCCAATTTATACCCCCATGAGTGGAAGTGCCCTATGCTCTCTAAGCTGTGTTTTTTAGATGTTTCAGGACTCACCGTAGACTTCTCCAGAGTGTCTGTTGGCAATTTACATCCTGCCCATCAGTGTAGCAAGGCTCCCATTTCTCCATGGCCTGTCCTGCATTTCTGGTTTTGACACTTTTTTCAGCATGGCCCTTTTGACCGATGGGTAGCGAGTCTTCTTTGTAGCACTGATTTGCCTTCCCAGGTTGCTTGGTTGGCCAAAAAGGGCGTATGCGTTTTTTCCTGAATATATTCAGGAAAAAACGCATACGCCCTTTTTGGCCAAGGGCATCATTGTCAACGTTTTGCCGCTTTTCATGTCCTTTAAAGGCGATTCGAATCTACCTCTTGAAATCTGTTTCCTGCAATACTGCCTTGATTTCAAATCCTCTTCTTTGCCTTCCCTCAATATATTTGTGGACGAGAGTTATACTTTATAACTCTGCAGGTTTGTGAATTGCAGTGCCCTGAAGCTCCATTTTACAACTCGCTTTTTTGAGCACTGGCCGCAAAAGCGCAGGATGGCTTCAGGCCCTGTTCTGGTTCCGGGGGGCAGGCTGAGCCTGTGGTTAATTCTTCTTCCTGATGGGAAAATAGAGTGACCTGTGCCTGTCCCAAAACCAAGAGCTAGTCTCTGATTGGTTCCCCGTCTTCCCGTTCATCCTCAGGACAAATTGCAACCTGTACGGAACAGGAGGTTAAAGGTGCTAATGCGCCAAGTAGGTACATTGCTCGTAAAGCATCTGGAATGGCGAACCCAGGCACAAGGAGATGAGAAATGAGGTGCATTTTAGAAACCTTTCCCCATCACACGGTGTACCATCTTCTGGGTTTCTCATGCATGTTTTCGATGTAGGAAGATGCCCTTGAACCTGGAGATTTGGGACCCATGGGACGGGTACCACGCAGTATTACTTTAAAGGGTCTGCGTTTCCTCACCCTACCTCACCAAACCTCTCAGCACCAAGAGTGTCCACCCTTATGTCTCATCCAGCTGTGCATCTAGATATGGTCAATCCAAGTTGCATCACAGCCCCTGAAAGCATTGTGTAAGAATTTCTCTCTCTTTCACTGTCTTTGTTTCATGGGTGTTTCAAAGTAATTTATTTTTATAATGGGGTTTAGCTGCTTTTCACGGCTGTGTTTATGCCGCTTTACACCCACTTGACACACTAACAGAGAGATATCAATACATAGGTTTTAAGATTATTACTAGTCAGATATATTCTTGTGCGGTGAATAGGGCGTGTTGAGTCCAGTTCTCTGAGCAAGGAGTAGGTCTTGTCTATTACATATTGGGTTTCTGGAACGGTATCTGAGCAAATTTGAAACCCTTGTTTTATGTATCACCCCACCTCACCTTTCCCGTTAAGCAGCCATAGTGTGTTTTCTGCATGTGTGACTCTGTTCTGTTTTGTAATTCAGTTCAAGTGTAACGGTTTTTACATTCCCTCTATCAGTGATACCTTATGAGAAGTGTCCTTTTCTGTGTGACTTATTTCACTTAGAATCGTCGTACCTAAATCCACTCATCATGCTGCTACTAGCCTTATGACATTGATTTCATGGCTGAGTGATATTCCATTGTACATAAGGACCACAACTTCTTTATCCATTTTTCTCTTTCCTGGGATATTTAAGTTGGAATGAAGTGGAGGTCCTTGTCAACAGAGCAGCCCTAAACTTTGGGGTGCTTGTGTCTTGCTGATTTTTAAATTTCCCAATTTATACCCCCATGAGTGGAAGTGCCCTATGCTCTCTAAGCTGTGTTTTTTAGACGTTTCAGGACACACCGTACACTTCTCCAGAGTGGTTGTTGGCAATTTACATCCCGCCCATCAGTGTAGCAAGGCTCCCATTTCTCCATGGCCTGTCATGCATTTCTGGTTTTGACACGTTTTTCAGCATGGCCCTTTTGACCGATGGGAAGCGAGACTTCTTTGTAGCGCTGATTTGCTTTTCCAGGTTGCTTGGTTGGCCAAAAAGGGCGTATGCGTTTTTTTCTGAATATATTCAGGAAAAAACGCATACGCCCTTTTTGGCCAAGGGCATCATTGTCAACATTTTGCCGCTTTTCATGTGCTTTAAAGGCGATTCGAATCTACCTCCTGAAATCTGTTTCCTGCAATTCTGCCTTGATTTCAAATCCTCTTCTTTGCCTTCCCTCAATATATTTGTGGACGAGAGTTATCATTTATAACTCTGCAGGTTTGTGAATTGCAGTGCCCTGAAGCTCCATTTTACAACTCGCTTTTTTGGGAGCTGGCCGCAAAAGCGCATGATGGTTTCACGCCCTGTTCTGGTTCCGGGGGGCAGGCTGAGCCTGTGGTTAATTCTTCTTCCTGATGGGAAAATAGAGTGACCTGTGCCTGTGTCCACACCAAGAGCTAGTCTCTCATTGGTTCCCCGTCTTCCCGTTCATCCTCAGGACAAATTGCAACCTGTATGGAACAGGAGGTTAAAGGTGCTGATGCTCCAAGTAGGGAGCTTGCTAGTAAAGCGGCTGGAATGGCGAACCCGGGCACAAGGAGATGAGAAATAAGGTGCGTTTTAGAAACCTTTCCCCATCACACGGTGTACCATCTTCTGGGTTACTCATGCATGTTTTCGATGTAGGAAGATGCCCTTGAACCTGGAGATTTGGGACCCATGCGATGGGTACCACGCAGTATTACTTTAAAGGGTCTGCATTTGCTCACCCAACCTCACCAAACCTCTCAGCCCCAAGAGTGTCCACCCTTATGTCTCATCCAGCTGTGGGTCTAGATATGGTCAATCCAGGTTGCAAAACAGCCCCTGATCGCATTGTGTAAGAATTTCTCTCTCTTTCACTGTCTTTGTTTCATGGGTGTTTCAAAGTAATTTATTTTTATAATGGGGTTTACCTGCTTTTCACTGCTGTGTTTATGCCGCTTTACACCCACTTGACACACTAACAGAGAGATATCAATACATAGCTTTTAAGATTTTTACTAGTCACATATATTCTTGTGCGGTGAATAGGGCGTGTTGAGTCCAGTTCTCTGAGCAAGGAGTAGGTCTTGTCTATTACATATTGGGTTTCTGGAACGGTATCTGAGCTAATTTGAAACCCTTGTTTTATGTATCACCCCACCTCACCTTTCACGTTAAGCAGCCATAGTGTGTTTTCTGCATGTGTGGCTCTGTTCTGTTTTGTAATTCAGTTCAAGTGTAACGGAATTTACATTCCCTCTATAAGTGATACCTTATGAGAAGTGTCCTTTGCTGTGTGACTTATTTCACTTAGAATCGTCGTACCTAAATCCACTCATCATGCTGCTACTAGCCTTATGACATTGATTTCATGGCTGAGTGATATTCCATTGTACATAAGGACCACAACTTCTTTATCCATTTTTCTCTTTCCTGGGATATTTAAGTTGGAATGAAGTGGAGGTCCTTGTCAACAGAGCAGCCCTAAACTTTGGGGTGCTTGTGTCTTGCTGATTTTTAAATTTCCCAATTTATACCCCCATGAGTGGAAGTGCCCTATGCTCTCTAAGCTGTGTTTTTTAGATGTTTCAGGACTCACCGTACACTTCTCCAGAGTGGCTGTTGCTAATTTACATCCCGCCCATCAGAGTAGCAAGGCTCCCATTTCTCCATGGCCTGTCCTGCATTTCTGGTTTTGACACGTTTTTCAGCATGGCCCTTTTGACCGATGGGTAGCGAGTCTTCTTTGTAGCCCTGATTTGCCTTTCCAGGTTGCTTGGTTGGCCAAAAAGGGCGTATGCGTTTTTTCCTGAATATATTCAGGAAAAAACGCATACGCACTTTTTGGCCAAGGGCATCTTTTTCAACGTTTTGCCGCATTTCATGTGCTTTAAAGGCGATTCGAATCTACCTCCTGAAATCTGTTTCCTGCAATTCTGCCTTGATTTCAAATCCTCTTCTTTGCCTTCCCTCAATATATCTGTGGACGAGAGTTATCATTTATAACTCTGCAGGTTTGTGAATTGCAGTGCCCTGAACCTCCATTTTAAAACTCGCGTTTTTGGGAGCTGGCCGCAAAAGCGCAGGATGGCTTCAGGCCCTGTTCTGGTTCCGGGGGGCAGGCTGAGCCTGTGGTTAATTCTTCTTCCTGATGGGAAAATAGAGTGACCTGTGCCTGTGTCCACACCAAGAGCTAGTCTCTCATTGGTTCCCCGTCTTCCCGTTCATCCTCAGGACAAATTGCAACCTGTCCGGAACAGGAGGTTAAAGGTGCTGATGCTCCAAGTAGGGAGATTGCTAGTAAAGGGGCTGGAATGGGGAACCCGGGCACAAGGAGATGAGAAATGAGGTGCGTTTTAGAAACCTTTCCCCATCACACGGTGTACCATCCTCCAGAATTCTCATGTATGTTTTCGATGTAGGAAGATGCCCTTGAACCTGAAGATTTGGGACCCATGGGACGGGTACCACGCAGTATTACTTTAAAGGGTTGGCGTTTGCTCACCCTACCTCACCAAACCTCTCAGCCCCAAGAGTTTCCACCCTTATGTCTCATCCAGCTATGTGTCTAGATATGGTCAATCCAAGTTGCATCACAGCCCCTGAAAGCATTGTGTAAGAATTTCTCTCTCTTTCACTGTCTTTGTTTCATGGGTGTTTCAAAGTAATTTATTTTTATAATGGGGTTTAGCTGCTTTTCACGGCTGTGTTTATGCCGCTTTACACCCACTTGACACACTAACAGAGAGATATCAATACATAGGTTTTAAGATTATTACTAGTCAGATATATTCTTGTGCGGTGAATAGGGCGTGTTGAGTCCAGTTCTCTGAGCAAGGAGTAGGTCTTGTCTATTACATATTGGGTTTCTGGAACGGTATCTGAGCAAATTTGAAACCCTTGTTTTATGTATCACCCCACCTCACCTTTCCCGTTAAGCAGCCATAGTGTGTTTTCTGCATGTGTGACTCTGTTCTGTTTTGTAATTCAGTTCAAGTGTAACGGTTTTTACATTCCCTCTATCAGTGATACCTTATGAGAAGTGTCCTTTTCTGTGTGACTTATTTCACTTAGAATCGTCGTACCTAAATCCACTCATCATGCTGCTACTAGCCTTATGACATTGATTTCATGGCTGAGTGATATTCCATTGTACATAAGGACCACAACTTCTTTATCCATTTTTCTCTTTCCTGGGATATTTAAGTTGGAATGAAGTGGAGGTCCTTGTCAACAGAGCAGCCCTAAACTTTGGGGTGCTTGTGTCTTGCTGATTTTTAAATTTCCCAATTTATACCCCCATGAGTGGAAGTGCCCTATGCTCTCTAAGCTGTGTTTTTTAGATGTTTCAGGACACACCGTACACTTCTCCAGAGTGGTTGTTGGCAATTTACATCCCGCCCATCAGTGTAGCAAGGCTCCCATTTCTCCATGGCCTGTCATGCATTTCTGGTTTTGACACGTTTTTCAGCATGGCCCTTTTGACCGATGGGAAGCGAGACTTCTTTGTAGCGCTGATTTGCCTTTCTAGGTTGCTCGGTTGGCCAAAAAGGGCGTATGCGTTTTTTCCTGAATATATTCAGGAAAAAACGCATACGCCCTTTTTGGCCAAGGGCATCATTGTCAACGTTTTGCCGCTTTTCATGTGCTTTAAAGGCGATTCGAATCTACCTCCTGAAATCTGTTTCGTGCAATTCTGCCTTGATTTCAAATCCTCTTCTTTGCCTTCCCTCAATATATTTGTGGACGAGAGTTATCATTTATAACTCTGCAGGTTTGTGAATTGCAGTGCCCTGAAGCTCCATTTTACAACTCGCTGTTTTGAGCACTGGCCGCAAAAGCACAGGATGGCTTCAGGCCCTGTTCTGGTTCCAGGGGGAAGGCTGAGCCTGTGGTTAATTCTTCTTCCTGATTTTAAAATAGAGTGACCTGTGCCTGTCCCAAAACCAAGAGCTAGGCTCTCATTGGTTCCCCGTCTTCCCGTTCATCCTCAGGACAAATTGCAACCTGTACGGAAAAGGAGGTTAAAGGTGCTGATGCTCCAAATAGGGAGATTGCTAGTAAAGCATCTGGAATGGCGAACCCCGGCACAAGGAGATGAGAAATGAGGTGCGTTTTAGAAACCTTTCCCCATCACACGGTGTACCATCTTCTGGGTTTCTCATGCATGTTTTTGATGTAGGAAGATGCCCTTGAACCTGGAGATTTGGGACCCATGGGACGGGTACCACGCAGTATTACTTTAAAGGGTCTGCGTTTCCTCACCCTACCTCACCAAACCTCTCAGCCCCAAGAGTGTCCACCCTTATGTCTCATCCAGCTGTGCGTCTAGATATGGTCAATCCAGGTTGCATCACAGCCCCTGAACGCATTGTGTAAGAATTTCTCTCTCTTTCACTGTGTTTGTTTCATGGGTTTTTCAAAGTAATTTATTTTTATAATGGGGTTTAGCTGCTTTTCACTGCTGTGTTTATGCCGCTTTACACCCACTTGACACACTAACAGAGAGATATCAATACATAGATTTTAAGCTTATTACTAGTCAGATATATTCTTGTGCGGTGAATAGGGCGTGTTGAGTCCAGTTCTCTGAGCAAGGAGTAGGTCTTGTCTATTACATATTGGGTTTATGGAACGGTATCTGAGCTAATTTGATACCCTTGTTTTATGTATCAGCCAACCTCACCTTTCCCGTTAAGCAGCCATAGTGTGTTTTCTGTATGTGTGACTCTGTTCTGTTTTGTAATTCAGTTCAAGTGTAACGGTTTTTACATTCCCTCTATCAGTGATACCTTATGAGAAGTGTCCTTTTCTGTGTGACTTATTTCACTTAGAATCGTCGTACCTAAATCCACTCATCATGCTGCTACTAGCCTTATGACATTGATTTCATGGCTGAGTGATATTCCATTGTACATAAGGACCACAACTTCTTTATCCATTTTTCTCTTTCCTGGGATATTTAAGGTGGAATGCAGTGGAGGTCCTTGTCAACAGAGCAGCCCTAAACTTTGGGGTGCTTGTGTCTTGCTGATTTTTAATTTTCCCAATTTATACCCCCATGAGTGGAAGTGCCCTATGCTCTCTAAGCTGTGTTTTTTAGATGTTTCAGGACTCACCGTACACTTCTCCAGAGTGGCTGTTGGCAATTTACATCCCGCCCATCAGTGTAGCAAGGCTCCCATTTCTCCATGGCCTGTCCTGCATTTCTGGTTTTGACAAGTTTTTCAGCATGGCCCTTTTGACCGATGGGTAGCGAGTCTTCTTTGTAGCCCTGATTTGCCTTTCCAGGTTGCTTGGTTGGCCAAAAAGGGCGTATGCGTTTTTTCCTGAATATATTCAGGAAAAAACGCATACGCCCTTTTTGGCCAAGGGCATCATTGTCAACGTTTTGCCGCTTTTCATGTGCTTTAAAGGCGATTCTAATCTACCTCCTGAAATCTGTTTCCTGCAATTCTGCCTTGATTTCAAATCCTCTTCTTTGCCTTCCCTCAATATATCTGTGGACGAGAGTTATCATTTATAACTCTGCAGGTTTGTGAATTGCAGTGCCCTGAAGCTCCATTTTACAACTCGCCTATTTGAGCACTGGCCGCAAAAGCAGAGGATGGCTTCAGGCCTTGTTCTGGTTCCAGGGGGCAGGCTGAGCCTGTGGTTAATTTTTCTTCCTGATTGTAAAATAGAGTGACCTGTGCCTGTCCCAAAACCAAGAGCTAGGCTCTCATTGGTTCCCCGTTTTCCCGTTCATCCTCAGGACAAATTGCAACCTGTACGGAACAGGAGGTTAAAGGTGCTGATGCTCCAAGTAGGGAGATTGCTAGTAAGGTGGCTGGAATGGCGAACCCGGGCACAAGGAGATGAGAAATGAGGTGCGTTTTAGAAACCTTTCCCCATCACATGGTGTACCATCTTCTGGGTTTCTCATGCTTGTTTTCGATGTAGGAAGATGCCCTTGAACCTGGATATTTGGGACCCATGCGATGGGTACCACGCAGTATTACTTTAAAGGGTCTGTGTTTGCTCACCCAACCTCACCAAACTTCTCAGCCCCAAGAGTGTCCACCCTTATGTCTCATCCAGCTGTGGGTCTAGATATGGTCAATCCAGGTTGCATCACAGCCCCTGATCGCATTGTGTAAAAATTTCTCTCTCTTTCACTGTCTTTGTTTCATGGGTTTTTCAAAGTAATTTATTTTTATAATGGGGTTTAGCTGCTTTTCACTGCTGTCTTTATGCCGCTTTACACCCACTTGACACACTAACAGAGAGATATCAATACATAGGTTTTAAGATTATTACTAGTCAGATATATTCTTGTGCGGTGAATAGGGCGTCTTGAGTCCAGTTCTCTGAGCAAGGAGTAGGTCTTGTCTACTACATATTGGGTTTATGGAACGGTATCTGAGCAAATTTGAAACCCTTGTTTTATGTATCACCCCACCTCACCTTTCCCGTTAAGCAGCCATAGTGTGTTTTCTGCATGTGTGACTCTGTTCTGTTTTGTAATTCAGTTCAAGTGTAACGGTTTTTACATTCCCTCTATAAATGATACCTTATGAGAAGTGTCCCTTTCTGTGTGACTTATTTCACTTAGAATCGTCGTACCTAAATCCACTCATCATGCTGCTACTAGCCTTATGACATTGATTTCATGGCTGAGTGATATCCATTGTACATAAGGACCACAACTTCTTTACCCATTTTTCTCTTTCCTGGGATATTTAAGGTGGAATGAAGTGGAGGTCCTGGTCAACAGAGCAGCACTAAACTTTGGGGTGCTTGTGTCTTGCTGATTTTTAATTTTCCCAATTTATACCCCCATGAGTGGAAGTGCCCTATGCTCTCTAAGCTGTGTTTTTTAGATGTTTCAGGACTCACCGTAGACTTCTCCAGAGTGTCTGTTGGCAATTTACATCCTGCCCATCAGTGTAGCAAGGCTCCCATTTCTCCATGGCCTGTCCTGCATTTCTGGTTTTGACACTTTTTTCAGCATGGCCCTTTTGACCGATGGGTAGCGAGTCTTCTTTGTAGCACTGATTTGCCTTCCCAGGTTGCTTGGTTGGCCAAAAAGGGCGTATGCGTTTTTTCCTGAATATATTCAGGAAAAAACGCATACGCCCTTTTTGGCCAAGGGCATCATTGTCAACGTTTTGCCGCTTTTCATGTCCTTTAAAGGCGATTCGAATCTACCTCTTGAAATCTGTTTCCTGCAATACTGCCTTGATTTCAAATCCTCTTCTTTGCCTTCCCTCAATATATTTGTGGACGAGAGTTATACTTTATAACTCTGCAGGTTTGTGAATTGCAGTGCCCTGAAGCTCCATTTTACAACTCGCTTTTTTGAGCACTGGCCGCAAAAGCGCAGGATGGCTTCAGGCCCTGTTCTGGTTCCGGGGGGCAGGCTGAGCCTGTGGTTAATTCTTCTTCCTGATGGGAAAATAGAGTGACCTGTGCCTGTCCCAAAACCAAGAGCTAGTCTCTGATTGGTTCCCCGTCTTCCCGTTCATCCTCAGGACAAATTGCAACCTGTACGGAACAGGAGGTTAAAGGTGCTAATGCGCCATGTAGGTACATTGCTCGTAAAGCATCTGGAATGGCGAACCCAGGCACAAGGAGATGAGAAATGAGGTGCATTTTAGAAACCTTTCCCCATCACACGGTGTACCATCTTCTGGGTTTCTCATGCATGTTTTCGATGTAGGAAGATGCCCTTGAACCTGGAGATTTGGGACCCATGGGACGGGTACCACGCAGTATTACTTTAAAGGGTCTGCGTTTCCTCACCCTACCTAACCAAACCTCTCAGCACCAAGAGTGTCCACCCTTATGTCTCATCCAGCTGTGCATCTAGATATGGTCAATCCAAGTTGCATCACAGCCCCTGAAAGCATTGTGTAAGAATTTCTCTCTCTTTCACTGTCTTTGTTTCATGGGTGTTTCAAAGTAATTTATTTTTATAATGGGGTTTAGCTGCTTTTCACGGCTGTGTTTATGCCGCTTTACACCCACTTGACACACTAACAGAGAGATATCAATACATAGGTTTTAAGATTATTACTAGTCAGATATATTCTTGTGCGGTGAATAGGGCGTGTTGAGTCCAGTTCTCTGAGCAAGGAGTAGGTCTTGTCTATTACATATTGGGTTTCTGGAACGGTATCTGAGCAAATTTGAAACCCTTGTTTTATGTATCACCCCACCTCACCTTTCCCGTTAAGCAGCCATAGTGTGTTTTCTGCATGTGTGATTCTGTTCTGTTTTGTAATTCAGTTCAAGTGTAACAGTTTTTACATTCCCTCTATAAGTGATACCTTATGAGAAGTGTCCTTTTCTGTGTGACTTATTTCACTTAGAATCGTCGTACCTAAATCCACTCATCATGCTGCTACTAGCCTTATGACATTGATTTCATGGCTGAGTGATATTCCATTGTACATAAGGACCACAACTTCTTTATCCATTTTTCTCTTTCCTGGGATATTTAAGTTGGAATGAAGTGGAGGTCCTTGTCAACAGAGCAGCCCTAAACTTTGGGGTGCTTGTGTCTTGCTGATTTTTAAATTTCCCAATTTATACCCCCATGAGTGGAAGTGCCCTATGCTCTCTAAGCTGTGTTTTTTAGATGTTTCAGGACACACCGTACACTTCTCCAGAGTGGTTGTTGGCAATTTACATCCCGCCCATCAGTGTAGCAAGGCTCCCATTTCTCCATGGCCTGTCATGCATTTCTGGTTTTGACACGTTTTTCAGCATGGCCCTTTTGACCGATGGGAAGCGAGACTTCTTTGTAGCGCTGATTTGCTTTTCCAGGTTGCTTGGTTGGCCAAAAAGGGCGTATGCGTTTTTTTCTGAATATATTCAGGAAAAAACGCATACGCCCTTTTTGGCCAAGGGCATCATTGTCAACATTTTGCCGCTTTTCATGTGCTTTAAAGGCGATTCGAATCTACCTCCTGAAATCTATTTCCTGCAATTCTGCCTTGATTTCAAATCCTCTTCTTTGCCTTCCCTCAATATATTTGTGGACGAGAGTTATCATTTATAACTCTGCAGGTTTGTGAATTGCAGTGCCCTGAAGCTCCATTTTACAACTCGCTTTTTTGGGAGCTGGCCGCAAAAGCGCATGATGGTTTCACGCCCTGTTCTGGTTCCGGGGGGCAGGCTGAGCCTGTGGTTAATTCTTCTTCCTGATGGGAAAATAGAGTGACCTGTGCCTGTGTCCACACCAAGAGCTAGTCTCTCATTGGTTCCCCGTCTTCCCGTTCATCCTCAGGACAAATTGCAACCTGTATGGAACAGGAGGTTAAAGGTGCTGATGCTCCAAGTAGGGAGCTTGCTAGTAAAGCGGCTGGAATGGCGAACCCGGGCACAAGGAGATGAGAAATAAGGTGCGTTTTAGAAACCTTTCCCCATCACACGGTGTACCATCTTCTGGGTTACTCATGCATGTTTTCGATGTAGGAAGATGCCCTTGAACCTGGAGATTTGGGACCCATGCGATGGGTACCACGCAGTATTACTTTAAAGGGTCTGCATTTGCTCACCCAACCTCACCAAACCTCTCAGCCCCAAGAGTGTCCACCCTTATGTCTCATCCAGCTGTGGGTCTAGATATGGTCAATCCAGGTTGCAAAACAGCCCCTGATCGCATTGTGTAAGAATTTCTCTCTCTTTCACTGTCTTTGTTTCATGGGTGTTTCAAAGTAATTTATTTTTATAATGGGGTTTAGCTGCTTTTCACTGCTGTGTTTATGCCGCTTTACACCCACTTGACACACTAACAGAGAGATATCAATACATAGCTTTTAAGATTTTTACTAGTCACATATATTCTTGTGCGGTGAATAGGGCGTGTTGAGTCCAGTTCTCTGAGCAAGGAGTAGGTCTTGTCTATTACATATTGGGTTTCTGGAACGGTATCTGAGCTAATTTGAAACCCTTGTTTTATGTATCACCCCACCTCACCTTTCACGTTAAGCAGCCATAGTGTGTTTTCTGCATGTGTGGCTCTGTTCTGTTTTGTAATTCAGTTCAAGTGTAACGGAATTTACATTCCCTCTATAAGTGATACCTTATGAGAAGTGTCCTTTGCTGTGTGACTTATTTCACTTAGAATCGTCGTACCTAAATCCACTCATCATGCTGCTACTAGCCTTATGACATTGATTTCATGGCTGAGTGATATTCCATTGTACATAAGGACCACAACTTCTTTATCCATTTTTCTCTTTCCTGGGATATTTAAGTTGGAATGAAGTGGAGGTCCTTGTCAACAGAGCAGCCCTAAACTTTGGGGTGCTTGTGTCTTGCTGATTTTTAAATTTCCCAATTTATACCCCCATGAGTGGAAGTGCCCTATGCTCTCTAAGCTGTGTTTTTTAGATGTTTCAGGACTCACCGTACACTTCTCCAGAGTGGCTGTTGCTAATTTACATCCCGCCCATCAGAGTAGCAAGGCTCCCATTTCTCCATGGCCTGTCCTGCATTTCTGGTTTTGACACGTTTTTCAGCATGGCCCTTTTGACCGATGGGTAGCGAGTCTTCTTTGTAGCCCTGATTTGCCTTTCCAGGTTGCTTGGTTGGCCAAAAAGGGCGTATGCGTTTTTTCCTGAATATATTCAGGAAAAAACGCATACGCACTTTTTGGCCAAGGGCATCTTTTTCAACGTTTTGCCGCATTTCATGTGCTTTAAAGGCGATTCGAATCTACCTCCTGAAATCTGTTTCCTGCAATTCTGCCTTGATTTCAAATCCTCTTCTTTGCCTTCCCTCAATATATCTGTGGACGAGAGTTATCATTTATAACTCTGCAGGTTTGTGAATTGCAGTGCCCTGAACCTCCATTTTAAAACTCGCGTTTTTGGGAGCTGGCCGCAAAAGCGCAGGATGGCTTCAGGCCCTGTTCTGGTTCCGGGGGGCAGGCTGAGCCTGTGGTTAATTCTTCTTCCTGATGGGAAAATAGAGTGACCTGTGCCTGTGTCCACACCAAGAGCTAGTCTCTCATTGGTTCCCCGTCTTCCCGTTCATCCTCAGGACAAATTGCAACCTGTCCGGAACAGGAGGTTAAAGGTGCTGATGCTCCAAGTAGGGAGATTGCTAGTAAAGGGGCTGGAATGGGGAACCCGGGCACAAGGAGATGAGAAATGAGGTGCGTTTTAGAAACCTTTCCCCATCACACGGTGTACCATCCTCCAGAATTCTCATGTATGTTTTCGATGTAGGAAGATGCCCTTGAACCTGAAGATTTGGGACCCATGGGACGGGTACCACGCAGTATTACTTTAAAGGGTTGGCGTTTGCTCACCCTACCTCACCAAACCTCTCAGCCCCAAGAGTTTCCACCCTTATGTCTCATCCAGCTATGTGTCTAGATATGGTCAATCCAAGTTGCATCACAGCCCCTGAAAGCATTGTGTAAGAATTTCTCTCTCTTTCACTGTCTTTGTTTCATGGGTGTTTCAAAGTAATTTATTTTTATAATGGGGTTTAGCTGCTTTTCACGGCTGTGTTTATGCCGCTTTACACCCACTTGACACACTAACAGAGAGATATCAATACATAGGTTTTAAGATTATTACTAGTCAGATATATTCTTGTGCGGTGAATAGGGCGTGTTGAGTCCAGTTCTCTGAGCAAGGAGTAGGTCTTGTCTATTACATATTGGGTTTCTGGAACGGTATCTGAGCAAATTTGAAACCCTTGTTTTATGTATCACCCCACCTCACCTTTCCCGTTAAGCAGCCATAGTGTGTTTTCTGCATGTGTGACTCTGTTCTGTTTTGTAATTCAGTTCAAGTGTAACGGTTTTTACATTCCCTCTATCAGTGATACCTTATGAGAAGTGTCCTTTTCTGTGTGACTTATTTCACTTAGAATCGTCGTACCTAAATCCACTCATCATGCTGCTACTAGCCTTATGACATTGATTTCATGGCTGAGTGATATTCCATTGTACATAAGGACCACAACTTCTTTATCCATTTTTCTCTTTCCTGGGATATTTAAGTTGGAATGAAGTGGAGGTCCTTGTCAACAGAGCAGCCCTAAACTTTGGGGTGCTTGTGTCTTGCTGATTTTTAAATTTCCCAATTTATACCCCCATGAGTGGAAGTGCCCTATGCTCTCTAAGCTGTGTTTTTTAGATGTTTCAGGACACACCGTACACTTCTCCAGAGTGGTTGTTGGCAATTTACATCCCGCCCATCAGTGTAGCAAGGCTCCCATTTCTCCATGGCCTGTCATGCATTTCTGGTTTTGACACGTTTTTCAGCATGGCCCTTTTGACCGATGGGAAGCGAGACTTCTTTGTAGCGCTGATTTGCTTTTCCAGGTTGCTTGGTTGGCCAAAAAGGGCGTATGCGTTTTTTTCTGAATATATTCAGGAAAAAACGCATACGCCCTTTTTGGCCAAGGGCATCATTGTCAACGTTTTGCCGCTTTTCATGTGCTTTAAAGGCGATTCGAATCTACCTCCTGAAATCTGTTTCCTGCAATTCTGCCTTGATTTCAAATCCTCTTCTTTGCCTTCCCTCAATATATTTGTGGACGAGAGTTATCATTTATAACTCTGCAGGTTTGTGAATTGCAGTGCCCTGAAGCTCCATTTTACAACTCGCTTTTTTGGGAGCTGGCCGCAAAAGCGCAGGATGGCTTCAGGCCCTGTTCTGGTTCCGGGGGGCAGGCTGAGCCTGTGGTTAATTCTTCTTCCTGATGGGAAAATAGAGTGACCTGTGCCAGTCCCGACACCAAGAGCTAGTCTCTCGTTGGTTCCCCGTCTTCCCGTTCATCCTCAGGACAAATTGCAACCTGTACGGAACAGGAGGTTAAAGGTGCTGATGCTCCAAGTAGGGAGATTGCTAGTAAAGGGGCTGGAATGGGGAACCCGGGCACAAGGAGATGAGAAATGAGGTGCGTTTTAGAAACCTTTCCCCATCACACGGTGTACCATCCTCCAGGATTCTCATGCATGTTTTCGATGTAGGAAGATGCCCTTGAACCTGAAGATTTGGGACCCATGGGACGGGTACCACGCAGTATTACTTTAAAGGGTTGGCGTTTGCTCACCCTACCTCACCAAACCTCTCAGCCCCAAGAGTTTCCACCCTTATGTCTCATCCAGCTATGTGTCTAGATATGGTCAATCCAAGTTGCATCACAGCCCCTGAAAGCATTGTGTAAGAATTTCTCTCTCTTTCACTGTCTTTGTTTCATGGGTGTTTCAAAGTAATTTATTTTTATAATGGGGTTTAGCTGCTTTTCACGGCTGTGTTTATGCCGCTTTACACCCACTTGACACACTAACAGAGAGATATCAATACATAGGTTTTAAGATTATTACTAGTCAGATATATTCTTGTGCGGTGAATAGGGCGTGTTGAGTCCAGTTCTCTGAGCAAGGAGTAGGTCTTGTCTATTACATATTGGGTTTCTGGAACGGTATCTGAGCAAATTTGAAACCCTTGTTTTATGTATCACCCCACCTCACCTTTCCCGTTAAGCAGCCATAGTGTGTTTTCTGCATGTGTGACTCTGTTCTGTTTTGTAATTCAGTTCAAGTGTAACGGTTTTTACATTCCCTCTATCAGTGATACCTTATGAGAAGTGTCCTTTTCTGTGTGACTTATTTCACTTAGAATCGTCTTACCTAAATCCACTCATCATGCTGCTACTAGCCTTATGACATTGATTTCATGGCTGAGTGATATTCCATTGTACATAAGGACCACAACTTCTTTATCCATTTTTCTCTTTCCTGGGATATTTAAGGTGGAATGAAGTGGAGGTCCTTGTCAACAGAGCATCCCTCAACTTTGGGGTGCTTGTGTCTTGCTGATTTATAATTTTCCAAATTTATACCCCCATGAGTGGAAGTGCCCTATGCTCTCTAAGCTGTGTTTTTTAGATGTTTCAGGACTCACCGTACACTTCTCCAGAGTGGCTGTTGCTAATTTACATCCCGCCCATCAGAGTAGCAAGGCTCCCATTTCTCCATGGCCTGTCCTGCATTTCTGGTTTTGACACGTTTTTCAGCATGGCCCTTTTGACCGATGGGTAGCGAGTCTTCTTTGTAGCCCTGATTTGCCTTTCCAGGTTGCTTGGTTGGCCAAAAAGGGCGTATGCGTTTTTTCCTGAATATATTCAGGAAAAAACGCATACGCCCTTTTTGGCCAAGGACATCTTTTTCAACGTTTTGCCGCATTTCATGTGCTTTAAAGGCGATTCGAATCTACCTCCTGAAATCTGTTTCCTGCAATTCTGCCTTGATTTCAAATCCTCTTCTTTGCCTTCCCTCAATATATCTGTGGACGAGAGTTATCATTTATAACTCTGCAGGTTTGTGAATTGCAGTGCCCTGAACCTCCATTTTAAAACTCGCGTTTTTGGGAGCTGGCCGCAAAAGCGCAGGATGGCTTCAGGCCCTGTTCTGGTTCCGGGGGGCAGGCTGAGCCTGTGGTTAATTCTTCTTCCTGATGGGAAAATAGAGTGACCTGTGCCTGTGTCCACACCAAGAGCTAGTCTCTCATTGGTTCCCCGTCTTCCCGTTCATCCTCAGGACAAATTGCAACCTGTCCGGAACAGGAGGTTAAAGGTGCTGATGCTCCAAGTAGGGAGATTGCTAGTAAAGGGGCTGGAATGGGGAACCCGGGCACAAGGAGATGAGAAATGAGGTGCGTTTTAGAAACCTTTCCCCATCACACGGTGTACCATCCTCCAGGATTCTCATGTATGTTTTCGATGTAGGAAGATGCCCTTGAACCTGAAGATTTGGGACCCATGGGACGGGTACCACGCAGTATTACTTTAAAGGGTTGGCGTTTGCTCACCCTACCTCACCAAACCTCTCAGCCCCAAGAGTTTCCACCCTTATGTCTCATCCAGCTTTGTGTCTAGATATGGTCAATCCAAATTGCATCACAGCCCCTGAAAGCATTGTGTAAGAATTTCTCTCTCTTTCACTGTCTTTGTTTCATGGGTGTTTCAAAGTAATTTATTTTTATAATGGGGTTTAGCTGCTTTTCACGGCTGTGTTTATGCCGCTTTACACCCACTTGACACACTAACAGAGAGATATCAATACATAGGTTTTAAGATTATTACTAGTCAGATATATTCTTGTGCGGTGAATAGGGCGTGTTGAGTCCAGTTCTCTGAGCAAGGAGTAGGTCTTGTCTATTACATATTGGGTTTCTGGAACGGTATCTGAGCAAATTTGAAACCCTTGTTTTATGTATCACCCCACCTCACCTTTCCCGTTAAGCAGCCATAGTGTGTTTTCTGCATGTGTGACTCTGTTCTGTTTTGTAATTCAGTTCAAGTGTAACGGTTTTTACATTCCCTCTATAAGTGATACCTTATGAGAAGTGTCCTTTTCTGTGTGACTTATTTCACTTAGAATCGTCGTACCTAAATCCACTCATCATGCTGCTACTAGCCTTATGACATTGATTTCATGGCTGAGTGATATTCCATTGTACATAAGGACCACAAATTCTTTATCCATTTTTCTCTTTCCTGGGATATTTAAGTTGGAATGAAGTGGAGGTCCTTGTCAACAGAGCAGCCCTAAACTTTGGGGTGCTTGTGTCTTGCTGATTTTTAATTTCCCAATTTATACCCCCATGAGTGGAAGTGCCCTATGCTCTCTAAGCTGTGTTTTTTAGATGTTTCAGGACACACCGTACACTTCTCCAGAGTGGTTGTTGGCAATTTACATCCCGCCCATCAGTGTAGCAAGGCTCCCATTTCTCCATGGCCTGTCATGCATTTCTGGTTTTGACACGTTTTTCAGCATGGCCCTTTTGACCGATGGGAAGCGAGACTTCTTTGTAGCGCTGATTTGCTTTTCCAGGTTGCTTGGTTGGCCAAAAAGGGCGTATGCGTTTTTTTCTGAATATATTCAGGAAAAAACGCATACGCCCTTTTTGGCCAAGGGCATCATTGTCAACGTTTTGCCGTTTTTCATGTGCTTTTAAGGCGATTCGAATCTACCTCCTGAAATCTGTTTCCTGCAATTCTGCCTTGATTTCAAATCCTCTTCTTTGGCTTCCCTCAATATATTTGTGGACGAGAGTTATCATTTATAACTCTGCAGGTTTGTGAATTGCAGTGCCCTGAAGCTCCATTTTACAACTCGCTTTTTTGGGAGCTGGCCGCAAAAGCGCATGATGGTTTCACGCCCTGTTCTGGTTCCGGGGGGCAGGCTGAGCCTGTGGTTAATTCTTCTTCCTGATGGGAAAATAGAGTGACCTGTGCCTGTGTCCACACCAAGAGCTAGTCTCTCATTGGTTCCCCGTCTTCCCGTTCATCCTCAGGACAAATTGCAACCTGTCCGGAACAGGAGGTTAAAGGTGCTGATGCTCCAAGTAGGGAGATTGCTAGTAAAGGGGCTGGAATGGGGAACCCGGGCACAAGGAGATGAGAAATGAGGTGCGTTTTAGAAACCTTTCCCATCACACGGTGTACCATCCTCCAGGATTCTCATGCATGTTTTCGATGTAGGAAGATGCCCTTGAACCTGAAGATTTGGGACCCATGGGACGGGTACCACGCAGTATTACTTTAAAGGGTTGGCGTTTGCTCACCCTACCTCACCAAACCTCTCAGCCCCAAGAGTTTCCACCCTTATGTCTCATCCAGCTATGTGTCTAGATATGGTCAATCCAAGTTGCATCACAGCCCCTGAAAGCATTGTGTAAGAATTTCTCTCTCTTTCACTGTCTTTGTTTCATGGGTGTTTCAAAGTAATTTATTTTTATAATGGGGTTTAGCTGCTTTTCACGGCTGTGTTTATGCCGCTTTACACCCACTTGACACACTAACAGAGAGATATCAATACATAGGTTTTAAGATTATTACTAGTCAGATATATTCTTGTGCGGTGAATAGGGCGTGTTGAGTCCAGTTCTCTGAGCAAGGAGTAGGTCTTGTCTATTACATATTGGGTTTCTGGAACGGTATCTGAGCAAATTTGAAACCCTTGTTTTATGTATCACCCCACCTCACCTTTCCCGTTAAGCAGCCATAGTGTGTTTTCTGCATGTGTGACTCTGTTCTGTTTTGTAATTAAGTTCAAGTGTAACGGTTTTTACATTCCCTCTATCAGTGATACCTTATGAGAAGTGTCCTTTTCTGTGTGACTTATTTCACTTAGAATCGTCGTACCTAAATCCACTCATCATGCTGCTACTAGCCTTATGACATTGATTTCATGGCTGAGTGATATTCCATTGTACATAAGGACCACAACTTCTTTATCCATTTTTCTCTTTCCTGGGATATTTAAGTTGGAATGAAGTGGAGGTCCTTGTCAACAGAGCAGCCCTAAACTTTGGGGTGCTTGTGTCTTGCTGATTTTTAAATTTCCCAATTTATACCCCCATGAGTGGAAGTGCCCTATGCTCTCTAAGCTGTGTTTTTTAGATGTTTCAGGACACACCGTACACTTCTCCAGAGTGGTTGTTGGCAATTTACATCCCGCCCATCAGTGTAGCAAGGCTCCCATTTCTCCATGGCCTGTCATGCATTTCTGGTTTTGACACGTTTTTCAGCATGGCCCTTTTGACCGATGGGAAGCGAGACTTCTTTGTAGCGCTGATTTGCTTTTCCAGGTTGCTTGGTTGGCCAAAAAGGGCGTATGCGTTTTTTTCTGAATATATTCAGGAAAAAACGCATACGCCCTTTTTGGCCAAGGGCATCATTGTCAACGTTTTGCCGCTTTTCATGTGCTTTAAAGGCGATTCGAATCTACCTCCTGAAATCTGTTTCCTGCAATTCTGCCTTGATTTCAAATCCTCTTCTTTGCCTTCCCTCAATATATTTGTGGACGAGAGTTATCATTTATAACTCTGCAGGTTTGTGAATTGCAGTGCCCTGAAGCTCCATTTTACAACTCGCTTTTTTGGGAGCTGGCCGCAAAAGCGCATGATGGTTTCACGCCCTGTTCTGGTTCCGGGGGGCAGGCTGAGCCTGTGGTTAATTCTTCTTCCTGATGGGAAAATAGAGTGACCTGTGCCTGTGTCCACACCAAGAGCTAGTCTCTCATTGGTTCCCCGTCTTCCCGTTCATCCTCAGGACAAATTGCAACCTGTACGGAACAGGAGGTTAAAGGTGTTGATGCTCCAAGTAGGGAGATTGCTAGTAAAGGGGCTGGAATGGGGAACCCGGGCACAAGGAGATGAGAAATGAGGTGCGTTTTAGAAACCTTTCCCCATCACACGGTGTACCATCCTCCAGGATTCTCATGCATGTTTTCGATGTAGGAAGATGCCCTTGAACCTGAAGATTTGGGACCCATGGGACGGGTACCACGCAGTATTACTTTAAAGGGTTGGCGTTTGCTCACCCTACCTCACCAAACCTCTCAGCCCCAAGAGTTTCCACCCTTATGTCTCATCCAGCTATGTGTCTAGATATGGTCAATCCAAGTTGCATCACAGCCCCTGAAAGCATTGTGTAAGAATTTCTCTCTCTTTCACTGTCTTTGTTTCATGGGTGTTTCAAAGTAATTTATTTTTATAATGGGGTTTAGCTGCTTTTCACGGCTGTGTTTATGCCGCTTTACACCCACTTGACACACTAACAGAGAGATATCAATACATAGGTTTTAAGATTATTACTAGTCAGATATATTCTTGTGCGGTGAATAGGGCGTGTTGAGTCCAGTTCTCTGAGCAAGGAGTAGGTCTTGTCTATTACATATTGGGTTTCTGGAACGGTATCTGAGCAAATTTGAAACCCTTGTTTTATGTATCACCCCACCTCACCTTTCCCGTTAAGCAGCCATAGTGTGTTTTCTGCATGTGTGACTCTGTTCTGTTTTGTAATTCAGTTCAAGTGTAACGGTTTTTACATTCCCTCTATCAGTGATACCTTATGAGAAGTGTCCTTTTCTGTGTGACTTATTTCACTTAGAATCGTCTTACCTAAATCCACTCATCATGCTGCTACTAGCCTTATGACATTGATTTCATGGCTGAGTGATATTCCATTGTACATAAGGACCACAACTTCTTTATCCATTTTTCTCTTTCCTGGGATATTTAAGGTGGAATGAAGTGGAGGTCCTTGTCAACAGAGCATCCCTCAACTTTGGGGTGCTTGTGTCTTGCTGATTTATAATTTTCCAAATTTATACCCCCATGAGTGGAAGTGCCCTATGCTCTCTAAGCTGTGTTTTTTAGATGTTTCAGGACTCACCGTACACTTCTCCAGAGTGGCTGTTGCTAATTTACATCCCGCCCATCAGAGTAGCAAGGCTCCCATTTCTCCATGGCCTGTCCTGCATTTCTGGTTTTGACACGTTTTTCAGCATGGCCCTTTTGACCGATGGGTAGCGAGTCTTCTTTGTAGCCCTGATTTGCCTTTCCAGGTTGCTTGGTTGGCCAAAAAGGGCGTATGCGTTTTTTCCTGAATATATTCAGGAAAAAACGCATACGCCCTTTTTGGCCAAGGACATCTTTTTCAACGTTTTGCCGCATTTCATGTGCTTTAAAGGCGATTCGAATCTACCTCCTGAAATCTGTTTCCTGCAATTCTGCCTTGATTTCAAATCCTCTTCTTTGCCTTCCCTCAATATATCTGTGGACGAGAGTTATCATTTATAACTCTGCAGGTTTGTGAATTGCAGTGCCCTGAACCTCCATTTTAAAACTCGCGTTTTTGGGAGCTGGCCGCAAAAGCGCAGGATGGCTTCAGGCCCTGTTCTGGTTCCGGGGGGCAGGCTGAGCCTGTGGTTAATTCTTCTTCCTGATGGGAAAATAGAGTGACCTGTGCCTGTGTCCACACCAAGAGCTAGTCTCTCATTGGTTCCCCGTCTTCCCGTTCATCCTCAGGACAAATTGCAACCTGTCCGGAACAGGAGGTTAAAGGTGCTGATGCTCCAAGTAGGGAGATTGCTAGTAAAGGGGCTGGAATGGGGAACCCGGGCACAAGGAGATGAGAAATGAGGTGCGTTTTAGAAACCTTTCCCCATCACACGGTGTACCATCCTCCAGGATTCTCATGTATGTTTTCGATGTAGGAAGATGCCCTTGAACCTGAAGATTTGGGACCCATGGGACGGGTACCACGCAGTATTACTTTAAAGGGTTGGCGTTTGCTCACCCTACCTCACCAAACCTCTCAGCCCCAAGAGTTTCCACCCTTATGTCTCATCCAGCTATGTGTCTAGATATGGTCAATCCAAGTTGCATCACAGCCCCTGAAAGCATTGTGTAAGAATTTCTCTCTCTTTCACTGTCTTTGTTTCATGGGTGTTTCAAAGTAATTTATTTTTATAATGGGGTTTAGCTGCTTTTCACGGCTGTGTTTATGCCGCTTTACACCCACTTGACACACTAACAGAGAGATATCAATACATAGGTTTTAAGATTATTACTAGTCAGATATATTCTTGTGCGGTGAATAGGGCGTGTTGAGTCCAGTTCTCTGAGCAAGGAGTAGGTCTTGTCTATTACATATTGGGTTTCTGGAACGGTATCTGAGCAAATTTGAAACCCTTGTTTTATGTATCACCCCACCTCACCTTTCCCGTTAAGCAGCCATAGTGTGTTTTCTGCATGTGTGACTCTGTTCTGTTTTGTAATTCAGTTCAAGTGTAACGGTTTTTACATTCCCTCTATCAGTGATACCTTATGAGAAGTGTCCTTTTCTGTGTGACTTATTTCACTTAGAATCGTCTTACCTAAATCCACTCATCATGCTGCTACTAGCCTTATGACATTGATTTCATGGCTGAGTGATATTCCATTGTACATAAGGACCACAACTTCTTTATCCATTTTTCTCTTTCCTGGGATATTTAAGGTGGAATGAAGTGGAGGTCCTTGTCAACAGAGCATCCCTCAACTTTGGGGTGCTTGTGTCTTGCTGATTTATAATTTTCCAAATTTATACCCCCATGAGTGGAAGTGCCCTATGCTCTCTAAGCTGTGTTTTTTAGATGTTTCAGGACTCACCGTACACTTCTCCAGAGTGGCTGTTGCTAATTTACATCCCGCCCATCAGAGTAGCAAGGCTCCCATTTCTCCATGGCCTGTCCTGCATTTCTGGTTTTGACACGTTTTTCAGCATGGCCCTTTTGACCGATGGGTAGCGAGTCTTCTTTGTAGCCCTGATTTGCCTTTCCAGGTTGCTTGGTTGGCCAAAAAGGGCGTATGCGTTTTTTCCTGAATATATTCAGGAAAAAACGCATACGCCCTTTTTGGCCAAGGACATCTTTTTCAACGTTTTGCCGCATTTCATGTGCTTTAAAGGCGATTCGAATCTACCTCCTGAAATCTGTTTCCTGCAATTCTGCCTTGATTTCAAATCCTCTTCTTTGCCTTCCCTCAATATATCTGTGGACGAGAGTTATCATTTATAACTCTGCAGGTTTGTGAATTGCAGTGCCCTGAACCTCCATTTTAAAACTCGCGTTTTTGGGAGCTGGCCGCAAAAGCGCAGGATGGCTTCAGGCCCTGTTCTGGTTCCGGGGGGCAGGCTGAGCCTGTGGTTAATTCTTCTTCCTGATGGGAAAATAGAGTGACCTGTGCCTGTGTCCACACCAAGAGCTAGTCTCTCATTGGTTCCCCGTCTTCCCGTTCATCCTCAGGACAAATTGCAACCTGTCCGGAACAGGAGGTTAAAGGTGCTGATGCTCCAAGTAGGGAGATTGCTAGTAAAGGGGCTGGAATGGGGAACCCGGGCACAAGGAGATGAGAAATGAGGTGCGTTTTAGAAACCTTTCCCCATCACACGGTGTACCATCCTCCAGGATTCTCATGTATGTTTTCGATGTAGGAAGATGCCCTTGAACCTGAAGATTTGGGACCCATGGGACGGGTACCACGCAGTATTACTTTAAAGGGTTGGCGTTTGCTCACCCTACCTCACCAAACCTCTCAGCCCCAAGAGTTTCCACCCTTATGTCTCATCCAGCTATGTGTCTAGATATGGTCAATCCAAGTTGCATCACAGCCCCTGAAAGCATTGTGTAAGAATTTCTCTCTCTTTCACTGTCTTTGTTTCATGGGTGTTTCAAAGTAATTTATTTTTATAATGGGGTTTAGCTGCTTTTCACGGCTGTGTTTATGCCGCTTTACACCCACTTGACACACTAACAGAGAGATATCAATACATAGGTTTTAAGATTATTACTAGTCAGATATATTCTTGTGCGGTGAATAGGGCGTGTTGAGTCCAGTTCTCTGAGCAAGGAGTAGGTCTTGTCTATTACATATTGGGTTTCTGGAACGGTATCTGAGCAAATTTGAAACCCTTGTTTTATGTATCACCCCACCTCACCTTTCCCGTTAAGCAGCCATAGTGTGTTTTCTGCATGTGTGACTCTGTTCTGTTTTGTAATTCAGTTCAAGTGTAACGGTTTTTACATTCCCTCTATCAGTGATACCTTATGAGAAGTGTCCTTTTCTGTGTGACTTATTTCACTTAGAATCGTCGTACCTAAATCCACTCATCATGCTGCTACTAGCCTTATGACATTGATTTCATGGCTGAGTGATATTCCATTGTACATAAGGACCACAACTTCTTTATCCATTTTTCTCTTTCCTGGGATATTTAAGTTGGAATGAAGTGGAGGTCCTTGTCAACAGAGCAGCCCTAAACTTTCGGGTGCTTGTGTCTTGCTACTTTATAATTTTCCAAATTTATACCCCCATGAGTGGAAGTGCCCTATGCTCTCTAAGCTGTGTTTTTTAGATGTTTCAGGACTCACCGTACACTTCTCCAGAGTGGCTGTTGGCAATTTACATCCCGCCCATCAGAGTAGCAAGGCTCCCATTTCTCCATGGCCTGTCCTGCATTTCTGGTTTTGACACGTTTTTCAGCATGGCCCTTTTGACCGATGGGTAGCGAGTCTTCTTTGTAGCCCTGATTTGCCTTTCCAGGTTGCTTGGTTGGCCAAAAAGGGCGTATGCGTTTTTTCCTGAATATATTCAGGAAAAAACGCATACGCCCTTTTTGGCCAAGGGCATCTTTTTCAACGTTTTGCCGCATTTCATGTGCTTTAAAGGCGATTCGAATCTACCTCCTGAAATCTGTTTCCTGCAATTCTGCCTTGATTTCAAATCCTCTTCTTTGCCTTCCCTCAATATATCTGTGGACGAGAGTTATCATTTATAACTCTGCAGGTTTGTGAATTGCAGTGCCCTGAACCTCCATTTTAAAACTCGCGTTTTTGGGAGCTGGCCGCAAAAGCGCAGGATGGCTTCAGGCCCTGTTCTGGTTCCGGGGGGCAGGCTGAGCCTGTGGTTAATTCTTCTTCCTGATGGGAAAATAGAGTGACCTGTGCCTGTGTCCACACCAAGAGCTAGTCTCTCATTGGTTCCCCGTCTTCCCGTTCATCCTCAGGACAAATTGCAACCTGTCCGGAACAGGAGGTTAAAGGTGCTGATGCTCCAAGTAGGGAGATTGCTAGTAAAGGGGCTGGAATGGGGAACCCGGGCACAAGGAGATGAGAAATGAGGTGCGTTTTAGAAACCTTTCCCCATCACACGGTGTACCATCCTCCAGGATTCTCATGCATGTTTTCGATGTAGGAAGATGCCCTTGAACCTGAAGATTTGGGACCCATGGGACGGGTACCACGCAGTATTACTTTAAAGGGTTGGCGTTTGCTCACCCTACCTCACCAAACCTCTCAGCCCCAAGAGTTTCCACCCTTATGTCTCATCCAGCTATGTGTCTAGATATGGTCAATCCAAGTTGCATCACAGCCCCTGAAAGCATTGTGTAAGAATTTCTCTCTCTTTCACTGTCTTTGTTTCATGGGTGTTTCAAAGTAATTTATTTTTATAATGGGGTTTAGCTGCTTTTCACGGCTGTGTTTATGCCGCTTTACACCCACTTGACACACTAACAGAGAGATATCAATACATAGGTTTTAAGATTATTACTAGTCAGATATATTCTTGTGCGGTGAATAGGGCGTGTTGAGTCCAGTTCTCTGAGCAAGGAGTAGGTCTTGTCTATTACATATTGGGTTTCTGGAACGGTATCTGAGCAAATTTGAAACCCTTGTTTTATGTATCACCCCACCTCACCTTTCCCGTTAAGCAGCCATAGTGTGTTTTCTGCATGTGTGACTCTGTTCTGTTTTGTAATTCAGTTCAAGTGTAACGGTTTTTACATTCCCTCTATCAGTGATACCTTATGAGAAGTGTCCTTTTCTGTGTGACTTATTTCACTTAGAATCGTCGTACCTAAATCCACTCATCATGCTGCTACTAGCCTTATGACATTGATTTCATGGCTGAGTGATATTCCATTGTACATAAGGACCACAACTTCTTTATCCATTTTTCTCTTTCCTGGGATATTTAAGGTGGAATGAAGTGGAGGTCCTTGTCAACAGAGCAGCCCTCAACTTTGGGGTGCTTGTGTCTTGCTGATTTATAATTTTCCAAATTTATACCCCCATGAGTGGAAGTGCCCTATGCTCTCTAAGCTGTGTTTTTTAGATGTTTCAGGACTCACCGTACACTTCTCCAGAGTGGCTGTTGCTAATTTACATCCCGCCCATCAGAGTAGCAAGGCTCCCATTTCTCCATGGCCTGTCCTGCATTTCTGGTTTTGACACGTTTTTCAGCATGGCCCTTTTGACCGATGGGTAGCGAGTCTTCTTTGTAGCCCTGATTTGCCTTTCCAGGTTGCTTGGTTGGCCAAAAAGGGCGTATGCGTTTTTTCCTGAATATATTCAGGAAAAAACGCATACGCCCTTTTTGGCCAAGGGCATCTTTTTCAACGTTTTGCCGCATTTCATGTGCTTTAAAGGCGATTCGAATCTACCTCCTGAAATCTGTTTCCTGCAATTCTGCCTTGATTTCAAATCCTCTTCTTTGCCTTCCCTCAATATATCTGTGGACGAGAGTTATCATTTATAACTCTGCAGGTTTGTGAATTGCAGTGCCCTGAACCTCCATTTTAAAACTCGCGTTTTTGGGAGCTGGCCGCAAAAGCGCAGGATGGCTTCAGGCCCTGTTCTGGTTCCGGGGGGCAGGCTGAGCCTGTGGTTAATTCTTCTTCCTGATGGGAAAATAGAGTGACCTGTGCCTGTGTCCACACCAAGAGCTAGTCTCTCATTGGTTCCCCGTCTTCCCGTTCATCCTCAGGACAAATTGCAACCTGTCCGGAACAGGAGGTTAAAGGTGCTGATGCTCCAAGTAGGGAGATTGCTAGTAAAGGGGCTGGAATGGGGAACCCGGGCACAAGGAGATGAGAAATGAGGTGCGTTTTAGAAACCTTTCCCCATCACACGGTGTACCATCCTCCAGGATTCTCATGCATGTTTTCGATGTAGGAAGATGCCCTTGAACCTGAAGATTTGGGACCCATGGGACGGGTACCACGCAGTATTACTTTAAAGGGTTGGCGTTTGCTCACCCTACCTCACCAAACCTCTCAGCCCCAAGAGTTTCCACCCTTATGTCTCATCCAGCTATGTGTCTAGATATGGTCAATCCAAGTTGCATCACAGCCCCTGAAAGCATTGTGTAAGAATTTCTCTCTCTTTCACTGTCTTTGTTTCATGGGTGTTTCAAAGTAATTTATTTTTATAATGGGGTTTAGCTGCTTTTCACGGCTGTGTTTATGCCGCTTTACACCCACTTGACACACTAACAGAGAGATATCAATACATAGGTTTTAAGATTATTACTAGTCAGATATATTCTTGTGCGGTGAATAGGGCGTGTTGAGTCCAGTTCTCTGAGCAAGGAGTAGGTCTTGTCTATTACATATTGGGTTTCTGGAACGGTATCTGAGCAAATTTGAAACCCTTGTTTTATGTATCACCCCACCTCACCTTTCCCGTTAAGCAGCCATAGTGTGTTTTCTGCATGTGTGACTCTGTTCTGTTTTGTAATTCAGTTCAAGTGTAACGGTTTTTACATTCCCTCTATCAGTGATACCTTATGAGAAGTGTCCTTTTCTGTGTGACTTATTTCACTTAGAATCGTCTTACCTAAATCCACTCATCATGCTGCTACTAGCCTTATGACATTGATTTCATGGCTGAGTGATATTCCATTGTACATAAGGACCACAACTTCTTTATCCATTTTTCTCTTTCCTGGGATATTTAAGTTGGAATGAAGTGGAGGTCCTTGTCAACAGAGCAGCCCTCAACTTTGGGGTGCTTGTGTCTTGCTGATTTTTAAATTTCCCAATTTATACCCCCATGAGTGGAAGTGCCCTATGCTCTCTAAGCTGTGTTTTTTAGATGTTTCAGGACACACCGTACACTTCTCCAGAGTGGTTGTTGGCAATTTACATCCCGCCCATCAGTGTAGCAAGGCTCCCATTTCTCCATGGCCTGTCATGCATTTCTGGTTTTGACACGTTTTTCAGCATGGCCCTTTTGACCGATGGGAAGCGAGACTTCTTTGTAGCGCTGATTTGCTTTTCCAGGTTGCTTGGTTGGCCAAAAAGGGCGTATGCGTTTTTTTCTGAATATATTCAGGAAAAAACGCATACGCCCTTTTTGGCCAAGGGCATCATTGTCAACGTTTTGCCGCTTTTCATGTGCTTTAAAGGCGATTCGAATCTACCTCCTGAAATCTGTTTCCTGCAATTCTGCCTTGATTTCAAATCCTCTTCTTTGCCTTCCCTCAATATATCTGTGGACGAGAGTTATCATTTATAACTCTGCAGGTTTGTGAATTGCAGTGCCCTGAACCTCCATTTTAAAACTCGCGTTTTTGGGAGCTGGCCGCAAAAGCGCAGGATGGCTTCAGGCCCTGTTCTGGTTCCGGGGGGCAGGCTGAGCCTGTGGTTAATTCTTCTTCCTGATGGGAAAATAGAGTGACCTGTGCCTGTGTCCACACCAAGAGCTAGTCTCTCATTGGTTCCCCGTCTTCCCGTTCATCCTCAGGACAAATTGCAACCTGTCCGGAACAGGAGGTTAAAGGTGCTGATGCTCCAAGTAGGGAGATTGCTAGTAAAGGGGCTGGAATGGGGAACCCGGGCACAAGGAGATGAGAAATGAGGTGCGTTTTAGAAACCTTTCCCCATCACACGGTGTACCATCCTCCAGGATTCTCATGCATGTTTTCGATGTAGGAAGATGCCCTTGAACCTGAAGATTTGGGACCCATGGGACGGGTACCACGCAGTATTACTTTAAAGGGTTGGCGTTTGCTCACCCTACCTCACCAAACCTCTCAGCCCCAAGAGTTTCCACCCTTATGTCTCATCCAGCTATGTGTCTAGATATGGTCAATCCAAGTTGCATCACAGCCCCTGAAAGCATTGTGTAAGAATTTCTCTCTCTTTCACTGTCTTTGTTTCATGGGTGTTTCAAAGTAATTTATTTTTATAATGGGGTTTAGCTGCTTTTCACGGCTGTGTTTATGCCGCTTTACACCCACTTGACACACTAACAGAGAGATATCAATACATAGGTTTTAAGATTATTACTAGTCAGATATATTCTTGTGCGGTGAATAGGGCGTGTTGAGTCCAGTTCTCTGAGCAAGGAGTAGGTCTTGTCTATTACATATTGGGTTTCTGGAACGGTATCTGAGCAAATTTGAAACCCTTGTTTTATGTATCACCCCACCTCACCTTTCCCGTTAAGCAGCCATAGTGTGTTTTCTGCATGTGTGACTCTGTTCTGTTTTGTAATTCAGTTCAAGTGTAACGGTTTTTACATTCCCTCTATCAGTGATACCTTATGAGAAGTGTCCTTTTCTGTGTGACTTATTTCACTTAGAATCGTCTTACCTAAATCCACTCATCATGCTGCTACTAGCCTTATGACATTGATTTCATGGCTGAGTGATATTCCATTGTACATAAGGACCACAACTTCTTTATCCATTTTTCTCTTTCCTGGGATATTTAAGTTGGAATGAAGTGGAGGTCCTTGTCAACAGAGCAGCCCTAAACTTTGGGGTGCTTGTGTCTTGCTGATTTTTAAATTTCCCAATTTATACCCCCATGAGTGGAAGTGCCCTATGCTCTCTAAGCTGTGTTTTTTAGATGTTTCAGGACACACCGTACACTTCTCCAGAGTGGTTGTTGGCAATTTACATCCCGCCCATCAGTGTAGCAAGGCTCCCATTTCTCCATGGCCTGTCATGCATTTCTGGTTTTGACACGTTTTTCAGCATGGCCCTTTTGACCGATGGGAAGCGAGACTTCTTTGTAGCGCTGATTTGCTTTTCCAGGTTGCTTGGTTGGCCAAAAAGGGCGTATGCGTTTTTTTCTGAATATATTCAGGAAAAAACGCATACGCCCTTTTTGGCCAAGGGCATCATTGTCAACGTTTTGCCGCTTTTCATGTGCTTTAAAGGCGATTCGAATCTACCTCCTGAAATCTGTTTCCTGCAATTCTGCCTTGATTTCAAATCCTCTTCTTTGCCTTCCCTCAATATATTTGTGGACGAGAGTTATCATTTATAACTCTGCAGGTTTGTGAATTGCAGTGCCCTGAAGCTCCATTTTACAACTCGCTTTTTTGGGAGCTGGCCGCAAAAGCGCATGATGGTTTCACGCCCTGTTCTGGTTCCGGGGGGCAGGCTGAGCCTGTGGTTAATTCTTCTTCCTGATGGGAAAATAGAGTGACCTGTGCCTGTGTCCACACCAAGAGCTAGTCTCTCGTTGGTTCCCCGTCTTCCCGTTCATCCTCAGGACAAATTGCAACCTGTACGGAACAGGAGGTTAAAGGTGCTGATGCTCCAAGTAGGGAGATTGCTAGTAAAGCGGCTGGAAAGGCGAACCCGGGCACAAGGAGATGAGAAATTAGGTGCGTTTTAGAAACCTTTCCCCATCACACGGTGTACCATCTTCTGGGTTTCTCATGCATGTTTTCGATGTAGGAAGATGCCCTTGAACCTGGAGATTTGGGACCCATGCGATGGGTACCACACAGTATTACTTTAAAGGGTCTGCGTTTGCTCACCCAACCTCACCAAACCTCTCAGCCCCAAGAGTGTCCACCCTTATGTCTCATCCAGCTGTGGGTCTAGATATGGTCAATCCAGGTTGCATCACAGCCCCTGAACGCATTGTGTAAGAATTTCTCTCTCTTTCACTGTCATTGTTTCATGGGTTTTTCAAAGTAATTTATTTTCATAATGGGGTTTAGCTGCTTTTCACTGCTGTGTTTATGTCGCTTTACACCCACTTGACACACTAACAGAGAGATATCAATACATAGGTTTTAAGATTATTACTAGTCAGATATATTCTTGTGCGGTGAATAGGGCGTGTTGAGTCCAGTTCTCTGAGCAAGGAGTATGTCTTGTCTATTACATATTGGGTTTATGGAACGGTATCTGAGCTAATTTGATACCCTTGTTTCATGTATCACCCCACCTCACCTTTCCCGTTAAGCAGCCATAGTGTGTTTTCTGCATGTGTGACTCTGTTCTGTTTTGTAATTCAGTTCAAGTGTAACGGTTTTTACATTCCCTCTATAAGTGATACCTTATGAGAAGTGTCCTTTTCTGTGTGACTTATTTCACTTAGAATCGTCGTACCTAAATCCACTCATCATGCTGCTACTAACCTTATGACATTGATTTCATGGCTGAGTGATATTCCATTGTACATAAGGACCACAACTTCTTTATCCATTTTTCTCTTTCCTGGGATATTGAAGGTGGAATGAAGTGGAGGTCCTTGTCAACAGAGCAGCCCTCAACTTTGGGGTGCTTGTGTCTTGCTGATTTTTAATTTTCCCAATTTATACCCCCATGAGTGGAAGTGCCCTATGCTCTCTAAGCTGTGTTTTTCAGATGTTTCAGGACACACCGTACACTTCTCCAGAGTGGCTGTTGGCAATTTACATCCCGCCCATCAGTGTAGCAAGGCTCCCATTTCTCCATGGCCTGTCCTGCATTTCTGGTTTTGACACTTTTTTCAGCATGGCCCTTTTGACCGATGGGAAGCGAGACTTCTCTGTAGCGCTGATTTGCCTTTCCAGGTTGCTTGGTTGGCCAAAAAGGGCGTATGCGTTTTTTCCTGAATATATTCAGGAAAAAACGCATACGCCCTTTTTGGCCAAGGGCATCATTGTCAACGTTTTGCCGCTTTTCATGTGCTTTAAAGGCGATTCGTATCTACCTCCTGAAATCTGTTTCGTGCAATTCTGCCTTGATTTCAAATCCTCTTCTTTGCCTTCCCTCAATATATTTGTGGACGAGAGTTATCATTTATAACTCTGCAGGTTTGTGAATTGCAGTGCCCTGAACCTCCATTTTACAACTCGCTTTTTTGGGAGCTGGCCGCAAAAGCGCAGGATGGCTTCAGGCCCTGTTCTGGTTCCGGGGGGCAGGCTGAGCCTGTGGTTAATTCTTCTTCCTGATGGGAAAATAGAGTGACCTGTGCCTGTCCCGACACCAAGAAGTAGTCTCTCGTTGGTTCCCCGTCTTCCCGTTCATCCTCAGGACAAATTGCAACCTGTACGGAACAGGAGGTTAAAGGTGCTGATGCTCCAAGTAGGGAGATTGCTAGTAAAGTGGCTGGAATGCAGAACACGGGCACAAGGAGATGAGAAATGAGGTGCGTTTTAGAAACCTTTCCCCATCACACGGTGTACCATCTTCTGGGTTTCTCATGCATGTTTTCGATGTAGGAAGATGCCCTTGAACCTGGAGATTTGGGACCCATGCGATGGGTACCACGCAGTATTACTTTAAAGGGTCTGCGTTTGCTCACCCAACCTCACCAAACCTCTCAGCCCCAAGAGTGTCCACCCTTATGTCTCATCCAGCTGTGGGTCTAGATATGGTCAATCCAGGTTGCATCACAGCCCCTGAACGCATTGTGTAAGAATTTCTCTCTCTTTCACTGTCTTTGTTTCATGGGTGTTTCAAAGTAATTTATTTTTATAATGGGGTTTAGCTGCTTTTCACGGCTGTGTTTATGCCGCTTTACACCCACTTGACACACTAACAGAGAGATATCAATACATAGGTTTTAAGATTATTACTAGTCAGATATATTCTTGTGCGGTGAATAGGGCGTGTTGAGTCCAGTTCTCTGAGCAAGGAGTAGGTCTTGTCTATTACATATTGGGTTTCTGGAACGGTATCTGAGCAAATTTGAAACCCTTGTTTTATGTATCACCCCACCTCACCTTTCCCGTTAAGCAGCCATAGTGTGTTTTCTGCATGTGTGACTCTGTTCTGTTTTGTAATTCAGTTCAAGTGTAACGGTTTTTACATTCCCTCTATCAGTGATACCTTATGAGAAGTGTCCTTTTCTGTGTGACTTATTTCACTTAGAATCGTCGTACCTAAATCCACTCATCATGCTGCTACTAGCCTTATGACATTGATTTCATGGCTGAGTGATATTCCATTGTACATAAGGACCACAACTTCTTTATCCATTTTTCTCTTTCCTGGGATATTTAAGTTGGAATGAAGTGGAGGTCCTTGTCAACAGAGCAGCCCTAAACTTTGGGGTGCTTGTGTCTTGCTGATTTTTAAATTTCCCAATTTATACCCCCATGAGTGGAAGTGCCCTATGCTCTCTAAGCTGTGTTTTTTAGATGTTTCAGGACACACCGTACACTTCTCCAGAGTGGTTGTTGGCAATTTACATCCCGCCCATCAGTGTAGCAAGGCTCCCATTTCTCCATGGCCTGTCATGCATTTCTGGTTTTGACACGTTTTTCAGCATGGCCCTTTTGACCGATGGGAAGCGAGACTTCTTTGTAGCGCTGATTTGCTTTTCCAGGTTGCTTGGTTGGCCAAAAAGGGCGTATGCGTTTTTTTCTGAATATATTCAGGAAAAAACGCATACGCCCTTTTTGGCCAAGGGCATCATTGTCAACGTTTTGCCGCTTTTCATGTGCTTTAAAGGCGATTCGAATCTACCTCCTGAAATCTGTTTCCTGCAATTCTGCCTTGATTTCAAATCCTCTTCTTTGCCTTCCCTCAATATATTTGTGGACGAGAGTTATCATTTATAACTCTGCAGGTTTGTGAATTGCAGTGCCCTGAAGCTCCATTTTACAACTCGCTTTTTTGGGAGCTGGCCGCAAAAGCGCATGATGGTTTCACGCCCTGTTCTGGTTCCGGGGGGCAGGCTGAGCCTGTGGTTAATTCTTCTTCCTGATGGGAAAATAGAGTGACCTGTGCCTGTGTCCACACCAAGAGCTAGTCTCTCATTGGTTCCCCGTCTTCCCGTTCATCCTCAGGACAAATTGCAACCTGTACGGAACAGGAGGTTAAAGGTGTTGATGCTCCAAGTAGGGAGATTGCTAGTAAAGGGGCTGGAATGGGGAACCCGGGCACAAGGAGATGAGAAATGAGGTGCGTTTTAGAAACCTTTCCCCATCACACGGTGTACCATCCTCCAGGATTCTCATGCATGTTTTCGATGTAGGAAGATGCCCTTGAACCTGAAGATTTGGGACCCATGGGACGGGTACCACGCAGTATTACTTTAAAGGGTTGGCGTTTGCTCACCCTACCTCACCAAACCTCTCAGCCCCAAGAGTTTCCACCCTTATGTCTCATCCAGCTATGTGTCTAGATATGGTCAATCCAAGTTGCATCACAGCCCCTGAAAGCATTGTGTAAGAATTTCTCTCTCTTTCACTGTCTTTGTTTCATGGGTGTTTCAAAGTAATTTATTTTTATAATGGGGTTTAGCTGCTTTTCACGGCTGTGTTTATGCCGCTTTACACCCACTTGACACACTAACAGAGAGATATCAATACATAGGTTTTAAGATTATTACTAGTCAGATATATTCTTGTGCGGTGAATAGGGCGTGTTGAGTCCAGTTCTCTGAGCAAGGAGTAGGTCTTGTCTATTACATATTGGGTTTCTGGAACGGTATCTGAGCAAATTTGAAACCCTTGTTTTATGTATCACCCCACCTCACCTTTCCCGTTAAGCAGCCATAGTGTGTTTTCTGCATGTGTGACTCTGTTCTGTTTTGTAATTCAGTTCAAGTGTAACGGTTTTTACATTCCCTCTATCAGTGATACCTTATGAGAAGTGTCCTTTTCTGTGTGACTTATTTCACTTAGAATCGTCTTACCTAAATCCACTCATCATGCTGCTACTAGCCTTATGACATTGATTTCATGGCTGAGTGATATTCCATTGTACATAAGGACCACAACTTCTTTATCCATTTTTCTCTTTCCTGGGATATTTAAGGTGGAATGAAGTGGAGGTCCTTGTCAACAGAGCATCCCTCAACTTTGGGGTGCTTGTGTCTTGCTGATTTATAATTTTCCAAATTTATACCCCCATGAGTGGAAGTGCCCTATGCTCTCTAAGCTGTGTTTTTTAGATGTTTCAGGACTCACCGTACACTTCTCCAGAGTGGCTGTTGCTAATTTACATCCCGCCCATCAGAGTAGCAAGGCTCCCATTTCTCCATGGCCTGTCCTGCATTTCTGGTTTTGACACGTTTTTCAGCATGGCCCTTTTGACCGATGGGTAGCGAGTCTTCTTTGTAGCCCTGATTTGCCTTTCCAGGTTGCTTGGTTGGCCAAAAAGGGCGTATGCGTTTTTTCCTGAATATATTCAGGAAAAAACGCATACGCCCTTTTTGGCCAAGGACATCTTTTTCAACGTTTTGCCGCATTTCATGTGCTTTAAAGGCGATTCGAATCTACCTCCTGAAATCTGTTTCCTGCAATTCTGCCTTGATTTCAAATCCTCTTCTTTGCCTTCCCTCAATATATCTGTGGACGAGAGTTATCATTTATAACTCTGCAGGTTTGTGAATTGCAGTGCCCTGAACCTCCATTTTAAAACTCGCGTTTTTGGGAGCTGGCCGCAAAAGCGCAGGATGGCTTCAGGCCCTGTTCTGGTTCCGGGGGGCAGGCTGAGCCTGTGGTTAATTCTTCTTCCTGATGGGAAAATAGAGTGACCTGTGCCTGTGTCCACACCAAGAGCTAGTCTCTCATTGGTTCCCCGTCTTCCCGTTCATCCTCAGGACAAATTGCAACCTGTCCGGAACAGGAGGTTAAAGGTGCTGATGCTCCAAGTAGGGAGATTGCTAGTAAAGGGGCTGGAATGGGGAACCCGGGCACAAGGAGATGAGAAATGAGGTGCGTTTTAGAAACCTTTCCCCATCACACGGTGTACCATCTTCTGGGTTTCTCATGCATGTTTTCGATGTAGGAAGATGCCCTTGAACCTGGAGATTTGGGACCCATGCGATGGGTACCACGCAGTATTACTTTAAAGGGTCTGCGTTTGCTCACCCAACCTCACCAAACCTCTCAGCCCCAAGAGTGTCCACCCTTATGTCTCATCCAGCTGTGGGTCTAGATATGGTCAATCCAGGTTGCATCACAGCCCCTGAACGCATTGTGTAAGAATTTCTCTCTCTTTCACTGTCTTTGTTTCATGGGTGTTTCAAAGTAATTTATTTTTATAATGGGGTTTAGCTGCTTTTCACGGCTGTGTTTATGCCGCTTTACACCCACTTGACACACTAACAGAGAGATATCAATACATAGGTTTTAAGATTATTACTAGTCAGATATATTCTTGTGCGGTGAATAGGGCGTGTTGAGTCCAGTTCTCTGAGCAAGGAGTAGGTCTTGTCTATTACATATTGGGTTTCTGGAACGGTATCTGAGCAAATTTGAAACCCTTGTTTTATGTATCACCCCACCTCACCTTTCCCGTTAAGCAGCCATAGTGTGTTTTCTGCATGTGTGACTCTGTTCTGTTTTGTAATTCAGTTCAAGTGTAACGGTTTTTACATTCCCTCTATCAGTGATACCTTATGAGAAGTGTCCTTTTCTGTGTGACTTATTTCACTTAGAATCGTCGTACCTAAATCCACTCATCATGCTGCTACTAGCCTTATGACATTGATTTCATGGCTGAGTGATATTCCATTGTACATAAGGACCACAACTTCTTTATCCATTTTTCTCTTTCCTGGGATATTTAAGTTGGAATGAAGTGGAGGTCCTTGTCAACAGAGCAGCCCTAAACTTTGGGGTGCTTGTGTCTTGCTGATTTTTAAATTTCCCAATTTATACCCCCATGAGTGGAAGTGCCCTATGCTCTCTAAGCTGTGTTTTTTAGATGTTTCAGGACACACCGTACACTTCTCCAGAGTGGTTGTTGGCAATTTACATCCCGCCCATCAGTGTAGCAAGGCTCCCATTTCTCCATGGCCTGTCATGCATTTCTGGTTTTGACACGTTTTTCAGCATGGCCCTTTTGACCGATGGGAAGCGAGACTTCTTTGTAGCGCTGATTTGCTTTTCCAGGTTGCTTGGTTGGCCAAAAAGGGCGTATGCGTTTTTTTCTGAATATATTCAGGAAAAAACGCATACGCCCTTTTTGGCCAAGGGCATCATTGTCAACGTTTTGCCGCTTTTCATGTGCTTTAAAGGCGATTCGAATCTACCTCCTGAAATCTGTTTCCTGCAATTCTGCCTTGATTTCAAATCCTCTTCTTTGCCTTCCCTCAATATATTTGTGGACGAGAGTTATCATTTATAACTCTGCAGGTTTGTGAATTGCAGTGCCCTGAAGCTCCATTTTACAACTCGCTTTTTTGGGAGCTGGCCGCAAAAGCGCATGATGGTTTCACGCCCTGTTCTGGTTCCGGGGGGCAGGCTGAGCCTGTGGTTAATTCTTCTTCCTGATGGGAAAATAGAGTGACCTGTGCCTGTGTCCACACCAAGAGCTAGTCTCTCATTGGTTCCCCGTCTTCCCGTTCATCCTCAGGACAAATTGCAACCTGTACGGAACAGGAGGTTAAAGGTGTTGATGCTCCAAGTAGGGAGATTGCTAGTAAAGGGGCTGGAATGGGGAACCCGGGCACAAGGAGATGAGAAATGAGGTGCGTTTTAGAAACCTTTCCCCATCACACGGTGTACCATCCTCCAGGATTCTCATGCATGTTTTCGATGTAGGAAGATGCCCTTGAACCTGAAGATTTGGGACCCATGGGACGGGTACCACGCAGTATTACTTTAAAGGGTTGGCGTTTGCTCACCCTACCTCACCAAACCTCTCAGCCCCAAGAGTTTCCACCCTTATGTCTCATCCAGCTATGTGTCTAGATATGGTCAATCCAAGTTGCATCACAGCCCCTGAAAGCATTGTGTAAGAATTTCTCTCTCTTTCACTGTCTTTGTTTCATGGGTGTTTCAAAGTAATTTATTTTTATAATGGGGTTTAGCTGCTTTTCACGGCTGTGTTTATGCCGCTTTACACCCACTTGACACACTAACAGAGAGATATCAATACATAGGTTTTAAGATTATTACTAGTCAGATATATTCTTGTGCGGTGAATAGGGCGTGTTGAGTCCAGTTCTCTGAGCAAGGAGTAGGTCTTGTCTATTACATATTGGGTTTCTGGAACGGTATCTGAGCAAATTTGAAACCCTTGTTTTATGTATCACCCCACCTCACCTTTCCCGTTAAGCAGCCATAGTGTGTTTTCTGCATGTGTGACTCTGTTCTGTTTTGTAATTCAGTTCAAGTGTAACGGTTTTTACATTCCCTCTATCAGTGATACCTTATGAGAAGTGTCCTTTTCTGTGTGACTTATTTCACTTAGAATCGTCTTACCTAAATCCACTCATCATGCTGCTACTAGCCTTATGACATTGATTTCATGGCTGAGTGATATTCCATTGTACATAAGGACCACAACTTCTTTATCCATTTTTCTCTTTCCTGGGATATTTAAGGTGGAATGAAGTGGAGGTCCTTGTCAACAGAGCATCCCTCAACTTTGGGGTGCTTGTGTCTTGCTGATTTATAATTTTCCAAATTTATACCCCCATGAGTGGAAGTGCCCTATGCTCTCTAAGCTGTGTTTTTTAGATGTTTCAGGACTCACCGTACACTTCTCCAGAGTGGCTGTTGCTAATTTACATCCCGCCCATCAGAGTAGCAAGGCTCCCATTTCTCCATGGCCTGTCCTGCATTTCTGGTTTTGACACGTTTTTCAGCATGGCCCTTTTGACCGATGGGTAGCGAGTCTTCTTTGTAGCCCTGATTTGCCTTTCCAGGTTGCTTGGTTGGCCAAAAAGGGCGTATGCGTTTTTTCCTGAATATATTCAGGAAAAAACGCATACGCCCTTTTTGGCCAAGGACATCTTTTTCAACGTTTTGCCGCATTTCATGTGCTTTAAAGGCGATTCGAATCTACCTCCTGAAATCTGTTTCCTGCAATTCTGCCTTGATTTCAAATCCTCTTCTTTGCCTTCCCTCAATATATCTGTGGACGAGAGTTATCATTTATAACTCTGCAGGTTTGTGAATTGCAGTGCCCTGAACCTCCATTTTAAAACTCGCGTTTTTGGGAGCTGGCCGCAAAAGCGCAGGATGGCTTCAGGCCCTGTTCTGGTTCCGGGGGGCAGGCTGAGCCTGTGGTTAATTCTTCTTCCTGATGGGAAAATAGAGTGACCTGTGCCTGTGTCCACACCAAGAGCTAGTCTCTCATTGGTTCCCCGTCTTCCCGTTCATCCTCAGGACAAATTGCAACCTGTCCGGAACAGGAGGTTAAAGGTGCTGATGCTCCAAGTAGGGAGATTGCTAGTAAAGGGGCTGGAATGGGGAACCCGGGCACAAGGAGATGAGAAATGAGGTGCGTTTTAGAAACCTTTCCCCATCACACGGTGTACCATCCTCCAGGATTCTCATGTATGTTTTCGATGTAGGAAGATGCCCTTGAACCTGAAGATTTGGGACCCATGGGACGGGTACCACGCAGTATTACTTTAAAGGGTTGGCGTTTGCTCACCCTACCTCACCAAACCTCTCAGCCCCAAGAGTTTCCACCCTTATGTCTCATCCAGCTATGTGTCTAGATATGGTCAATCCAAGTTGCATCACAGCCCCTGAAAGCATTGTGTAAGAATTTCTCTCTCTTTCACTGTCTTTGTTTCATGGGTGTTTCAAAGTAATTTATTTTTATAATGGGGTTTAGCTGCTTTTCACGGCTGTGTTTATGCCGCTTTACACCCACTTGACACACTAACAGAGAGATATCAATACATAGGTTTTAAGATTATTACTAGTCAGATATATTCTTGTGCGGTGAATAGGGCGTGTTGAGTCCAGTTCTCTGAGCAAGGAGTAGGTCTTGTCTATTACATATTGGGTTTCTGGAACGGTATCTGAGCAAATTTGAAACCCTTGTTTTATGTATCACCCCACCTCACCTTTCCCGTTAAGCAGCCATAGTGTGTTTTCTGCATGTGTGACTCTGTTCTGTTTTGTAATTCAGTTCAAGTGTAACGGTTTTTACATTCCCTCTATCAGTGATACCTTATGAGAAGTGTCCTTTTCTGTGTGACTTATTTCACTTAGAATCGTCTTACCTAAATCCACTCATCATGCTGCTACTAGCCTTATGACATTGATTTCATGGCTGAGTGATATTCCATTGTACATAAGGACCACAACTTCTTTATCCATTTTTCTCTTTCCTGGGATATTTAAGGTGGAATGAAGTGGAGGTCCTTGTCAACAGAGCATCCCTCAACTTTGGGGTGCTTGTGTCTTGCTGATTTATAATTTTCCAAATTTATACCCCCATGAGTGGAAGTGCCCTATGCTCTCTAAGCTGTGTTTTTTAGATGTTTCAGGACTCACCGTACACTTCTCCAGAGTGGCTGTTGCTAATTTACATCCCGCCCATCAGAGTAGCAAGGCTCCCATTTCTCCATGGCCTGTCCTGCATTTCTGGTTTTGACACGTTTTTCAGCATGGCCCTTTTGACCGATGGGTAGCGAGTCTTCTTTGTAGCCCTGATTTGCCTTTCCAGGTTGCTTGGTTGGCCAAAAAGGGCGTATGCGTTTTTTCCTGAATATATTCAGGAAAAAACGCATACGCCCTTTTTGGCCAAGGACATCTTTTTCAACGTTTTGCCGCATTTCATGTGCTTTAAAGGCGATTCGAATCTACCTCCTGAAATCTGTTTCCTGCAATTCTGCCTTGATTTCAAATCCTCTTCTTTGCCTTCCCTCAATATATCTGTGGACGAGAGTTATCATTTATAACTCTGCAGGTTTGTGAATTGCAGTGCCCTGAACCTCCATTTTAAAACTCGCGTTTTTGGGAGCTGGCCGCAAAAGCGCAGGATGGCTTCAGGCCCTGTTCTGGTTCCGGGGGGCAGGCTGAGCCTGTGGTTAATTCTTCTTCCTGATGGGAAAATAGAGTGACCTGTGCCTGTGTCCACACCAAGAGCTAGTCTCTCATTGGTTCCCCGTCTTCCCGTTCATCCTCAGGACAAATTGCAACCTGTCCGGAACAGGAGGTTAAAGGTGCTGATGCTCCAAGTAGGGAGATTGCTAGTAAAGGGGCTGGAATGGGGAACCCGGGCACAAGGAGATGAGAAATGAGGTGCGTTTTAGAAACCTTTCCCCATCACACGGTGTACCATCCTCCAGGATTCTCATGTATGTTTTCGATGTAGGAAGATGCCCTTGAACCTGAAGATTTGGGACCCATGGGACGGGTACCACGCAGTATTACTTTAAAGGGTTGGCGTTTCCTCACCCTACCTCACCAAACCTCTCAGCCCCAAGAGTTTCCACCCTTATGTCTCATCCAGCTATGTGTCTAGATATGGTCAATCCAAGTTGCATCACAGCCCCTGAAAGCATTGTGTAAGAATTTCTCTCTCTTTCACTGTCTTTGTTTCATGGGTGTTTCAAAGTAATTTATTTTTATAATGGGGTTTAGCTGCTTTTCACGGCTGTGTTTATGCCGCTTTACACCCACTTGACACACTAACAGAGAGATATCAATACATAGGTTTTAAGATTATTACTAGTCAGATATATTCTTGTGCGGTGAATAGGGCGTGTTGAGTCCAGTTCTCTGAGCAAGGAGTAGGTCTTGTCTATTACATATTGGGTTTCTGGAACGGTATCTGAGCAAATTTGAAACCCTTGTTTTATGTATCACCCCACCTCACCTTTCCCGTTAAGCAGCCATAGTGTGTTTTCTGCATGTGTGACTCTGTTCTGTTTTGTAATTCAGTTCAAGTGTAACGGTTTTTACATTCCCTCTATCAGTGATACCTTATGAGAAGTGTCCTTTTCTGTGTGACTTATTTCACTTAGAATCGTCGTACCTAAATCCACTCATCATGCTGCTACTAGCCTTATGACATTGATTTCATGGCTGAGTGATATTCCATTGTACATAAGGACCACAACTTCTTTATCCATTTTTCTCTTTCCTGGGATATTTAAGTTGGAATGAAGTGGAGGTCCTTGTCAACAGAGCAGCCCTAAACTTTCGGGTGCTTGTGTCTTGCTGATTTATAATTTTCCAAATTTATACCCCCATGAGTGGAAGTGCCCTATGCTCTCTAAGCTGTGTTTTTTAGATGTTTCAGGACTCACCGTACACTTCTCCAGAGTGGTTGTTGGCAATTTACATCCCGCCCATCAGAGTAGCAAGGCTCCCATTTCTCCATGGCCTGTCCTGCATTTCTGGTTTTGACACGTTTTTCAGCATGGCCCTTTTGACCGATGGGTAGCGAGTCTTCTTTGTAGCCCTGATTTGCCTTTCCAGGTTGCTTGGTTGGCCAAAAAGGGCGTATGCGTTTTTTCCTGAATATATTCAGGAAAAAACGCATACGCCCTTTTTGGCCAAGGGCATCTTTTTCAACGTTTTGCCGCATTTCATGTGCTTTAAAGGCGATTCGAATCTACCTCCTGAAATCTGTTTCCTGCAATTCTGCCTTGATTTCAAATCCTCTTCTTTGCCTTCCCTCAATATATCTGTGGACGAGAGTTATCATTTATAACTCTGCAGGTTTGTGAATTGCAGTGCCCTGAACCTCCATTTTAAAACTCGCGTTTTTGGGAGCTGGCCGCAAAAGCGCAGGATGGCTTCAGGCCCTGTTCTGGTTCCGGGGGGCAGGCTGAGCCTGTGGTTAATTCTTCTTCCTGATGGGAAAATAGAGTGACCTGTGCCTGTGTCCACACCAAGAGCTAGTCTCTCATTGGTTCCCCGTCTTCCCGTTCATCCTCAGGACAAATTGCAACCTGTCCGGAACAGGAGGTTAAAGGTGCTGATGCTCCAAGTAGGGAGATTGCTAGTAAAGGGGCTGGAATGGGGAACCCGGGCACAAGGAGATGAGAAATGAGGTGCGTTTTAGAAACCTTTCCCCATCACACGGTGTACCATCCTCCAGGATTCTCATGCATGTTTTCGATGTAGGAAGATGCCCTTGAACCTGAAGATTTGGGACCCATGGGACGGGTACCACGCAGTATTACTTTAAAGGGTTGGCGTTTGCTCACCCTACCTCACCAAACCTCTCAGCCCCAAGAGTTTCCACCCTTATGTCTCATCCAGCTATGTGTCTAGATATGGTCAATCCAAGTTGCATCACAGCCCCTGAAAGCATTGTGTAAGAATTTCTCTCTCTTTCACTGTCTTTGTTTCATGGGTGTTTCAAAGTAATTTATTTTTATAATGGGGTTTAGCTGCTTTTCACGGCTGTGTTTATGCCGCTTTACACCCACTTGACACACTAACAGAGAGATATCAATACATAGGTTTTAAGATTATTACTAGTCAGATATATTCTTGTGCGGTGAATAGGGCGTGTTGAGTCCAGTTCTCTGAGCAAGGAGTAGGTCTTGTCTATTACATATTGGGTTTCTGGAACGGTATCTGAGCAAATTTGAAACCCTTGTTTTATGTATCACCCCACCTCACCTTTCCCGTTAAGCAGCCATAGTGTGTTTTCTGCATGTGTGACTCTGTTCTGTTTTGTAATTCAGTTCAAGTGTAACGGTTTTTACATTCCCTCTATCAGTGATACCTTATGAGAAGTGTCCTTTTCTGTGTGACTTATTTCACTTAGAATCGTCGTACCTAAATCCACTCATCATGCTGCTACTAGCCTTATGACATTGATTTCATGGCTGAGTGATATTCCATTGTACATAAGGACCACAACTTCTTTATCCATTTTTCTCTTTCCTGGGATATTTAAGGTGGAATGAAGTGGAGGTCCTTGTCAACAGAGCAGCCCTCAACTTTGGGGTGCTTGTGTCTTGCTGATTTATAATTTTCCAAATTTATACCCCCATGAGTGGAAGTGCCCTATGCTCTCTAAGCTGTGTTTTTTAGATGTTTCAGGACTCACCGTACACTTCTCCAGAGTGGCTGTTGCTAATTTACATCCCGCCCATCAGAGTAGCAAGGCTCCCATTTCTCCATGGCCTGTCCTGCATTTCTGGTTTTGACACGTTTTTCAGCATGGCCCTTTTGACCGATGGGTAGCGAGTCTTCTTTGTAGCCCTGATTTGCCTTTCCAGGTTGCTTGGTTGGCCAAAAAGGGCGTATGCGTTTTTTCCTGAATATATTCAGGAAAAAACGCATACGCCCTTTTTGGCCAAGGACATCTTTTTCAACGTTTTGCCGCATTTCATGTGCTTTAAAGGCGATTCGAATCTACCTCCTGAAATCTGTTTCCTGCAATTCTGCCTTGATTTCAAATCCTCTTCTTTGCCTTCCCTCAATATATCTGTGGACGAGAGTTATCATTTATAACTCTGCAGGTTTGTGAATTGCAGTGCCCTGAACCTCCATTTTAAAACTCGCGTTTTTGGGAGCTGGCCGCAAAAGCGCAGGATGGCTTCAGGCCCTGTTCTGGTTCCGGGGGGCAGGCTGAGCCTGTGGTTAATTCTTCTTCCTGATGGGAAAATAGAGTGACCTGTGCCTGTGTCCACACCAAGAGCTAGTCTCTCATTGGTTCCCCGTCTTCCCGTTCATCCTCAGGACAAATTGCAACCTGTCCGGAACAGGAGGTTAAAGGTGCTGATGCTCCAAGTAGGGAGATTGCTAGTAAAGGGGCTGGAATGGGGAACCCGGGCACAAGGAGATGAGAAATGAGGTGCGTTTTAGAAACCTTTCCCCATCACACGGTGTACCATCCTCCAGGATTCTCATGTATGTTTTCGATGTAGGAAGATGCCCTTGAACCTGAAGATTTGGGACCCATGGGACGGGTACCACGCAGTATTACTTTAAAGGGTTGGCGTTTCCTCACCCTACCTCACCAAACCTCTCAGCCCCAAGAGTTTCCACCCTTATGTCTCATCCAGCTATGTGTCTAGATATGGTCAATCCAAGTTGCATCACAGCCCCTGAAAGCATTGTGTAAGAATTTCTCTCTCTTTCACTGTCTTTGTTTCATGGGTGTTTCAAAGTAATTTATTTTTATAATGGGGTTTAGCTGCTTTTCACGGCTGTGTTTATGCCGCTTTACACCCACTTGACACACTAACAGAGAGATATCAATACATAGGTTTTAAGATTATTACTAGTCAGATATATTCTTGTGCGGTGAATAGGGCGTGTTGAGTCCAGTTCTCTGAGCAAGGAGTAGGTCTTGTCTATTACATATTGGGTTTCTGGAACGGTATCTGAGCAAATTTGAAACCCTTGTTTTATGTATCACCCCACCTCACCTTTCCCGTTAAGCAGCCATAGTGTGTTTTCTGCATGTGTGACTCTGTTCTGTTTTGTAATTCAGTTCAAGTGTAACGGTTTTTACATTCCCTCTATCAGTGATACCTTATGAGAAGTGTCCTTTTCTGTGTGACTTATTTCACTTAGAATCGTCGTACCTAAATCCACTCATCATGCTGCTACTAGCCTTATGACATTGATTTCATGGCTGAGTGATATTCCATTGTACATAAGGACCACAACTTCTTTATCCATTTTTCTCTTTCCTGGGATATTTAAGGTGGAATGAAGTGGAGGTCCTTGTCAACAGAGCAGCCCTCAACTTTGGGGTGCTTGTGTCTTGCTGATTTATAATTTTCCAAATTTATACCCCCATGAGTGGAAGTGCCCTATGCTCTCTAAGCTGTGTTTTTTAGATGTTTCAGGACTCACCGTACACTTCTCCAGAGTGGCTGTTGCTAATTTACATCCCGCCCATCAGAGTAGCAAGGCTCCCATTTCTCCATGGCCTGTCCTGCATTTCTGGTTTTGACACGTTTTTCAGCATGGCCCTTTTGACCGATGGGTAGCGAGTCTTCTTTGTAGCCCTGATTTGCCTTTCCAGGTTGCTTGGTTGGCCAAAAAGGGCGTATGCGTTTTTTCCTGAATATATTCAGGAAAAAACGCATACGCCCTTTTTGGCCAAGGGCATCTTTTTCAACGTTTTGCCGCATTTCATGTGCTTTAAAGGCGATTCGAATCTACCTCCTGAAATCTGTTTCCTGCAATTCTGCCTTGATTTCAAATCCTCTTCTTTGCCTTCCCTCAATATATCTGTGGACGAGAGTTATCATTTATAACTCTGCAGGTTTGTGAATTGCAGTGCCCTGAACCTCCATTTTAAAACTCGCGTTTTTGGGAGCTGGCCGCAAAAGCGCAGGATGGCTTCAGGCCCTGTTCTGGTTCCGGGGGGCAGGCTGAGCCTGTGGTTAATTCTTCTTCCTGATGGGAAAATAGAGTGACCTGTGCCTGTGTCCACACCAAGAGCTAGTCTCTCATTGGTTCCCCGTCTTCCCGTTCATCCTCAGGACAAATTGCAACCTGTCCGGAACAGGAGGTTAAAGGTGCTGATGCTCCAAGTAGGGAGATTGCTAGTAAAGGGGCTGGAATGGGGAACCCGGGCACAAGGAGATGAGAAATGAGGTGCGTTTTAGAAACCTTTCCCCATCACACGGTGTACCATCCTCCAGGATTCTCATGCATGTTTTCGATGTAGGAAGATGCCCTTGAACCTGAAGATTTGGGACCCATGGGACGGGTACCACGCAGTATTACTTTAAAGGGTTGGCGTTTGCTCACCCTACCTCACCAAACCTCTCAGCCCCAAGAGTTTCCACCCTTATGTCTCATCCAGCTATGTGTCTAGATATGGTCAATCCAAGTTGCATCACAGCCCCTGAAAGCATTGTGTAAGAATTTCTCTCTCTTTCACTGTCTTTGTTTCATGGGTGTTTCAAAGTAATTTATTTTTATAATGGGGTTTAGCTGCTTTTCACGGCTGTGTTTATGCCGCTTTACACCCACTTGACACACTAACAGAGAGATATCAATACATAGGTTTTAAGATTATTACTAGTCAGATATATTCTTGTGCGGTGAATAGGGCGTGTTGAGTCCAGTTCTCTGAGCAAGGAGTAGGTCTTGTCTATTACATATTGGGTTTCTGGAACGGTATCTGAGCAAATTTGAAACCCTTGTTTTATGTATCACCCCACCTCACCTTTCCCGTTAAGCAGCCATAGTGTGTTTTCTGCATGTGTGACTCTGTTCTGTTTTGTAATTCAGTTCAAGTGTAACGGTTTTTACATTCCCTCTATCAGTGATACCTTATGAGAAGTGTCCTTTTCTGTGTGACTTATTTCACTTAGAATCGTCGTACCTAAATCCACTCATCATGCTGCTACTAGCCTTATGACATTGATTTCATGGCTGAGTGATATTCCATTGTACATAAGGACCACAACTTCTTTATCCATTTTTCTCTTTCCTGGGATATTTAAGGTGGAATGAAGTGGAGGTCCTTGTCAACAGAGCATCCCTCAACTTTGGGGTGCTTGTGTCTTGCTGATTTATAATTTTCCAAATTTATACCCCCATGAGTGGAAGTGCCCTATGCTCTCTAAGCTGTGTTTTTTAGATGTTTCAGGACTCACCGTACACTTCTCCAGAGTGGCTGTTGCTAATTTACATCCCGCCCATCAGAGTAGCAAGGCTCCCATTTCTCCATGGCCTGTCCTGCATTTCTGGTTTTGACACGTTTTTCAGCATGGCCCTTTTGACCGATGGGTAGCGAGTCTTCTTTGTAGCCCTGATTTGCCTTTCCAGGTTGCTTGGTTGGCCAAAAAGGGCGTATGCGTTTTTTCCTGAATATATTCAGGAAAAAACGCATACGCCCTTTTTGGCCAAGGGCATCTTTTTCAACGTTTTGCCGCATTTCATGTGCTTTAAAGGCGATTCGAATCTACCTCCTGAAATCTGTTTCCTGCAATTCTGCCTTGATTTCAAATCCTCTTCTTTGCCTTCCCTCAATATATCTGTGGACGAGAGTTATCATTTATAACTCTGCAGGTTTGTGAATTGCAGTGCCCTGAACCTCCATTTTAAAACTCGCGTTTTTGGGAGCTGGCCGCAAAAGCGCAGGATGGCTTCAGGCCCTGTTCTGGTTCCGGGGGGCAGGCTGAGCCTGTGGTTAATTCTTCTTCCTGATGGGAAAATAGAGTGACCTGTGCCTGTGTCCACACCAAGAGCTAGTCTCTCATTGGTTCCCCGTCTTCCCGTTCATCCTCAGGACAAATTGCAACCTGTCCGGAACAGGAGGTTAAAGGTGCTGATGCTCCAAGTAGGGAGATTGCTAGTAAAGGGGCTGGAATGGGGAACCCGGGCACAAGGAGATGAGAAATGAGGTGCGTTTTAGAAACCTTTCCCCATCACACGGTGTACCATCCTCCAGGATTCTCATGCATGTTTTCGATGTAGGAAGATGCCCTTGAACCTGAAGATTTGGGACCCATGGGACGGGTACCACGCAGTATTACTTTAAAGGGTTGGCGTTTGCTCACCCTACCTCACCAAACCTCTCAGCCCCAAGAGTTTCCACCCTTATGTCTCATCCAGCTATGTGTCTAGATATGGTCAATCCAAGTTGCATCACAGCCCCTGAAAGCATTGTGTAAGAATTTCTCTCTCTTTCACTGTCTTTGTTTCATGGGTGTTTCAAAGTAATTTATTTTTATAATGGGGTTTAGCTGCTTTTCACGGCTGTGTTTATGCCGCTTTACACCCACTTGACACACTAACAGAGAGATATCAATACATAGGTTTTAAGATTATTACTAGTCAGATATATTCTTGTGCGGTGAATAGGGCGTGTTGAGTCCAGTTCTCTGAGCAAGGAGTAGGTCTTGTCTATTACATATTGGGTTTCTGGAACGGTATCTGAGCAAATTTGAAACCCTTGTTTTATGTATCACCCCACCTCACCTTTCCCGTTAAGCAGCCATAGTGTGTTTTCTGCATGTGTGACTCTGTTCTGTTTTGTAATTCAGTTCAAGTGTAACGGTTTTTACATTCCCTCTATCAGTGATACCTTATGAGAAGTGTCCTTTTCTGTGTGACTTATTTCACTTAGAATCGTCTTACCTAAATCCACTCATCATGCTGCTACTAGCCTTATGACATTGATTTCATGGCTGAGTGATATTCCATTGTACATAAGGACCACAACTTCTTTATCCATTTTTCTCTTTCCTGGGATATTTAAGTTGGAATGAAGTGGAGGTCCTTGTCAACAGAGCAGCCCTAAACTTTGGGGTGCTTGTGTCTTGCTGATTTTTAAATTTCCCAATTTATACCCCCATGAGTGGAAGTGCCCTATGCTCTCTAAGCTGTGTTTTTTAGATGTTTCAGGACACACCGTACACTTCTCCAGAGTGGTTGTTGGCAATTTACATCCCGCCCATCAGTGTAGCAAGGCTCCCATTTCTCCATGGCCTGTCATGCATTTCTGGTTTTGACACGTTTTTCAGCATGGCCCTTTTGACCGATGGGAAGCGAGACTTCTTTGTAGCGCTGATTTGCTTTTCCAGGTTGCTTGGTTGGCCAAAAAGGGCGTATGCGTTTTTTTCTGAATATATTCAGGAAAAAACGCATACGCCCTTTTTGGCCAAGGGCATCATTGTCAACGTTTTGCCGCTTTTCATGTGCTTTAAAGGCGATTCGAATCTACCTCCTGAAATCTGTTTCCTGCAATTCTGCCTTGATTTCAAATCCTCTTCTTTGCCTTCCCTCAATATATCTGTGGACGAGAGTTATCATTTATAACTCTGCAGGTTTGTGAATTGCAGTGCCCTGAACCTCCATTTTAAAACTCGCGTTTTTGGGAGCTGGCCGCAAAAGCGCAGGATGGCTTCAGGCCCTGTTCTGGTTCCGGGGGGCAGGCTGAGCCTGTGGTTAATTCTTCTTCCTGATGGGAAAATAGAGTGACCTGTGCCTGTGTCCACACCAAGAGCTAGTCTCTCATTGGTTCCCCGTCTTCCCGTTCATCCTCAGGACAAATTGCAACCTGTCCGGAACAGGAGGTTAAAGGTGCTGATGCTCCAAGTAGGGAGATTGCTAGTAAAGGGGCTGGAATGGGGAACCCGGGCACAAGGAGATGAGAAATGAGGTGCGTTTTAGAAACCTTTCCCCATCACACGGTGTACCATCCTCCAGGATTCTCATGCATGTTTTCGATGTAGGAAGATGCCCTTGAACCTGAAGATTTGGGACCCATGGGACGGGTACCACGCAGTATTACTTTAAAGGGTTGGCGTTTGCTCACCCTACCTCACCAAACCTCTCAGCCCCAAGAGTTTCCACCCTTATGTCTCATCCAGCTATGTGTCTAGATATGGTCAATCCAAGTTGCATCACAGCCCCTGAAAGCATTGTGTAAGAATTTCTCTCTCTTTCACTGTCTTTGTTTCATGGGTGTTTCAAAGTAATTTATTTTTATAATGGGGTTTAGCTGCTTTTCACGGCTGTGTTTATGCCGCTTTACACCCACTTGACACACTAACAGAGAGATATCAATACATAGGTTTTAAGATTATTACTAGTCAGATATATTCTTGTGCGGTGAATAGGGCGTGTTGAGTCCAGTTCTCTGAGCAAGGAGTAGGTCTTGTCTATTACATATTGGGTTTCTGGAACGGTATCTGAGCAAATTTGAAACCCTTGTTTTATGTATCACCCCACCTCACCTTTCCCGTTAAGCAGCCATAGTGTGTTTTCTGCATGTGTGACTCTGTTCTGTTTTGTAATTCAGTTCAAGTGTAACGGTTTTTACATTCCCTCTATCAGTGATACCTTATGAGAAGTGTCCTTTTCTGTGTGACTTATTTCACTTAGAATCGTCTTACCTAAATCCACTCATCATGCTGCTACTAGCCTTATGACATTGATTTCATGGCTGAGTGATATTCCATTGTACATAAGGACCACAACTTCTTTATCCATTTTTCTCTTTCCTGGGATATTTAAGTTGGAATGAAGTGGAGGTCCTTGTCAACAGAGCAGCCCTAAACTTTGGGGTGCTTGTGTCTTGCTGATTTTTAAATTTCCCAATTTATACCCCCATGAGTGGAAGTGCCCTATGCTCTCTAAGCTGTGTTTTTTAGATGTTTCAGGACACACCGTACACTTCTCCAGAGTGGTTGTTGGCAATTTACATCCCGCCCATCAGTGTAGCAAGGCTCCCATTTCTCCATGGCCTGTCATGCATTTCTGGTTTTGACACGTTTTTCAGCATGGCCCTTTTGACCGATGGGAAGCGAGACTTCTTTGTAGCGCTGATTTGCTTTTCCAGGTTGCTTGGTTGGCCAAAAAGGGCGTATGCGTTTTTTTCTGAATATATTCAGGAAAAAACGCATACGCCCTTTTTGGCCAAGGGCATCATTGTCAACGTTTTGCCGCTTTTCATGTGCTTTAAAGGCGATTCGAATCTACCTCCTGAAATCTGTTTCCTGCAATTCTGCCTTGATTTCAAATCCTCTTCTTTGCCTTCCCTCAATATATTTGTGGACGAGAGTTATCATTTATAACTCTGCAGGTTTGTGAATTGCAGTGCCCTGAAGCTCCATTTTACAACTCGCTTTTTTGGGAGCTGGCCGCAAAAGCGCATGATGGTTTCACGCCCTGTTCTGGTTCCGGGGGGCAGGCTGAGCCTGTGGTTAATTCTTCTTCCTGATGGGAAAATAGAGTGACCTGTGCCTGTGTCCACACCAAGAACTAGTCTCTCATTGGTTCCCCGTCTTCCCGTTCATCCTCAGGACAAATTGCAACCTGTACGGAACAGGAGGTTAAAGGTGCTGATGCTCCAAGTAGGGAGATTGCTAGTAAAGGGGCTGGAATGGGGAACCCGGGCACAAGGAGATGAGAAATGAGGTGCGTTTTAGAAACCTTTCCCCATCACACGGTGTACCATCCTCCAGGATTCTCATGCATGTTTTCGATGTAGGAAGATGCCCTTGAACCTGAAGATTTGGGACCCATGGGACGGGTACCACGCAGTATTACTTTAAAGGGTTGGCGTTTGCTCACCCTACCTCACCAAACCTCTCAGCCCCAAGAGTTTCCACCCTTATGTCTCATCCAGCTATGTGTCTAGATATGGTCAATCCAAGTTGCATCACAGCCCCTGAAAGCATTGTGTAAGAATTTCTCTCTCTTTCACTGTCTTTGTTTCATGGGTGTTTCAAAGTAATTTATTTTTATAATGGGGTTTAGCTGCTTTTCACGGCTGTGTTTATGCCGCTTTACACCCACTTGACACACTAACAGAGAGATATCAATACATAGGTTTTAAGATTATTACTAGTCAGATATATTCTTGTGCGGTGAATAGGGCGTGTTGAGTCCAGTTCTCTGAGCAAGGAGTAGGTCTTGTCTATTACATATTGGGTTTCTGGAACGGTATCTGAGCAAATTTGAAACCCTTGTTTTATGTATCACCCCACCTCACCTTTCCCGTTAAGCAGCCATAGTGTGTTTTCTGCATGTGTGACTCTGTTCTGTTTTGTAATTCAGTTCAAGTGTAACGGTTTTTACATTCCCTCTATCAGTGATACCTTATGAGAAGTGTCCTTTTCTGTGTGACTTATTTCACTTAGAATCGTCTTACCTAAATCCACTCATCATGCTGCTACTAGCCTTATGACATTGATTTCATGGCTGAGTGATATTCCATTGTACATAAGGACCACAACTTCTTTATCCATTTTTCTCTTTCCTGGGATATTTAAGGTGGAATGAAGTGGAGGTCCTTGTCAACAGAGCATCCCTCAACTTTGGGGTGCTTGTGTCTTGCTGATTTATAATTTTCCAAATTTATACCCCCATGAGTGGAAGTGCCCTATGCTCTCTAAGCTGTGTTTTTTAGATGTTTCAGGACTCACCGTACACTTCTCCAGAGTGGCTGTTGCTAATTTACATCCCGCCCATCAGAGTAGCAAGGCTCCCATTTCTCCATGGCCTGTCCTGCATTTCTGGTTTTGACACGTTTTTCAGCATGGCCCTTTTGACCGATGGGTAGCGAGTCTTCTTTGTAGCCCTGATTTGCCTTTCCAGGTTGCTTGGTTGGCCAAAAAGGGCGTATGCGTTTTTTCCTGAATATATTCAGGAAAAAACGCATACGCCCTTTTTGGCCAAGGGCATCTTTTTCAACGTTTTGCCGCATTTCATGTGCTTTAAAGGCGATTCGAATCTACCTCCTGAAATCTGTTTCCTGCAATTCTGCCTTGATTTCAAATCCTCTTCTTTGCCTTCCCTCAATATATCTGTGGACGAGAGTTATCATTTATAACTCTGCAGGTTTGTGAATTGCAGTGCCCTGAACCTCCATTTTAAAACTCGCGTTTTTGGGAGCTGGCCGCAAAAGCGCAGGATGGCTTCAGGCCCTGTTCTGGTTCCGGGGGGCAGGCTGAGCCTGTGGTTAATTCTTCTTCCTGATGGGAAAATAGAGTGACCTGTGCCTGTCCCGACACCAAGAGCTAGTCTCTCGTTGGTTCCCCGTCTTCCCGTTCATCCTCAGGACAAATTGCAACCTGTACGGAACAGGAGGTTAAAGGTGCTGATGCTCCAAGTAGGGAGATTGCTAGTAAAGCGGTTGGAATGGCGAACCCGGGCACAAGGAGATGAGAAATGAGGTGCGTTTTAGAAACCTTTCCCCATCACACGGTGTACCATCTTCTGGGTTTCTCATGCATGTTTTCGATGTAGGAAGATGCCCTTGAACCTGGAGATTTGGGACCCATGTGATGGGTACCACGCCGTATTACTTTAAAGGGTCTGCGTTTGCTCACCCAACCTCACCAAACCTCTCAGCCCCAAGAGTGTCCACCCTTATGTCTCATCCAGCTGTGAGTCTAGATATGGTCAATCCAGGTTGCATCACAGCCCCTGAACTCATTGTGTAAGAATTTCTATCTCTTTCACTGTCGTTGTTTCATGGGTTTTTCAAAGTAATTTATTTTCATAATGGGGTTTAGCTGCTTTTCACGGCTGTGTTTATGCCGCTTTACACCCACTTGACACACTAACAGAGAGATATCAATACATAGGTTTTAAGATTATTACTAGTCAGATATATTCTTGTGCGGTGAATAGGGCGTGTTGAGTCCAGTTCTCTGAGCAAGTAGTAGGTCTTGTCTACTACATATTGGGTTTATGGAACGGTGTCTGAGCTAATTTGATACCCTTGTTTTATGTATCACCCCATCTCACCTTTTCCGTTAAGCAGCCATAGTCTGTTTTCTGCATGTGTGACTCTGTTCTGTTTTGTAATTCAGTTCAAGTGTAACGGTTTTTACATTCCCTCTATCAGTGATACCTTATGAGAAGTGTCCTTTTCTGTGTGACTTATTTCACTTAGAATCGTCGTACCTAAATCCACTCATCATGCTGCTACTAACCTTATGACATTGATTTCATGGCTGAGTGATATTCCATTGTACATAAGGACCACAACTTCTTTATACATTTTTCTCTTTCCTTGGATATTTAAGGTGGAATGAAGTGGAAGTCCTTGTCAACGGAGCAGCCCTAAACTTTGGGGTGCTTGTGTCTTGCTGATTTTTCATTTTCCCAATTTATACCCCCATGAGTGGAAGTGCCCTATGCTCTCTAAGATGTGTTTTTCAGATGTTTCAGGACACACCGTACACTTCTCCAGAGTGGCTGTTGGCAATTTACATCCCGCCCATCAGTGTAGCAAGGCTCCCATTTCTCCATGGCCTGTCCTGCATTTCTGGTTTTGACACTTTTTTCAGCATGGCCCTTTTGACCGATGGGAAGCGAGACTTCTCTGTAGCGCTGATTTGCTTTTCCAGGTTGCTTGGTTGGCCAAAAAGGGCGTATGCGTTTTTTCCTGAATATATTCAGGAAAAAACGCATACGCCCTTTTTGGCCAAGGGCATCATTGTCAACGTTTTGCCGCTTTTCATGTGCTTTAAAGGCGATTCGTATCTACCTCCTGAAATCTGTTTCGTGCAATTCTGCCTTGATTTCAAATCCTCTTCTTTGCCTTCCCCCAATATATTTGTGGACGAGAGTTATCATTTATAACTCTGCAGGTTTGTGAATTGCAGTGCCCTGAACCTCCATTTTACAACTCGCTTTTTTGGGAGCTGGCCGCAAAAGCGCAGGATGGCTTCAGGCCCTGTTCTGGTTCCGGGGGGCAGGCTGAGCCTGTGGTTAATTCTTCTTCCTGATGGGAAAATAGAGTGACCTGTGCCTGTCCCGACACCAAGAGCTAGTCTCTCGTTGGTTCCCCGTCTTCCCGTTCATCCTCAGGACAAATTGCAACCTGTACGGAACAGGAGGTTAAAGGTGCTGATGCTCCAAGTAGGGAGATTGCTAGTAAAGCGGCTGGAAAGGCGAACCCGGGCACAAGGAGATGAGAAATGAGGTGCGTTTTAGAAACCTTTCCCCATCACACGGTGTACCATCTTCTGGGTTTCTCATGCATGTTTTCGATGTAGGAAGATGCCCTTGAACCTGGAGATTTGGGACCCATGCGATGGGTACCACGCAGTATTACTTTAAAGGGTCTGCGTTTGCACACCCAACCTCACCAAACCTCTCAGCCCCAAGAGTGTCCACCCTTATGTCTCATCCAGCTGTGGGTCTAGATATGGTCAATCCAGGTTGCATCACAGCCCCTGAACTCATTGTGTAAGAATTTCTATCTCTTTCACTGTCGTTGTTTCATGGGTTTTTCAAAGTAATTTATTTTCATAATGGGGTTTAGCTGCTTTTCACTGCTGTGTTTATGTCGCTTTACACCCAATTGACACACTAACAGAGAGATATCAATACATAGGTTTTAAGATTATTACTAGTCAGATATATTCTTGTGCGGTGAATAGGGCGTGTTGAGTACAGTTCTCTGAGCAAGGAGTAGGTCTTGTCTACTACATATTGGGTTTATGGAACGGTATCTGAGCTAATTTGATACCCTTGTTTCATGTATCACCCCACCTCACCTTTCCCGTTAAGCAGCCATAGTGTGTTTTCTGCATGTGTGACTCTGTTCTGTTTTGTAATTCAGTTCAAGTGTAACGCTTTTTACATTCCCTCTATCAGTGATACCTTATGAGAAGTGTCCTTTTCTGTGTGACTTATTTCACTTAGAATCGTCGTACCTAAATCCACTCATCATGCTGCTACTAACCTTATGACATTGATTTCATGGCTGAGTGATATTCCATTGTACATAAGGACCACAACTTCTTTATCCATTTTTCTCTTTCCTGGGATATTGAAGGTGGAATGAAGTGGAGGTCCTTGTCAACAGAGCAGCCCTCAACTTTGGGGTGCTTGTGTCTTGCTGATTTTTAATTTTCCCAATTTATACCCCCATGAGTGGAAGTGCCCTATGCTCTCTAAGCTGTGTTTTTCAGATGTTTCAGGACACACCGTACACTTCTCCAGAGTGGCTGTTGGCAATTTACATCCCGCCCATCAGTGTAGCAAGGCTCCCATTTCTCCATGGCCTGTCCTGCATTTCTGGTTTTGACACTTTTTTCAGCATGGCCCTTTTGACCGATGGGAAGCGAGACTTCTCTGTAGCGCTGATTTGCCTTTCCAGGTTGCTTGGTTGGCCAAAAAGGGCGTATGCGTTTTTTCCTGAATATATTCAGGAAAAAACGCATACGCCCTTTTTGGCCAAGGGCATCATTGTCAACGTTTTGCCGCTTTTCATGTGCTTTAAAGGCGATTCGTATCTACCTCCTGAAATCTGTTTCGTGCAATTCTGCCTTGATTTCAAATCCTCTTCTTTGCCTTCCCTCAATATATTTGTGGACGAGAGTTATCATTTATAACTCTGCAGGTTTGTGAATTGCAGTGCCCAGAACCTCCATTTTACAACTCGCTTTTTTGGGAGCGGGCCGCAAAAGCGCAGGATGGCTTCAGGCCCTGTTCTGGTTCCGGGGGGCAGGCTGAGCCTGTGGTTAATTCTTCTTCCTGATGGGAAAATAGAGTGACCTGTGCCTGTCCCGACACCAAGAGCTAGTCTCTCGTTGGTTCCCCGTCTTCCCGTTCATCCTCAGGACAAATTGCAACCTGTACGGAACAGGAGGTTAAAGGTGCTGATGCTCCAAGTAGGGAGATTGCTAGTAAAGCGGCTGGAAAGGCGAACCCGGGCACAAGGAGATGAGAAATTAGGTGCGTTTTAGAAACCTTTCCCCATCACACGGTGTACCATCTTCTGGGTTTCTCATGCATGTTTTCGATGTAGGAAGATGCCCTTGAACCTGGAGATTTGGGACCCATGCGATGGGTACCACACAGTATTACTTTAAAGGGTCTGCGTTTGCTCACCCAACCTCACCAAACCTCTCAGCCCCAAGAGTGTCCACCCTTATGTCTCATCCAGCTGTGGGTCTAGATATGGTCAATCCAGGTTGCATCACAGCCCCTGAACGCATTGTGTAAGAATTTCTCTCTCTTTCACTGTCATTGTTTCATGGGTTTTTCAAAGTAATTTATTTTCATAATGGGGTTTAGCTGCTTTTCACTGCTGTGTTTATGTCGCTTTACACCCACTTGACACACTAACAGAGAGATATCAATACATAGGTTTTAAGATTATTACTAGTCAGATATATTCTTGTGCGGTGAATAGGGCGTGTTGAGTCCAGTTCTCTGAGCAAGGAGTATGTCTTGTCTATTACATATTGGGTTTATGGAACGGTATCTGAGCTAATTTGATACCCTTGTTTCATGTATCACCCCACCTCACCTTTCCCGTTAAGCAGCCATAGTGTGTTTTCTGCATGTGTGACTCTGTTCTGTTTTGTAATTCAGTTCAAGTGTAACGGTTTTTACATTCCCTCTATAAGTGATACCTTATGAGAAGTGTCCTTTTCTGTGTGACTTATTTCACTTAGAATCGTCGTACCTAAATCCACTCATCATGCTGCTACTAACCTTATGACATTGATTTCATGGCTGAGTGATATTCCATTGTACATAAGGACCACAACTTCTTTATCCATTTTTCTCTTTCCTGGGATATTGAAGGTGGAATGAAGTGGAGGTCCTTGTCAACAGAGCAGCCCTCAACTTTGGGGTGCTTGTGTCTTGCTGATTTTTAATTTTCCCAATTTATACCCCCATGAGTGGAAGTGCCCTATGCTCTCTAAGCTGTGTTTTTCAGATGTTTCAGGACACACCGTACACTTCTCCAGAGTGGCTGTTGGCAATTTACATCCCGCCCATCAGTGTAGCAAGGCTCCCATTTCTCCATGGCCTGTCCTGCATTTCTGGTTTTGACACTTTTTTCAGCATGGCCCTTTTGACCGATGGGAAGCGAGACTTCTCTGTAGCGCTGATTTGCCTTTCCAGGTTGCTTGGTTGGCCAAAAAGGGCGTATGCGTTTTTTCCTGAATATATTCAGGAAAAAACGCATACGCCCTTTTTGGCCAAGGGCATCATTGTCAACGTTTTGCCGCTTTTCATGTGCTTTAAAGGCGATTCGTATCTACCTCCTGAAATCTGTTTCGTGCAATTCTGCCTTGATTTCAAATCCTCTTCTTTGCCTTCCCTCAATATATTTGTGGACGAGAGTTATCATTTATAACTCTGCAGGTTTGTGAATTGCAGTGCCCTGAACCTCCATTTTACAACTCGCTTTTTTGGGAGCTGGCCGCAAAAGCGCAGGATGGCTTCAGGCCCTGTTCTGGTTCCGGGGGGCAGGCTGAGCCTGTGGTTAATTCTTCTTCCTGATGGGAAAATAGAGTGACCTGTGCCTGTCCCGACACCAAGAAGTAGTCTCTCGTTGGTTCCCCGTCTTCCCGTTCATCCTCAGGACAAATTGCAACCTGTACGGAACAGGAGGTTAAAGGTGCTGATGCTCCAAGTAGGGAGATTGCTAGTAAAGTGGCTGGAATGCAGAACACGGGCACAAGGAGATGAGAAATGAGGTGCGTTTTAGAAACCTTTCCCCATCACACGGTGTACCATCTTCTGGGTTTCTCATGCATGTTTTCGATGTAGGAAGATGCCCTTGAACCTGGAGATTTGGGACCCATGCGATGGGTACCACGCAGTATTACTTTAAAGGGTCTGCGTTTGCTCACCCAACCTCACCAAACCTCTCAGCCCCAAGAGTGTCCACCCTTATGTCTCATCCAGCTGTGGGTCTAGATATGGTCAATCCAGGTTGCATCACAGCCCCTGAACGCATTGTGTAAGAATTTCTCTCTCTTTCACTGTCGTTGTTTCATGGGTTTTTCAAAGTAATTTATTTTCATAATGGGGTTTAGCTGCTTTTCACTGCTGTGTTTATGTCGCTTTACACCCACTTGACACACTAACAGAGAGATATCAATACATAGGTTTTAAGATTATTACTAGTCAGATATATTCTTGTGCGGTGAATAGGGCGTGTTGAGTCCAGTTCTCTGAGCAAGGAGTAGGTCTTGTCTATTACATATTGGGTTTATGGAACGGTATCTGAGCTAATTTGATACCCTTGTTTCATGTATCACCCCACCTCACCTTTCCCGTTAAGCAGCCATAGTGTGTTTTCTGCATGTGTGACTCTGTTCTGTTTTGTAATTCAGTTCAAGTGTAACGGTTTTTACATTCCCTCTATAAGTGATACCTTATGAGAAGTGTCCTTTTCTGTGTGACTTATTTCACTTAGAATCGTCGTACCTAAATCCACTCATCATGCTGCTACTAACCTTATGACATTGATTTCATGGCTGAGTGATATTCCATTGTACATAAGGACCACAACTTCTTTATCCATTTTTCTCTTTCCTGGGATATTGAAGGTGGAATGAAGTGGAGGTCCTTGTCAACAGAGCAGCCCTCAACTTTGGGGTGCTTGTGTCTTGCTGATTTTTAATTTTCCCAATTTATACCCCCATGAGTGGAAGTGCCCTATGCTCTCTAAGCTGTGTTTTTCAGATGTTTCAGGACACACCGTACACTTCTCCAGAGTGGCTGTTGGCAATTTACATCCCGCCCATCAGTGTAGCAAGGCTCCCATTTCTCCATGGCCTGTCCTGCATTTCTGGTTTTGACACTTTTTTCAGCATGGCCCTTTTGACCGATGGGAAGCGAGACTTCTCTGTAGCGCTGATTTGCCTTTCCAGGTTGCTTGGTTGGCCAAAAAGGGCGTATGCGTTTTTTCCTGAATATATTCAGGAAAAAACGCATACGACCTTTTTGGCCAAGGGCATCATTGTCAACGTTTTGCCGCTTTTCATGTGCTTTAAAGGCGATTCGTATCTACCTCCTGAAATCTGTTTCGTGCAATTCTGCCTTGATTTCAAATCCTCTTCTTTGCCTTCCCTCAATATATTTGTGGACGAGAGTTATCATTTATAACTCTGCAGGTTTGTGAATTGCAGTGCCCTGAACCTCCATTTTACAACTCGCTTTTTTGGGAGCTGGCCGCAAAAGCGCAGGATGGCTTCAGGCCCTGTTCTGGTTCCGGGGGGCAGGCTGAGCCTGTGGTTAATTCTTCTTCCTGATGGGAAAATAGAGTGACCTGTGCCTGTCCCGACACCAAGAGCTAGTCTCTCGTTGGTTCCCCGTCTTCCCGTTCATCCTCAGGACAAATTGCAACCTGTACGGAACAGGAGGTTAAAGGTGCTGATGCTCCAAGTAGGGAGATTGCTAGTAAAGCGGCTGGAAAGGCGAACCCGGGCACAAGGAGATGAGAAATTAGGTGCGTTTTAGAAACCTTTCCCCATCACACGGTGTACCATCTTCTGGGTTTCTCATGCATGTTTTCGATGTAGGAAGATGCCCTTGAACCTGGAGATTTGGGACCCATGCGATGGGTACCACGCAGTATTACTTTAAAGGGTCTGCGTTTGCTCACCCAACCTCACCAAACCTCTCAGCCCCAAGAGTGTCCACCCTTATGTCTCATCCAGCTGTGGGTCTAGATATGGTCAATCCAGGTTGCATCACAGCCCCTGAACGCATTGTGTAAGAATTTCTCTCTCTTTCACTGTCGTTGTTTCATGGGTTTTTCAAAGTAATTTATTTTCATAATGGGGTTTAGCTGCTTTTCACTGCTGTGTTTATGTCGCTTTACACCCACTTGACACACTAACAGAGAGATATCAATACATAGGTTTTAAGATTATTACTAGTCAGATATATTCTTGTGCGGTGAATAGGGCGTGTTGAGTCCAGTTCTCTGAGCAAGGAGTAGGTCTTGTCTATTACATATTGGGTTTATGGAACGGTATCTGAGCTAATTTGATACCCTTGTTTTATGTATCACCCCACCTCACCTTTCCCGTTAAGCAGCCATAGTGTGTTTTCTGCATGTGTGACTCTGTTCTGTTTTGTAATTCAGTTCAAGTGTAACGGTTTTTACATTCCCTCTATCAGTGATACCTTATGAGAAGTGTCCTTTTCTGTGTGACTTATTTCACTTAGAATCGTCGTACCTAAATCCACTCAACATGCTGCTACTAACCTTATGACATTGATTTCATGGCTGAGTGATATTCCATTGTACATAAGGACCACAACTTCTTTATCCATTTTTCTCTTTCCTGGTATATTTAAGGTGGAATGAAGTGGAGGTCCTTGTCAACAGAGCAGCCCTAAACTTTGGGGTGCTTGTGTCTTGCTGATTTTTAATTTTCCCAATTTATACCCCCATGAGTGGAAGTGCCCTATGCTCTCTAAGCTGTGTTTTTCAGATGTTTCAGGACACACCGTACACTTCTCCAGAGTGGCTGTTGGCAATTTACATCCCGCCCATCAGTGTAGCAAGGCTCCCATTTCTCCATGGCCTGTCCTGCATTTCTGGTTTTGACACTTTTTTCAGCATGGCCCTTTTGACCGATGGGAAGCGAGACTTCTCTGTAGCACTGATTTGCCTTTCCAGGTTGCTTGGTTGGCCAAAAAGGGCGTATGCGTTTTTTCCTGAATATATTCAGGAAAAAAGGCATACGCCCTTTTTGGCCAAGGGCATCATTGTCAACGTTTTGCCGCTTTTCATGTGCTTTAAAGGCGATTCGTATCTACCTCCTGAAATCTGTTTCGTGCAATTCTGCCTTGATGTCAAATCCTCTTCTTTGCCTTCCCTCAATATATTTGTGGACGAGAGTTATCATTTATAACTCTGCAGGTTTGTGAATTGCAGTGCCCTGAACCTCCATTTTACAACTCGCTTTTTTGGGAGCTGGCCGCAAAAGCGCCAGATGGCTTCAGGCCCTGTTCTGGTTCAGGGGGGCAGGCTGAGCCTCTGGTTAATTCTTCTTCCTGATGGGAAAATAGAGTGACCTGTGCCTGTCCCGACACCAAGAGCTAGTCTCTCGTTGGTTCCCCGTCTTCCCGTTCACCCTCAGGACAAATTGCAACCTGTACGGAACAGGAGGTAAAAGGTGCTGATGCTCCAAGTAGGGAGATTGCTAGTAAAGCGGCTGGAAAGGCGAACCCGGGCACAAGGAGATGAGAAATGAGGTGCGTTTTATAAACCTTTCCCCATCACACGGTGTACCATCTTCTGGGTTTCTCATGCATGTTTTCGATGCAGGAAGATGCCCTTGAAGCTGGAGATTTGGGACCCATGCGACGGGTACCACGAAGTATTACTTTAAAGGGACTGCGTTTGCTCACCCAACCTCACCAAACCTCTCAGCCCCAAGAGTGTCCACCCTTATGTCTCATCCTGCTGTGGGTCTAGATATGGTCAATCCAGGTTGCATCACAGCCCCTGAACGCATTGTGTACGAATTTCTCTCTCTTTCACTGTCGTTGTTTCATGGGTTTCTCAAAGTAATTTATTTTCATAATGGGGTTTAGCTGCTTTTCACTGCTGTGTTTATGCCGCTTTACACCCACTTGACACACTAACAGAGAGATATCAATACATAGGTTTTAAGATTATTACTAGTCAGATATATTCTTGTGCGGTGAATAGGGCGTGTTGAGTCCAGTTCTCTGAGCAAGGAGTAGGTCTTGTCTATTACATATTGGGTTTATGGAACAGTATCTGAGCTAATTTGATACCCTTGTTTTATGCATCACCCCACCTCACCTTTCCCGTTAAGCAGCCATAGTCTGTTTTCTGCATGTGTGACTCTGTTCTGTTTTGTAATTCAGTTCAAGTGTAACGGTTTTTACATTCCCTCTATCAGTGATACCTTATGAGAAGTGTCCTTTTCTGTGTGACTTATTTCACTTAGAATCGTCGTACCTAAATCCACTCATCATGCTGCTACTAACCTTATGACATTGATTTCATGGCTGAGTGATATTCCATTGTACATAAGGACCACAACTTCTTTATCCATTTTTCTCTTTCCTGGGATATTGAAGGTGGAATGAAGTGGAGGTCCTTGTCAACAGAGCAGCCCTCAACTTTGGGGTGCTTGTGTCTTGCTGATTTTTCATTTTCCCAATTTATACCCCCATGAGTGGAAGTGCCCTATGCTCTCTAAGCTGTGTTTTTCAGATGTTTCAGGACACACCGTACACTTCTCCAGAGTGGCTGTTGGCAATTTACATCCCGCCCATCAGTGTAGCAAGGCTCCCATTTCTCCATGGCCTGTCCTGCATTTCTAGTTTTGACACTTTTTTCAGCATGGCCCTTTTGACCGATGGGAAGCGAGACTTCTCTGTAGCGCTGATTTGCCTTTCCAGGTTGCTTGGTTGGCCAAAAAGGGCGTATGCGTTTTTTCCTGAATATATTCAGGAAAAAACGCATACGCCCTTTTTGGCCAAGGGCATCATTGTCAACGTTTTGCCGCTTTTCATGTGCTTTAAAGGCGATTCGTATCTACCTCCTGAAATCTGTTTCGTGCAATTCTGCCTTGATTTCAAATCCTCTTCTTTGCCTTCCCTCAATATATTTGTGGACGAGAGTTATCATTTATAACTCTGCAGGTTTGTGAATTGCAGTGCCCTGAACCTCCATTTTACAACTCGCTTTTTTGGGAGCTGGCCGCAAAAGCGCAGGATGGCTTCAGGCCCTGTTCTGGTTCCGGGGGGCAGGCTGAGCCTCTGGTTAATTCTTCTTCCTGATGGGAAAATAGAGTGACCTGTGCCTGTCCCGACACCAAGAGCTAGTCTCTCGTTGGTTCCCCGTCTTCCCGTTCATCCTCAGGACAAATTGCAACCTGTACGGAACAGGAGGTTAAAGGTGCTGATGCTCCAAGTAGGGAGATTGCTACTAAAGCGGCTGGAATGGCGAACCCGGGCACAAGGAGATGAGAAATGAGGTGCGTTTTAGAAACCTTTCCCCATCACACGGTGTACCATCTTCTGGGTTTCTCATGCATGTTTTCGATGTAGGAAGATGCCCTTGAAGCTGGAGATTTGGGACCCATGCGATGGGTACCACGCAGTATTACTTTAAAGGGTCTGCGTTTGCTCACCCAACCTCACCAAACCTCTCAGCCCCAAGAGTGTCCACCCTTATGTCTCATCCAGCTGTGGGTCTAGATATGGTCAATCCAGGTTGCAACACAGCCCCTGAACGCATTGTGTAAGAATTTCTCTCTCTTTCACTGTCGTTGTTTCATGGGTTTTTCAAAGTAATTTATTTTCATAATGGGGTTTAGCTGCTTTTCACTGCTGTGTTTATGCCGCTTTACACCCACTTGACACACTAACAGAGAGATATCAATACATAGGTTTTAAGATTATTACTAGTCAGATATATTCTTGTGCGGTGAATAGGGCGTGTTGAGTCCAGTTCTCTGAGCAAGGAGTAGGTCTTGTCTACTACATATTGGGTTTATGGAACGGTATCTGAGCTAATTTGATACCCTTGTTTTATGTATCACCCCACCTCACCTTTCCCGTTAAGCAGCCATAGTGTGTTTTCTGCATGTGTGACTCTGTTCTGTTTTGTAATTCAGTTCAAGTGTAACGGTTTTTACATTCCCTCTATCAGTGATACCTTATGAGAAGTGTCCTTTTCTGTGTGACTTATTTCACTTAGAATCGTCGTACCTAAATCCACTCATCATGCTGCTACTAACCTTATGACATTGATTTCATGGCTGAGTGATATTCCATTGTACATAAGGACCACAACTTCTTTATCCATTTTTCTCTTTCCTGTGATATTGAAGGTGGAATGAAGTGGAGGTCCTTGTCAACAGAGCAGCCCTCAACTTTGGGGTGCTTGTGTCTTGCTGATTTTTAATTTTCCCAATTTATACCCCCATGAGTGGAAGTGCCCTATGCTCTCTAAGCTGTGTTTTTCAGATGTTTCAGGACACACCGTACACTTCTCCAGAGTGGCTGTTGGCAATTTACATCCCGCCCATCAGTGTAGCAAGGCTCTCATTTCTCCATGACCTGTCCTGCATTTCTGGTTTTGACACATTTTTCAGCATGGCCCTTTTGACCGATGGGAAGTGAGACTTCTTTGTAGCGCTGATTTGCCTTTCCAGGTTGCTTGGTTGGCCAAAAAGGGCGTATGCGTTTTTTCCTGAATATATTCAGGAAAAAACGCATACGCCCTTTTTGGCCAAGGGCATCATTGTCAACATTTTGCCGCTTTTCATGTGCTTTAAAGGCAATTCGAATCTACCTCCTGAAATCTGTTTCCTGCAATTCTGCCTTGATTTAAAATCCTCTTCTTTGCCTTCCCTCAATATATTTGTGGACGAGAGTTATCATTTATAACTCTGCAGGTTTGTGAATTGCAGTGCCCTGAACCTCCATTTTACAACTCGCCTTTTTGGGAGCTGGCCGCAAAAGTGCAGGATGGCTTCAGGCCCTGTTCTGGTTCCGGGGGGCAGGCTGAACCTGTGGTTAATTCTTCTTCCTGATGGGAAAATAGAGTGACCTGTGCCTGTCCCGACACCAAGAGCTAGTCTCTCGTTGGTTCCCCGTCTTCCCGTTCATCCTCAGGACAAATTGCAACCTGTACGGAACAGGAGGTTAAAGGTGCTGATGCTCCAAGTAGGGAGATTGCTAGTAAAGTGGCTGGAATGGCGAACCCGGGCACAAGGAGATGAGAAATGAGGTGCGTTTTAGAAACCTTTCCCCATCACACGGTGTACTATCTTCTGGGTTTCTCATGCATGTTTTCGATGTAGGAAGATGCCCTTGAAGCTGGAGATTTGGGACCCATGCGATGGGTACCACGCAGTATTACTTTAAAGGGTCTGCGTTTGCTCACCCAACCTCACCAAACCTCTCAGCCCCAAGAGTGTCCACCCTTATGTCTCATCCAGCTGTGGGTCTAGATATGGTCAATCCAGGTTGCATCACAGCCCCTGAACGCATTGTGTAAGAATTTCTCTCTCTTTCACTGTCGTTGTTTCATGGGTTTTTCAAAGTAATTTATTTTCATAATGGGGTTTAGCTGCTTTTCACTGCTGTGTTTATACCGCTTTACACCCACTTGACACACTAAGAGAGAGATATCAATACATAGGTTTTAAGATTATTACTAGTCAGATATATTCTTGTGCGGTGAATAGGGCGTGTTGAGTCCAGTTCTCTGAGCAAGGAGTAGGTCTTGTCTATTACATATTGGGTTTATGGAACGGTATCTGAGCTAATTTGATACCCTTGTTTTATGTATCACCCCACCTCACCTTTCCCGTTAAGCAGCCATAGTGTGTTTTCTGCATGTGTGACTCTGTTCTGTTTTGTAATTCAGTTCAAGTGTAACGGTTTTTACATTCCCTCTATCAGTGATACCTTATGAGAAGTGTCCTTTTCTGTGTGACTTATTTCACTTAGAATCGTCGTACCTAAATCCACTCAACATGCTGCTACTAACCTTATGACATTGATTTCATGGCTGAGTGATATTCCATTGTACATAAGGACCACAACTTCTTTATCCATTTTTCTCTTTCCTGGTATATTTAAGGTGGAATGAAGTGGAGGTCCTTGTCAACAGAGCAGCCCTAAACTTTGGGGTGCTTGTGTCTTGCTGATTTTTAATTTTCCCAATTTATACCCCCATGAGTGGAAGTGCCCTATGCTCTCTAAGCTGTGTTTTTCAGATGTTTCAGGACACACCGTACACTTCTCCAGAGTGGCTGTTGGCAATTTACATCCCGCCCATCAGTGTAGCAAGGCTCCCATTTCTCCATGGCCTGTCCTGCATTTCTGGTTTTGACACTTTTTTCAGCATGGCCCTTTTGACCGATGGGAAGCGAGACTTCTCTGTAGCACTGATTTGCCTTTCCAGGTTGCTTGGTTGGCCAAAAAGGGCGTATGCGTTTTTTCCTGAATATATTCAGGAAAAAAGGCATACGCCCTTTTTGGCCAAGGGCATCATTGTCAACGTTTTGCCGCTTTTCATGTGCTTTAAAGGCGATTCGTATCTACCTCCTGAAATCTGTTTCGTGCAATTCTGCCTTGATGTCAAATCCTCTTCTTTGCCTTCCCTCAATATATTTGTGGACGAGAGTTATCATTTATAACTCTGCAGGTTTGTGAATTGCAGTGCCCTGAACCTCCATTTTACAACTCGCTTTTTTGGGAGCTGGCCGCAAAAGCGCCAGATGGCTTCAGGCCCTGTTCTGGTTCCGGGGGGCAGGCTGAGCCTGTGGTTAATTCTTCTTCCTGATGGGAAAATAGAGTGACCTGTGCCTGTCCCGACACCAAGAGCTAGTCTCTCGTTGGTTCCCCGTCTTCCCGTTCACCCTCAGGACAAATTGCAACCTGTACGGAACAGGAGGTAAAAGGTGCTGATGCTCCAAGTAGGGAGATTGCTAGTAAAGCGGCTGGAAAGGCGAACCCGGGCACAAGGAGATGAGAAATGAGGTGCGTTTTAGAAACCTTTCCCCATCACACGGTGTACCATCTTCTGGGTTTCTCATGCATGTTTTCGATGCAGGAAGATGCCCTTGAAGCTGGAGATTTGGGACCCATGCGACGGGTACCACGAAGTATTACTTTAAAGGGACTGCGTTTGCTCACCCAACCTCACCAAACCTCTCAGCCCCAAGAGTGTCCACCCTTATGTCTCATCCTGCTGTGGGTCTAGATATGGTCAATCCAGGTTGCATCACAGCCCCTGAACGCATTGTGTACGAATTTCTCTCTCTTTCACTGTCGTTGTTTCATGGGTTTCTCAAAGTAATTTATTTTCATAATGGGGTTTAGCTGCTTTTCACTGCTGTGTTTATGCCGCTTTACACCCACTTGACACACTAACAGAGAGATATCAATACATAGGTTTTAAGATTATTACTAGTCAGATATATTCTTGTGCGGTGAATAGGGCGTGTTGAGTCCAGTTCTCTGAGCAAGGAGTAGGTCTTGTCTATTACATATTGGGTTTATGGAACAGTATCTGAGCTAATTTGATACCCTTGTTTTATGCATCACCCCACCTCACCTTTCCCGTTAAGCAGCCATAGTCTGTTTTCTGCATGTGTGACTCTGTTCTGTTTTGTAATTCAGTTCAAGTGTAACGGTTTTTACATTCCCTCTATCAGTGATACCTTATGAGAAGTGTCCTTTTCTGTGTGACTTATTTCACTTAGAATCGTCGTACCTAAATCCACTCATCATGCTGCTACTAACCTTATGACATTGATTTCATGGCTGAGTGATATTCCATTGTACATAAGGACCACAACTTCTTTATCCATTTTTCTCTTTCCTGGGATATTGAAGGTGGAATGAAGTGGAGGTCCTTGTCAACAGAGCAGCCCTCAACTTTGGGGTGCTTGTGTCTTGCTGATTTTTCATTTTCCCAATTTATACCCCCATGAGTGGAAGTGCCCTATGCTCTCTAAGCTGTGTTTTTCAGATGTTTCAGGACACACCGTACACTTCTCCAGAGTGGCTGTTGGCAATTTACATCCCGCCCATCAGTGTAGCAAGGCTCCCATTTCTCCATGGCCTGTCCTGCATTTCTAGTTTTGACACTTTTTTCAGCATGGCCCTTTTGACCGATGGGAAGCGAGACTTCTCTGTAGCGCTGATTTGCCTTTCCAGGTTGCTTGGTTGGCCAAAAAGGGCGTATGCGTTTTTTCCTGAATATATTCAGGAAAAAACGCATACGCCCTTTTTGGCCAAGGGCATCATTGTCAACGTTTTGCCGCTTTTCATGTGCTTTAAAGGCGATTCGTATCTACCTCCTGAAATCTGTTTCGTGCAATTCTGCCTTGATTTCAAATCCTCTTCTTTGCCTTCCCTCAATATATTTGTGGACGAGAGTTATCATTTATAACTCTGCAGGTTTGTGAATTGCAGTGCCCTGAACCTCCATTTTACAACTCGCTTTTTTGGGAGCTGGCCGCAAAAGCGCAGGATGGCTTCAGGCCCTGTTCTGGTTCCGGGGGGCAGGCTGAGCCTGTGGTTAATTCTTCTTCCTGATGGGAAAATAGAGTGACCTGTGCCTGTCCCGACACCAAGAGCTAGTCTCTCGTTGGTTCCCCGTCTTCCCGTTCATCCTCAGGACAAATTGCAACCTGTACGGAACAGGAGGTTAAAGGTGCTGATGCTCCAAGTAGGGAGATTGCTACTAAAGCGGCTGGAATGGCGAACCCGGGCACAAGGAGATGAGAAATGAGGTGCGTTTTAGAAACCTTTCCCCATCACACGGTGTACCATCTTCTGGGTTTCTCATGCATGTTTTCGATGTAGGAAGATGCCCTTGAAGCTGGAGATTTGGGACCCATGTGATGGGTACCACGCAGTATTACTTTAAAGGGTCTGCGTTTGCTCACCCAACCTCACCAAACCTCTCAGCCCCAAGAGTGTCCACCCTTATGTCTCATCCAGCTGTGGGTCTAGATATGGTCAATCCAGGTTGCATCACAGCCCCTGAACGCATTGTGTAAGAATTTCTCTCTCTTTCACTGTCATTGTTTCATGGGTTTTTCAAAGTAATTTATTTTCATAATGGGGTTTAGCTGCTTTTCACTGCTGTGTTTATGCCGCTTTACACCCACTTGACACACTAAGAGAGAGATATCAATACATAGGTTTTAAGATTATTACTAGTCAGATATATTCTTGTGCGGTGAATAGGGCGTGTTGAGTCCAGTTCTCTGAGCAAGGAGTAGGTCTTGTCTATTACATATTGGGTTTATGGAACGGTATCTGAGCTAATTTGATACCCTTGTTTTATGTATCACCCCACCTCACCTTTCCCGTTAAGCAGCCATAGTGTGTTTTCTGCATGTGTGACTCTGTTCTGTTTTGTAATTCAGTTCAAGTGTAACGGTTTTTACATTCCCTCTATCAGTGATACCTTATGAGAAGTGTCCTTTTCTGTGTGACTTATTTCACTTAGAATCGTCGTACCTAAATCCACTCAACATGCTGCTACTAACCTTATGACATTGATTTCATGGCTGAGTGATATTCCATTGTACATAAGGACCACAACTTCTTTATCCATTTTTCTCTTTCCTGGTATATTTAAGGTGGAATGAAGTGGAGGTCCTTGTCAACAGAGCAGCCCTAAACTTTGGGGTGCTTGTGTCTTGCTGATTTTTAATTTTCCCAATTTATACCCCCATGAGTGGAAGTGCCCTATGCTCTCTAAGCTGTGTTTTTCAGATGTTTCAGGACACACCGTACACTTCTCCAGAGTGGCTGTTGGCAATTTACATCCCGCCCATCAGTGTAGCAAGGCTCCCATTTCTCCATGGCCTGTCCTGCATTTCTGGTTTTGACACTTTTTTCAGCATGGCCCTTTTGACCGATGGGAAGCGAGACTTCTCTGTAGCACTGATTTGCCTTTCCAGGTTGCTTGGTTGGCCAAAAAGGGCGTATGCGTTTTTTCCTGAATATATTCAGGAAAAAAGGCATACGCCCTTTTTGGCCAAGGGCATCATTGTCAACGTTTTGCCGCTTTTCATGTGCTTTAAAGGCGATTCGTATCTACCTCCTGAAATCTGTTTCGTGCAATTCTGCCTTGATGTCAAATCCTCTTCTTTGCCTTCCCTCAATATATTTGTGGACGAGAGTTATCATTTATAACTCTGCAGGTTTGTGAATTGCAGTGCCCTGAACCTCCATTTTACAACTCGCTTTTTTGGGAGCTGGCCGCAAAAGCGCCAGATGGCTTCAGGCCCTGTTCTGGTTCCGGGGGGCAGGCTGAGCCTGTGGTTAATTCTTCTTCCTGATGGGAAAATAGAGTGACCTGTGCCTGTCCCGACACCAAGAGCTAGTCTCTCGTTGGTTCCCCGTCTTCCCGTTCACCCTCAGGACAAATTGCAACCTGTACGGAACAGGAGGTAAAAGGTGCTGATGCTCCAAGTAGGGAGATTGCTAGTAAAGCGGCTGGAAAGGCGAACCCGGGCACAAGGAGATGAGAAATGAGGTGCGTTTTATAAACCTTTCCCCATCACACGGTGTACCATCTTCTGGGTTTCTCATGCATGTTTTCGATGCAGGAAGATGCCCTTGAAGCTGGAGATTTGGGACCCATGCGACGGGTACCACGAAGTATTACTTTAAAGGGACTGCGTTTGCTCACCCAACCTCACCAAACCTCTCAGCCCCAAGAGTGTCCACCCTTATGTCTCATCCTGCTGTGGGTCTAGATATGGTCAATCCAGGTTGCATCACAGCCCCTGAACGCATTGTGTACGAATTTCTCTCTCTTTCACTGTCGTTGTTTCATGGGTTTCTCAAAGTAATTTATTTTCATAATGGGGTTTAGCTGCTTTTCACTGCTGTGTTTATGCCGCTTTACACCCACTTGACACACTAACAGAGAGATATCAATACATAGGTTTTAAGATTATTACTAGTCAGATATATTCTTGTGCGGTGAATAGGGCGTGTTGAGTCCAGTTCTCTGAGCAAGGAGTAGGTCTTGTCTATTACATATTGGGTTTATGGAACAGTATCTGAGCTAATTTGATACCCTTGTTTTATGCATCACCCCACCTCACCTTTCCCGTTAAGCAGCCATAGTCTGTTTTCTGCATGTGTGACTCTGTTCTGTTTTGTAATTCAGTTCAAGTGTAACGGTTTTTACATTCCCTCTATCAGTGATACCTTATGAGAAGTGTCCTTTTCTGTGTGACTTATTTCACTTAGAATCGTCGTACCTAAATCCACTCATCATGCTGCTACTAACCTTATGACATTGATTTCATGGCTGAGTGATATTCCATTGTACATAAGGACCACAACTTCTTTATCCATTTTTCTCTTTCCTGGGATATTGAAGGTGGAATGAAGTGGAGGTCCTTGTCAACAGAGCAGCCCTCAACTTTGGGGTGCTTGTGTCTTGCTGATTTTTCATTTTCCCAATTTATACCCCCATGAGTGGAAGTGCCCTATGCTCTCTAAGCTGTGTTTTTCAGATGTTTCAGGACACACCGTACACTTCTCCAGAGTGGCTGTTGGCAATTTACATCCCGCCCATCAGTGTAGCAAGGCTCCCATTTCTCCATGGCCTGTCCTGCATTTCTAGTTTTGACACTTTTTTCAGCATGGCCCTTTTGACCGATGGGAAGCGAGACTTCTCTGTAGCGCTGATTTGCCTTTCCAGGTTGCTTGGTTGGCCAAAAAGGGCGTATGCGTTTTTTCCTGAATATATTCAGGAAAAAACGCATACGCCCTTTTTGGCCAAGGGCATCATTGTCAACGTTTTGCCGCTTTTCATGTGCTTTAAAGGCGATTCGTATCTACCTCCTGAAATCTGTTTCGTGCAATTCTGCCTTGATTTCAAATCCTCTTCTTTGCCTTCCCTCAATATATTTGTGGACGAGAGTTATCATTTATAACTCTGCAGGTTTGTGAATTGCAGTGCCCTGAACCTCCATTTTACAACTCGCTTTTTTGGGAGCTGGCCGCAAAAGCGCAGGATGGCTTCAGGCCCTGTTCTGGTTCCGGGGGGCAGGCTGAGCCTGTGGTTAATTCTTCTTCCTGATGGGAAAATAGAGTGACCTGTGCCTGTCCCGACACCAAGAGCTAGTCTCTCGTTGGTTCCCCGTCTTCCCGTTCATCCTCAGGACAAATTGCAACCTGTACGGAACAGGAGGTTAAAGGTGCTGATGCTCCAAGTAGGGAGATTGCTACTAAAGCGGCTGGAATGGCGAACCCGGGCACAAGGAGATGAGAAATGAGGTGCGTTTTAGAAACCTTTCCCCATCACACGGTGTACCATCTTCTGGGTTTCTCATGCATGTTTTCGATGTAGGAAGATGCCCTTGAAGCTGGAGATTTGGGACCCATGTGATGGGTACCACGCAGTATTACTTTAAAGGGTCTGCGTTTGCTCACCCAACCTCACCAAACCTCTCAGCCCCAAGAGTGTCCACCCTTATGTCTCATCCAGCTGTGGGTCTAGATATGGTCAATCCAGGTTGCATCACAGCCCCTGAACGCATTGTGTAAGAATTTCTCTCTCTTTCACTGTCATTGTTTCATGGGTTTTTCAAAGTAATTTATTTTCATAATGGGGTTTAGCTGCTTTTCACTGCTGTGTTTATGCCGCTTTACACCCACTTGACACACTAACAGAGAGATATCAATACATAGGTTTTAAGATTATTACTAGTCAGATATATTCTTGTGCGGTGAATAGGGCGTGTTGAGTCCAGTTCTCTGAGCAAGGAGTAGGTCTTGTCTACTACATATTGGGTTTATGGAACGGTATCTGAGCTAATTTGATACCCTTGTTTTATGTATCACCCCACCTCACCTTTCCCGTTAAGCAGCCATAGTGTGTTTTCTGCATGTGTGACTCTGTTCTGTTTTGTAATTCAGTTCAAGTGTAACGGTTTTTACATTCCCTCTATCAGTGATACCTTATGAGAAGTGTCCTTTTCTGTGTGACTTATTTCACTTAGAATCGTCGTACCTAAATCCACTCATCATGCTGCTACTAACCTTATGACATTGATTTCATGGCTGAGTGATATTCCATTGTACATAAGGACCACAACTTCTTTATCCATTTTTCTCTTTCCTGGGATATTGAAGGTGGAATGAAGTGGAGGTCCTTGTCAACAGTGCAGGCCTCAACTTTGGTGTGCTTGTGTCTTGCTGATTTTTCATTTTCCCAATTTATACCCCCATGAGTGGAAGTGCCCTATGCTCTCTAAGCTGTGTTTTTCAGATGTTTCAGGACACACCGTACACTTCTCCAGAGTGGCTGTTGGCAATTTACATCCCGCCCATCAGTGTAGCAAGGCTCTCATTTCTCCATGGCCTGTCCTGCATTTCTGGTTTTGACACATTTTTCAGCATGGCCCTTTTGACCGATGGGAAGTGAGACTTCTTTGTAGCGCTGATTTGCCTTTCCAGGTTGCTTGGTTGGCCAAAAAGGGCGTATGCGTTTTTTCCTGAATATATTCAGGAAAAAACGCATACGCCCTTTTTGGCCAAGGGCATCATTGTCAACATTTTGCCGCTTTTCATGTGCTTTAAAGGCGATTCGAATCTACCTCCTGAAATCTGTTTCCTGCAATTCTGCCTTGATTTAAAATCCTCTTCTTTGCCTTCCCTCAATATATTTGTGGACGAGAGTTATCATTTATAACTCTGCAGGTTTGTGAATTGCAGTGCCCTGAACCTCCATTTTACAACTCGCTTTTTTGGGAGCTGGCCGCAAAAGCTCCAGATGGCTTCAGGCCCTGTTCTGGTTCCGGGGGGCAGGCTGAGCCTGTGGTTAATTCTTCTTCCTGATGGGAAAATAGAGTGACCTGTGCCTGTCCCGACACCAAGAGCTAGTCTCTCGTTGGTTCCCCGTCTTCCCGTTCATCCTCAGGACAAATTGCAACCTGTACGGAACAGGAGGTAAAAGGTGCTGATGCTCCAAGTAGGGAGATTGCTAGTAAAGCGGCTGGAAAGGCGAACCCGGGCACAAGGAGATGAGAAATGAGGTGCGTTTTAGAAACCTTTCCCCATCACACAGTGTACCATCTTCTGGGTTTCTCATGCATGTTTTCGATGTAGGAAGATGCCCTTGAAGCTGGAGATTTGGGACCCATGCGACGGGTACCACGAAGTATTACTTTAAAGGGTCTGCGTTTGCTCACCCAACCTCACCAAACCTCTCAGCCCCAAGAGTGTCCACCCTTATGTCTCATCCAGCTGTGGGTCTAGATATGGTCAATCCAGGTTGCATCACAGCCCCTGAACGCATTGTGTAAGAATTTCTCTCTCTTTCACTGTCGTTGTTTCATGGGTTTTTCAAAGTAATTTATTTTCATAATGGGGTTTAGCTGCTTTTCACTGCTGTGTTTATGCCGCTTTACACCCACTTGACACACTAACAGAGAGATATCAATACATAGGTTTTAAGATTATTACTAGTCAGATATATTCTTGTGCGGTGAATAGGGCGTGTTGAGTCCAGTTCTCTGAGCAAGGAGTAGGTCTTGTCTATTACATATTGGGTTTATGGAACGGTATCTGAGCTAATTTGATACCCTTGTTTTATGCATCACCCCACCTCACCTTTCCCGTTAAGCAGCCATAGTCTGTTTTCTGCATGTGTGACTCTGTTCTGTTTTGTAATTCAGTTCAAGTGTAACGGTTTTTACATTCCCTCTATCAGTGATACCTTATGAGAAGTGTCCTTTTCTGTGTGACTTATTTCACTTAGAATCGTCGTACCTAAATCCACTCATCATGCTGCTACTAACCTTATGACATTGATTTCATGGCTGAGTGATATTCCATTGTACATAAGGACCACAACTTCTTTATCCATTTTTCTCTTTCCTGTGATATTGAAGGTGGAATGAAGTGGAGGTCCTTGTCAACAGAGCAGCCCTCAACTTTGGGGTGCTTGTGTCTTGCTGATTTTTAATTTTCCCAATTTATACCCCCATGAGTGGAAGTGCCCTATGCTCTCTAAGCTGTGTTTTTCAGATGTTTCAGGACACACCGTACACTTCTCCAGAGTGGCTGTTGGCAATTTACATCCCGCCCATCAGTGTAGCAAGGCTCTCATTTCTCCATGGCCTGTCCTGCATTTCTGGTTTTGACACATTTTTCAGCATGGCCCTTTTGACCGATGGGAAGTGAGACTTCTTTGTAGCGCTGATTTGCCTTTCCAGGTTGCTTGGTTGGCCAAAAAGGGCGTATGCGTTTTTTCCTGAATATATTCAGGAAAAAACGCATACGCCCTTTTTGGCCAAGGGCATCATTGTCAACATTTTGCCGCTTTTCATGTGCTTTAAAGGCGATTCGAATCTACCTCCTGAAATCTGTTTCCTGCAATTCTGCCTTGATTTAAAATCCTCTTCTTTGCCTTCCCTCTATATATTTGTGGACGAGAGTTATCATTTATAACTCTGCAGGTTTGTGAATTGCAGTGCCCTGAACCTCCATTTTACAACTCGCCTTTTTGGGAGCTGGCCGCAAAAGTGCAGGATGGCTTCAGGCCCTGTTCTGGTTCCGGGGGGCAGGCTGAACCTGTGGTTAATTCTTCTTCCTGATGGGAAAATAGAGTGACCTGTGCCTGTCCCGACACCAAGAGCTAGTCTCTAGTTGGTTCCCCGTCTTCCCGTTCATCCTCAGGAGAAATTGCAACCTGTACGGAACAGGAGGTTAAAGGTGCTGATGCTCCAAGTAGGGAGATTGCTAGTAAAGGGGCTGGAATGGCGAACCCGGGCACAAGGAGATGAGAAATGAGGTGCGTTTTAGAAACCTTTCCCCATCACACGGTGTACTATCTTCTGGGTTTCTCATGCATGTTTTCGATGTAGGAAGATGCCCTTGAAGCTGGAGATTTGGGACCCATGTGATGGGTACCACGCAGTATTACTTTAAAGGGTCTGCGTTTGCTCACCCAACCTCACCAAACCTCTCAGCCCCAAGAGTGTCCACCCTTATGTCTCATCCAGCTGTGGGTCTAGATATGGTCAATCCAGGTTGCATCACAGCCCCTGAACGCATTGTGTAAGAATTTCTCTCTCTTTCACTGTCGTTGTTTCATGGGTTTTTCAAAGTAATTTATTTTCATAATGGGGTTTAGCTGCTTTTCACTGCTGTGTTTATGCCGCTTTACACCCACTTGACACACTAACAGAGAGATATCAATATATAGGTTTTAAGATTATTACTAGTCAGATATATTCTTGTGCGGTGAATAGGGTGTGTTGAGTCCAGTTCTCTGAGCAAGGAGTAGGTCTTGTCTATTACATATTGGGTTTATGGAACGGTATCTGAGCTAATTTGATACCCTTGTTTTATTTATCACCCCACCTCACCTTTCCCGTTAAGCAGCCATAGTGTGTTTTCTGCATGTGTGACTCTGTTCTGTTTTGTAATTCAGTTCAAGTGTAACGGTTTTTACATTCCCTCTATCAGTGATACCTTATGAGAAGTGTCCTTTTCTGTGTGACTTATTTCACTTAGAATCGTCGTACCTAAATCCACTCATCATGCTGCTACTAACCTTATGACATTGATTTCATGGCTGAGTGATATTCCATTGTACATAAGGACCACAACTTCTTTATCCATTTTTCTCTTTCCTGGGATATTTAAGGTGGAATGAAGTGGAGGTCCTTGTCAACAGAGCAGCCCTCAACTTTGGGGTGCTTGTGTCTTGCTGATTTTTCATTTTCCCAATTTATACCCCCATGAGTGGAAGTGCCCTATGCTCTCTAAGCTGTGTTTTTCAGATATTTCAGGACACACCGTACACTTCTCTAGAGTGGCTGTTGGCAATTTACATCCCGCCCATCAGTGTAGCAAGGCTCCCATTTCTCCATGGCCTGTCCTGCATTTCTGCTTTTGACACTTTTTTCAGCATGGCCCTTTTGACCGATGGGAAGCGAGACTTCTCTGTAGCGCTGACTTGCTTTTCCAGGTTGCTTGGTTGGCCAAAAAGGGCGTATGCGTTTTTTCCTGAATATATTCAGGAAAAAACGCATACGCCCTTTTTGGCCAAGGGCATCATTGTCAACGTTTTGCGCTTTTCATGTGCTTTAAAGGCGATTCGTATCTACCTCCTGAAATCTGTTTCGTGCAATTCTGCCTTGAATTCAAATCCTCTTCTTTGCCTTCCCTCAATATATTTGTGGACGAGAGTTATCATTTATAACTCTGCAGGTTTGTGAATTGCAGTGCCCTGAACCTCCATTTTACAACTCGCTTTTTTGGGAGCTGGCCGCAAAAGCGCAGGATGGCTTCAGGCCCTGTTCTGGTTCCGGGGAGCAGGCTGAGCCTGTGGTTAATTCTTCTTCCTGATGGGAAAATAGAGTGACCTGTGCCTGTCCCAACACCAAGAGCTAGTCTCTCGTTGGTTCCCCGTCTTCCCGTTCATCCTCAGGACAAATTGCAACCTGTACGGAACAGGAGGTTAAAGGTGCTGATGCTCCAAGTAGGGAGATTGCTAGTAAAGCGGCTGGAATGGCGAACCCGGGCACAAGGAGATGAGAAATGAGGTGCGTTTTAGAAGCCTTTCCCCATCACACGGTGTACTATCTTCTGGGTTTCTCATGCATGTTTTCGATGTAGGAAGATGCCCTTGAAGCTGGAGATTTGGGACCCATGCGATGGGTACCACGCAGTATTACTTTAAAGGGTCTGCGTTTGCTCACCCAACCTCACCAAACCTCTCAGCCCCAAGAGTGTCCACCCTTATGTCTCATCCAGCTGTGGGTCTAGATATGGTCAATCCAGGTTGCATCACAGCCCCTGAACGCATTGTGTAAGAATTTCTCTCTCTTTCACTGTCGTTGTTTCATGGGTTTTTCAAAGTAATTTATTTTCATAATGGGGTTTAGCTGCTTTTCACTGCTGTGTTTATGCCGCTTTACACCCACTTGACACACTAAGAGAGAGATATCAATACATAGGTTTTAAGATTATTACTAGTCAGATATATTCTTGTGCGGTGAATAGGGCGTGTTGAGTCCAGTTCTCTGAGCAAGGAGTAGGTCTTGTCTATTACATATTGGGTTTATGGAACGGTATCTGAGCTAATTTGATACCCTTGTTTTATGTATCACCCCACCTCACCTTTCCCGTTAAGCAGCCATAGTGTGTTTTCTGCATGTGTGACTCTGTTCTGTTTTGTAATTCAGTTCAAGTGTAACGGTTTTTACATTCCCTCTATCAGTGATACCTTATGAGAAGTGTCCTTTTCTGTGTGACTTATTTCACTTAGAATCGTCGTACCTAAATCCACTCAACATGCTGCTACTAACCTTATGACATTGATTTCATGGCTGAGTGATATTCCATTGTACATAAGGACCACAACTTCTTTATCCATTTTTCTCTTTCCTGGTATATTTAAGGTGGAATGAAGTGGAGGTCCTTGTCAACAGAGCAGCCCTAAACTTTGGGGTGCTTGTGTCTTGCTGATTTTTAATTTTCCCAATTTATACCCCCATGAGTGGAAGTGCCCTATGCTCTCTAAGCTGTGTTTTTCAGATGTTTCAGGACACACCGTACACTTCTCCAGAGTGGCTGTTGGCAATTTACATCCCGCCCATCAGTGTAGCAAGGCTCCCATTTCTCCATGGCCTGTCCTGCATTTCTGGTTTTGACACTTTTTTCAGCATGGCCCTTTTGACCGATGGGAAGCGAGACTTCTCTGTAGCACTGATTTGCCTTTCCAGGTTGCTTGGTTGGCCAAAAAGGGCGTATGCGTTTTTTCCTGAATATATTCAGGAAAAAAGGCATACGCCCTTTTTGGCCAAGGGCATCATTGTCAACGTTTTGCCGCTTTTCATGTGCTTTAAAGGCGATTCGTATCTACCTCCTGAAATCTGTTTCGTGCAATTCTGCCTTGATGTCAAATCCTCTTCTTTGCCTTCCCTCAATATATTTGTGGACGAGAGTTATCATTTATAACTCTGCAGGTTTGTGAATTGCAGTGCCCTGAACCTCCATTTTACAACTCGCTTTTTTGGGAGCTGGCCGCAAAAGCGCCAGATGGCTTCAGGCCCTGTTCTGGTTCCGGGGGGCAGGCTGAGCCTGTGGTTAATTCTTCTTCCTGATGGGAAAATAGAGTGACCTGTGCCTGTCCCGACACCAAGAGCTAGTCTCTCGTTGGTTCCCCGTCTTCCCGTTCACCCTCAGGACAAATTGCAACCTGTACGGAACAGGAGGTAAAAGGTGCTGATGCTCCAAGTAGGGAGATTGCTAGTAAAGCGGCTGGAAAGGCGAACCCGGGCACAAGGAGATGAGAAATGAGGTGCGTTTTATAAACCTTTCCCCATCACACGGTGTACCATCTTCTGGGTTTCTCATGCATGTTTTCGATGCAGGAAGATGCCCTTGAAGCTGGAGATTTGGGACCCATGCGACGGGTACCACGAAGTATTACTTTAAAGGGACTGCGTTTGCTCACCCAACCTCACCAAACCTCTCAGCCCCAAGAGTGTCCACCCTTATGTCTCATCCTGCTGTGGTTCTAGATATGGTCAATCCAGGTTGCATCACAGCCCCTGAACGCATTGTGTACGAATTTCTCTCTCTTTCACTGTCGTTGTTTCATGGGTTTCTCAAAGTAATTTATTTTCATAATGGGGTTTAGCTGCTTTTCACTGCTGTGTTTATGCCGCTTTACACCCACTTGACACACTAACAGAGAGATATCAATACATAGGTTTTAAGATTATTACTAGTCAGATATATTCTTGTGCGGTGAATAGGGCGTGTTGAGTCCAGTTCTCTGAGCAAGGAGTAGGTCTTGTCTATTACATATTGGGTTTATGGAACAGTATCTGAGCTAATTTGATACCCTTGTTGTATGCATCACCCCACCTCACCTTTCCCGTTAAGCAGCCATAGTCTGTTTTCTGCATGTGTGACTCTGTTCTGTTTTGTAATTCAGTTCAAGTGTAACGGTTTTTACATTCCCTCTATCAGTGATACCTTATGAGAAGTGTCCTTTTCTGTGTGACTTATTTCACTTAGAATCGTCGTACCTAAATCCACTCATCATGCTGCTACTAACCTTATGACATTGATTTCATGGCTGAGTGATATTCCATTGTACATAAGGACCACAACTTCTTTATCCATTTTTCTCTTTCCTGGGATATTGAAGGTGGAATGAAGTGGAGGTCCTTGTCAACAGAGCAGCCCTCAACTTTGGGGTGCTTGTGTCTTGCTGATTTTTCATTTTCCCAATTTATACCCCCATGAGTGGAAGTGCCCTATGCTCTCTAAGCTGTGTTTTTCAGATGTTTCAGGACACACCGTACACTTCTCCAGAGTGGCTGTTGGCAATTTACATCCCGCCCATCAGTGTAGCAAGGCTCCCATTTCTCCATGGCCTGTCCTGCATTTCTAGTTTTGACACTTTTTTCAGCATGGCCCTTTTGACCGATGGGAAGCGAGACTTCTCTGTAGCGCTGATTTGCCTTTCCAGGTTGCTTGGTTGGCCAAAAAGGGCGTATGCGTTTTTTCCTGAATATATTCAGGAAAAAACGCATACGCCCTTTTTGGCCAAGGGCCTCATTGTCAACGTTTTGCCGCTTTTCATGTGCTTTAAAGGCGATTCGTATCTACCTCCTGAAATCTGTTTCGTGCAATTCTGCCTTGACTTCAAATCCTCTTCTTTGCCTTCCCTCAATATATTTGTGGACGAGAGTTATCATTTATAACTCTGCAGGTTTGTGAATTGCAGTGCCCTGAACCTCCATTTTACAACTCGCTTTTTTGGGAGCTGGCCGCAAAAGCGCAGGATGGCTTCAGGCCCTGTTCTGGTTCCGGGGGGCAGGCTGAGCCTGTGGTTAATTCTTCTTCCTGATGGGAAAATAGAGTGACCTGTGCCTGTCCCGACACCAAGAGCTAGTCTCTCGTTGGTTCCCCGTCTTCCCGTTCATCCTCAGGACAAATTGCAACCTGTACGGAACAGGAGGTTAAAGGTGCTGATGCTCCAAGTAGGGAGATTGCTACTAAAGCGGCTGGAATGGCGAACCCGGGCACAAGGAGATGAGAAATGAGGTGCGTTTTAGAAACCTTTCCCCATCACACGGTGTACCATCTTCTGGGTTTCTCATGCATGTTTTCGATGTAGGAAGATGCCCTTGAAGCTGGAGATTTGGGACCCATGTGATGGGTACCACGCAGTATTACTTTAAAGGGTCTGCGTTTGCTCACCCAACCTCACCAAACCTCTCAGCCCCAAGAGTGTCCACCCTTATGTCTCATCCAGCTGTGGGTCTAGATATGGTCAATCCAGGTTGCATCACAGCCCCTGAACGCATTGTGTACGAATTTCTCTCTCTTTCACTGTCGTTGTTTCATGGGTTTTTCAAAGTAATTTATTTTCATAATGGGGTTTAGCTGCTTTTCACTGCTGTGTTTATGCCGCTTTACACCCACTTGACACACTAACAGAGAGATATCAATACATAGGTTTTAAGATTATTACTAGTCAGATATATTCTTGTGCGGTGAATAGGGCGTGTTGAGTCCAGTTCTCTGAGCAAGGAGTAGGTCTTGTCTACTACATATTGGGTTTATGGAACGGTATCTGAGCTAATTTGATACCCTTGTTTTATGTATCACCCCACCTCACCTTTCCCGTTAAGCAGCCATAGTGTGTTTTCTGCATGTGTGACTCTGTTCTGTTTTGTAATTCAGTTCAAGTGTAACGGTTTTTACATTCCCTCTATCAGTGATACCTTATGAGAAGTGTCCTTTTCTGTGTGACTTATTTCACTTAGAATCGTCGTACCTAAATCCACTCATCATGCTGCTACTAACCTTATGACATTGATTTCATGGCTGAGTGATATTCCATTGTACATAAGGACCACAACTTCTTTATCCTTTTTTCTCTTTCCTGGGATATTTAAGGTCGAATGAAGTGGAGGTCCTTGTCAACAGTGCAGGCCTCAACTTTGGTGTGCTTGTGTCTTGCTGATTTTTCATTTTCCCAATTTATACCCCCATGAGTGGAAGTGCCCTATGCTCTCTAAGCTGTGTTTTTCAGATGTTTCAGGACACACCGTACACTTCTCCAGAGTGGCTGTTGGCAATTTACATCCCGCCCATCAGTGTAGCAAGGCTCTCATTTCTCCATGGCCTGTCCTGCATTTCTGGTTTTGACACATTTTTCAGCATGGCCCTTTTGACCGATGGGAAGTGAGACTTCTTTGTAGCGCTGATTTGCCTTTCCAGGTTGCTTGGTTGGCCAAAAAGGGCGTATGCGTTTTTTCCTGAATATATTCAGGAAAAAACGCATACGCCCTTTTTGGCCAAGGGCATCATTGTCAACATTTTGCCGCTTTTCATGTGCTTTAAAGGCGATTCGAATCTACCTCCTGAAATCTGTTTCGTGCAATTCTGCCTTGATTTAAAATCCTCTTCTTTGCCTTCCCTCAATATATTTGTGGACGAGAGTTATCATTTATAACTCTGCAGGTTTGTGAATTGCAGTGCCCTGAACCTCCATTTTACAACTCGCTTTTTTGGGAGCTGGCCGCAAAAGTGCAGGATGGCTTCAGGCCCTGTTCTGGTTCCGGGGGGCAGGCTGAACCTGTGGTTAATTCTTCTTCCTGATGGGAAAATAGAGTGACCTGTGCCTGTCCCAACACCAAGAGCTAGTCTCTCGTTAGTTCCCCGTCTTCCCGTTCATCCTCAGGACAAATTGCAACCTGTACGGAACAGGAGGTTAAAGGTGCTGATGCTCCAAGTAGGGAGATTGCTAGTAAAGCGGCTGGAATGGCGAACCCGGGCACAAGGAGATGAGAAATGAGGTGCGTTTTAGAAACCTTTCCCCATCACACGGTGTACTATCTTCTGGGTTTCTCATGCATGTTTTCGATGTAGGAAGATGCCCTTGAAGCTGGAGATTTGGGACCCATGTGATGGGTACCACGCAGTATTACTTTAAAGGGTCTGCGTTTGCTCACCCAACCTCACCAAACCTCTCAGCCCCAAGAGTGTCCACCCTTATGTCTCATCCAGCTGTGGGTCTAGATATGGTCAATCCAGGTTGCATCACAGCCCCTGAACGCATTGTGTAAGAATTTCTCTCTCTTTCACTGTCGTTGTTTCATGGGTTTTTCAAAGTAATTTATTTTCATAATGGGGTTTAGCTGCTTTTCACTGCTGTGTTTATGCCGCTTTACACCCACTTGACACACTAACAGAGAGATATCAATACATAGGTTTTAAGATTATTACTAGTCAGATATATTCTTGTGCGGTGAATAGGGCGTGTTGAGTCCAGTTCTCTGAGCAAGGAGTAGGTCTTGTCTATTACATATTGGGTTTATGGAACGGTATCTGAGCTAATTTGATACCCTTGTTTTATGTATCACCCCACCTCACCTTTCCCGTTAAGCAGCCATAGTGTGTTTTCTGCATGTGTGACTCTGTTCTGTTTTGTAATTCAGTTCAAGTGTAACGGTTTTTACATTCCCTCTATCAGTGATACCTTATGAGAAGTGTCCTTTTCTGTGTGACTTATTTCACTTAGAATCGTCGTACCTAAATCCACTCATCATGCTGCTACTAACCTTATGACATTGATTTCATGGCTGAGTGATATTCCATTGTACATAAGGACCACAACTTCTTTATCCATTTTTCTCTTTCCTGGGATATTTAAGGTGGAATGAAGTGGAGGTCCTTGTCAACAGAGCAGCCCTCAACTTTGGGGTGCTTGTGTCTTGCTGATTTTTCATTTTCCCAATTTATACCCCCATGAGTGGAAGTGCCCTATGCTCTGTAAGCTGTGTTTTTCAGATATTTCAGGACACACCGTACACTTCTCTAGAGTGGCTGTTGGCAATTTACATCCCGCCCATCAGTGTAGCAAGGCTCCCATTTCTCCATGGCCTGTCCTGCATTTCTGCTTTTGACACTTTTTTCAGCATGGCCCTTTTGACCGATGGGAAGCGAGACTTCTCTGTAGCGCTGACTTGCTTTTCCAGGTTGCTTGGTTGGCCAAAAAGGGCGTATGCATTTTTTCCTGAATATATTCAGGAAAAAACGCATACGCCCTTTTTGGCCAAGGGCATCATTGTCAACGTTTTGCCGCTTTTCATGTGCTTTAAAGGCGATTCGTATCTACCTCCTGAAATCTGTTTCGTGCAATTCTGCCTTGAATTCAAATCCTCTTCTTTGCCTTCCCTCAATATATTTGTGGACGAGAGTTATCATTTATAACTCTGCAGGTTTGTGAATTGCAGTGCCCTGAACCTCCATTTTACAACTCGCTTTTTTGGGAGCTGGCCGCAAAAGCGCCAGATGGCTTCAGGCCCTGTTCTGGTTCCGGGGGGCAGGCTGAGCCTGTGGTTAATTCTTCTTCCTGATGGGAAAATAGAGTAACCTGTGCCTGTCCCGACACCAAGAGCTAGTCTCTCGTTGGTTCCCCGTCTTCCCGTTCATCCTCAGGACAAATTGCAACCTGTACGGAACAGGAGGTAAAAGGTGCTGATGCTCCAAGTAGGGAGATTGCTAGTAAAGCGGCTGGAAAGGCGAACCCGGGCACAAGGAGATGAGAAATGAGGTGCGTTTTAGAAACCTTTCCCCATCACACGGTGTACCATCTTCTGGGTTTCTCATGCATGTTTTCGATGTAGGAAGATGCCCTTGAAGCTGGAGATTTGGGACCCATGCGACGGGTACCACGAAGTATTACTTTAAAGGGTCTGCGTTTGCTCACCCAACCTCACCAAACCTCTCAGCCCCAAGAGTGTCCACCCTTATGTCTCATCCAGCTGTGGGTCTAGATATGGTCAATCCAGGTTGCATCACAGCCCCTGAACGCATTGTGTAAGAATTTCTCTCTCTTTCACTGTCGTTGTTTCATGGGTTTTTCAAAGTAATTTATTTTCATAATGGGGTTTAGCTGCTTTTCACTGCTGTGTTTATGCCGCTTTACACCCACTTGACACACTAACAGAGAGATATCAATACATAGGTTTTAAGATTATTACTAGTCAGATATATTCTTGTGCGGTGAATAGGGCGTGTTGAGTCCAGTTCTCTGAGCAAGGAGTAGGTCTTGTCTATTACATATTGGGTTTATGGAACGGTATCTGAGCTAATTTGATACCCTTGTTTTATGCATCACCCCACCTCACCTTTCCCGTTAAGCAGCCATAGTCTGTTTTCTGCATGTGTGACTCTGTTCTGTTTTGTAATTCAGTTCAAGTGTAACGGTTTTTACATTCCCTCTATCAGTGATACCTTATGAGAAGTGTCCTTTTCTGTGTGACTTATTTCACTTAGAATCGTCGTACCTAAATCCACTCATCATGCTGCTACTAACCTTATGACATTGATTTCATGGCTGAGTGATATTCCATTGTACATAAGGACCACAACTTCTTTATCCATTTTTCTCTTTCCTGGGATATTGAAGGTGGAATGAAGTGGAGGTCCTTGTCAACAGAGCAGCCCTCAACTTTGGGGTGCTTGTGTCTTGCTGATTTTTCATTTTCCCAATTTATACCCCCATGAGTGGAAGTGCCCTATGCTCTCTAAGCTGTGTTTTTCAGATGTTTCAGGACACACCGTACACTTCTCCAGAGTGGCTGTTGGCAATTTACATCCCGCCCATCAGTGTAGCAAGGCTCCCATTTCTCCATGGCCTGTCCTGCATTTCTGGTTTTGACACTTTTTTCAGCATGGCCCTTTTGACCGATGGGAAGCGAGACTTCTCTGTAGCGCTGATTTGCCTTTCCAGGTTGCTTGGTTGGCCAAAAAGGGCGTATGCGTTTTTTCCTGAATATATTCAGGAAAAAACACATACGCCCTTTTTGGCCAAGGGCATCATTGTCAACGTTTTGCCGCTTTTCATGTGCTTTAAAGGCGATTCGTATCTACCTCCTGAAATCTGTTTCGTGCAATTCTGCCTTGATTTCAAATCCTCTTCTTTGCCTTCCCTCAATATATTTGTGGACGAGAGTTATCATTTATAACTCTGCAGGTTTGTGAATTGCAGTGCCCTGAACCTCCATTTTACAACTCGCTTTTTTGGGAGCTGGCCGCAAAAGCGCAGGATGGCTTCAGGCCCTGTTCTGGTTCCGGGGGGCAGGCTGAGCCTGTGGTTAATTCTTCTTCCTGATGGGAAAATAGAGTGACCTGTGCCTGTCCCAACACCAAGAGCTAGTCTCTCGTTGGTTCCCCGTCTTCCCGTTCATCCTCAGGACAAATTGCAACCTGTACGGAACAGGAGGTTAAAGGTGCTGATGCTCCAAGTAGGGAGATTGCTAGTAAAGCGGCTGGAAAGGCGAACCCGGGCACAAGGAGATGAGAAATTAGGTGCGTTTTAGAAACCTTTCCCCATCACACGGTGTACCATCTTCTGGGTTTCTCATGCATGTTTTCGATGTAGGAAGATGCCCTTGAACCTGGAGATTTGGGACCCATGCGATGGGTACCACGCAGTATTACTTTAAAGGGTCTGCGTTTGCTCACCCAACCTCACCAAACCTCTCAGCCCCAAGAGTGTCCACCCTTATGTCTCATCCAGCTGTGGGTCTAGATATGGTCAATCCAGGTTGCATCACAGCCCCTGAACTCATTGTGTAAGAATTTCTATCTCTTTCACTGTCGTTGTTTCATGGGTTTTTCAAAGTAATTTATTTTCATAATGGGGTTTAGCTGCTTTTCACGGCTGTGTTTATGCCGCTTTACACCCACTTGACACACTAACAGAGAGATATCAATACATAGGTTTTAAGATTATTACTAGTCAGATATATTCTTGTGCGGTGAATAGGGCGTGTTGAGTCCAGTTCTCTGAGCAAGGAGTAGGTCTTGTCTACTACATATTGGGTTTATGGAACGGTATCTGAGCTAATTTGATACCCTTGTTTTATGTATCACCCCACCTCACCTTTCCCGTTAAGCAGCCATAGTGTGTTTTCTGCATGTGTGACTCTGTTCTGTTTTGTAATTCAGTTCAAGTGTAACGGTTTTTACATTCCCTCTATCAGTGATACCTCATGAGAAGTGTCCTTTTCTGTGTGACTTATTTCACTTAGAATCGTCGTACCTAAATCCACTCATCATGCTGCTACTAACCTTATGACATTGATTTCATGGCTGAGTGATATTCCATTGTACATAAGGACCACAACTTCTTTATCCATTTTTCTCTTTCCTGGGATATTGAAGGTGGAATTAAGTGGAGGTCCTTGTCAACAGAGCAGCCCTCAACTTTGGGGTGCTTGTGTCTTGCTGATTTTTAATTTTCCCAATTTATACCCCCATGAGTGGAAGTGCCCTATGCTCTCTAAGCTGTGTTTTTCAGATGTTTCAGGACACACCGTACACTTCTCCAGAGTGGCAGTTGGCAATTTACATCCCGCCCATCAGTGTAGCAAGGCTCCCATTTCTCCATGGCCTGTCCTGCATTTCTAGTTTTGACACTTTTTTCAGCATGGCCCTTTTGACCGATGGGAAGCGAGATTTCTCTGTAGCGCTGATTTGCCTTTCCAGGTTGCTTGGTTGGCCAAAGAGGGCGTATGCGTTTTTTCCTGAATATATTCAGGAAAAAACGCATACGCCCTTTTTGGCCAAGGGCATCATTGTCAACGTTTTGCCGCTTTTCATGTGCTTTAAAGGCGATTCGTATCTACCTCCTGAAATCTGTTTCGTGCAATTCTGCCTTGATTTCAAATCCTCTTCTTTGCCTTCCCTCAATATATTTGTGGACGAGAGTTATCATTTATAACTCTGCAGGTTTGTGAATTGCAGTGCCCTGAACCTCCATTTTACAACTCGCTTTTTTGGGAGCTGGCCGCAAAAGCGCAGGACGGCTTCAGGCCCTGTTCTGGTTCCGGGGGGCAGGCTGAGCCTGTGGTTAATTCTTCTTCCTGATGGGAAAATAGAGTGACCTGTGCCTGTCCCGACACCAAGAGCTAGTCTCTCGTTGGTTCCCCGTCTTCCCGTTCATCCTCAGGACAAATTGCAACCTGTACGGAACAGGAGGTTAAAGGTGCTGATGCTCCAAGTAGGGAGATTGCTACTAAAGCGGCTGGAATGGCGAACCCGGGCACAAGGAGATGAGAAATGAGGTGCGTTTTAGAAACCTTTCCCCATCACACGGTGTACCATCTTCTGGGTTTCTCATGCATGTTTTCGATGTAGGAAGATGCCCTTGAAGCTGGAGATTTGGGACCCATGTGATGGGTACCACGCAGTATTACTTTAAAGGGTCTGCGTTTGCTCACCCAACCTCACCAAACCTCTCAGCCCCAAGAGTGTCCACCCTTATGTCTCATCCAGCTGTGGGTCTAGATATGGTCAATCCAGGTTGCATCACAGCCCCTGAACGCATTGTGTACGAATTTCTCACTCTTTCACTGTCGTTGTTTCATGGGTTTTTCAAAGTAATTTATTTTCATAATGGGGTTTAGCTGCTTTTCACTGCTGTGTTTATGCCGCTTTACACCCACTTGACACACTAACAGAGAGATATCAATACATAGGTTTTAAGATTATTACTAGTCAGATATATTCTTGTGCGGTGAATAGGGCGTGTTGAGTCCAGTTCTCTGAGCAAGGAGTAGGTCTTGTCTACTACATATTGGGTTTATGGAACGGTATCTGAGCTAATTTGATACCCTTGTTTTATGTATCACCCCACCTCACCTTTCCCGTTAAGCAGCCATAGTGTGTTTTCTGCATGTGTGACTCTGTTCTGTTTTGTAATTCAGTTCAAGTGTAACGGTTTTTACATTCCCTCTATCAGTGATACCTCATGAGAAGTGTCCTTTTCTGTGTGACTTATTTCACTTAGAATCGTCGTACCTAAATCCACTCATCATGCTGCTACTAACCTTATGACATTGATTTCATGGCTGAGTGATATTCCATTGTACATAAGGACCACAACTTCTTTATCCATTTTTCTCTTTCCTGGGATATTGAAGGTGGAATTAAGTGGAGGTCCTTGTCAACAGAGCAGCCCTCAACTTTGGGGTGCTTGTGTCTTGCTGATTTTTAATTTTCCCAATTTATACCCCCATGAGTGGAAGTGCCCTATGCTCTCTCAGCTGTGTTTTTCAGATGTTTCAGGACACACCGTACACTTCTCCAGAGTGGCAGTTGGCAATTTACATCCCGCCCATCAGTGTAGCAAGGCTCCCATTTCTCCATGGCCTGTCCTGCATTTCTAGTTTTGACACTTTTTTCAGCATGGCCCTTTTGACCGATGGGAAGCGAGATTTCTCTGTAGCGCTGATTTGCCTTTCCAGGTTGCTTGGTTGGCCAAAGAGGGCGTATGCGTTTTTTCCTGAATATATTCAGGAAAAAACGCATACGCCCTTTTTGGCCAAGGGCATCATTGTCAACGTTTTGCCGCTTTTCATGTGCTTTAAAGGCGATTCGTATCTACCTCCTGAAATCTGTTTCGTGCAATTCTGCCTTGATTTCAAATCCTCTTCTTTGCCTTCCCTCAATATATTTGTGGACGAGAGTTATCATTTATAACTCTGCAGGTTTGTGAATTGCAGTGCCCTGAACCTCCATTTTACAACTCGCTTTTTTGGGAGCTGGCCGCAAAAGCGCAGGACGGCTTCAGGCCCTGTTCTGGTTCCGGGGGGCAGGCTGAGCCTGTGGTTAATTCTTCTTCCTGATGGGAAAATAGAGTGACCTGTGCCTGTCCCGACACCAAGAGCTAGTCTCTCGTTGGTTCCCCGTCTTCCCGTTCATCCTCAGGACAAATTGCAACCTGTACGGAACAGGAGGTTAAAGGTGCTGATGCTCCAAGTAGGGAGATTGCTACTAAAGCGGCTGGAATGGCGAACCCGGGCACAAGGAGATGAGAAATGAGGTGCGTTTTAGAAACCTTTCCCCATCACACGGTGTACCATCTTCTGGGTTTCTCATGCATGTTTTCGATGTAGGAAGATGCCCTTGAAGCTGGAGATTTGGGACCCATGTGATGGGTACCACGCAGTATTACTTTAAAGGGTCTGCGTTTGCTCACCCAACCTCACCAAACCTCTCAGCCCCAAGAGTGTCCACCCTTATGTCTCATCCAGCTGTGGGTCTAGATATGGTCAATCCAGGTTGCATCACAGCCCCTGAACGCATTGTGTACGAATTTCTCTCTCTTTCACTGTCGTTGTTTCATGGGTTTTTCAAAGTAATTTATTTTCATAATGGGGTTTAGCTGCTTTTCACTGCTGTGTTTATGCCGCTTTACACCCACTTGACACACTAACAGAGAGATATCAATACATAGGTTTTAAGATTATTACTAGTCAGATATATTCTTGTGCGGTGAATAGGGCGTGTTGAGTCCAGTTCTCTGAGCAAGGAGTAGGTCTTGTCTACTACATATTGGGTTTATGGAACGGTATCTGAGCTAATTTGATACCCTTGTTTTATGTATCACCCCACCTCACCTTTCCCGTTAAGCAGCCATAGTGTGTTTTCTGCATGTGTGACTCTGTTCTGTTTTGTAATTCAGTTCAAGTGTAACGGTTTTTACATTCCCTCTATCAGTGATACCTTATGAGAAGTGTCCTTTTCTGTGTGACTTATTTCACTTAGAATCGTCGTACCTAAATCCACTCATCATGCTGCTACTAACCTTATGACATTGATTTCATGGCTGAGTGATATTCCATTGTACATAAGGACCACAACTTCTTTATCCATTTTTCTCTTTCCTGGGATATTTAAGGTCGAATGAAGTGGAGGTCCTTGTCAACAGAGCAGGCCTCAACTTTGGGGTGCTTGTGTCTTGCTGATTTTTCATTTTCCCAATTTATACCCCCATGAGTGGAAGTGCCCTATGCTCTCTAAGCTGTGTTTTTCAGATGTTTCAGGACACACCGTACACTTCTCCAGAGTGGCTGTTGGCAATTTACATCCCGCCCATCAGTGTAGCAAGGCTCTCATTTCTCCATGGCCTGTCCTGCATTTCTGGTTTTGACACATTTTTCAGCATGGCCCTTTTGACCGATGGGAAGTGAGACTTCTTTGTAGCGCTGATTTGCCTTTCCAGGTTGCTTGGTTGGCCAAAAAGGGCGTATGCGTTTTTTCCTGAATATATTCAGGAAAAAACGCATACGCCCTTTTTGGCCAAGGGCATCATTGTCAACATTTTGCCGCTTTTCATGTGCTTTAAAGGCGATTCGAATCTACCTCCTGAAATCTGTTTCCTGCAATTCTGCCTTGATTTAAAATCCTCTTCTTTGCCTTCCCTCAATATATTTGTGGACGAGAGTTATCATTTATAACTCTGCAGGTTTGTGAATTGCAGTGCCCTGAACCTCCATTTTACAACTCGCTTTTTTGGGAGCTGGCCGCAAAAGTGCAGGATGGCTTCAGGCCCTGTTCTGGTTCCGGGGGGCAGGCTGAACCTGTGGTTAATTCTTCTTCCTGATGGGAAAATAGAGTGACCTGTGCCTGTCCCAACACCAAGAGCTAGTCTCTCGTTAGTTCCCCGTCTTCCCGTTCATCCTCAGGACAAATTGCAACCTGTACGGAACAGGAGGTTAAAGGTGCTGATGCTCCAAGTAGGGAGATTGCTAGTAAAGCGGCTGGAATGGCGAACCCGGGCACAAGGAGATGAGAAATGAGGTGCGTTTTAGAAACCTTTCCCCATCACACGGTGTACTATCTTCTGGGTTTCTCATGCATGTTTTCGATGTAGGAAGATGCCCTTGAAGCTGGAGATTTGGGACCCATGTGATGGGTACCACGCAGTATTACTTTAAAGGGTCTGCGTTTGCTCACCCAACCTCACCAAACCTCTCAGCCCCAAGAGTGTCCACCCTTATGTCTCATCCAGCTGTGGGTCTAGATATGGTCAATCCAGGTTGCATCACAGCCCCTGAACGCATTGTGTAAGAATTTCTCTCTCTTTCACTGTCGTTGTTTCATGGGTTTTTCAAAGTAATTTATTTTCATAATGGGGTTTAGCTGCTTTTCACGGCTGTGTTTATGCCGCTTTACACCCACTTGACACACTAACAGAGAGATATCAATACATAGGTTTTAAGATTATTACTAGTCAGATATATTCTTGTGCGGTGAATAGGGCGTGTTGAGTCCAGTTCTCTGAGCAAGGAGTAGGTCTTGTCTACTACATATTGGGTTTATGGAACGGTATCTGAGCTAATTTGATACCCTTGTTTTATGTATCACCCCACCTCACCTTTCCCGTTAAGCAGCCATAGTGTGTTTTCTGCATGTGTGACTCTGTTCTGTTTTGTAATTCAGTTCAAGTGTAACGGTTTTTACATTCCCTCTATCAGTGATACCTTATGAGAAGTGTCCTTTTCTGTGTGACTTATTTCACTTAGAATCGTCGTACCTAAATCCACTCATCATGCTGCTACTAACCTTATGACATTGATTTCATGGCTGAGTGATATTCCATTGTACATAAGGACCACAACTTCTTTATCCATTTTTCTCTTTCCTGGGATATTTAAGGTCGAATGAAGTGGAGGTCCTTGTCAACAGAGCAGGCCTCAACTTTGGGGTGCTTGTGTCTTGCTGATTTTTCATTTTCCCAATTTATACCCCCATGAGTGGAAGTGCCCTATGCTCTCTAAGCTGTGTTTTTCAGATGTTTCAGGACACACCGTACACTTCTCCAGAGTGGCTGTTGGCAATTTACATCCCGCCCATCAGTGTAGCAAGGCTCTCATTTCTCCATGGCCTGTCCTGCATTTCTGGTTTTGACACATTTTTCAGCATGGCCCTTTTGACCGATGGGAAGTGAGACTTCTTTGTAGTGCTGATTTGCCTTTCCAGGTTGCTTGGTTGGCCAAAAAGGGCGTATGCGTTTTTTCCTGAATATATTCAGGAAAAAACGCATACGCCCTTTTTGGCCAAGGGCATCATTGTCAACATTTTGCCGCTTTTCATGTGCTTTAAAGGCGATTCGAATCTACCTCCTGAAATCTGTTTCCTGCAATTCTGCCTTGATTTAAAATCCTCTTCTTTGCCTTCCCTCAATATATTTGTGGACGAGAGTTATCATTTATAACTCTGCAGGTTTGTGAATTGCAGTGCCCTGAACCTCCATTTTACAACTCGCTTTTTTGGGAGCTGGCCGCAAAAGTGCAGGATGGCTTCAGGCCCTGTTCTGGTTCCGGGGGGCAGGCTGAACCTGTGGTTAATTCTTCTTCCTGATGGGAAAATAGAGTGACCTGTGCCTGTCCCAACACCAAGAGCTAGTCTCTCGTTAGTTCCCCGTCTTCCCGTTCATCCTCAGGACAAATTGCAACCTGTACGGAACAGGAGGTTAAAGGTGCTGATGCTCCAAGTAGGGAGATTGCTAGTAAAGCGGCTGGAATGGCGAACCCGGGCACAAGGAGATGAGAAATGAGGTGCGTTTTAGAAACCTTTCCCCATCACACGGTGTACTATCTTCTGGGTTTCTCATGCATGTTTTCGATGTAGGAAGATGCCCTTGAAGCTGGAGATTTGGGACCCATGTGATGGGTACCACGCAGTATTACTTTAAAGGGTCTGCGTTTGCTCACCCAACCTCACCAAACCTCTCAGCCCCAAGAGTGTCCACCCTTATGTCTCATCCAGCTGTGGGTCTAGATATGGTCAATCCAGGTTGCATCACAGCCCCTGAACGCATTGTGTAAGAATTTCTCTCTCTTTCACTGTCGTTGTTTCATGGGTTTTTCAAAGTAATTTATTTTCATAATGGGGTTTAGCTGCTTTTCACTGCTGTGTTTATGCCGCTTTACACCCACTTGACACACTAACAGAGAGATATCAATACATAGGTTTTAAGATTATTACTAGTCAGATATATTCTTGTGCGGTGAATAGGGCGTGTTGAGTCCAGTTCTCTGAGCAAGGAGTAGGTCTTGTCTATTACATATTGGGTTTATGGAACGGTATCTGAGCTAATTTGATACCCTTGTTTTATGTATCACCCCACCTCACCTTTCCCGTTAAGCAGCCATAGTGTGTTTTCTGCATGTGTGACTCTGTTCTGTTTTGTAATTCAGTTCAAGTGTAACGGTTTTTACATTCCCTCTATCAGTGATACCTTATGAGAAGTGTCCTTTTCTGTGTGACTTATTTCACTTAGAATCGTCGTACCTAAATCCACTCATCATGCTGCTACTAACCTTATGACATTGATTTCATGGCTGAGTGATATTCCATTGTACATAAGGACCACAACTTCTTTATCCATTTTTCTCTTTCCTGGGATATTGAAGGTGGAATGAAGTGGAGGTCCTTGTCAACAGAGCAGCCCTCAACTTTGGGGTGCTTGTGTCTTGCTGATTTTTCATTTTCCCAATTTATACCCCCATGAGTGGAAGTGCCCTATGCTCTCTAAGCTGTGTTTTTCAGATATTTCAGGACACACCGTACACTTCTCTAGAGTGGCTGTTGGCAATTTACATCCCGCCCATCAGTGTAGCAAGGCTCCCATTTCTCCATGGCCTGTCCTGCATTTCTGCTTTTGACACTTTTTTCAGCATGGCCCTTTTGACCGATGGGAAGCGAGACTTCTCTGTAGCGCTGACTTGCTTTTCCAGGTTGCTTGGTTGGCCAAAAAGGGCGTATGCGTTTTTTCCTGAATATATTCAGGAAAAAACGCATACGCCCTTTTTGGCCAAGGGCATCATTGTCAACGTTTTGCTGCTTTTCATGTGCTTTAAAGGCGATTCGTATCTACCTCCTGAAATCTGTTTCGTGCAATTCTGCCTTGAATTCAAATCCTCTTCTTTGCCTTCCCTCAATATATTTGTGGACGAGAGTTATCATTTATAACTCTGCAGGTTTGTGAATTGCAGTGCCCTGAACCTCCATTTTACAACTCGCTTTTTTGGGAGCTGGCCGCAAAAGCGCCACATGGCTTCAGGCCCTGTTCTGGTTCCGGGGGGCAGGCTGAGCCTGTGGTTAATTCTTCTTCCTGATGGGAAAATAGAGTGACCTGTGCCTGTCCCGACACCAAGAGCTAGTCTCTCGTTGGTTCCCCGTCTTCCCGTTCATCCTCAGGACAAATTGCAACCTGTACGGAACAGGAGGTTAAAGGTGCTGATGCTCCAAGTAGGGAGATTGCTAGTAAAGCGGCTGGAAAGGCGAACCCGGGCACAAGGAGATGAGAAATGAGGTGCGTTTTAGAAACCTTTCCCCATCACACGGTGTACCATCTTCTGGGTTTCTCATGCATGTTTTCGATGTAGGAAGATGCCCTTGAAGCTGGAGATTTGGGACCCATGCGACGGGTACCACGAAGTATTACTTTAAAGGGTCTGCGTTTGCTCACCCAACCTCACCAAACCTCTCAGCCCCAAGAGTGTCCACCCTTATGTCTCATCCAGCTGTGGGTCTAGATATGGTCAATCCAGGTTGCATCACAGCCCCTGAACGCATTGTGTAAGAATTTCTCTCTCTTTCACTGTCGTTGTTTCATGGGTTTTTCAAAGTAATTTATTTTCATAATGGGGTTTAGCTGCTTTTCACTGCTGTGTTTATGCCGCTTTACACCCACTTGACACACTAACAGAGAGATATCAATACATAGGTTTTAAGATTATTACTAGTCAGATATATTCTTGTGCGGTGAATAGGGCGTGTTGAGTCCAGTTCTCTGAGCAAGGAGTAGGTCTTGTCTATTACATATTGGGTTTATGGAACGGTATCTGAGCTAATTTGATACCCTTGTTTTATGCATCACCCCACCTCACCTTTCCCGTTAAGCAGCCATAGTCTGTTTTCTGCATGTGTGACTCTGTTCTGTTTTGTAATTCAGTTCAAGTGTAACGGTTTTTACATTCCCTCTATCAGTGATACCTTATGAGAAGTGTCCTTTTCTGTGTGACTTATTTCACTTAGAATCGTCGTACCTAAATCCACTCATCATGCTGCTACTAACCTTATGACATTGATTTCATGGCTGAGTGATATTCCATTGTACATAAGGACCACAACTTCTTTATCCATTTTTCTCTTTCCTGGGATATTGAAGGTGGAATGAAGTGGAGGTCCTTGTCAACAGAGCAGCCCTCAACTTTGGGGTGCTTGTGTCTTGCTGATTTTTCATTTTCCCAATTTATACCCCCATGAGTGGAAGTGCCCTATGCTCTCTAAGCTGTGTTTTTCAGATGTTTCAGGACACACCGTACACTTCTCCAGAGTGGCTGTTGGCAATTTACATCCCGCCCATCAGTGTAGCAAGGCTCCCATTTCTCCATGGCCTGTCCTGCATTTCTGGTTTTGACACTTTTTTCAGCATGGCCCTTTTGACCGATGGGAAGCGAGACTTCTCTGTAGCGCTGACTTGCTTTTCCAGGTTGCTTGGTTGGCCAAAAAGGGCGTATGCGTTTTTTCCTGAATATATTCAGGAAAAAACGCATACGCCCTTTTTGGCCAAGGGCATCATTGTCAACGTTTTGCCGCTTTTCATGTGCTTTAAAGGCGATTCGTATCTACCTCCTGAAATCTGTTTCGTGCAATTCTGCCTTGATTTCAAATCCTCTTCTTTGCCTTCCCTCAATATATTTGTGGACGAGAGTTATCATTTATAACTCTGCAGGTTTGTGAATTGCAGTGCCCTGAACCTCCATTTTACAACTCGCTTTTTTGGGAGCTGGCCGCAAAAGCGCAGGATGGCTTCAGGCCCTGTTCTGGTTCCGGGGGGCAGGCTGAGCCTGTGGTTAATTCTTCTTCCTGATGGGAAAATAGAGTGACCTGTGCCTGTCCCGACACCAAGAGCTAGTCTCTCGTTGGTTCCCCGTCTTCCCGTTCATCCTCAGGACAAATTGCAACCTGTACGGAACAGGAGGTTAAAGGTGCTGATGCTCCAAGTAGGGAGATTGCTAGTAAAGCGGCTGGAAAGGCGAACCCGGGCACAAGGAGATGAGAAATGAGGTGCGTTTTAGAAACCTTTCCCCATCACACGGTGTACCATCTTCTGGGTTTCTCATGCATGTTTTCGATGTAGGAAGATGCCCTTGAAGCTGGAGATTTGGGACCCATGCGATGGGTACCACGCAGTATTACTTTAAAGGGTCTGCGTTTGCTCACCCAACCTCACCAAACCTCTCAGCCCCAAGAGTGTCCACCCTTATGTCTCATCCAGCTGTGGGTCTAGATATGGTCAATCCAGGTTGCATCACAGCCCCTTAACTCATTGTGTAAGAATTTCTATCTCTTTCACTGTCGTTGTTTCATGGGTTTTTCAAAGTAATTTATTTTCATAATGGGGTTTAGCTGCTTTTCACGGCTGTGTTTATGCCGCTTTACACCCACTTGACACACTAACAGAGAGATATCAATACATAGGTTTTAAGATTATTACTAGTCAGATATATTCTTGTGCGGTGAATAGGGCGTGTTGAGTCCAGTTCTCTGAGCAAGGAGTAGGTCTTGTCTACTACATACTGGGTTTATGGAACGGTATCTGAGCTAATTTGATACCCTTGTTTTATGTATCACCCCACCTCACCTTTCCCGTTAAGCAGCCATAGTGTGTTTTCTGCATGTGTGACTCTGTTCTGTTTTGTAATTCAGTTCAAGTGTAACGGTTTTTACATTCCCTCTATCAGTGATACCTCATGAGAAGTGTCCTTTTCTGTGTGACTTATTTCACTTAGAATCGTCGTACCTAAATCCACTCATCATGCTGCTACTAACCTTATGACATTGATTTCATGGCTGAGTGATATTCCATTGTACATAAGGACCACAACTTCTTTATCCATTTTTCTCTTTCCTGGGACATTGAAGGTGGAATTAAGTGGAGGTCCTTGTCAACAGAGCAGCCCTCAACTTTGGGGTGCTTGTGTCTTGCTGATTTTTAATTTTCCCAATTTATACCCCCATGAGTGGAAGTGCCCTATGCTCTCTAAGCTGTGTTTTTCAGATGTTTCAGGACACACCGTACACTTCTCCAGAGTGGCTGTTGGCAATTTACATCCTGCCCATCAGTGTAGCAAGGCTCCCATTTCTCCATGGCCTGTCCTGCATTTCTGGTTTTGACACTTTTTTCAGCATGGCCCTTTTGACCGATGGGAAGCGAGACTTCTCTGTAGCGCTGATTTGCCTTTCCAGGTTGCTTGGTTGGCCAAAAAGGGCGTATGCGTTTTTTCCTGAATATATTCAGGAAAAAACGCATACGCCCTTTTTGGCCAAGGGCATCATTGTCAACGTTTTGCCGCTTTTCATGTGCTTTAAAGGCGATTCGTATCTACCTCCTGAAATCTGTTTCGTGCAATTCTGCCTTGATTTCAAATCCTCTTCTTTGCCTTCCCTCAATATATTTGTGGACGAGAGTTATCATTTATAACTCTGCAGGTTTGTGAATTGCAGTGCCCTGAACCTCCATTTTACAACTCGCTTTTTTGGGAGCTGGCCGCAAAAGCGCAGGATGGCTTCAGGCCCTGTTCTGGTTCCGGGGGGCAGGCTGAGCCTGTGGTTAATTCTTCTTCCTGATGGGAAAATAGAGTGACCTGTGCCTGTCCCGACACCAAGAGCTAGTCTCTCGTTGGTTCCCCGTCTTCCCGTTCATCCTCAGGACAAATTACAACCTGTACGGAACAGGAGGTTAAAGGTGCTGATGCTCCAAGTAGGGAGATTGCTAGTAAAGGGGCTGGAATGGAGAACCCGGGCACAAGGAGATGAGAAATGAGGTGCGTTTTAGAAACCTTTCCCCATCACACGGTGTACCATCTTCTGGGTTTCTCATGCATGTTTTCGATGTAGGAAGATGCCCTTGAAGCTGGAGATTTGGGACCCATGTGATGGGTACCACGCAGTATTACTTTAAAGGGTCTGCGTTTGCTCACCCAACCTCACCAAACCTCTCAGCCCCAAGAGTGTCCACCCTTATGTCTCATCCAGCTGTGGGTCTAGATATGGTCAATCCAGGTTGCATCACAGCCCCGAACGCATTGTGTACGAATTTCTCTCTCTTTCACTGTCGTTGTTTCATGGGTTTTTCAAAGTAATTTATTTTCATAATGGGGTTTAGCTGCTTTTCACTGCTGTGTTTATGCCGCTTTACACCCACTTGACACACTAACAGAGAGATATCAATACATAGGTTTTAAGATTATTACTAGTCAGATATATTCTTGTGCGGTGAATAGGGCGTGTTGAGTCCAGTTCTCTGAGCAAGGAGTAGGTCTTGTCTACTACATATTGGGTTTATGGAACGGTATCTGAGCTAATTTGATACCCTTGTTTTATGTATCACCCCACCTCACCTTTCCCGTTAAGCAGCCATAGTGTGTTTTCTGCATGTGTGACTCTGTTCTGTTTTGTAATTCAGTTCAAGTGTAACGGTTTTTACATTCCCTCTATCAGTGATACCTTTGAGAAGTGTCCTTTTCTGTGTGACTTATTTCACTTAGAATCGTCGTACCTAAATCCACTCATCATGCTGCTACTAACCTTATGACATTGATTTCATGGCTGAGTGATATTCCATTGTACATAAGGACCACAACTTCTTTATCCATTTTTCTCTTTCCTGGGATATTTAAGGTGGAATGAAGTGGAGGTCCTTGTCAACAGAGCAGCCCTCAACTTTGGGGTGCTTGTGTCTTGCTGATTTTTAATTTTCCCAATTTATACCCCCATGAGTGGAAGTGCCCTATGCTCTCTAAGCTGTGTTTTTCAGATATTTCAGGACACACCGTACACTTCTCTAGAGTGGCTGTTGGCAATTTACATCCCGCCCATCAGTGTAGCAAGGCTCCCATTTCTCCATGGCCTGTCCTGCACTTCTGCTTTTGACACTTTTTTCAGCATGGCCCTTTTGACCGATGGGAAGCGAGACTTCTCTGTAGCGCTGACTTGCTTTTCCAGGTTGCTTGGTTGGCCAAAAAGGGCGTATGCGTTTTTTCCTGAATATATTCAGGAAAAAACGCATACGCCCTTTTTGGCCAAGGGCATCATTGTCAACATTTTGCCGCTTTTCATGTGCTTTAAAGGCGATTCGTATCTACCTCCTGAAATCTGTTTCGTGCAATTCTGCCTTGAATTCAAATCCTCTTCTTTGCCTTCCCTCAATATATTTGTGGACGAGAGTTATCATTTATAACTCTGCAGGTTTGTGAATTGCAGTGCCCTGAAGCTCCATTTTACAACTCGCTTTTTTGGGAGCTGGCCGCAAAAGCGCAGGATGGCTTCAGGCCCTGTTCTGGTTCCGGGGGGCAGGCTGAGCCTGTGGTTAATTCTTCTTCCTGATGGGAAAATAGAGTGACCTGTGCCTGTCCCGACACCAAGAGCTAGTCTCTCGTTGGTTCCCCGTCTTCCCGTTCATCCTCAGGACAAATTGCAACCTGTACGGAACAGGAGGTTAAAGGTGCTGATGCTCCAAGTAGGGAGATTGCTAGTAAAGCGGCTGGAAAGGCGAACCCGGGCACAAGGAGATGAGAAATGAGGTGCGTTTTAGAAACCTTTCCCCATCACACGGTGTACCATCTTCTGGGTTTCTCATGCATGTTTTCGATGTAGGAAGATGCCCTTGAACCTGGAGATTTGGGACCCATGCGATGGGTACCACGCAGTATTACTTTAAAGGGTCCGCGTTTGCTCACCCAACCTCACCAAACCTCTCAGCCCCAAGAGTGTCCACCCTTATGTCTCATCCAGCTGTGGGTCTAGATATGGTCAATCCAGGTTGCATCACAGCCCCGAACGCATTGTGTACGAATTTCTCTCTCTTTCACTGTCGTTGTTTCATGGGTTTTTCAAAGTAATTTATTTTCATAATGGGGTTTAGCTGCTTTTCACTGCTGTGTTTATGCCGCTTTACACCCACTTGACACACTAACAGAGAGATATCAATACATAGGTTTTAAGATTATTACTAGTCAGATATATTCTTGTGCGGTGAATAGGGCGTGTTGAGTCCAGTTCTCTGAGCAAGGAGTAGGTCTTGTCTACTACATATTGGGTTTATGGAACGGTATCTGAGCTAATTTGATACCCTTGTTTTATGTATCACCCCACCTCACCTTTCCCGTTAAGCAGCCATAGTGTGTTTTCTGCATGTGTGACTCTGTTCTGTTTTGTAATTCAGTTCAAGTGTAACGGTTTTTACATTCCCTCTATCAGTGATACCTTATGAGAAGTGTCCTTTTCTGTGTGACTTATTTCACTTAGAATTGTCGTACCTAAATCCACTCATCATGCTGCTACTAACCTTATGACATTGATTTCATGGCTGAGTGATATTCCATTGTACATAAGGACCACAACTTCTTTATCCATTTTTCTCTTTCCTGGGATATTGAAGGTGGAATGAAGTGGAGGTCCTTGTCAACAGAGCAGCCCTCAACTTTGGGGTGCTTGTGTCTTGCTGATTTTTAATTTTCCCAATTTATACCCCCATGAGTGGAAGTGCCCTATGCTCTCTAAGCTGTGTTTTTCAGATATTTCAGGACACACCGTACACTTCTCTAGAGTGGCTGTTGGCAATTTACATCCCGCCCATCAGTGTAGCAAGGCTCCCATTTCTCCATGGCCTGTCCTGCATTTCTGCTTTTGACACTTTTTTCAGCATGGCCCTTTTGACCGATGGGAAGCGAGACTTCTCTGTAGCGCTGACTTGCTTTTCCAGGTTGCTTGGTTGGCCAAAAAGGGCGTATGCGTTTTTTCCTGAATATATTCAGGAAAAAACGCATACGCCCTTTTTGGCCAAGGGCATCATTGTCAACGTTTTGCCGCTTTTCATGTGCTTTAAAGGCGATTCGTATCTACCTCCTGAAATCTGTTTCGTGCAATTCTGCCTTGAATTCAAATCCTCTTCTTTGCCTTCCCTCAATATATTTGTGGACGAGAGTTATCATTTATAACTCTGCAGGTTTGTGAATTGCAGTGCCCTGAAGCTCCATTTTACAACTCGCTTTTTTGGGAGCTGGCCGCAAAAGCGCAGGATGGCTTCAGGCCCTGTTCTGGTTCCGGGGGGCAGGCTGAGCCTGTGGTTAATTCTTCTTCCTGATGGGAAAATAGAGTGACCTGTGCCTGTCCCGACACCAAGAGCTAGTCTCTCGTTGGTTCCCCGTCTTCCCGTTCATCCTCAGGACAAATTGCAACCTGTACGGAACAGGAGGTTAAAGGTGCTGATGCTCCAAGTAGGGAGATTGCTAGTAAAGCGGCTGGAAAGGCGAACCCGGGCACAAGGAGATGAGAAATGAGGTGCGTTTTAGAAACCTTTCCCCATCACACGGTGTACCATCTTCTGGGTTTCTCATGCATGTTTTCGATGTAGGAAGATGCCCTTGAACCTGGAGATTTGGGACCCATGCGATGGGTACCACGCAGTATTACTTTAAAGGGTCCGCGTTTGCTCACCCAACCTCACCAAACCTCTCAGCCCCAAGAGTGTCCACCCTTATGTCTCATCCAGCTGTGGGTCTAGATATGGTCAATCCAGGTTGCATCACAGCCCCTGAACTCATTGTGTAAGAATTTCTATCTCTTTCACTGTCGTTGTTTCATGGGTTTTTCAAAGTAATTTATTTTCATAATGGGGTTTAGCTGCTTTTCACGGCTGTGCTTATGCCGCTTTACACCCACTTGACACACTAACAGAGAGATATCAATACATAGGTTTTAAGATTATTACTAGTCAGATATATTCTTGTGCGGTGAATAGGGCGTGTTGAGTCCAGTTCTCTGAGCAAGGAGTAGGTCTTGTCTACTACATATTGGGTTTATGGAACGGTATCTGAGCTAATTTGATACCCTTGTTTTATGTATCACCCCACCTCACCTTTCCTGTTAAGCAGCCATAGTGTGTTTTCTGCATGTGTGACTCTGTTCTGTTTTGTAATTCAGTTCAAGTGTAACGGTTTTTACATTCCCTCTATCAGTGATACCTCATGAGAAGTGTCCTTTTCTGTGTGACTTATTTCACTTAGAATCGTCGTACCTAAATCCACTCATCATGCTGCTACTAACCTTATGACATTGATTTCATGGCTGAGTGATATTCCATTGTACATAAGGACCACAACTTCTTTATCCATTTTTCTCTTTCCTGGGATATTGAAGGTGGAATGAAGTGGAGGTCCTTGTCAACAGAGCAGCCCTCAACTTTGGGGTGCTTGTGTCTTGCTGATTTTTAATTTTCCCTATTTATACCCCCATGAGTGGAAGTGCCCTATGCTCTCTAAGCTGTGTTTTTCAGATGTTTCAGGACACACCGTACACTTCTCCAGAGTGGCTGTTGGCAATTTACATCCCGCCCATCAGTGTAGCAAGGCTCCCATTTCTCCATGGCCTGTCCTGCATTTCTGGTTTTGACACTTTTTTCAGCATGGCCCTTTTGACCGATGGGAAGCGAGACTTCTCTGTAGCGCTGATTTGCTTTTCCAGGTTGCTTGGTTGGCCAAAAAGGGCGTATGCGTTTTTTCCTGAATATATTCAGGAAAAAACGCATACGCCCTTTTTGGCCAAGGGCATCATTGTCAACGTTTTGCCGCTTTTCATGTGCTTTAAAGGCGATTCGTATCTACCTCCTGAAATCTGTTTCGTGCAATTCTGCCTTGATTTCAAATCCTCTTCTTTGCCTTCCCTCAATATATTTGTGGACGAGAGTTATCATTTATAACTCTGCAGGTTTGTGAATTGCAGTGCCCTGAACCTCCATTTTACAACTCGCTTTTTTGGGAGCTGGCCGCAAAAGCGCAGGATGGCTTCAGGCCCTGTTCTGGTTCCGGGGGGCAGGCTGAGCCTGTGGTTAATTCTTCTTCCTGATGGGAAAATAGAGTGACCTGTGCCTGTCCCGACACCAAGAGCTAGTCTCTCGTTGGTTCCCCGTCTTCCCGTTCATCCTCAGGACAAATTGCAACCTGTACGGAACAGGAGGTTAAAGGTGCTGATGCTCCAAGTAGGGAGATTGCTAGTAAAGCGGCTGGAATGGCGAACCCGGGCACAAGGAGATGAGAAATGAGGTGCATTTTAGAAACCTTTCCCCATCACACGGTGTACCATCTTCTGGGTTTCTCATGCATGTTTTCGATGTAGGAAGATGCCCTTGAAGCTGGAGATTTGGGACCCATGCGACGGGTACCACGAAGTATTACTTTAAAGGGTCTGCGTTTGCTCACCCAACCTCACCAAACCTCTCAGCCCCAAGAGTGTCCACCCTTATGTCTCATCCAGCTGTGGGTCTAGATATGGTCAATCCAGGTTGCATCACAGCCCCTGAACGCATTGTGTAAGAATTTCTCTCTCTTTCACTGTCGTTGTTTCATGGGTTTTTCAAAGTAATTTATTTTCATAATGGGGTTTAGCTGCTTTTCACTGCTGTGTTTATGCCGCTTTACACCCACTTGACACACTAACAGAGAGATATCAATACATAGGTTTTAAGATTATTACTAGTCAGATATATTCTTGTGCGGTGAATAGGGCGTGTTGAGTCCAGTTCTCTGAGCAAGGAGTAGGTCTTGTCTATTACATATTGGGTTTATGGAACGGTATCTGAGCTAATTTGAAACGCTTGTTTTATGTATCACCCCACCTCACCTTTCCCGTTAAGCAGCCATAGTGTGTTTTCTGCATGTGTGACTCTGTTCTGTTTTGTAATTCAGTTCAAGTGTAACGGTTTTTACATTCCCTCTATAAGTGATACCTTATGAGAAGTGTCCTTTTCTGTGTGACTTATTTCACTTAGAATCGTCGAACCTAAATCCACTCATCATGCTGCTACTAGCCTTATGACATTGATTTCATGGCTGAGTGATATTCCATTGTACATAAGGACCACAACTTCTTTATCCATTTTTCTCTTTCCTGGGATATTGAAGGTGGAATGAAGTGGAGGTCCTTTTCAACAGAGCAGCCCTAAACTTTGGGGTGCTTGTGTCTTGCTGATTTTTCATTTTCCCAATTTATACCCACATGAGTGGAAGTGCCCTATGCTCTCTAAGCTGTGTTTTTTAGATGTTTCATGACACACCGTACACTTCTCCAGAGTGGCTGTTGGCAATTTACATCCCGCCCATCAGTGTAGCAAGGCTCCCATTTCTCCATGGCCTGTCCTGCATTTCTGGTTTTGAGACTTTTTTCAGCATGGCCCTTTTGACCGATGGGTAGCGAGTCTTCTTTGTAGCACTGATTTGCCTTTCCAGGTTGCTTGGTTGGCCAAAAAGGGCGTATGGGTTTTTTCCTGAATATATTCAGGAAAAAACGCATACGCCCTTTTTGGCCAAGGGCATCATTGTCAACGTTTTGCCGCTTTTCATGTGCTTTAAAGGCGATTCGAATCTACCTCCTGAAATCTGTTTCCTGCAATTCTGCCTTGATTTAAAATCCTCTTCTTTGCCTTCCCTCAATATATTTGTGGACGAGAGTTATGATTTATAACTCTGCAGGTTTGTGAATTGCAGTGCCCTGAAGCTCCATTTTACAACTCGCTTTTTTGGGAGCTGGCCGCAAAAGCGCATGATGGTTTCACGCCCTGTTCTGGTTCCGGGGGGCAGGCTGAGCCTGTGGTTAATTCTTCTTCCTGATGGGAAAATAGAGTGACCTGTGCCTGTCCCGACACCAAGAGCTAGTCTCTCGTTGGTTCCCCGTCTTCCCGTTCATCCTCAGGACAAATTGCAACCTGTACGGAACAGGAGGTTAAAGGTGCTGATGCTCCAAGTAGGGAGATTGCTAGTAAAGCGGCTGGAAAGGCGAACCCGGGCACAAGGAGATGAGAAATGAGGTGCGTTTTAGAAACCTTTCCCCATCACACGGTGTACCATCTTCTGGGTTTCTCATGCATGTTTTCGATGTAGGAAGATGCCCTTGAAGCTGGAGATTTGGGACCCATGTGATGGGTACCACGCAGTATTACTTTAAAGGGTCTGCGTTTGCTCACCCAACCTCACCAAACCTCTCAGCCCCAAGAGTGTCCACCCTTATGTCTCATCCAGCTGTGGGTCTAGATATGGTCAATCCAGGTTGCATCACAGCCCCGAACGCATTGTGTACGAATTTCTCTCTCTTTCACTGTCGTTGTTTCATGGGTTTTTCAAAGTAATTTATTTTCATAATGGGGTTTAGCTGCTTTTCACTGCTGTGTTTATGCCGCTTTACACCCACTTGACACACTAACAGAGAGATATCAATACATAGGTTTTAAGATTATTACTAGTCAGATATATTCTTGTGCGGTGAATAGGGCGTGTTGAGTCCAGTTCTCTGAGCAAGGAGTAGGTCTTGTCTACTACATATTGGGTTTATGGAACGGTATCTGAGCTAATTTGATACCCTTGTTTTATGTATCACCCCACCTCACCTTTCCCGTTAAGCAGCCATAGTGTGTTTTCTGCATGTGTGACTCTGTTCTGTTTTGTAATTCAGTTCAAGTGTAACGGTTTTTACATTCCCTCTATCAGTGATACCTTATGAGAAGTGTCCTTTTCTGTGTGACTTATTTCACTTAGAATCGTCGTACCTAAATCCACTCATCATGCTGCTACTAACCTTATGACATTGATTTCATGGCTGAGTGATATTCCATTGTACATAAGGACCACAACTTCTTTATCCATTTTTCTCTTTCCTGGGATATTTAAGGTGGAATGAAGTGGAGGTCCTTGTCAACAGAGCAGCCCTCAACTTTGGGGTGCTTGTGTCTTGCTGATTTTTAATTTTCCCAATTTATACCCCCATGAGTGGAAGTGCCCTATGCTCTCTAAGCTGTGTTTTTCAGATATTTCAGGACACACCGTACACTTCTCTAGAGTGGCTGTTGGCAATTTACATCCCGCCCATCAGTGTAGCAAGGCTCCCATTTCTCCATGGCCTGTCCTGCATTTCTGGTTTTGACACTTTTTTCAGCATGGCCCTTTTGACCGATGGGAAGCGAGACTTCTCTGTAGCGCTGACTTGCTTTTCCAGGTTGCTTGGTTGGCCAAAAAGGGCGTATGCGTTTTTTCCTGAATATATTCAGGAAAAAACGCATACGCCCTTTTTGGCCAAGGGCATCATTGTCAACGTTTTGCCGCTTTTCATGTGCTTTAAAGGCGATTCGTATCTACCTCCTGAAATCTGTTTCGTGCAATTCTGCCTTGAATTCAAATCCTCTTCTTTGCCTTCCCTCAATATATTTGTGGACGAGAGTTATCATTTATAACTCTGCAGGTTTGTGAATTGCAGTGCCCTGAAGCTCCATTTTACAACTCGCTTTTTTGGGAGCTGGCCGCAAAAGCGCAGGATGGCTTCAGGCCCTGTTCTGGTTCCGGGGGGCAGGCTGAGCCTGTGGTTAATTCTTCTTCCTGATGGGAAAATAGAGTGACCTGTGCCTGTCCCGACACCAAGAGCTAGTCTCTCGTTGGTTCCCCGTCTTCCCGTTCATCCTCAGGACAAATTGCAACCTGTACGGAACAGGAGGTTAAAGGTGCTGATGCTCCAAGTAGGGAGATTGCTAGTAAAGCGGCTGGAAAGGCGAACCCGGGCACAAGGAGATGAGAAATGAGGTGCGTTTTAGAAACCTTTCCCCATCACACGGTGTACCATCTTCTGGGTTTCTCATGCATGTTTTCGATGTAGGAAGATGCCCTTGAACCTGGAGATTTGGGACCCATGCGATGGGTACCACGCAGTATTACTTTAAAGGGTCCGCGTTTGCTCACCCAACCTCACCAAACCTCTCAGCCCCAAGAGTGTCCACCCTTATGTCTCATCCAGCTGTGGGTCTAGATATGGTCAATCCAGGTTGCATCACAGCCCCTGAACTCATTGTGTAAGAATTTCTATCTCTTTCACTGTCGTTGTTTCATGGGTTTTTCAAAGTAATTTATTTTCATAATGGGGTTTAGCTGCTTTTCACGGCTGTGCTTATGCCGCTTTACACCCACTTGACACACTAACAGAGAGATATCAATACATAGGTTTTAAGATTATTACTAGTCAGATATATTCTTGTGCGGTGAATAGGGCGTGTTGAGTCCAGTTCTCTGAGCAAGGAGTAGGTCTTGTCTACTACATATTGGGTTTATGGAACGGTATCTGAGCTAATTTGATACCCTTGTTTTATGTATCACCCCACCTCACCTTTCCTGTTAAGCAGCCATAGTGTGTTTTCTGCATGTGTGACTCTGTTCTGTTTTGTAATTCAGTTCAAGTGTAACGGTTTTTACATTCCCTCTATCAGTGATACCTCATGAGAAGTGTCCTTTTCTGTGTGACTTATTTCACTTAGAATCGTCGTACCTAAATCCACTCATCATGCTGCTACTAACCTTATGACATTGATTTCATGGCTGAGTGATATTCCATTGTACATAAGGACCACAACTTCTTTATCCATTTTTCTCTTTCCTGGGATATTGAAGGTGGAATTAAGTGGAGGTCCTTGTCAACAGAGCAGCCCTCAACTTTGGGGTGCTTGTGTCTTGCTGATTTTTAATTTTCCCAATTTATACCCCCATGAGTGGAAGTGCCCTATGCTCTCTAAGCTGTGTTTTTCAGATGTTTCAGGACACACCGTACACTTCTCCAGAGTGGCTGTTGGCAATTTACATCCCGCCCATCAGTGTAGCAAGGCTCCCATTTCTCCATGGCCTGTCCTGCATTTCTGGTTTTGACACTTTTTTCAGCATGGCCCTTTTGACCGATGGGAAGCGAGACTTCTCTGTAGCGCTGACTTGCTTTTCCAGGTTGCTTGGTTGGCCAAAAAGGGCGTATGCGTTTTTTCCTGAATATATTCAGGAAAAAACGCATACGCCCTTTTTGGCCAAGGGCATCATTGTCAACGTTTTGCCGCTTTTCATGTGCTTTAAAGGCGATTCGTATCTACCTCCTGAAATCTGTTTCGTGCAATTCTGCCTTGAATTCAAATCCTCTTCATTGCCTTCCCTCAATATATTTGTGGACGAGAGTTATCATTTATAACTCTGCAGGTTTGTGAATTGCAGTGCCCTGAACCTCCATTTTACAACTCGGTTTTTTGGGAGCTGGCCGCAAAAGCGCAGGATGGCTTCAGGCCCTGTTCTGGTTCCGGGGGGCAGGCTGAGCCTGTGGTTAATTCTTCTTCCTGATGGGAAAATAGAGTGACCTGTGCCTGTCCCGACACCAAGAGCTAGTCTCTCGTTGGTTCCCCGTCTTCCCGTTCATCCTCAGGACAAATTGCAACCTGTACGGAACAGGAGGTTAAAGGTGCTGATGCTCCAAGTAGGGAGATTGCTAGTAAAGCGGCTGGAATGGCGAACCCGGGCACAAGGAGATGAGAAATGAGGTGCGTTTTAGAAACCTTTCCCCATCACACGGTGTACCATCTTCTGGGTTTCTCATGCATGTTTTCGATGTAGGAAGATGCCCTTGAACATGGAGATTTGGGACCCATGCGATGGGTACCACGCAGTATTACTTTAAAGGGTCCGCGTTTGCTCACCCAACCTCACCAAACCTCTCAGCCCCAAGAGTGTCCACCCTTATGTCTCATCCAGCTGTGGGTCTAGATATGGTCAATCCAGGTTGCATCACAGCCCCTGAACGCATTGTGTAAGAATTTCTCTCTCTTTCACTGTCGTTGTTTCATGGGTTTTTCAAAGTAATTTATTTTCATAATGGGGTTTAGCTGCTTTTCACTGCTGTGTTTATGCCGCTTTACACCCACTTGACACACTAACAGAGAGATATCAATACATAGGTTTTAAGATTATTACTAGTCAGATATATTCTTGTGCGGTGAATAGGGCGTGTTGAGTCCAGTTCTCTGAGCAAGGAGTAGGTCTTGTCTACTACATATTGGGTTTATGGAACGGTATCTGAGCTAATTTGATACCCTTGTTTTATGTATCACCCCACCTCACCTTTCCCGTTAAGCAGCCATAGTGTGTTTTCTGCATGTGTGACTCTGTTCTGTTTTGTAATTCAGTTCAAGTGTAACGGTTTTTACATTCCCTCTATCAGTGATACCTTATGAGAAGTGTCCTTTACTGTGTGACTTATTTCACTTAGAATCGTCGTACCTAAATCCACTCATCATGCTGCTACTAGCCTTATGACATTGATTTCATGGCTGAGTGATATTCCATTGTACATAAGGACCACAACTTCTTTATCCATTTTTCTCTTTCCTGGGATATTGAAGGTGGAATGAAGTGGAGGTCCTTGTCAACAGAGCAGCCCTAAACTTTGGGGTGCTTGTGTCTTGCTGATTTTTCATTTTCCCAATTTATACCCCCATGAGTGGAAGTGCCCTATGCTCTCTAAGCTGTGTTTTTTAGATGTTTCAGGACACACCGTACACTTCTCCAGAGTGGCTGTTGGCAATTTACATCCCGCCCATCAGTGTAGCAAGGCTCCCATTTCTCCATGGCCTGTCCTGCATTTCTGCTTTTGACACTTTTTTCAGCATGGCCCTTTTGACCGATGGGAAGCGAGACTTCTCTGTAGCGCTGACTTGCTTTTCCAGGTTGCTTGGTTGGCCAAAAAGGGCGTATGCGTTTTTTCCTGAATATATTCAGGAAAAAACGCATACGCCCTTTTTGGCCAAGGGCATCATTGTCAACGTTTTGCCGCTTTTCATGTGCTTTAAAGGCGATTCGTATCTACCTCCTGAAATCTGTTTCGTGCAATTCTGCCTTGAATTCAAATCCTCTTCTTTGCCTTCCCTCAATATATTTGTGGACGAGAGTTATCATTTATAACTCTGCAGGTTTGTGAATTGCAGTGCCCTGAACCTCCATTTTACAACTCGCTTTTTTGGGAGCTGGCCGCAAAAGCACAGGATGGCTTCAGGCCCTGTTCTGGTTCCGGGGGGCAGGCTGAGCCTGTGGTTAATTCTTCTTCCTGATGGGAAAATAGAGTGACCTGTGCCTGTCCCGACACCAAGAGCTAGTCTCTCGTTGGTTCCCCGTCTTCCCGTTCATCCTCAGGACAAATTGCAACCTGTACGGAACAGGAGGTTAAAGGTGCTGATGCTCCAAGTAGGGAGATTGCTAGTAAAGCGGCTGGAAAGGCGAACCCGGGCACAAGGAGATGAGAAATGAGGTGCGTTTTAGAAACCTTTCCCCATCACACGGTGTACCATCTTCTGGGTTTCTCATGCATGTTTTCGATGTAGGAAGATGCCCTTGAAGCTGGAGATTTGGGACCCATGTGATGGGTACCACGCAGTATTACTTTAAAGGGTCTGCGTTTGCTCACCCAACCTCACCAAACCTCTCAGCCCCAAGAGTGTCCACCCTTATGTCTCATCCAGCTGTGGGTCTAGATATGGTCAATCCAGGTTGCATCACAGCCCCGAACGCATTGTGTACGAATTTCTCTCTCTTTCACTGTCGTTGTTTCATGGGTTTTTCAAAGTAATTTATTTTCATAATGGGGTTTAGCTGCTTTTCACTGCTGTGTTTATGCCGCTTTACACCCACTTGACACACTAACAGAGAGATATCAATACATAGGTTTTAAGATTATTACTAGTCAGATATATTCTTGTGCGGTGAATAGGGCGTGTTGAGTCCAGTTCTCTGAGCAAGGAGTAGGTCTTGTCTACTACATATTGGGTTTATGGAACGGTATCTGAGCTAATTTGATACCCTTGTTTTATGTATCACCCCACCTCACCTTTCCCGTTAAGCAGCCATAGTGTGTTTTCTGCATGTGTGACTCTGTTCTGTTTTGTAATTCAGTTCAAGTGTAACGGTTTTTACATTCCCTCTATCAGTGATACCTTATGAGAAGTGTCCTTTTCTGTGTGACTTATTTCACTTAGAATCGTCGTACCTAAATCCACTCATCATGCTGCTACTAACCTTATGACATTGATTTCATGGCTGAGTGATATTCCATTGTACATAAGGACCACAACTTCTTTATCCATTTTTCTCTTTCCTGGGATATTTAAGGTGGAATGAAGTGGAGGTCCTTGTCAACAGAGCAGCCCTCAACTTTGGGGTGCTTGTGTCTTGCTGATTTTTAATTTTCCCAATTTATACCCCCATGAGTGGAAGTGCCCTATGCTCTCTAAGCTGTGTTTTTCAGATATTTCAGGACACACCGTACACTTCTCTAGAGTGGCTGTTGGCAATTTACATCCCGCCCATCAGTGTAGCAAGGCTCCCATTTCTCCATGGCCTGTCCTGCATTTCTGGTTTTGACACTTTTTTCAGCATGGCCCTTTTGACCGATGGGAAGCGAGACTTCTCTGTAGCGCTGACTTGCTTTTCCAGGTTGCTTGGTTGGCCAAAAAGGGCGTATGCGTTTTTTCCTGAATATATTCAGGAAAAAACGCATACGCCCTTTTTGGCCAAGGGCATCATTGTCAACGTTTTGCCGCTTTTCATGTGCTTTAAAGGCGATTCGTATCTACCTCCTGAAATCTGTTTCGTGCAATTCTGCCTTGAATTCAAATCCTCTTCTTTGCCTTCCCTCAATATATTTGTGGACGAGAGTTATCATTTATAACTCTGCAGGTTTGTGAATTGCAGTGCCCTGAAGCTCCATTTTACAACTCGCTTTTTTGGGAGCTGGCCGCAAAAGCGCAGGATGGCTTCAGGCCCTGTTCTGGTTCCGGGGGGCAGGCTGAGCCTGTGGTTAATTCTTCTTCCTGATGGGAAAATAGAGTGACCTGTGCCTGTCCCGACACCAAGAGCTAGTCTCTCGTTGGTTCCCCGTCTTCCCGTTCATCCTCAGGACAAATTGCAACCTGTACGGAACAGGAGGTTAAAGGTGCTGATGCTCCAAGTAGGGAGATTGCTAGTAAAGCGGCTGGAAAGGCGAACCCGGGCACAAGGAGATGAGAAATGAGGTGCGTTTTAGAAACCTTTCCCCATCACACGGTGTACCATCTTCTGGGTTTCTCATGCATGTTTTCGATGTAGGAAGATGCCCTTGAACCTGGAGATTTGGGACCCATGCGATGGGTACCACGCAGTATTACTTTAAAGGGTCCGCGTTTGCTCACCCAACCTCACCAAACCTCTCAGCCCCAAGAGTGTCCACCCTTATGTCTCATCCAGCTGTGGGTCTAGATATGGTCAATCCAGGTTGCATCACAGCCCCGAACGCATTGTGTACGAATTTCTCTCTCTTTCACTGTCGTTGTTTCATGGGTTTTTCAAAGTAATTTATTTTCATAATGGGGTTTAGCTGCTTTTCACTGCTGTGTTTATGCCGCTTTACACCCACTTGACACACTAACAGAGAGATATCAATACATAGGTTTTAAGATTATTACTAGTCAGATATATTCTTGTGCGGTGAATAGGGCGTGTTGAGTCCAGTTCTCTGAGCAAGGAGTAGGTCTTGTCTACTACATATTGGGTTTATGGAACGGTATCTGAGCTAATTTGATACCCTTGTTTTATGTATCACCCCACCTCACCTTTCCCGTTAAGCAGCCATAGTGTGTTTTCTGCATGTGTGACTCTGTTCTGTTTTGTAATTCAGTTCAAGTGTAACGGTTTTTACATTCCCTCTATCAGTGATACCTTATGAGAAGTGTCCTTTTCTGTGTGACTTATTTCACTTAGAATTGTCGTACCTAAATCCACTCATCATGCTGCTACTAACCTTATGACATTGATTTCATGGCTGAGTGATATTCCATTGTACATAAGGACCACAACTTCTTTATCCATTTTTCTCTTTCCTGGGATATTGAAGGTGGAATGAAGTGGAGGTCCTTGTCAACAGAGCAGCCCTCAACTTTGGGGTGCTTGTGTCTTGCTGATTTTTAATTTTCCCAATTTATACCCCCATGAGTGGAAGTGCCCTATGCTCTCTAAGCTGTGTTTTTCAGATATTTCAGGACACACCGTACACTTCTCTAGAGTGGCTGTTGGCAATTTACATCCCGCCCATCAGTGTAGCAAGGCTCCCATTTCTCCATGGCCTGTCCTGCATTTCTGCTTTTGACACTTTTTTCAGCATGGCCCTTTTGACCGATGGGAAGCGAGACTTCTCTGTAGCGCTGACTTGCTTTTCCAGGTTGCTTGGTTGGCCAAAAAGGGCGTATGCGTTTTTTCCTGAATATATTCAGGAAAAAACGCATACGCCCTTTTTGGCCAAGGGCATCATTGTCAACGTTTTGCCGCTTTTCATGTGCTTTAAAGGCGATTCGTATCTACCTCCTGAAATCTGTTTCGTGCAATTCTGCCTTGAATTCAAATCCTCTTCTTTGCCTTCCCTCAATATATTTGTGGACGAGAGTTATCATTTATAACTCTGCAGGTTTGTGAATTGCAGTGCCCTGAAGCTCCATTTTACAACTCGCTTTTTTGGGAGCTGGCCGCAAAAGCGCAGGATGGCTTCAGGCCCTGTTCTGGTTCCGGGGGGCAGGCTGAGCCTGTGGTTAATTCTTCTTCCTGATGGGAAAATAGAGTGACCTGTGCCTGTCCCGACACCAAGAGCTAGTCTCTCGTTGGTTCCCCGTCTTCCCGTTCATCCTCAGGACAAATTGCAACCTGTACGGAACAGGAGGTTAAAGGTGCTGATGCTCCAAGTAGGGAGATTGCTAGTAAAGCGGCTGGAAAGGCGAACCCGGGCACAAGGAGATGAGAAATGAGGTGCGTTTTAGAAACCTTTCCCCATCACACGGTGTACCATCTTCTGGGTTTCTCATGCATGTTTTCGATGTAGGAAGATGCCCTTGAACCTGGAGATTTGGGACCCATGCGATGGGTACCACGCAGTATTACTTTAAAGGGTCCGCGTTTGCTCACCCAACCTCACCAAACCTCTCAGCCCCAAGAGTGTCCACCCTTATGTCTCATCCAGCTGTGGGTCTAGATATGGTCAATCCAGGTTGCATCACAGCCCCTGAACTCATTGTGTAAGAATTTCTATCTCTTTCACTGTCGTTGTTTCATGGGTTTTTCAAAGTAATTTATTTTCATAATGGGGTTTAGCTGCTTTTCACGGCTGTGCTTATGCCGCTTTACACCCACTTGACACACTAACAGAGAGATATCAATACATAGGTTTTAAGATTATTACTAGTCAGATATATTCTTGTGCGGTGAATAGGGCGTGTTGAGTCCAGTTCTCTGAGCAAGGAGTAGGTCTTGTCTACTACATATTGGGTTTATGGAACGGTATCTGAGCTAATTTGATACCCTTGTTTTATGTATCACCCCACCTCACCTTTCCTGTTAAGCAGCCATAGTGTGTTTTCTGCATGTGTGACTCTGTTCTGTTTTGTAATTCAGTTCAAGTGTAACGGTTTTTACATTCCCTCTATCAGTGATACCTCATGAGAAGTGTCCTTTTCTGTGTGACTTATTTCACTTAGAATCGTCGTACCTAAATCCACTCATCATGCTGCTACTAACCTTATGACATTGATTTCATGGCTGAGTGATATTCCATTGTACATAAGGACCACAACTTCTTTATCCATTTTTCTCTTTCCTGGGATATTGAAGGTGGAATGAAGTGGAGGTCCTTGTCAACAGAGCAGCCCTCAACTTTGGGGTGCTTGTGTCTTGCTGATTTTTAATTTTCCCTATTTATACCCCCATGAGTGGAAGTGCCCTATGCTCTCTAAGCTGTGTTTTTCAGATGTTTCAGGACACACCGTACACTTCTCCAGAGTGGCTGTTGGCAATTTACATCCCGCCCATCAGTGTAGCAAGGCTCCCATTTCTCCATGGCCTGTCCTGCATTTCTGGTTTTGACACTTTTTTCAGCATGGCCCTTTTGACCGATGGGAAGCGAGACTTCTCTGTAGCGCTGATTTGCTTTTCCAGGTTGCTTGGTTGGCCAAAAAGGGCGTATGCGTTTTTTCCTGAATATATTCAGGAAAAAACGCATACGCCCTTTTTGGCCAAGGGCATCATTGTCAACGTTTTGCCGCTTTTCATGTGCTTTAAAGGCGATTCGTATCTACCTCCTGAAATCTGTTTCGTGCAATTCTGCCTTGATTTCAAATCCTCTTCTTTGCCTTCCCTCAATATATTTGTGGACGAGAGTTATCATTTATAACTCTGCAGGTTTGTGAATTGCAGTGCCCTGAACCTCCATTTTACAACTCGCTTTTTTGGGAGCTGGCCGCAAAAGCGCAGGATGGCTTCAGGCCCTGTTCTGGTTCCGGGGGGCAGGCTGAGCCTGTGGTTAATTCTTCTTCCTGATGGGAAAATAGAGTGACCTGTGCCTGTCCCGACACCAAGAGCTAGTCTCTCGTTGGTTCCCCGTCTTCCCGTTCATCCTCAGGACAAATTGCAACCTGTACGGAACAGGAGGTTAAAGGTGCTGATGCTCCAAGTAGGGAGATTGCTAGTAAAGCGGCTGGAATGGCGAACCCGGGCACAAGGAGATGAGAAATGAGGTGCATTTTAGAAACCTTTCCCCATCACACGGTGTACCATCTTCTGGGTTTCTCATGCATGTTTTCGATGTAGGAAGATGCCCTTGAAGCTGGAGATTTGGGACCCATGCGACGGGTACCACGAAGTATTACTTTAAAGGGTCTGCGTTTGCTCACCCAACCTCACCAAACCTCTCAGCCCCAAGAGTGTCCACCCTTATGTCTCATCCAGCTGTGGGTCTAGATATGGTCAATCCAGGTTGCATCACAGCCCCTGAACGCATTGTGTAAGAATTTCTCTCTCTTTCACTGTCGTTGTTTCATGGGTTTTTCAAAGTAATTTATTTTCATAATGGGGTTTAGCTGCTTTTCACTGCTGTGTTTATGCCGCTTTACACCCACTTGACACACTAACAGAGAGATATCAATACATAGGTTTTAAGATTATTACTAGTCAGATATATTCTTGTGCGGTGAATAGGGCGTGTTGAGTCCAGTTCTCTGAGCAAGGAGTAGGTCTTGTCTATTACATATTGGGTTTATGGAACGGTATCTGAGCTAATTTGAAACGCTTGTTTTATGTATCACCCCACCTCACCTTTCCCGTTAAGCAGCCATAGTGTGTTTTCTGCATGTGTGACTCTGTTCTGTTTTGTAATTCAGTTCAAGTGTAACGGTTTTTACATTCCCTCTATAAGTGATACCTTATGAGAAGTGTCCTTTTCTGTGTGACTTATTTCACTTAGAATCGTCGAACCTAAATCCACTCATCATGCTGCTACTAGCCTTATGACATTGATTTCATGGCTGAGTGATATTCCATTGTACATAAGGACCACAACTTCTTTATCCATTTTTCTCTTTCCTGGGATATTGAAGGTGGAATGAAGTGGAGGTCCTTTTCAACAGAGCAGCCCTAAACTTTGGGGTGCTTGTGTCTTGCTGATTTTTCATTTTCCCAATTTATACCCACATGAGTGGAAGTGCCCTATGCTCTCTAAGCTGTGTTTTTTAGATGTTTCATGACACACCGTACACTTCTCCAGAGTGGCTGTTGGCAATTTACATCCCGCCCATCAGTGTAGCAAGGCTCCCATTTCTCCATGGCCTGTCCTGCATTTCTGGTTTTGAGACTTTTTTCAGCATGGCCCTTTTGACCGATGGGTAGCGAGTCTTCTTTGTAGCACTGATTTGCCTTTCCAGGTTGCTTGGTTGGCCAAAAAGGGCGTATGGGTTTTTTCCTGAATATATTCAGGAAAAAACGCATACGCCCTTTTTGGCCAAGGGCATCATTGTCAACGTTTTGCCGCTTTTCATGTGCTTTAAAGGCGATTCGAATCTACCTCCTGAAATCTGTTTCCTGCAATTCTGCCTTGATTTAAAATCCTCTTCTTTGCCTTCCCTCAATATATTTGTGGACGAGAGTTATGATTTATAACTCTGCAGGTTTGTGAATTGCAGTGCCCTGAAGCTCCATTTTACAACTCGCTTTTTTGGGAGCTGGCCGCAAAAGCGCATGATGGTTTCACGCCCTGTTCTGGTTCCGGGGGGCAGGCTGAGCCTGTGGTTAATTCTTCTTCCTGATGGGAAAATAGAGTGACCTGTGCCTGTCCCGACACCAAGAGCTAGTCTCTCGTTGGTTCCCCGTCTTCCCGTTCATCCTCAGGACAAATTGCAACCTGTACGGAACAGGAGGTTAAAGGTGCTGATGCTCCAAGTAGGGAGATTGCTAGTAAAGCGGCTGGAAAGGCGAACCCGGGCACAAGGAGATGAGAAATGAGGTGCGTTTTAGAAACCTTTCCCCATCACACGGTGTACCATCTTCTGGGTTTCTCATGCATGTTTTCGATGTAGGAAGATGCCCTTGAAGCTGGAGATTTGGGACCCATGTGATGGGTACCACGCAGTATTACTTTAAAGGGTCTGCGTTTGCTCACCCAACCTCACCAAACCTCTCAGCCCCAAGAGTGTCCACCCTTATGTCTCATCCAGCTGTGGGTCTAGATATGGTCAATCCAGGTTGCATCACAGCCCCGAACGCATTGTGTACGAATTTCTCTCTCTTTCACTGTCGTTGTTTCATGGGTTTTTCAAAGTAATTTATTTTCATAATGGGGTTTAGCTGCTTTTCACTGCTGTGTTTATGCCGCTTTACACCCACTTGACACACTAACAGAGAGATATCAATACATAGGTTTTAAGATTATTACTAGTCAGATATATTCTTGTGCGGTGAATAGGGCGTGTTGAGTCCAGTTCTCTGAGCAAGGAGTAGGTCTTGTCTACTACATATTGGGTTTATGGAACGGTATCTGAGCTAATTTGATACCCTTGTTTTATGTATCACCCCACCTCACCTTTCCCGTTAAGCAGCCATAGTGTGTTTTCTGCATGTGTGACTCTGTTCTGTTTTGTAATTCAGTTCAAGTGTAACGGTTTTTACATTCCCTCTATCAGTGATACCTTATGAGAAGTGTCCTTTTCTGTGTGACTTATTTCACTTAGAATCGTCGTACCTAAATCCACTCATCATGCTGCTACTAACCTTATGACATTGATTTCATGGCTGAGTGATATTCCATTGTACATAAGGACCACAACTTCTTTATCCATTTTTCTCTTTCCTGGGATATTTAAGGTGGAATGAAGTGGAGGTCCTTGTCAACAGAGCAGCCCTCAACTTTGGGGTGCTTGTGTCTTGCTGATTTTTAATTTTCCCAATTTATACCCCCATGAGTGGAAGTGCCCTATGCTCTCTAAGCTGTGTTTTTCAGATATTTCAGGACACACCGTACACTTCTCTAGAGTGGCTGTTGGCAATTTACATCCCGCCCATCAGTGTAGCAAGGCTCCCATTTCTCCATGGCCTGTCCTGCATTTCTGGTTTTGACACTTTTTTCAGCATGGCCCTTTTGACCGATGGGAAGCGAGACTTCTCTGTAGCGCTGACTTGCTTTTCCAGGTTGCTTGGTTGGCCAAAAAGGGCGTATGCGTTTTTTCCTGAATATATTCAGGAAAAAACGCATACGCCCTTTTTGGCCAAGGGCATCATTGTCAACGTTTTGCCGCTTTTCATGTGCTTTAAAGGCGATTCGTATCTACCTCCTGAAATCTGTTTCGTGCAATTCTGCCTTGAATTCAAATCCTCTTCTTTGCCTTCCCTCAATATATTTGTGGACGAGAGTTATCATTTATAACTCTGCAGGTTTGTGAATTGCAGTGCCCTGAAGCTCCATTTTACAACTCGCTTTTTTGGGAGCTGGCCGCAAAAGCGCAGGATGGCTTCAGGCCCTGTTCTGGTTCCGGGGGGCAGGCTGAGCCTGTGGTTAATTCTTCTTCCTGATGGGAAAATAGAGTGACCTGTGCCTGTCCCGACACCAAGAGCTAGTCTCTCGTTGGTTCCCCGTCTTCCCGTTCATCCTCAGGACAAATTGCAACCTGTACGGAACAGGAGGTTAAAGGTGCTGATGCTCCAAGTAGGGAGATTGCTAGTAAAGCGGCTGGAAAGGCGAACCCGGGCACAAGGAGATGAGAAATGAGGTGCGTTTTAGAAACCTTTCCCCATCACACGGTGTACCATCTTCTGGGTTTCTCATGCATGTTTTCGATGTAGGAAGATGCCCTTGAACCTGGAGATTTGGGACCCATGCGATGGGTACCACGCAGTATTACTTTAAAGGGTCCGCGTTTGCTCACCCAACCTCACCAAACCTCTCAGCCCCAAGAGTGTCCACCCTTATGTCTCATCCAGCTGTGGGTCTAGATATGGTCAATCCAGGTTGCATCACAGCCCCTGAACTCATTGTGTAAGAATTTCTATCTCTTTCACTGTCGTTGTTTCATGGGTTTTTCAAAGTAATTTATTTTCATAATGGGGTTTAGCTGCTTTTCACGGCTGTGCTTATGCCGCTTTACACCCACTTGACACACTAACAGAGAGATATCAATACATAGGTTTTAAGATTATTACTAGTCAGATATATTCTTGTGCGGTGAATAGGGCGTGTTGAGTCCAGTTCTCTGAGCAAGGAGTAGGTCTTGTCTACTACATATTGGGTTTATGGAACGGTATCTGAGCTAATTTGATACCCTTGTTTTATGTATCACCCCACCTCACCTTTCCTGTTAAGCAGCCATAGTGTGTTTTCTGCATGTGTGACTCTGTTCTGTTTTGTAATTCAGTTCAAGTGTAACGGTTTTTACATTCCCTCTATCAGTGATACCTCATGAGAAGTGTCCTTTTCTGTGTGACTTATTTCACTTAGAATCGTCGTACCTAAATCCACTCATCATGCTGCTACTAACCTTATGACATTGATTTCATGGCTGAGTGATATTCCATTGTACATAAGGACCACAACTTCTTTATCCATTTTTCTCTTTCCTGGGATATTGAAGGTGGAATTAAGTGGAGGTCCTTGTCAACAGAGCAGCCCTCAACTTTGGGGTGCTTGTGTCTTGCTGATTTTTAATTTTCCCAATTTATACCCCCATGAGTGGAAGTGCCCTATGCTCTCTAAGCTGTGTTTTTCAGATGTTTCAGGACACACCGTACACTTCTCCAGAGTGGCTGTTGGCAATTTACATCCCGCCCATCAGTGTAGCAAGGCTCCCATTTCTCCATGGCCTGTCCTGCATTTCTGGTTTTGACACTTTTTTCAGCATGGCCCTTTTGACCGATGGGAAGCGAGACTTCTCTGTAGCGCTGACTTGCTTTTCCAGGTTGCTTGGTTGGCCAAAAAGGGCGTATGCGTTTTTTCCTGAATATATTCAGGAAAAAACGCATACGCCCTTTTTGGCCAAGGGCATCATTGTCAACGTTTTGCCGCTTTTCATGTGCTTTAAAGGCGATTCGTATCTACCTCCTGAAATCTGTTTCGTGCAATTCTGCCTTGAATTCAAATCCTCTTCATTGCCTTCCCTCAATATATTTGTGGACGAGAGTTATCATTTATAACTCTGCAGGTTTGTGAATTGCAGTGCCCTGAACCTCCATTTTACAACTCGGTTTTTTGGGAGCTGGCCGCAAAAGCGCAGGATGGCTTCAGGCCCTGTTCTGGTTCCGGGGGGCAGGCTGAGCCTGTGGTTAATTCTTCTTCCTGATGGGAAAATAGAGTGACCTGTGCCTGTCCCGACACCAAGAGCTAGTCTCTCGTTGGTTCCCCGTCTTCCCGTTCATCCTCAGGACAAATTGCAACCTGTACGGAACAGGAGGTTAAAGGTGCTGATGCTCCAAGTAGGGAGATTGCTAGTAAAGCGGCTGGAATGGCGAACCCGGGCACAAGGAGATGAGAAATGAGGTGCGTTTTAGAAACCTTTCCCCATCACACGGTGTACCATCTTCTGGGTTTCTCATGCATGTTTTCGATGTAGGAAGATGCCCTTGAACATGGAGATTTGGGACCCATGCGATGGGTACCACGCAGTATTACTTTAAAGGGTCCGCGTTTGCTCACCCAACCTCACCAAACCTCTCAGCCCCAAGAGTGTCCACCCTTATGTCTCATCCAGCTGTGGGTCTAGATATGGTCAATCCAGGTTGCATCACAGCCCCTGAACGCATTGTGTAAGAATTTCTCTCTCTTTCACTGTCGTTGTTTCATGGGTTTTTCAAAGTAATTTATTTTCATAATGGGGTTTAGCTGCTTTTCACTGCTGTGTTTATGCCGCTTTACACCCACTTGACACACTAACAGAGAGATATCAATACATAGGTTTTAAGATTATTACTAGTCAGATATATTCTTGTGCGGTGAATAGGGCGTGTTGAGTCCAGTTCTCTGAGCAAGGAGTAGGTCTTGTCTACTACATATTGGGTTTATGGAACGGTATCTGAGCTAATTTGATACCCTTGTTTTATGTATCACCCCACCTCACCTTTCCCGTTAAGCAGCCATAGTGTGTTTTCTGCATGTGTGACTCTGTTCTGTTTTGTAATTCAGTTCAAGTGTAACGGTTTTTACATTCCCTCTATCAGTGATACCTTATGAGAAGTGTCCTTTACTGTGTGACTTATTTCACTTAGAATCGTCGTACCTAAATCCACTCATCATGCTGCTACTAGCCTTATGACATTGATTTCATGGCTGAGTGATATTCCATTGTACATAAGGACCACAACTTCTTTATCCATTTTTCTCTTTCCTGGGATATTGAAGGTGGAATGAAGTGGAGGTCCTTGTCAACAGAGCAGCCCTAAACTTTGGGGTGCTTGTGTCTTGCTGATTTTTCATTTTCCCAATTTATACCCCCATGAGTGGAAGTGCCCTATGCTCTCTAAGCTGTGTTTTTTAGATGTTTCAGGACACACCGTACACTTCTCCAGAGTGGCTGTTGGCAATTTACATCCCGCCCATCAGTGTAGCAAGGCTCCCATTTCTCCATGGCCTGTCCTGCATTTCTGCTTTTGACACTTTTTTCAGCATGGCCCTTTTGACCGATGGGAAGCGAGACTTCTCTGTAGCGCTGACTTGCTTTTCCAGGTTGCTTGGTTGGCCAAAAAGGGCGTATGCGTTTTTTCCTGAATATATTCAGGAAAAAACGCATACGCCCTTTTTGGCCAAGGGCATCATTGTCAACGTTTTGCCGCTTTTCATGTGCTTTAAAGGCGATTCGTATCTACCTCCTGAAATCTGTTTCGTGCAATTCTGCCTTGAATTCAAATCCTCTTCTTTGCCTTCCCTCAATATATTTGTGGACGAGAGTTATCATTTATAACTCTGCAGGTTTGTGAATTGCAGTGCCCTGAACCTCCATTTTACAACTCGCTTTTTTGGGAGCTGGCCGCAAAAGCACAGGATGGCTTCAGGCCCTGTTCTGGTTCCGGGGGGCAGGCTGAGCCTGTGGTTAATTCTTCTTCCTGATGGGAAAATAGAGTGACCTGTGCCTGTCCCGACACCAAGAGCTAGTCTCTCGTTGGTTCCCCGTCTTCCCGTTCATCCTCAGGACAAATTGCAACCTGTACGGAACAGGAGGTTAAAGGTGCTGATGCTCCAAGTAGGGAGATTGCTAGTAAAGCGGCTGGAAAGGCGAACCCGGGCACAAGGAGATGAGAAATGAGGTGCGTTTTAGAAACCTTTCCCCATCACACGGTGTACCATCTTCTGGGTTTCTCATGCATGTTTTCGATGTAGGAAGATGCCCTTGAAGCTGGAGATTTGGGACCCATGTGATGGGTACCACGCAGTATTACTTTAAAGGGTCTGCGTTTGCTCACCCAACCTCACCAAACCTCTCAGCCCCAAGAGTGTCCACCCTTATGTCTCATCCAGCTGTGGGTCTAGATATGGTCAATCCAGGTTGCATCACAGCCCCGAACGCATTGTGTACGAATTTCTCTCTCTTTCACTGTCGTTGTTTCATGGGTTTTTCAAAGTAATTTATTTTCATAATGGGGTTTAGCTGCTTTTCACTGCTGTGTTTATGCCGCTTTACACCCACTTGACACACTAACAGAGAGATATCAATACATAGGTTTTAAGATTATTACTAGTCAGATATATTCTTGTGCGGTGAATAGGGCGTGTTGAGTCCAGTTCTCTGAGCAAGGAGTAGGTCTTGTCTACTACATATTGGGTTTATGGAACGGTATCTGAGCTAATTTGATACCCTTGTTTTATGTATCACCCCACCTCACCTTTCCCGTTAAGCAGCCATAGTGTGTTTTCTGCATGTGTGACTCTGTTCTGTTTTGTAATTCAGTTCAAGTGTAACGGTTTTTACATTCCCTCTATCAGTGATACCTTATGAGAAGTGTCCTTTTCTGTGTGACTTATTTCACTTAGAATCGTCGTACCTAAATCCACTCATCATGCTGCTACTAACCTTATGACATTGATTTCATGGCTGAGTGATATTCCATTGTACATAAGGACCACAACTTCTTTATCCATTTTTCTCTTTCCTGGGATATTTAAGGTGGAATGAAGTGGAGGTCCTTGTCAACAGAGCAGCCCTCAACTTTGGGGTGCTTGTGTCTTGCTGATTTTTAATTTTCCCAATTTATACCCCCATGAGTGGAAGTGCCCTATGCTCTCTAAGCTGTGTTTTTCAGATATTTCAGGACACACCGTACACTTCTCTAGAGTGGCTGTTGGCAATTTACATCCCGCCCATCAGTGTAGCAAGGCTCCCATTTCTCCATGGCCTGTCCTGCATTTCTGGTTTTGACACTTTTTTCAGCATGGCCCTTTTGACCGATGGGAAGCGAGACTTCTCTGTAGCGCTGACTTGCTTTTCCAGGTTGCTTGGTTGGCCAAAAAGGGCGTATGCGTTTTTTCCTGAATATATTCAGGAAAAAACGCATACGCCCTTTTTGGCCAAGGGCATCATTGTCAACGTTTTGCCGCTTTTCATGTGCTTTAAAGGCGATTCGTATCTACCTCCTGAAATCTGTTTCGTGCAATTCTGCCTTGAATTCAAATCCTCTTCTTTGCCTTCCCTCAATATATTTGTGGACGAGAGTTATCATTTATAACTCTGCAGGTTTGTGAATTGCAGTGCCCTGAAGCTCCATTTTACAACTCGCTTTTTTGGGAGCTGGCCGCAAAAGCGCAGGATGGCTTCAGGCCCTGTTCTGGTTCCGGGGGGCAGGCTGAGCCTGTGGTTAATTCTTCTTCCTGATGGGAAAATAGAGTGACCTGTGCCTGTCCCGACACCAAGAGCTAGTCTCTCGTTGGTTCCCCGTCTTCCCGTTCATCCTCAGGACAAATTGCAACCTGTACGGAACAGGAGGTTAAAGGTGCTGATGCTCCAAGTAGGGAGATTGCTAGTAAAGCGGCTGGAAAGGCGAACCCGGGCACAAGGAGATGAGAAATGAGGTGCGTTTTAGAAACCTTTCCCCATCACACGGTGTACCATCTTCTGGGTTTCTCATGCATGTTTTCGATGTAGGAAGATGCCCTTGAACCTGGAGATTTGGGACCCATGCGATGGGTACCACGCAGTATTACTTTAAAGGGTCCGCGTTTGCTCACCCAACCTCACCAAACCTCTCAGCCCCAAGAGTGTCCACCCTTATGTCTCATCCAGCTGTGGGTCTAGATATGGTCAATCCAGGTTGCATCACAGCCCCGAACGCATTGTGTACGAATTTCTCTCTCTTTCACTGTCGTTGTTTCATGGGTTTTTCAAAGTAATTTATTTTCATAATGGGGTTTAGCTGCTTTTCACTGCTGTGTTTATGCCGCTTTACACCCACTTGACACACTAACAGAGAGATATCAATACATAGGTTTTAAGATTATTACTAGTCAGATATATTCTTGTGCGGTGAATAGGGCGTGTTGAGTCCAGTTCTCTGAGCAAGGAGTAGGTCTTGTCTACTACATATTGGGTTTATGGAACGGTATCTGAGCTAATTTGATACCCTTGTTTTATGTATCACCCCACCTCACCTTTCCCGTTAAGCAGCCATAGTGTGTTTTCTGCATGTGTGACTCTGTTCTGTTTTGTAATTCAGTTCAAGTGTAACGGTTTTTACATTCCCTCTATCAGTGATACCTTATGAGAAGTGTCCTTTTCTGTGTGACTTATTTCACTTAGAATTGTCGTACCTAAATCCACTCATCATGCTGCTACTAACCTTATGACATTGATTTCATGGCTGAGTGATATTCCATTGTACATAAGGACCACAACTTCTTTATCCATTTTTCTCTTTCCTGGGATATTGAAGGTGGAATGAAGTGGAGGTCCTTGTCAACAGAGCAGCCCTCAACTTTGGGGTGCTTGTGTCTTGCTGATTTTTAATTTTCCCAATTTATACCCCCATGAGTGGAAGTGCCCTATGCTCTCTAAGCTGTGTTTTTCAGATATTTCAGGACACACCGTACACTTCTCTAGAGTGGCTGTTGGCAATTTACATCCCGCCCATCAGTGTAGCAAGGCTCCCATTTCTCCATGGCCTGTCCTGCATTTCTGCTTTTGACACTTTTTTCAGCATGGCCCTTTTGACCGATGGGAAGCGAGACTTCTCTGTAGCGCTGACTTGCTTTTCCAGGTTGCTTGGTTGGCCAAAAAGGGCGTATGCGTTTTTTCCTGAATATATTCAGGAAAAAACGCATACGCCCTTTTTGGCCAAGGGCATCATTGTCAACGTTTTGCCGCTTTTCATGTGCTTTAAAGGCGATTCGTATCTACCTCCTGAAATCTGTTTCGTGCAATTCTGCCTTGAATTCAAATCCTCTTCTTTGCCTTCCCTCAATATATTTGTGGACGAGAGTTATCATTTATAACTCTGCAGGTTTGTGAATTGCAGTGCCCTGAAGCTCCATTTTACAACTCGCTTTTTTGGGAGCTGGCCGCAAAAGCGCAGGATGGCTTCAGGCCCTGTTCTGGTTCCGGGGGGCAGGCTGAGCCTGTGGTTAATTCTTCTTCCTGATGGGAAAATAGAGTGACCTGTGCCTGTCCCGACACCAAGAGCTAGTCTCTCGTTGGTTCCCCGTCTTCCCGTTCATCCTCAGGACAAATTGCAACCTGTACGGAACAGGAGGTTAAAGGTGCTGATGCTCCAAGTAGGGAGATTGCTAGTAAAGCGGCTGGAAAGGCGAACCCGGGCACAAGGAGATGAGAAATGAGGTGCGTTTTAGAAACCTTTCCCCATCACACGGTGTACCATCTTCTGGGTTTCTCATGCATGTTTTCGATGTAGGAAGATGCCCTTGAACCTGGAGATTTGGGACCCATGCGATGGGTACCACGCAGTATTACTTTAAAGGGTCCGCGTTTGCTCACCCAACCTCACCAAACCTCTCAGCCCCAAGAGTGTCCACCCTTATGTCTCATCCAGCTGTGGGTCTAGATATGGTCAATCCAGGTTGCATCACAGCCCCTGAACTCATTGTGTAAGAATTTCTATCTCTTTCACTGTCGTTGTTTCATGGGTTTTTCAAAGTAATTTATTTTCATAATGGGGTTTAGCTGCTTTTCACGGCTGTGCTTATGCCGCTTTACACCCACTTGACACACTAACAGAGAGATATCAATACATAGGTTTTAAGATTATTACTAGTCAGATATATTCTTGTGCGGTGAATAGGGCGTGTTGAGTCCAGTTCTCTGAGCAAGGAGTAGGTCTTGTCTACTACATATTGGGTTTATGGAACGGTATCTGAGCTAATTTGATACCCTTGTTTTATGTATCACCCCACCTCACCTTTCCTGTTAAGCAGCCATAGTGTGTTTTCTGCATGTGTGACTCTGTTCTGTTTTGTAATTCAGTTCAAGTGTAACGGTTTTTACATTCCCTCTATCAGTGATACCTCATGAGAAGTGTCCTTTTCTGTGTGACTTATTTCACTTAGAATCGTCGTACCTAAATCCACTCATCATGCTGCTACTAACCTTATGACATTGATTTCATGGCTGAGTGATATTCCATTGTACATAAGGACCACAACTTCTTTATCCATTTTTCTCTTTCCTGGGATATTGAAGGTGGAATGAAGTGGAGGTCCTTGTCAACAGAGCAGCCCTCAACTTTGGGGTGCTTGTGTCTTGCTGATTTTTAATTTTCCCTATTTATACCCCCATGAGTGGAAGTGCCCTATGCTCTCTAAGCTGTGTTTTTCAGATGTTTCAGGACACACCGTACACTTCTCCAGAGTGGCTGTTGGCAATTTACATCCCGCCCATCAGTGTAGCAAGGCTCCCATTTCTCCATGGCCTGTCCTGCATTTCTGGTTTTGACACTTTTTTCAGCATGGCCCTTTTGACCGATGGGAAGCGAGACTTCTCTGTAGCGCTGATTTGCTTTTCCAGGTTGCTTGGTTGGCCAAAAAGGGCGTATGCGTTTTTTCCTGAATATATTCAGGAAAAAACGCATACGCCCTTTTTGGCCAAGGGCATCATTGTCAACGTTTTGCCGCTTTTCATGTGCTTTAAAGGCGATTCGTATCTACCTCCTGAAATCTGTTTCGTGCAATTCTGCCTTGATTTCAAATCCTCTTCTTTGCCTTCCCTCAATATATTTGTGGACGAGAGTTATCATTTATAACTCTGCAGGTTTGTGAATTGCAGTGCCCTGAACCTCCATTTTACAACTCGCTTTTTTGGGAGCTGGCCGCAAAAGCGCAGGATGGCTTCAGGCCCTGTTCTGGTTCCGGGGGGCAGGCTGAGCCTGTGGTTAATTCTTCTTCCTGATGGGAAAATAGAGTGACCTGTGCCTGTCCCGACACCAAGAGCTAGTCTCTCGTTGGTTCCCCGTCTTCCCGTTCATCCTCAGGACAAATTGCAACCTGTACGGAACAGGAGGTTAAAGGTGCTGATGCTCCAAGTAGGGAGATTGCTAGTAAAGCGGCTGGAATGGCGAACCCGGGCACAAGGAGATGAGAAATGAGGTGCATTTTAGAAACCTTTCCCCATCACACGGTGTACCATCTTCTGGGTTTCTCATGCATGTTTTCGATGTAGGAAGATGCCCTTGAAGCTGGAGATTTGGGACCCATGCGACGGGTACCACGAAGTATTACTTTAAAGGGTCTGCGTTTGCTCACCCAACCTCACCAAACCTCTCAGCCCCAAGAGTGTCCACCCTTATGTCTCATCCAGCTGTGGGTCTAGATATGGTCAATCCAGGTTGCATCACAGCCCCTGAACGCATTGTGTAAGAATTTCTCTCTCTTTCACTGTCGTTGTTTCATGGGTTTTTCAAAGTAATTTATTTTCATAATGGGGTTTAGCTGCTTTTCACTGCTGTGTTTATGCCGCTTTACACCCACTTGACACACTAACAGAGAGATATCAATACATAGGTTTTAAGATTATTACTAGTCAGATATATTCTTGTGCGGTGAATAGGGCGTGTTGAGTCCAGTTCTCTGAGCAAGGAGTAGGTCTTGTCTATTACATATTGGGTTTATGGAACGGTATCTGAGCTAATTTGAAACGCTTGTTTTATGTATCACCCCACCTCACCTTTCCCGTTAAGCAGCCATAGTGTGTTTTCTGCATGTGTGACTCTGTTCTGTTTTGTAATTCAGTTCAAGTGTAACGGTTTTTACATTCCCTCTATAAGTGATACCTTATGAGAAGTGTCCTTTTCTGTGTGACTTATTTCACTTAGAATCGTCGAACCTAAATCCACTCATCATGCTGCTACTAGCCTTATGACATTGATTTCATGGCTGAGTGATATTCCATTGTACATAAGGACCACAACTTCTTTATCCATTTTTCTCTTTCCTGGGATATTGAAGGTGGAATGAAGTGGAGGTCCTTTTCAACAGAGCAGCCCTAAACTTTGGGGTGCTTGTGTCTTGCTGATTTTTCATTTTCCCAATTTATACCCACATGAGTGGAAGTGCCCTATGCTCTCTAAGCTGTGTTTTTTAGATGTTTCATGACACACCGTACACTTCTCCAGAGTGGCTGTTGGCAATTTACATCCCGCCCATCAGTGTAGCAAGGCTCCCATTTCTCCATGGCCTGTCCTGCATTTCTGGTTTTGAGACTTTTTTCAGCATGGCCCTTTTGACCGATGGGTAGCGAGTCTTCTTTGTAGCACTGATTTGCCTTTCCAGGTTGCTTGGTTGGCCAAAAAGGGCGTATGGGTTTTTTCCTGAATATATTCAGGAAAAAACGCATACGCCCTTTTTGGCCAAGGGCATCATTGTCAACGTTTTGCCGCTTTTCATGTGCTTTAAAGGCGATTCGAATCTACCTCCTGAAATCTGTTTCCTGCAATTCTGCCTTGATTTAAAATCCTCTTCTTTGCCTTCCCTCAATATATTTGTGGACGAGAGTTATGATTTATAACTCTGCAGGTTTGTGAATTGCAGTGCCCTGAAGCTCCATTTTACAACTCGCTTTTTTGGGAGCTGGCCGCAAAAGCGCATGATGGTTTCACGCCCTGTTCTGGTTCCGGGGGGCAGGCTGAGCCTGTGGTTAATTCTTCTTCCTGATGGGAAAATAGAGTGACCTGTGCCTGTCCCGACACCAAGAGCTAGTCTCTCGTTGGTTCCCCGTCTTCCCGTTCATCCTCAGGACAAATTGCAACCTGTACGGAACAGGAGGTTAAAGGTGCTGATGCTCCAAGTAGGGAGATTGCTAGTAAAGCGGCTGGAAAGGCGAACCCGGGCACAAGGAGATGAGAAATGAGGTGCGTTTTAGAAACCTTTCCCCATCACACGGTGTACCATCTTCTGGGTTTCTCATGCATGTTTTCGATGTAGGAAGATGCCCTTGAAGCTGGAGATTTGGGACCCATGTGATGGGTACCACGCAGTATTACTTTAAAGGGTCTGCGTTTGCTCACCCAACCTCACCAAACCTCTCAGCCCCAAGAGTGTCCACCCTTATGTCTCATCCAGCTGTGGGTCTAGATATGGTCAATCCAGGTTGCATCACAGCCCCGAACGCATTGTGTACGAATTTCTCTCTCTTTCACTGTCGTTGTTTCATGGGTTTTTCAAAGTAATTTATTTTCATAATGGGGTTTAGCTGCTTTTCACTGCTGTGTTTATGCCGCTTTACACCCACTTGACACACTAACAGAGAGATATCAATACATAGGTTTTAAGATTATTACTAGTCAGATATATTCTTGTGCGGTGAATAGGGCGTGTTGAGTCCAGTTCTCTGAGCAAGGAGTAGGTCTTGTCTACTACATATTGGGTTTATGGAACGGTATCTGAGCTAATTTGATACCCTTGTTTTATGTATCACCCCACCTCACCTTTCCCGTTAAGCAGCCATAGTGTGTTTTCTGCATGTGTGACTCTGTTCTGTTTTGTAATTCAGTTCAAGTGTAACGGTTTTTACATTCCCTCTATCAGTGATACCTTATGAGAAGTGTCCTTTTCTGTGTGACTTATTTCACTTAGAATCGTCGTACCTAAATCCACTCATCATGCTGCTACTAACCTTATGACATTGATTTCATGGCTGAGTGATATTCCATTGTACATAAGGACCACAACTTCTTTATCCATTTTTCTCTTTCCTGGGATATTTAAGGTGGAATGAAGTGGAGGTCCTTGTCAACAGAGCAGCCCTCAACTTTGGGGTGCTTGTGTCTTGCTGATTTTTAATTTTCCCAATTTATACCCCCATGAGTGGAAGTGCCCTATGCTCTCTAAGCTGTGTTTTTCAGATATTTCAGGACACACCGTACACTTCTCTAGAGTGGCTGTTGGCAATTTACATCCCGCCCATCAGTGTAGCAAGGCTCCCATTTCTCCATGGCCTGTCCTGCATTTCTGGTTTTGACACTTTTTTCAGCATGGCCCTTTTGACCGATGGGAAGCGAGACTTCTCTGTAGCGCTGACTTGCTTTTCCAGGTTGCTTGGTTGGCCAAAAAGGGCGTATGCGTTTTTTCCTGAATATATTCAGGAAAAAACGCATACGCCCTTTTTGGCCAAGGGCATCATTGTCAACGTTTTGCCGCTTTTCATGTGCTTTAAAGGCGATTCGTATCTACCTCCTGAAATCTGTTTCGTGCAATTCTGCCTTGAATTCAAATCCTCTTCTTTGCCTTCCCTCAATATATTTGTGGACGAGAGTTATCATTTATAACTCTGCAGGTTTGTGAATTGCAGTGCCCTGAAGCTCCATTTTACAACTCGCTTTTTTGGGAGCTGGCCGCAAAAGCGCAGGATGGCTTCAGGCCCTGTTCTGGTTCCGGGGGGCAGGCTGAGCCTGTGGTTAATTCTTCTTCCTGATGGGAAAATAGAGTGACCTGTGCCTGTCCCGACACCAAGAGCTAGTCTCTCGTTGGTTCCCCGTCTTCCCGTTCATCCTCAGGACAAATTGCAACCTGTACGGAACAGGAGGTTAAAGGTGCTGATGCTCCAAGTAGGGAGATTGCTAGTAAAGCGGCTGGAAAGGCGAACCCGGGCACAAGGAGATGAGAAATGAGGTGCGTTTTAGAAACCTTTCCCCATCACACGGTGTACCATCTTCTGGGTTTCTCATGCATGTTTTCGATGTAGGAAGATGCCCTTGAACCTGGAGATTTGGGACCCATGCGATGGGTACCACGCAGTATTACTTTAAAGGGTCCGCGTTTGCTCACCCAACCTCACCAAACCTCTCAGCCCCAAGAGTGTCCACCCTTATGTCTCATCCAGCTGTGGGTCTAGATATGGTCAATCCAGGTTGCATCACAGCCCCTGAACTCATTGTGTAAGAATTTCTATCTCTTTCACTGTCGTTGTTTCATGGGTTTTTCAAAGTAATTTATTTTCATAATGGGGTTTAGCTGCTTTTCACGGCTGTGCTTATGCCGCTTTACACCCACTTGACACACTAACAGAGAGATATCAATACATAGGTTTTAAGATTATTACTAGTCAGATATATTCTTGTGCGGTGAATAGGGCGTGTTGAGTCCAGTTCTCTGAGCAAGGAGTAGGTCTTGTCTACTACATATTGGGTTTATGGAACGGTATCTGAGCTAATTTGATACCCTTGTTTTATGTATCACCCCACCTCACCTTTCCTGTTAAGCAGCCATAGTGTGTTTTCTGCATGTGTGACTCTGTTCTGTTTTGTAATTCAGTTCAAGTGTAACGGTTTTTACATTCCCTCTATCAGTGATACCTCATGAGAAGTGTCCTTTTCTGTGTGACTTATTTCACTTAGAATCGTCGTACCTAAATCCACTCATCATGCTGCTACTAACCTTATGACATTGATTTCATGGCTGAGTGATATTCCATTGTACATAAGGACCACAACTTCTTTATCCATTTTTCTCTTTCCTGGGATATTGAAGGTGGAATTAAGTGGAGGTCCTTGTCAACAGAGCAGCCCTCAACTTTGGGGTGCTTGTGTCTTGCTGATTTTTAATTTTCCCAATTTATACCCCCATGAGTGGAAGTGCCCTATGCTCTCTAAGCTGTGTTTTTCAGATGTTTCAGGACACACCGTACACTTCTCCAGAGTGGCTGTTGGCAATTTACATCCCGCCCATCAGTGTAGCAAGGCTCCCATTTCTCCATGGCCTGTCCTGCATTTCTGGTTTTGACACTTTTTTCAGCATGGCCCTTTTGACCGATGGGAAGCGAGACTTCTCTGTAGCGCTGACTTGCTTTTCCAGGTTGCTTGGTTGGCCAAAAAGGGCGTATGCGTTTTTTCCTGAATATATTCAGGAAAAAACGCATACGCCCTTTTTGGCCAAGGGCATCATTGTCAACGTTTTGCCGCTTTTCATGTGCTTTAAAGGCGATTCGTATCTACCTCCTGAAATCTGTTTCGTGCAATTCTGCCTTGAATTCAAATCCTCTTCATTGCCTTCCCTCAATATATTTGTGGACGAGAGTTATCATTTATAACTCTGCAGGTTTGTGAATTGCAGTGCCCTGAACCTCCATTTTACAACTCGGTTTTTTGGGAGCTGGCCGCAAAAGCGCAGGATGGCTTCAGGCCCTGTTCTGGTTCCGGGGGGCAGGCTGAGCCTGTGGTTAATTCTTCTTCCTGATGGGAAAATAGAGTGACCTGTGCCTGTCCCGACACCAAGAGCTAGTCTCTCGTTGGTTCCCCGTCTTCCCGTTCATCCTCAGGACAAATTGCAACCTGTACGGAACAGGAGGTTAAAGGTGCTGATGCTCCAAGTAGGGAGATTGCTAGTAAAGCGGCTGGAATGGCGAACCCGGGCACAAGGAGATGAGAAATGAGGTGCGTTTTAGAAACCTTTCCCCATCACACGGTGTACCATCTTCTGGGTTTCTCATGCATGTTTTCGATGTAGGAAGATGCCCTTGAACATGGAGATTTGGGACCCATGCGATGGGTACCACGCAGTATTACTTTAAAGGGTCCGCGTTTGCTCACCCAACCTCACCAAACCTCTCAGCCCCAAGAGTGTCCACCCTTATGTCTCATCCAGCTGTGGGTCTAGATATGGTCAATCCAGGTTGCATCACAGCCCCGAACGCATTGTGTACGAATTTCTCTCTCTTTCACTGTCGTTGTTTCATGGGTTTTTCAAAGTAATTTATTTTCATAATGGGGTTTAGCTGCTTTTCACTGCTGTGTTTATGCCGCTTTACACCCACTTGACACACTAACAGAGAGATATCAATACATAGGTTTTAAGATTATTACTAGTCAGATATATTCTTGTGCGGTGAATAGGGCGTGTTGAGTCCAGTTCTCTGAGCAAGGAGTAGGTCTTGTCTACTACATATTGGGTTTATGGAACGGTATCTGAGCTAATTTGATACCCTTGTTTTATGTATCACCCCACCTCACCTTTCCCGTTAAGCAGCCATAGTGTGTTTTCTGCATGTGTGACTCTGTTCTGTTTTGTAATTCAGTTCAAGTGTAACGGTTTTTACATTCCCTCTATCAGTGATACCTTATGAGAAGTGTCCTTTTCTGTGTGACTTATTTCACTTAGAATCGTCGTACCTAAATCCACTCATCATGCTGCTACTAACCTTATGACATTGATTTCATGGCTGAGTGATATTCCATTGTACATAAGGACCACAACTTCTTTATCCATTTTTCTCTTTCCTGGGATATTTAAGGTGGAATGAAGTGGAGGTCCTTGTCAACAGAGCAGCCCTCAACTTTGGGGTGCTTGTGTCTTGCTGATTTTTAATTTTCCCAATTTATACCCCCATGAGTGGAAGTGCCCTATGCTCTCTAAGCTGTGTTTTTCAGATATTTCAGGACACACCGTACACTTCTCTAGAGTGGCTGTTGGCAATTTACATCCCGCCCATCAGTGTAGCAAGGCTCCCATTTCTCCATGGCCTGTCCTGCATTTCTGGTTTTGACACTTTTTTCAGCATGGCCCTTTTGACCGATGGGAAGCGAGACTTCTCTGTAGCGCTGACTTGCTTTTCCAGGTTGCTTGGTTGGCCAAAAAGGGCGTATGCGTTTTTTCCTGAATATATTCAGGAAAAAACGCATACGCCCTTTTTGGCCAAGGGCATCATTGTCAACGTTTTGCCGCTTTTCATGTGCTTTAAAGGCGATTCGTATCTACCTCCTGAAATCTGTTTCGTGCAATTCTGCCTTGAATTCAAATCCTCTTCTTTGCCTTCCCTCAATATATTTGTGGACGAGAGTTATCATTTATAACTCTGCAGGTTTGTGAATTGCAGTGCCCTGAAGCTCCATTTTACAACTCGCTTTTTTGGGAGCTGGCCGCAAAAGCGCAGGATGGCTTCAGGCCCTGTTCTGGTTCCGGGGGGCAGGCTGAGCCTGTGGTTAATTCTTCTTCCTGATGGGAAAATAGAGTGACCTGTGCCTGTCCCGACACCAAGAGCTAGTCTCTCGTTGGTTCCCCGTCTTCCCGTTCATCCTCAGGACAAATTGCAACCTGTACGGAACAGGAGGTTAAAGGTGCTGATGCTCCAAGTAGGGAGATTGCTAGTAAAGCGGCTGGAAAGGCGAACCCGGGCACAAGGAGATGAGAAATGAGGTGCGTTTTAGAAACCTTTCCCCATCACACGGTGTACCATCTTCTGGGTTTCTCATGCATGTTTTCGATGTAGGAAGATGCCCTTGAACCTGGAGATTTGGGACCCATGCGATGGGTACCACGCAGTATTACTTTAAAGGGTCCGCGTTTGCTCACCCAACCTCACCAAACCTCTCAGCCCCAAGAGTGTCCACCCTTATGTCTCATCCAGCTGTGGGTCTAGATATGGTCAATCCAGGTTGCATCACAGCCCCTGAACTCATTGTGTAAGAATTTCTATCTCTTTCACTGTCGTTGTTTCATGGGTTTTTCAAAGTAATTTATTTTCATAATGGGGTTTAGCTGCTTTTCACGGCTGTGCTTATGCCGCTTTACACCCACTTGACACACTAACAGAGAGATATCAATACATAGGTTTTAAGATTATTACTAGTCAGATATATTCTTGTGCGGTGAATAGGGCGTGTTGAGTCCAGTTCTCTGAGCAAGGAGTAGGTCTTGTCTACTACATATTGGGTTTATGGAACGGTATCTGAGCTAATTTGATACCCTTGTTTTATGTATCACCCCACCTCACCTTTCCTGTTAAGCAGCCATAGTGTGTTTTCTGCATGTGTGACTCTGTTCTGTTTTGTAATTCAGTTCAAGTGTAACGGTTTTTACATTCCCTCTATCAGTGATACCTCATGAGAAGTGTCCTTTTCTGTGTGACTTATTTCACTTAGAATCGTCGTACCTAAATCCACTCATCATGCTGCTACTAACCTTATGACATTGATTTCATGGCTGAGTGATATTCCATTGTACATAAGGACCACAACTTCTTTATCCATTTTTCTCTTTCCTGGGATATTGAAGGTGGAATTAAGTGGAGGTCCTTGTCAACAGAGCAGCCCTCAACTTTGGGGTGCTTGTGTCTTGCTGATTTTTAATTTTCCCAATTTATACCCCCATGAGTGGAAGTGCCCTATGCTCTCTAAGCTGTGTTTTTCAGATGTTTCAGGACACACCGTACACTTCTCCAGAGTGGCTGTTGGCAATTTACATCCCGCCCATCAGTGTAGCAAGGCTCCCATTTCTCCATGGCCTGTCCTGCATTTCTGGTTTTGACACTTTTTTCAGCATGGCCCTTTTGACCGATGGGAAGCGAGACTTCTCTGTAGCGCTGACTTGCTTTTCCAGGTTGCTTGGTTGGCCAAAAAGGGCGTATGCGTTTTTTCCTGAATATATTCAGGAAAAAACGCATACGCCCTTTTTGGCCAAGGGCATCATTGTCAACGTTTTGCCGCTTTTCATGTGCTTTAAAGGCGATTCGTATCTACCTCCTGAAATCTGTTTCGTGCAATTCTGCCTTGAATTCAAATCCTCTTCATTGCCTTCCCTCAATATATTTGTGGACGAGAGTTATCATTTATAACTCTGCAGGTTTGTGAATTGCAGTGCCCTGAACCTCCATTTTACAACTCGGTTTTTTGGGAGCTGGCCGCAAAAGCGCAGGATGGCTTCAGGCCCTGTTCTGGTTCCGGGGGGCAGGCTGAGCCTGTGGTTAATTCTTCTTCCTGATGGGAAAATAGAGTGACCTGTGCCTGTCCCGACACCAAGAGCTAGTCTCTCGTTGGTTCCCCGTCTTCCCGTTCATCCTCAGGACAAATTGCAACCTGTACGGAACAGGAGGTTAAAGGTGCTGATGCTCCAAGTAGGGAGATTGCTAGTAAAGCGGCTGGAATGGCGAACCCGGGCACAAGGAGATGAGAAATGAGGTGCGTTTTAGAAACCTTTCCCCATCACACGGTGTACCATCTTCTGGGTTTCTCATGCATGTTTTCGATGTAGGAAGATGCCCTTGAACATGGAGATTTGGGACCCATGCGATGGGTACCACGCAGTATTACTTTAAAGGGTCCGCGTTTGCTCACCCAACCTCACCAAACCTCTCAGCCCCAAGAGTGTCCACCCTTATGTCTCATCCAGCTGTGGGTCTAGATATGGTCAATCCAGGTTGCATCACAGCCCCTGAACGCATTGTGTAAGAATTTCTCTCTCTTTCACTGTCGTTGTTTCATGGGTTTTTCAAAGTAATTTATTTTCATAATGGGGTTTAGCTGCTTTTCACTGCTGTGTTTATGCCGCTTTACACCCACTTGACACACTAACAGAGAGATATCAATACATAGGTTTTAAGATTATTACTAGTCAGATATATTCTTGTGCGGTGAATAGGGCGTGTTGAGTCCAGTTCTCTGAGCAAGGAGTAGGTCTTGTCTACTACATATTGGGTTTATGGAACGGTATCTGAGCTAATTTGATACCCTTGTTTTATGTATCACCCCACCTCACCTTTCCCGTTAAGCAGCCATAGTGTGTTTTCTGCATGTGTGACTCTGTTCTGTTTTGTAATTCAGTTCAAGTGTAACGGTTTTTACATTCCCTCTATCAGTGATACCTTATGAGAAGTGTCCTTTACTGTGTGACTTATTTCACTTAGAATCGTCGTACCTAAATCCACTCATCATGCTGCTACTAGCCTTATGACATTGATTTCATGGCTGAGTGATATTCCATTGTACATAAGGACCACAACTTCTTTATCCATTTTTCTCTTTCCTGGGATATTGAAGGTGGAATGAAGTGGAGGTCCTTGTCAACAGAGCAGCCCTAAACTTTGGGGTGCTTGTGTCTTGCTGATTTTTCATTTTCCCAATTTATACCCCCATGAGTGGAAGTGCCCTATGCTCTCTAAGCTGTGTTTTTTAGATGTTTCAGGACACACCGTACACTTCTCCAGAGTGGCTGTTGGCAATTTACATCCCGCCCATCAGTGTAGCAAGGCTCCCATTTCTCCATGGCCTGTCCTGCATTTCTGCTTTTGACACTTTTTTCAGCATGGCCCTTTTGACCGATGGGAAGCGAGACTTCTCTGTAGCGCTGACTTGCTTTTCCAGGTTGCTTGGTTGGCCAAAAAGGGCGTATGCGTTTTTTCCTGAATATATTCAGGAAAAAACGCATACGCCCTTTTTGGCCAAGGGCATCATTGTCAACGTTTTGCCGCTTTTCATGTGCTTTAAAGGCGATTCGTATCTACCTCCTGAAATCTGTTTCGTGCAATTCTGCCTTGAATTCAAATCCTCTTCTTTGCCTTCCCTCAATATATTTGTGGACGAGAGTTATCATTTATAACTCTGCAGGTTTGTGAATTGCAGTGCCCTGAACCTCCATTTTACAACTCGCTTTTTTGGGAGCTGGCCGCAAAAGCACAGGATGGCTTCAGGCCCTGTTCTGGTTCCGGGGGGCAGGCTGAGCCTGTGGTTAATTCTTCTTCCTGATGGGAAAATAGAGTGACCTGTGCCTGTCCCGACACCAAGAGCTAGTCTCTCGTTGGTTCCCCGTCTTCCCGTTCATCCTCAGGACAAATTGCAACCTGTACGGAACAGGAGGTTAAAGGTGCTGATGCTCCAAGTAGGGAGATTGCTAGTAAAGCGGCTGGAAAGGCGAACCCGGGCACAAGGAGATGAGAAATGAGGTGCGTTTTAGAAACCTTTCCCCATCACACGGTGTACCATCTTCTGGGTTTCTCATGCATGTTTTCGATGTAGGAAGATGCCCTTGAAGCTGGAGATTTGGGACCCATGTGATGGGTACCACGCAGTATTACTTTAAAGGGTCTGCGTTTGCTCACCCAACCTCACCAAACCTCTCAGCCCCAAGAGTGTCCACCCTTATGTCTCATCCAGCTGTGGGTCTAGATATGGTCAATCCAGGTTGCATCACAGCCCCGAACGCATTGTGTACGAATTTCTCTCTCTTTCACTGTCGTTGTTTCATGGGTTTTTCAAAGTAATTTATTTTCATAATGGGGTTTAGCTGCTTTTCACTGCTGTGTTTATGCCGCTTTACACCCACTTGACACACTAACAGAGAGATATCAATACATAGGTTTTAAGATTATTACTAGTCAGATATATTCTTGTGCGGTGAATAGGGCGTGTTGAGTCCAGTTCTCTGAGCAAGGAGTAGGTCTTGTCTACTACATATTGGGTTTATGGAACGGTATCTGAGCTAATTTGATACCCTTGTTTTATGTATCACCCCACCTCACCTTTCCCGTTAAGCAGCCATAGTGTGTTTTCTGCATGTGTGACTCTGTTCTGTTTTGTAATTCAGTTCAAGTGTAACGGTTTTTACATTCCCTCTATCAGTGATACCTTATGAGAAGTGTCCTTTTCTGTGTGACTTATTTCACTTAGAATCGTCGTACCTAAATCCACTCATCATGCTGCTACTAACCTTATGACATTGATTTCATGGCTGAGTGATATTCCATTGTACATAAGGACCACAACTTCTTTATCCATTTTTCTCTTTCCTGGGATATTTAAGGTGGAATGAAGTGGAGGTCCTTGTCAACAGAGCAGCCCTCAACTTTGGGGTGCTTGTGTCTTGCTGATTTTTAATTTTCCCAATTTATACCCCCATGAGTGGAAGTGCCCTATGCTCTCTAAGCTGTGTTTTTCAGATATTTCAGGACACACCGTACACTTCTCTAGAGTGGCTGTTGGCAATTTACATCCCGCCCATCAGTGTAGCAAGGCTCCCATTTCTCCATGGCCTGTCCTGCATTTCTGGTTTTGACACTTTTTTCAGCATGGCCCTTTTGACCGATGGGAAGCGAGACTTCTCTGTAGCGCTGACTTGCTTTTCCAGGTTGCTTGGTTGGCCAAAAAGGGCGTATGCGTTTTTTCCTGAATATATTCAGGAAAAAACGCATACGCCCTTTTTGGCCAAGGGCATCATTGTCAACGTTTTGCCGCTTTTCATGTGCTTTAAAGGCGATTCGTATCTACCTCCTGAAATCTGTTTCGTGCAATTCTGCCTTGAATTCAAATCCTCTTCTTTGCCTTCCCTCAATATATTTGTGGACGAGAGTTATCATTTATAACTCTGCAGGTTTGTGAATTGCAGTGCCCTGAAGCTCCATTTTACAACTCGCTTTTTTGGGAGCTGGCCGCAAAAGCGCAGGATGGCTTCAGGCCCTGTTCTGGTTCCGGGGGGCAGGCTGAGCCTGTGGTTAATTCTTCTTCCTGATGGGAAAATAGAGTGACCTGTGCCTGTCCCGACACCAAGAGCTAGTCTCTCGTTGGTTCCCCGTCTTCCCGTTCATCCTCAGGACAAATTGCAACCTGTACGGAACAGGAGGTTAAAGGTGCTGATGCTCCAAGTAGGGAGATTGCTAGTAAAGCGGCTGGAAAGGCGAACCCGGGCACAAGGAGATGAGAAATGAGGTGCGTTTTAGAAACCTTTCCCCATCACACGGTGTACCATCTTCTGGGTTTCTCATGCATGTTTTCGATGTAGGAAGATGCCCTTGAACCTGGAGATTTGGGACCCATGCGATGGGTACCACGCAGTATTACTTTAAAGGGTCCGCGTTTGCTCACCCAACCTCACCAAACCTCTCAGCCCCAAGAGTGTCCACCCTTATGTCTCATCCAGCTGTGGGTCTAGATATGGTCAATCCAGGTTGCATCACAGCCCCTGAACTCATTGTGTAAGAATTTCTATCTCTTTCACTGTCGTTGTTTCATGGGTTTTTCAAAGTAATTTATTTTCATAATGGGGTTTAGCTGCTTTTCACGGCTGTGCTTATGCCGCTTTACACCCACTTGACACACTAACAGAGAGATATCAATACATAGGTTTTAAGATTATTACTAGTCAGATATATTCTTGTGCGGTGAATAGGGCGTGTTGAGTCCAGTTCTCTGAGCAAGGAGTAGGTCTTGTCTACTACATATTGGGTTTATGGAACGGTATCTGAGCTAATTTGATACCCTTGTTTTATGTATCACCCCACCTCACCTTTCCTGTTAAGCAGCCATAGTGTGTTTTCTGCATGTGTGACTCTGTTCTGTTTTGTAATTCAGTTCAAGTGTAACGGTTTTTACATTCCCTCTATCAGTGATACCTCATGAGAAGTGTCCTTTTCTGTGTGACTTATTTCACTTAGAATCGTCGTACCTAAATCCACTCATCATGCTGCTACTAGCCTTATGACATTGATTTCATGGCTGAGTGATATTCCATTGTACATAAGGACCACAACTTCTTTATCCATTTTTCTCTTTCCTGGGATATTGAAGGTGGAATGAAGTGGAGGTCCTTGTCAACAGAGCAGCCCTAAACTTTGGGGTGCTTGTGTCTTGCTGATTTTTCATTTTCCCAATTTATACCCCCATGAGTGGAAGTGCCCTATGCTCTCTAAGCTGTGTTTTTTAGATGTTTCAGGACACACCGTACACTTCTCCAGAGTGGCTGTTGGCAATTTACATCCCGCCCATCAGTGTAGCAAGGCTCCCATTTCTCCATGGCCTGTCCTGCATTTCTGCTTTTGACACTTTTTTCAGCATGGCCCTTTTGACCGATGGGAAGCGAGACTTCTCTGTAGCGCTGACTTGCTTTTCCAGGTTGCTTGGTTGGCCAAAAAGGGCGTATGCGTTTTTTCCTGAATATATTCAGGAAAAAACGCATACGCCCTTTTTGGCCAAGGGCATCATTGTCAACGTTTTGCCGCTTTTCATGTGCTTTAAAGGCGATTCGTATCTACCTCCTGAAATCTGTTTCGTGCAATTCTGCCTTGAATTCAAATCCTCTTCTTTGCCTTCCCTCAATATATTTGTGGACGAGAGTTATCATTTATAACTCTGCAGGTTTGTGAATTGCAGTGCCCTGAACCTCCATTTTACAACTCGCTTTTTTGGGAGCTGGCCGCAAAAGCACAGGATGGCTTCAGGCCCTGTTCTGGTTCCGGGGGGCAGGCTGAGCCTGTGGTTAATTCTTCTTCCTGATGGGAAAATAGAGTGACCTGTGCCTGTCCCGACACCAAGAGCTAGTCTCTCGTTGGTTCCCCGTCTTCCCGTTCATCCTCAGGACAAATTGCAACCTGTACGGAACAGGAGGTTAAAGGTGCTGATGCTCCAAGTAGGGAGATTGCTAGTAAAGCGGCTGGAAAGGCGAACCCGGGCACAAGGAGATGAGAAATGAGGTGCGTTTTAGAAACCTTTCCCCATCACACGGTGTACCATCTTCTGGGTTTCTCATGCATGTTTTCGATGTAGGAAGATGCCCTTGAAGCTGGAGATTTGGGACCCATGCGATGGGTACCACGCAGTATTACTTTAAAGGGTCTGCGTTTGCTCACCCAACCTCACCAAACCTCTCAGCCCCAAGAGTGTCCACCCTTATGTCTCATCCAGCTGTGGGTCTAGATATGGTCAATCCAGGTTGCATCACAGCCCCTGAACGCATTGTGTAAGAATTTCTCTCTCTTTCACTGTCGTTGTTTCATGGGTTTTTCAAAGTAATTTATTTTCATAATGGGGTTTAGCTGCTTTTCACTGCTGTGTTTATGCCGCTTTACACCCACTTGACACACTAACAGAGAGATATCAATACATAGGTTTTAAGATTATTACTAGTCAGATATATTCTTGTGCGGTGAATAGGGCGTGTTGAGTCCAGTTCTCTGAGCAAGGAGTAGGTCTTGTCTACTACATATTGGGTTTATGGAACGGTATCTGAGCTAATTTGATACCCTTGTTTTATGTATCACCCCACCTCACCTTTCCCGTTAAGCAGCCATAGTGTGTTTTCTGCATGTGTGACTCTGTTCTGTTTTGTAATTCAGTTCAAGTGTAACGGTTTTTACATTCCCTCTATCAGTGATACCTTATGAGAAGTGTCCTTTTCTGTGTGACTTATTTCACTTAGAATCGTCGTACCTAAATCCACTCATCATGCTGCTACTAACCTTATGACATTGATTTCATGGCTGAGTGATATTCCATTGTACATAAGGACCACAACTTCTTTATCCATTTTTCTCTTTCCTGGGATATTTAAGGTGGAATGAAGTGGAGGTCCTTGTCAACAGAGCAGCCCTCAACTTTGGGGTGCTTGTGTCTTGCTGATTTTTAATTTTCCCAATTTATACCCCCATGAGTGGAAGTGCCCTATGCTCTCTAAGCTGTGTTTTTCAGATATTTCAGGACACACCGTACACTTCTCTAGAGTGGCTGTTGGCAATTTACATCCCGCCCATCAGTGTAGCAAGGCTCCCATTTCTCCATGGCCTGTCCTGCATTTCTGGTTTTGACACTTTTTTCAGCATGGCCCTTTTGACCGATGGGAAGCGAGACTTCTCTGTAGCGCTGACTTGCTTTTCCAGGTTGCTTGGTTGGCCAAAAAGGGCGTATGCGTTTTTTCCTGAATATATTCAGGAAAAAACGCATACGCCCTTTTTGGCCAAGGGCATCATTGTCAACGTTTTGCCGCTTTTCATGTGCTTTAAAGGCGATTCGTATCTACCTCCTGAAATCTGTTTCGTGCAATTCTGCCTTGAATTCAAATCCTCTTCTTTGCCTTCCCTCAATATATTTGTGGACGAGAGTTATCATTTATAACTCTGCAGGTTTGTGAATTGCAGTGCCCTGAAGCTCCATTTTACAACTCGCTTTTTTGGGAGCTGGCCGCAAAAGCGCAGGATGGCTTCAGGCCCTGTTCTGGTTCCGGGGGGCAGGCTGAGCCTGTGGTTAATTCTTCTTCCTGATGGGAAAATAGAGTGACCTGTGCCTGTCCCGACACCAAGAGCTAGTCTCTCGTTGGTTCCCCGTCTTCCCGTTCATCCTCAGGACAAATTGCAACCTGTACGGAACAGGAGGTTAAAGGTGCTGATGCTCCAAGTAGGGAGATTGCTAGTAAAGCGGCTGGAAAGGCGAACCCGGGCACAAGGAGATGAGAAATGAGGTGCGTTTTAGAAACCTTTCCCCATCACACGGTGTACCATCTTCTGGGTTTCTCATGCATGTTTTCGATGTAGGAAGATGCCCTTGAACCTGGAGATTTGGGACCCATGCGATGGGTACCACGCAGTATTACTTTAAAGGGTCCGCGTTTGCTCACCCAACCTCACCAAACCTCTCAGCCCCAAGAGTGTCCACCCTTATGTCTCATCCAGCTGTGGGTCTAGATATGGTCAATCCAGGTTGCATCACAGCCCCTGAACTCATTGTGTAAGAATTTCTATCTCTTTCACTGTCGTTGTTTCATGGGTTTTTCAAAGTAATTTATTTTCATAATGGGGTTTAGCTGCTTTTCACGGCTGTGCTTATGCCGCTTTACACCCACTTGACACACTAACAGAGAGATATCAATACATAGGTTTTAAGATTATTACTAGTCAGATATATTCTTGTGCGGTGAATAGGGCGTGTTGAGTCCAGTTCTCTGAGCAAGGAGTAGGTCTTGTCTACTACATATTGGGTTTATGGAACGGTATCTGAGCTAATTTGATACCCTTGTTTTATGTATCACCCCACCTCACCTTTCCTGTTAAGCAGCCATAGTGTGTTTTCTGCATGTGTGACTCTGTTCTGTTTTGTAATTCAGTTCAAGTGTAACGGTTTTTACATTCCCTCTATCAGTGATACCTCATGAGAAGTGTCCTTTTCTGTGTGACTTATTTCACTTAGAATCGTCGTACCTAAATCCACTCATCATGCTGCTACTAACCTTATGACATTGATTTCATGGCTGAGTGATATTCCATTGTACATAAGGACCACAACTTCTTTATCCATTTTTCTCTTTCCTGGGATATTGAAGGTGGAATTAAGTGGAGGTCCTTGTCAACAGAGCAGCCCTCAACTTTGGGGTGCTTGTGTCTTGCTGATTTTTAATTTTCCCAATTTATACCCCCATGAGTGGAAGTGCCCTATGCTCTCTAAGCTGTGTTTTTCAGATGTTTCAGGACACACCGTACACTTCTCCAGAGTGGCTGTTGGCAATTTACATCCCGCCCATCAGTGTAGCAAGGCTCCCATTTCTCCATGGCCTGTCCTGCATTTCTGGTTTTGACACTTTTTTCAGCATGGCCCTTTTGACCGATGGGAAGCGAGACTTCTCTGTAGCGCTGACTTGCTTTTCCAGGTTGCTTGGTTGGCCAAAAAGGGCGTATGCGTTTTTTCCTGAATATATTCAGGAAAAAACGCATACGCCCTTTTTGGCCAAGGGCATCATTGTCAACGTTTTGCCGCTTTTCATGTGCTTTAAAGGCGATTCGTATCTACCTCCTGAAATCTGTTTCGTGCAATTCTGCCTTGAATTCAAATCCTCTTCATTGCCTTCCCTCAATATATTTGTGGACGAGAGTTATCATTTATAACTCTGCAGGTTTGTGAATTGCAGTGCCCTGAACCTCCATTTTACAACTCGGTTTTTTGGGAGCTGGCCGCAAAAGCGCAGGATGGCTTCAGGCCCTGTTCTGGTTCCGGGGGGCAGGCTGAGCCTGTGGTTAATTCTTCTTCCTGATGGGAAAATAGAGTGACCTGTGCCTGTCCCGACACCAAGAGCTAGTCTCTCGTTGGTTCCCCGTCTTCCCGTTCATCCTCAGGACAAATTGCAACCTGTACGGAACAGGAGGTTAAAGGTGCTGATGCTCCAAGTAGGGAGATTGCTAGTAAAGCGGCTGGAATGGCGAACCCGGGCACAAGGAGATGAGAAATGAGGTGCGTTTTAGAAACCTTTCCCCATCACACGGTGTACCATCTTCTGGGTTTCTCATGCATGTTTTCGATGTAGGAAGATGCCCTTGAACATGGAGATTTGGGACCCATGCGATGGGTACCACGCAGTATTACTTTAAAGGGTCCGCGTTTGCTCACCCAACCTCACCAAACCTCTCAGCCCCAAGAGTGTCCACCCTTATGTCTCATCCAGCTGTGGGTCTAGATATGGTCAATCCAGGTTGCATCACAGCCCCTGAACGCATTGTGTAAGAATTTCTCTCTCTTTCACTGTCGTTGTTTCATGGGTTTTTCAAAGTAATTTATTTTCATAATGGGGTTTAGCTGCTTTTCACTGCTGTGTTTATGCCGCTTTACACCCACTTGACACACTAACAGAGAGATATCAATACATAGGTTTTAAGATTATTACTAGTCAGATATATTCTTGTGCGGTGAATAGGGCGTGTTGAGTCCAGTTCTCTGAGCAAGGAGTAGGTCTTGTCTATTACATATTGGGTTTATGGAACGGTATCTGAGCTAATTTGAAACGCTTGTTTTATGTATCACCCCACCTCACCTTTCCCGTTAAGCAGCCATAGTGTGTTTTCTGCATGTGTGACTCTGTTCTGTTTTGTAATTCAGTTCAAGTGTAACGGTTTTTACATTCCCTCTATCAGTGATACCTTATGAGAAGTGTCCTTTTCTGTGTGACTTATTTCACTTAGAATCGTCGAACCTAAATCCACTCATCATGCTGCTACTAGCCTTATGACATTGATTTCATGGCTGAGTGATATTCCATTGTACATAAGGACCACAACTTCTTTATCCATTTTTCTCTTTCCTGGGATATTGAAGGTGGAATGAAGTGGAGGTCCTTTTCAACAGAGCAGCCCTAAACTTTGGGGTGCTTGTGTCTTGCTGATTTTTCATTTTCCCAATTTATACCCACATGAGTGGAAGTGCCCTATGCTCTCTAAGCTGTGTTTTTTAGATGTTTCAGGACACACCGTACACTTCTCCAGAGTGGCTGTTGGCAATTTACATCCCGCCCATCAGTGTAGCAAGGCTCCCATTTCTCCATGGCCTGTCCTGCATTTCTGGTTTTGAGACTTTTTTCAGCATGGCCCTTTTGACCGATGGGTAGCGAGTCTTCTTTGTAGCGCTGATTTGCCTTTCCAGGTTGCTTGGTTGGCCAAAAAGGGCGTATGGGTTTTTTCCTGAATATATTCAGGAAAAAACGCATACGCCCTTTTTGGCCAAGGGCATCATTGTCAACGTTTTGCCGCTTTTCATGTGCTTTAAAGGCGATTCGAATCTACCTCCTGAAATCTGTTTCCTGCAATTCTGCCTTGATTTAAAATCCTCTTCTTTGCCTTCCCTCAATATATTTGTGGACGAGAGTTATCATTTATAACTCTGCAGGTTTGTGAATTGCAGTGCCCTGAAGCTCCATTTTACAACTCGCTTTTTTGGGAGCTGGCCGCAAAAGCGCTGGATGGCTTCAGGCCCTGTTCTGGTTCGGGGGGGATGATGAGCCTGTGGTTAATTCTTCTTCCTGATGGGAAAATAGAGTGACCTGTGCCTGTCCCAACAACAAGAGCTAGTCTCTCACTGGTTCCCCTTCTTCCCGTTCATCCTCAGGACAAATTGCAACCTGCACGGAACAGGAGGTTAAAGGTGCTGATGCTCCAAATAAGGAGATTGCTAGTAAAGCGGCTGGAATGGAGAACCCGGGCACAAGGAGATGAGAAATGAGGTGCGTTTTAGATATTTTTCCCCATCACACGGTGTACCATCTTCTGGGTTTCTCGTGCATGTTTTCAATGTAGGAAGATGCCCTTGAACCTGGAGATTTGGGACCCATGGGATGGGTACCACGCAGTATTACTTTAAAGGGTCTGCGTTTGCTCACCCAACCTCACCAAACCTCTCAGCCCCAAGAGTGTCCACCCTTATGTCTCATCCAGCTGTGGGTCTAGATATGGTCAATCCAGGTTGCATCACAGCCCCTGAACGCATTGTGTAAGAATTTCTCTCTCTTTCACTGTTTTTGTTTCATGGGTTTGTAAAAGTAATTTATTTTTATAATGGGGTTTAGCTGCTTTTCACTGCTGTGTTTATGCTGCTTTACACCCACTTGACACACTAACAGAGAGATATCAATACATAGGTTTTAAGATTATTACTAGTCAGATATATTCTTGTGTGGTGAATAGGGCGTGTTGAGTCCAGTTCTCTGAGCAAGGAGTAGGTCTTGTCTATTACATATTGGGTTTATGGAACGGTATCTGAGCTAATTTGAAACCCTTGTTTTATGTATCACCCCACCTCACCTTTCCCTTTAAGCAGCCATAGTGTGTTTTCTGCATGTGTGACTCTGTTCTGTTTTGTAATTCAGTTCAAGTGTAACGGTTTTTACATTCCCTCTATAAGTGATACCTTATGAGAAGTGTCCTTTTCTGTGTGACTTATTTCACTTAGAATCGTCGTACCTAAATCCACTCATCATGCTGCTACTAGCCTTATGACATTGATTTCATGGCTGAGTGATATTCCATTGTACATAAGGACCACAACTTCTTTATCCATTTTTCTCTTTCCTGGGATATTGAAGGTGGAATGAAGTGGAGGTCCTTGTCAACAGAGCAGCCCTAAACTTTGGGGTGCTTGTGTCTTGCTGATTTTTCATTTTCCCAATTTATACCCCCATGAGTGGAAGTGCCCTATGCTCTCTAAGCTGTGTTTTTTAGATGTTTCAGGACACACCGTACACTTCTCCAGAGTGGCTGTTGGCAATTTACATCCCGCCCATCAGTGTAGCAAGGCTCCCATTTCTCCATGGCCTGTCCTGCATTTCTGCTTTTGACACTTTTTTCAGCATGGCCCTTTTGACCGATGGGAAGCGAGACTTCTCTGTAGCGCTGACTTGCTTTTCCAGGTTGCTTGGTTGGCCAAAAAGGGCGTATGCGTTTTTTCCTGAATATATTCAGGAAAAAACGCATACGCCCTTTTTGGCCAAAGGCATCATTGTCAACGTTTTGCCGCTTTTCATGTGCTTTAAAGGCGATTCGTATCTACCTCCTGAAATCTGTTTCGTGCAATTCTGCCTTGAATTCAAATCCTCTTCTTTGCCTTCCCTCAATATATTTGTGGACGAGAGTTATCATTTATAACTCTGCAGGTTTGTGAATTGCAGTGCCCTGAACCTCCATTTTACAACTCGCTTTTTTGGGAGCTGGCCGCAAAAGCGCCACATGGCTTCAGGCCCTGTTCTGGTTCCGGGGGGCAGGCTGAGCCTGTGGTTAATTCTTCTTCCTGATGGGAAAATAGAGTGACCTGTGCCTGTCCCGACACCAAGAGCTAGTCTCTCGTTGGTTCCCCGTCTTCCCGTTCATCCTCAGGACAAATTGCAACCTGTACGGAACAGGAGGTTAAAGGTGCTGATGCTCCAAGTAGGGAGATTGCTAGTAAAGCGGCTGGAAAGGCGAACCCGGGCACAAGGAGATGAGAAATGAGGTGCGTTTTAGAAACCTTTCCCCATCACACGGTGTACCATCTTCTGGGTTTCTCATGCATGTTTTCGATGTAGGAAGATGCCCTTGAAGCTGGAGATTTGGGACCCATGTGATGGGTACCACGCAGTATTACTTTAAAGGGTCTGCGTTTGCTCACCCAACCTCACCAAACCTCTCAGCCCCAAGAGTGTCCACCCTTATGTCTCATCCAGCTGTGGGTCTAGATATGGTCAATCCAGGTTGCATCACAGCCCCGAACGCATTGTGTACGAATTTCTCTCTCTTTCACTGTCGTTGTTTCATGGGTTTTTCAAAGTAATTTATTTTCATAATGGGGTTTAGCTGCTTTTCACTGCTGTGTTTATGCCGCTTTACACCCACTTGACACACTAACAGAGAGATATCAATACATAGGTTTTAAGATTATTACTAGTCAGATATATTCTTGTGCGGTGAATAGGGCGTGTTGAGTCCAGTTCTCTGAGCAAGGAGTAGGTCTTGTCTACTACATATTGGGTTTATGGAACGGTATCTGAGCTAATTTGATACCCTTGTTTTATGTATCACCCCACCTCACCTTTCCCGTTAAGCAGCCATAGTGTGTTTTCTGCATGTGTGACTCTGTTCTGTTTTGTAATTCAGTTCAAGTGTAACGGTTTTTACATTCCCTCTATCAGTGATACCTTATGAGAAGTGTCCTTTTCTGTGTGACTTATTTCACTTAGAATCGTCGTACCTAAATCCACTCATCATGCTGCTACTAACCTTATGACATTGATTTCATGGCTGAGTGATATTCCATTGTACATAAGGACCACAACTTCTTTATCCATTTTTCTCTTTCCTGGGATATTGAAGGTGGAATTAAGTGGAGGTCCTTGTCAACAGAGCAGCCCTCAACTTTGGGGTGCTTGTGTCTTGCTGATTTTTAATTTTCCCAATTTATACCCCCATGAGTGGAAGTGCCCTATGCTCTCTAAGCTGTGTTTTTCAGATGTTTCAGGACACACCGTACACTTCTCCAGAGTGGCTGTTGGCAATTTACATCCCGCCCATCAGTGTAGCAAGGCTCCCATTTCTCCATGGCCTGTCCTGCATTTCTGGTTTTGACACTTTTTTCAGCATGGCCCTTTTGACCGATGGGAAGCGAGACTTCTCTGTAGCACTGACTTGCTTTTCCAGGTTGCTTGGTTGGCCAAAAAGGGCGTATGCGTTTTTTCCTGAATATATTCAGGAAAAAACGCATACGCCCTTTTTGGCCAAGGGCATCATTGTCAACGTTTTGCCGCTTTTCATGTGCTTTAAAGGCGATTCGTATCTACCTCCTGAAATCTGTTTCGTGCAATTCTGCCTTGAATTCAAATCCTCTTCATTGCCTTCCCTCAATATATTTGTGGACGAGAGTTATCATTTATAACTCTGCAGGTTTGTGAATTGCAGTGCCCTGAACCTCCATTTTACAACTCGGTTTTTTGGGAGCTGGCCGCAAAAGCGCAGGATGGCTTCAGGCCCTGTTCTGGTTCCGGGGGGCAGGCTGAGCCTGTGGTTAATTCTTCTTCCTGATGGGAAAATAGAGTGACCTGTGCCTGTCCCGACACCAAGAGCTAGTCTCTCGTTGGTTCCCCGTCTTCCCGTTCATCCTCAGGACAAATTGCAACCTGTACGGAACAGGAGGTTAAAGGTGCTGATGCTCCAAGTAGGGAGATTGCTAGTAAAGCGGCTGGAATGGCGAACCCGGGCACAAGGAGATGAGAAATGAGGTGCGTTTTAGAAACCTTTCCCCATCACACGGTGTACCATCTTCTGGGTTTCTCATGCATGTTTTCGATGTAGGAAGATGCCCTTGAACATGGAGATTTGGGACCCATGCGATGGGTACCACGCAGTATTACTTTAAAGGGTCCGCGTTTGCTCACCCAACCTCACCAAACCTCTCAGCCCCAAGAGTGTCCACCCTTATGTCTCATCCAGCTGTGGGTCTAGATATGGTCAATCCAGGTTGCATCACAGCCCCTGAACGCATTGTGTAAGAATTTCTCTCTCTTTCACTGTCGTTGTTTCATGGGTTTTTCAAAGTAATTTATTTTCATAATGGGGTTTAGCTGCTTTTCACTGCTGTGTTTATGCCGCTTTACACCCACTTGACACACTAACAGAGAGATATCAATACATAGGTTTTAAGATTATTACTAGTCAGATATATTCTTGTGCGGTGAATAGGGCGTGTTGAGTCCAGTTCTCTGAGCAAGGAGTAGGTCTTGTCTATTACATATTGGGTTTATGGAACGGTATCTGAGCTAATTTGAAACGCTTGTTTTATGTATCACCCCACCTCACCTTTCCCGTTAAGCAGCCATAGTGTGTTTTCTGCATGTGTGACTCTGTTCTGTTTTGTAATTCAGTTCAAGTGTAACGGTTTTTACATTCCCTCTATAAGTGATACCTTATGAGAAGTGTCCTTTTCTGTGTGACTTATTTCACTTAGAATCGTCGAACCTAAATCCACTCATCATGCTGCTACTAGCCTTATGACATTGATTTCATGGCTGAGTGATATTCCATTGTACATAAGGACCACAACTTCTTTATCCATTTTTCTCTTTCCTGGGATATTGAAGGTGGAATGAAGTGGAGGTCCTTTTCAACAGAGCAGCCCTAAACTTTGGGGTGCTTGTGTCTTGCTGATTTTTCATTTTCCCAATTTATACCCACATGAGTGGAAGTGCCCTATGCTCTCTAAGCTGTGTTTTTTAGATGTTTCAGGACACACCGTACACTTCTCCAGAGTGGCTGTTGGCAATTTACATCCCGCCCATCAGTGTAGCAAGGCTCCCATTTCTCCATGGCCTGTCCTGCATTTCTGGTTTTGAGACTTTTTTCAGCATGGCCCTTTTGACCGATGGGTAGCGAGTCTTCTTTGTAGCGCTGATTTGCCTTTCCAGGTTGCTTGGTTGGCCAAAAAGGGCGTATGGGTTTTTTCCTGAATATATTCAGGAAAAAACGCATACGCCCTTTTTGGCCAAGGGCATCATTGTCAACGTTTTGCCGCTTTTCATGTGCTTTAAAGGCGATTCGAATCTACCTCCTGAAATCTGTTTCCTGCAATTCTGCCTTGATTTAAAATCCTCTTCTTTGCCTTCCCTCAATATATTTGTGGACGAGAGTTATCATTTATAACTCTGCAGGTTTGTGAATTGCAGTGCCCTGAAGCTCCATTTTACAACTCGCTTTTTTGGGAGCTGGCCGCAAAAGCGCTGGATGGCTTCAGGCCCTGTTCTGGTTCCGGGGGGGATGATGAGCCTGTGGTTAATTCTTCTTCCTGATGGGAAAATAGAGTGACCTGTGCCTGTCCCAACACCAAGAGCTAGTCTCTCACTGGTTCCCCGTCTTCCCGTTCATCCTCAGGACAAATTGCAACCTGCACGGAACAGGAGGTTAAAGGTGCTGATGCTCCAAATAAGGAGATTGCTAGTAAAGCGGCTGGAATGGAGAACCCGGGCACAAGGAGATGAGAAATGAGGTGCGTTTTAGATATTTTTCCCCATCACACGGTGTACCATCTTCTGGGTTTCTAGTGTATGTTTTCGATGTAGGAAGATGCCCTTGAACCTGGAGATTTGGGACCCATGGGATGGGTACCACGCAGTATTACTTTAAAGGGTCTGCGTTTGCTCACCCAACCTCACCAAACATCTCAGCCCCAAGAGTGTCCACCCTTATGTCTCATCCAGCTGTGGGTCTAGATATGGTCAATCCAGGTTGCATCACAGCCCCTGAACGCATTGTGTAAGAATTTCTCTTTCTTTCACTGTCTTTGTTTCATGGGTGTTTCAAAGTAATTTATTTTTATAATGGGGTTTAGCTGCTTTTCACTGCTGTGTTTATGCTGCTTTACACCCACTTGACACACTAACAGAGAGATATCAATACATAGGTTTTAAGATTATTACTAGTCAGATATATTCTTGTGTGGTGAATAGGGCGTGTTGAGTCCAGTTCTCTGAGCAAGGAGTAGGTCTTGTCTATTACATATTGGGTTTATGGAACGGTATCTGAGCTAATTTGAAACCCTTGGTTTATGTATCACCCCACCTCTCCTTTCCCGATAAGCAGCCATAGTGTGTTTTCTGCATGTGTGACTCTGTTCTGTTTTGTAATTCAGTTCAAGTGTAACAGTTTTTACATTCCCTCTATAAGTGATACCTTATGAGAAGTGTCCTTTTCTGTGTGACTTATTTCACTTAGAATCGTCGTACCTAAATCCACTCATCATGCTGCTACTAGCCTTATGACATCGATTTCATGGCTGAGTGATATTCCATTGTACATAAGGACCACAACTTCTTTATCCATTTTTCTCTTTCCTGGGATATTGAAGGTGGAATGAAGTGGAGGTCCTTGTCAACAGAGCAGCCCTAAACTTTGGGGTGCTTGTGTCTTGCTGATTTTTCATTTTCCCAATTTATACCCCCATGAGTGGAAGTGCCCTATGCTCTCTAAGCTGTGTTTTTTAGATGTTTCAAGACACACCGTACACTTCTCCAGAGTGGCTGTTGGCAATTTACATCCCGCCCATCAGTGTAGCAAGGCTCCCATTTCTCCATGGCCTGTCCCGCATTTTTGGTTTTGAGACTGTTTTCAGCATGGCCCTTTTGACCGATGGGTAGCGAGTCTTCTTTGTAGCGCTGATTTGCCTTTCCAGGTTGCTTGGTTGGCCAAAAAGGGCGTATGCGTTTTTTCCTGAATATATTCAGGAAAAAACGCATACGCCATTTTTAGCCAAGGGCATCATTGTCAACGTTTTGCCGCTTTTCATGTGCTTTAAAGGCGATTCGAATCTACCTCCTGAAATCTGTTTCCTGCAATTCTGCCTTGATTTCAAATCCTCTTCTTTGCCTTCCCTCAATATATTTGTGGACGAGAGTTATGATTTATAACTCTGCAGGTTTGTGAATTGCAGTGCCCTGAAGCTCCATTTTACAACTCGCTTTTTTGGGAGCTGGCCGCAAAAGCGCTGGATGGCTTCAGGCCCTGTTCTGGTTCCGGGGGGGATGATGAGCCTGTGGTTAATTCTTCTTCCTGATGGGAAAATAGAGTGACCTGTGCCTGTCCCAACAACAAGAGCTAGTCTCTCACTGGTTCCCCTTCTTCCCGTTCATCCTCAGGACAAATTGCAACCTGCACGGAACAGGAGGTTAAAGGTGCTGATGCTCCAAATAAGGAGATTGCTAGTAAAGCGGCTGGAATGGAGAACCCGGGCACAAGGAGATGAGAAATGAGGTGCGTTTTAGATATTTTTCCCCATCACACGGTGTACCATCTTCTGGGTTTCTCGTGCATGTTTTCAATGTAGGAAGATGCCCTTGAACCTGGAGATTTGGGACCCATGGGATGGGTACCACGCAGTATTACTTTAAAGGGTCTGCGTTTGCTCACCCAACCTCACCAAACCTCTCAGCCCCAAGAGTGTCCACCCTTATGTCTCATCCAGCTGTGGGTCTAGATATGGTCAATCCAGGTTGCATCACAGCCCCTGAACGCATTGTGTAAGAATTTCTCTCTCTTTCACTGTTTTTGTTTCATGGGTTTGTAAAAGTAATTTATTTTTATAATGGGGTTTAGCTGCTTTTCACTGCTGTGTTTATGCTGCTTTACAGCCACTTGACACACTAACAGAGAGATATCAATACATAGGTTTTAAGATTATTACTAGTCAGATATATTCTTGTGTGGTGAATAGGGCGTGTTGAGTCCAGTTCTCTGAGCAAGGAGTAGGTCTTGTCTATTACATATTGGGTTTATGGAACGGTATCTGAGCTAATTTGAAACCCTTGTTTTATGTATCACCCCACCTCACCTTTCCCTTTAAGCAGCCATAGTGTGTTTTCTGCATGTGTGACTCTGTTCTGTTTTGTAATTCAGTTCAAGTGTAACGGTTTTTACATTCCCTCTATAAGTGATACCTTATGAGAAGTGTCCTTTTCTGTGTGACTTATTTCACTTAGAATCGTCGTACCTAAATCCACTCATCATGCTGCTACTAGCCTTATGACATTGATTTCATGGCTGAGTGATATTCCATTGTACATAAGGACCACAACTTCTTTATCCATTTTTCTCTTTCCTGGGATATTGAAGGTGGAATGAAGTGGAGGTCCTTGTCAACAGAGCAGCCCTCAACTTTGGGGTGCTTGTGTCTTGCTGATTTTTCATTTTCCCAATTTATACCCCCATGAGTGGAAGTGCCCTATGCTCTCTAAGCTGTGTTTTTAGATGTTTCAGGACACACCGTACACTTCTCCAGAGTGGCTGTTGGCAATTTACATCCCGCCCATCAGTGTAGCAAGGCTCCCATTTCTCCATGGCCTGTCCTGCATTTCTGGTTTTGACACTTTTTTCAGCATGGCCCTTTTGACCGATGGGAAGCGAGACTTCTCTGTAGCGCTGATTTGCCTTTCCAGGTTGCTTGGTTGGCCAAAAAGGGCGTATGCGTTTTTTCCTGAATATATTCAGGAAAAAACGCATACGCCCTTTTTGGCCAAGGGCATCATTGTCAACGTTTTGCCGCTTTTCATGTGCTTTAAAGGCGATTCGTATCTACCTCCTGAAATCTGTTTCGTGCAATTCTGCCTTGATTTCAAATCCTCTTCTTTGCCTTCCCTCAATATATTTGTGGACGAGAGTTATCATTTATAACTCTGCAGGTTTGTGAATTGCAGTGCCCTGAACCTCCATTTTACAACTCGCTTTTTTGGGAGCTGGCCGCAAAAGCGCAGGATGGCTTCAGGCCCTGTTCTGGTTCCGGGGGGCAGACTGAGCCTGTGGTTAATTCTTCTTCCTGATGGGAAAATAGAGTGACCTGTGCCTGTCCCGACACCAAGAGCTAGTCTCTCGTTGGTTCCCCGTCTTCCCGTTCAGCCTCAGGACAAATTGCAACCTGTACGGAACAGGAGGTTAAAGGTGCTGATGCTCCAAGTAGGGAGATTGCTAGTAAAGCGGCTGGAATGGCGAACCCGGGCACAAGGAGATGAGAAATGAGGTGCGTTTTAGAAACCTTTCCCCATCACACGGTGTACCATCTTCTGGGTTTCTCATGCATGTTTTCGATGTAGGAAGATGCCCTTGAACCTGGAGATTTGGGACCCATGCGATGGGTACCACGCCGTATTACTTTAAAGGGTCTGCGTTTGCTCACCCAACCTCACCAAACCTCTCAGCCCCAAGAGTGTCCACCCTTATGTCTCATCCAGCTGTGGGTCTACATATGGTCAATCCAGGTTGCATCACAGCCCCTGAACTCATTGTGTAAGAATTTCTATCTCTTTCACTGTCGTTGTTTCATGGGTTTTTCAAAGTAATTTATTTTCATAATGGGGTTTAGCTGCTTTTCACTGCTGTGTTTATGCCGCTTTACACCCACTTGACACACTAACAGAGAGATATCAATACATAGGTTTTAAGATTATTACTAGTCAGATATATTCTTGTGCGGTGAATAGGGCGTGTTGAGTCCAGTTCTCTGAGCAAGGAGTAAGTCTTGTCTACTACATATTGGGTTTATGGAACGGTGTCTGAGCTAATTTGATACCCTTGTTTTATGTATCACCCCATCTCACCTTTTCCGTTAAGCAGCCATAGTCTGTTTTCTGCATGTGTGACTCTGTTCTGTTTTGTAATTCAGTTCAAGTGTAACGGTTTTTACATTCCCTCTATCAGTGATACCTTATGAGAAGTGTCCTTTTCTGTGTGACTTATTTCACTTAGAATCGTCGTACCTAAATCCACTCATCATGCTGCTACTAACCTTATGACATTGATTTCATGGCTGAGTGATATTCCATTGTACATAAGGACCACAACTTCTTTATCCATTTTTCTCTTTCCTTGGATATTTAAGGTGGAATGAAGTGGAAGTCCTTGTCAACGGAGCAGCCCTAAACTTTGGGGTGCTTGTGTCTTGCTGATTTTTAATTTTCCCAATTTATACCCCCATGAGTGGAAGTGCCCTATGCTCTCTAAGCTGTGTTTTTCAGATGTTTCAGGACACACCGTACACTTCTCCAGAGTGGCTGTTGGCAATTTACATCCCGCCCATCAGTGTAGCAAGGCTCCCATTTCTCCATGGCCTGTCCTGCATTTCTGGTTTTGACACTTTTTTCAGCATGGCCCTTTTGACCGATGGGAAGCGAGACTTCTCTGTAGCGCTGATTTGCTTTTCCCGGTTGCTTGGTTGGCCAAAAAGGGCGTATGCGTTTTTTCCTGAATATATTCAGGAAAAAACGCATACGCCCTTTTTGGCCAAGGGCATCATTGTCAACGTTTTGCCGCTTTTCATGTGCTTTAAAGGCGATTCGTATCTACCTCCTGAAATCTGTTTCGTGCAATTCTGCCTTGATTTCAAATCCTCTTCTTTGCCTTCCCTCAATATATTTGTGGACGAGAGTTATCATTTATAACTCTGCAGGTTTGTGAATTGCAGTGCCCTGAACCTCCATTTTACAACTCGCTTTTTTGGGAGCTGGCCGCAAAAGCGCAGGATGGCTTCAGGCCCTGTTCTGGTTCCGGGGGGCAGGCTGAGCCTGTGGTTAATTCTTCTTCCTGATGGGAAAATAGAGTGACCTGTGCCTGTCCCGACACCAAGAGCTAGTCTCTCGTTGGTTCCCCGTCTTCCCGTTCAGCCTCAGGATAAATTGCAACCTGTACGGAACAGGAGGTTAAAGGTGCTGATGCTCCAAGTAGGGAGATTGCTAGTAAAGCGGCTGGAATGGCGAACCCGGGCACAAGGAGATGAGAAATGAGGTGCGTTTTAGAAACCTTTCCCCATCACACGGTGTACCATCTTCTGGGTTTCTCATGCATGATTTCGATGTAGGAAGATGCCCTTAAACCTGGAGATTTGGGACCCATGCGATGGGTACCACGCCGTATTACTTTAAAGGGTCTGCGTTTGCTCACCCAACCTCACCAAACCTCTCAGCCCCAAGAGTGTCCACCCTTATGTCTCATCCAGCTGTGGGTCTACATATGGTCAATCCAGGTTGCATCACAGCCCCTGAAATCATTGTGTAAGAATTTCTATCTCTTTCACTGTCGTTGTTTCATGGGTTTTTCAAAGTAATTTATTTTCATAATGGAGTTTAGCTGCTTTTCACGGCTGTGTTTATGCCGCTTTACACCCACTTGACACACTAACAGAGAGATATCAATACATAGGTTTTAAGATTATTACTAGTCAGATATATTCTTGTGCGGTGAATAGGGCGTGTTGAGTCCAGTTCTCTGAGCAAGGAGTAGGTCTTGTCTACTACATATTGGGTTTATGGAATGGTGTCTGAGCTAATTTGATACCCTTGTTTTATGTATCACCCCATCTCACCTTTTCCGTTAAGCAGCCATAGTCTGTTTTCTGCATGTGTGACTCTGTTCTGTTTTGTAATTCAGTTCAAGTGTAACGGTTTTTACATTCCCTCTATCAGTGATACCTTATGAGAAGTGTCCTTTTCTGTGTGACTTATTTCACTTAGAATCGTCGTACCTAAATCCACTCATCATGCTGCTACTAACCTTATGACATTGATTTCATGGCTGAGTGATATTCCATTGTACATAAGGACCACAACTTCTTTATCCATTTTTCTCTTTCCTTGGATATTTAAGGTGGAATGAAGTGGAAGTCCTTGTCAACGGAGCAGCCCTAAACTTTGGGGTGCTTGTGTCTTGCTGATTTTTAATTTTCCCAATTTATACCCCCATGAGTGGAAGTGCCCTATGCTCTCTAAGCTGTGTTTTTCAGATGTTTCAGGACACACCGTACACTTCTCCAGAGTGGCTGTTGGCAATTTATATCCCGCCCATCAGTGTAGCAAGGCTCCCATTTCTCCATGGCCTGTCCTGCATTTCTGGTTTTGACACTTTTTTCAGCATGGCCCTTTTGACCGATGGGAAGCGAGACTTCTCTGTAGCGCTGATTTGCTTTTCCAGGTTGCTTGGTTGGCCAAAAAGGGCGTATGCGTTTTTTCCTGAATATATTCAGGAAAAAACGCATACGCCCTTTTTGGCCAAGGGCATCATTGTCAACGTTTTGCCGCTTTTCATGTGCTTTAAAGGCGATTCGTATCTACCTCCTGAAATCTGTTTCGTGCAATTCTGCCTTGATTTCAAATCCTCTTCTTTGCCTTCCCTCAATATATTTGTGGACGAGAGTTATCATTTATAACTCTGCAGGTTTGTGAATTGCAGTGCCCTGAACCTCCATTTTACAACTCGCTTTTTTGGGAGCTGGCCGCAAAAGCGCAGGATGGCTTCAGGCCCTGTTCTGGTTCCGGGGGGCAGGCTGAGCCTGTGGTTAATTCTTCTTCCTGATGGGAAAATAGAGTGACCTGTGCCTGTCCCGACACCAAGAGCTAGTCTCTCGTTGGTTCCCCGTCTTCCCGTTCATCCTCAGGACAAATTGCAACCTGTACGGAACAGGAGGTTAAAGGTGCTGATGCTCCAAGTAGGGAGATTGCTAGTAAAGCGGCTGGAAAGGCGAACCCGGGCACAAGGAGATGAGAAATGAGGTGCGTTTTAGAAACCTTTCCCCATCACACGGTGTACCATCTTCTGGGTTTCTCATGCATGTTTTCGATGTAGGAAGATGCCCTTGAACCTGGAGATTTGGGACCCATGCGATGGGTACCACGCAGTATTACTTTAAAGGGTCTGCGTTTGCACACCCAACCTCACCAAACCTCTCAGCCCCAAGAGTGTCCACCCTTATGTCTCATCCAGCTGTGGGTCTAGATATGGTCAATCCAGGTTGCATCACAGCCCCTGAACTCATTGTGTAAGAATTTCTATCTCTTTCACTGTCGTTGTTTCATGGGTTTTTCAAAGTAATTTATTTTCATAATGGGGTTTAGCTGCTTTTCACTGCTGTGTTTATGTCGCTTTACACCCACTTGACACACTAACAGAGAGATATCAATACATAGGTTTTAAGATTATTACTAGTCAGATATATTCTTGTGCGGTGAATAGGGCGTGTTGAGTACAGTTCTCTGAGCAAGGAGTAGGTCTTGTCTACTACATATTGGGTTTATGGAACGGTATCTGAGCTAATTTGATACCCTTGTTTCATGTATCACCCCACCTCACCTTTCCCGTTAAGCAGCCATAGTGTGTTTTCTGCATGTGTGACTCTGTTCTGTTTTGTAATTCAGTTCAAGTGTAACGCTTTTTACATTCCATCTATCAGTGATACCTTATGAGAAGTGTCCTTTTCTGTGTGACTTATTTCACTTAGAATCGTCGTACCTAAATCCACTCATCATGCTGCTACTAACCTTATGACATTGATTTCATGGCTGAGTGATATTCCATTGTACATAAGGACCACAACTTCTTTATCCATTTTTCTCTTTCCTGGGATATTTAAGGTGGAATGAAGTGGAGGTCCTTGTCAACAGAGCAGCCCTAAACTTTGGGGTGCTTGTGTCTTGCTGATTTTTAATTTTCCCAATTTATACCCCCATGAGTGGAAGTGCCCTATGCTCTCTAAGCTGTGTTTTTCAGATGTTTCAGGACAAACCGTACACTTCTCCAGAGTGGCTGTTGGCAATTTACATCCTGCCCATCAGTGTAGCAAGGCTCCCATTTCTCCATGGCCTTTCCTGCATTTTTGGTTTTGACACTTTTTTCAGCATGGCCCTTTTGACCGATGGGAAGCGAGACTTCTCTGTAGCGCTGATTTGCCTTTCCAGGTTGCTTGGTTGGCCAAAAAGGGCGTATGCGTTTTTTCCTGAATATATTCAGGAAAAAAGGCATACGCCCTTTTTGGCCAAGGGCATCATTGTCAACGTTTTGCCGCTTTTCATGTGCTTTAAAGGCGATTCGTATCAACCTCCTGAAATCTGTTTCGTGCAATTCTGCCTTGATTTCAAATCCTCTTCTTTGCCTTCCCTCAATATATTTGTGGACGAGAGTTATCATTTATAACTCTGCAGGTTTGTGAATTGCAGTGCCCTGAACCTCCATTTTACAACTCGCTTTTTTGGGAGCTGGCCGCAAAAGCGCAGGATGACTTCAGGCCCTGTTCTGGTTCCGGGGGGCAGGCTGAGCCTGTGGTTAATTCTTCTTCCTGATGGGAAAATAGAGTGACCTGTGCCTGTCCCGACACCAAGAGCTAGTCTCTCGTTGGTTCCCCGTCTTCCCGTTCATCCTCAGGACAAATTGCAACCTGTACGGAACAGGAGGTTAAAGGTGCTGATGCTCCAAGTAGGGAGATTGCTAGTAAAGCGGCTGGAAAGGCGAACCCGGGCACAAGGAGATGAGAAATGAGGTGCGTTTTAGAAACCTTTCCCCATCACACGGTGTACCATCTTCTGGGTTTCTCATGCATGTTTTCGATGTAGGAAGATGCCCTTGAACCTGGAGATTTGGGACCCATGCGATGGGTACCACACAGTATTACTTTAAAGGGTCTGCGTTTGCTCACCCAACCTCACCAAACCTCTCAGCCCCAAGAGTGTCCACCCTTATGTCTCATCCAGCTGTGGGTCTAGATATGGTCAATCCAGGTTGCATCACAGCCCCTGAACGCATTGTGTAAGAATTTCTCTCTCTTTCACTGTCGTTGTTTCATGGGTTTTTCAAAGTAATTTATTTTTATAATGGGGTTTAGCTGCTTTTCACTGCTGTGTTTATGCCGCTTTTTACCCACTTGACACACTAACAGAGAGATATCAATACATAGGTTTTAAGATTATTACTAGTCAGATATATTCTTGTGCGGTGAATAGGGCGTGTTGAGTCCAGTTCTCTGAGCAAGGAGTAGGTCTTGTCTATTACATATTGGGTTTATGGAACGGGATCTGAGCTAATTTGATACCCTTGTTTCATGTATCACCCCACCTCACCTTTCCCGTTAAGCAGCCATAGTGTGTTTTCTGCATGTGTGACTCTGTTCTGTTTTGTAATTCAGTTCAAGTGTAACGGTTTTTACATTCCCTCTATCAGTGATACCTCATGAGAAGTGTCCTTTTCTGTGTGACTTATTTCACTTAGAATCGTCGTACCTAAATCCACTCATCATGCTGCTACTAACCTTATGACATTGATTTCATGGCTGAGTGATATTCCATTGTACATAAGGACCACAACTTCTTTATCCATTTTTCTCTTTCCTGGGATATTGAAGGTGGAATGAAGTGGAGGTCCTTGTCAACAGAGCAGCCCTCAACTTTGGGGTGCTTGTGTCTTGCTGATTTTTCATTTTCCCAATTTATACCCCCATGAGTGGAAGTGCCCTATGCTCTCTAAGCTGTGTTTTTCAGATGTTTCAGGACACACCGTACACTTCTCCAGAGTGGCTGTTGGCAATTTACATCCCGCCCATCAGTGTAGCAAGGCTCCCATTTCTCCATGGCCTGTCCTGCATTTCTGGTTTTGACACTTTTTTCAGCATGGCCCTTTTGACCGATGGGAAGCGAGACTTCTCTGTAGCGCTGATTTGCCTTTCCAGGTTGCTTGGTTGGCCAAAAAGGGCGTATGCGTTTTTTCCTGAATATATTCAGGAAAAAACGCATACGCCCTTTTTGGCCAAGGGCATCATTGTCAACGTTTTGCCGCTTTTCATGTGCTTTAAAGGCGATTCGTATCTACCTCCTGAAATCTGTTTCGTGCAATTCTGCCTTGATTTCAAATCCTCTTCTTTGCCTTCCCTCAATATATTTGTGGACGAGAGTTATCATTTATAACTCTGCAGGTTTGTGAATTGCAGTGCCCTGAACCTCCATTTTACAACTCGCTTTTTTGGGAGCTGGCCGCAAAAGCGCAGGATGGCTTCAGGCCCTGTTCTGGTTCCGGGGGGCAGGCTGAGCCTGTGGTTAATTCTTCTTCCTGATGGGAAAATAGAGTGACCTGTGCCTGTCCCGACACCAAGAAGTAGTCTCTCGTTGGTTCCCCGTCTTCCCGTTCATCCTCAGGACAAATTGCAACCTGTACGGAACAGGAGGTTAAAGGTGCTGATGCTCCAAGTAGGGAGATTGCTAGTAAAGCGGCTGGAAAGGCGAACCCGGGCACAAGGAGATGAGAAATGAGGTGCGTTTTAGAAACCTTTCCCCATCACACGGTGTACCATCTTCTGGGTTTCTCATGCATGTTTTCGATGTAGGAAGATGCCCTTGAAGCTGGAGATTTGGGACCCATGCGACGGGTACCACGAAGTATTACTTTAAAGGGTCTGCGTTTGCTCACCCAACCTCACCAAACCTCTCAGCCCCAAGAGTGTCCACCCTTATGTCTCATCCAGCTGTGGGTCTAGATATGGTCAATCCAGGTTGCATCACAGCCCCTGAACGCATTGTGTAAGAATTTCTCTCTCTTTCACTGTCGTTGTTTCATGGGTTTTTCAAAGTAATTTATTTTCATAATGGGGTTTAGCTGCTTTTCACTGCTGTGTTTATGCCGCTTTACACCCACTTGACACACTAACAGAGAGATATCAATACATAGGTTTTAAGATTATTACTAGTCAGATATATTCTTGTGCGGTGAATAGGGCGTGTTGAGTCCAGTTCTCTGAGCAAGGAGTAGGTCTTGTCTATTACATATTGGGTTTATGGAACGGTATCTGAGCTAATTTGATACCCTTGTTTTATGTATCACCCCACCTCACCTTTCCCGTTAAGCAGCCATAGTGTGTTTTCTGCATGTGTGACTCTGTTCTGTTTTGTAATTCAGTTCAAGTGTAACGGTTTTTACATTCCCTCTATCAGTGATACCTTATGAGAAGTGTCCTTTTCTGTGTGACTTATTTCACTTAGAATCGTCGTACCTAAATCCACTCATCATGCTGCTACTAACCTTATGACATTGATTTCATGGCTGAGTGATATTCCATTGTACATAAGGACCACAACTTCTTTATCCATTTTTCTCTTTCCTGGGATATTTAAGGTGGAATGAAGTGGAGGTCCTTGTCAACAGAGCAGCCCTCAACTTTGGGGTGCTTGTGTCTTGCTGATTTTTAATTTTCCCAATTTATACCCCCATGAGTGGAAGTGCCCTATGCTCTCTAAGCTGTGTTTTTCAGATATTTCAGGACACACCGTACACTTCTCTAGAGTGGCTGTTGGCAATTTACATCCCGCCCATCAGTGTAGCAAGGCTCCCATTTCTCCATGGCCTGTCCTGCATTTCTGGTTTTGACACTTTTTTCAGCATGGCCCTTTTGACCGATGGGAAGCGAGACTTCTCTGTAGCGCTGACTTGCTTTTCCAGGTTGCTTGGTTGGCCAAAAAGGGCGTATGCGTTTTTTCCTGAATATATTCAGGAAAAAACGCATACGCCCTTTTTGTCCAAGGGCATCATTGTCAACGTTTTGCGCTTTTCATGTGCTTTAAAGGCGATTCGTATCTACCTCCTGAAATCTGTTTCGTGCAATTCTGCCTTGAATTCAAATCCTCTTCTTTGCCTTCCCTCAATATATTTGTGGACGAGAGTTATCATTTATAACTCTGCAGGTTTGTGAATTGCAGTGCCCTGAACCTCCATTTTACAACTCGCTTTTTTGGGAGCTGGCCGCAAAAGCGCAGGATGGCTTCAGGCCCTGTTCTGGTTCCGGGGAGCAGGCTGAGCCTGTGGTTAATTCTTCTTCCTGATGGGAAAATAGAGTGACCTGTGCCTGTCCCAACACCAAGAGCTAGTCTCTCGTTGGTTCCCCTTCTTCCCGTTCATCCTCAGGACAAATTGCAACCTGTACGGAACAGGAGGTTAAAGGTGCTGATGCTCCAAGTAGGGAGATTGCTAGTAAAGCGGCTGGAATGGCGAACCCGGGCACAAGGAGATGAGAAATGAGGTGCGTTTTAGAAACCTTTCCCCATCACACGGTGTACTATCTTCTGGGTTTCTCATGCATGTTTTCGATGTAGGAAGATACCCTTGAAGCTGGAGATTTGGGACCCATGTGATGGGTACCACGCAGTATTACTTTAAAGGGTCTGCGTTTGCTCACCCAACCTCACCAAACCTCTCAGCCCCAAGAGTGTCCACCCTTATGTCTCATCCAGCTGTGGGTCTAGATATGGTCAATCCAGGTTGCATCACAGCCCCTGAACGCATTGTGTAAGAATTTCTCTCTCTTTCACTGTCGTTGTTTCATGGGTTTTTCAAAGTAATTTATTTTCATAATGGGGTTTAGCTGCTTTTCACTGCTGTGTTTATGCCGCTTTACACCCACTTGACACACTAACAGAGAGATATCAATACATAGGTTTTAAGATTATTACTAGTCAGATATATTCTTGTGCGGTGAATAGGGCGTGTTGAGTCCAGTTCTCTGAGCAAGGAGTAGGTCTTGTCTATTACATATTGGGTTTATGGAACGGTATCTGAGCTAATTTGATACCCTTGTTTTATGTATCACCCCACCTCACCTTTCCCGTTAAGCAGCCATAGTGTGTTTTCTGCATGTGTGACTCTGTTCTGTTTTGTAATTCAGTTCAAGTGTAACGGTTTTTACATTCCCTCTATCAGTGATACCTTATGAGAAGTGTCCTTTTCTGTGTGACTTATTTCACTTAGAATCGTCGTACCTAAATCCACTCATCATGCTGCTACTAACCTTATGACATTGATTTCATGGCTGAGTGATATTCCATTGTACATAAGGACCACAACTTCTTTATCCATTTTTCTCTTTCCTGGGATATTTAAGGTGGAATGAAGTGGAGGTCCTTGTCAACAGAGCAGCCCTCAACTTTGGGGTGCTTGTGTCTTGCTGATTTTTAATTTTCCCAATTTATACCCCCATGAGTGGAAGTGCCCTATGCTCTCTAAGCTGTGTTTTTCAGATATTTCAGGACACACCGTACACTTCTCTAGAGTGGCTGTTGGCAATTTACATCCCGCCCATCAGTGTAGCAAGGCTCCCATTTCTCCATGGCCTGTCCTGCATTTCTGGTTTTGACACTTTTTTCAGCATGGCCCTTTTGACCGATGGGAAGCGAGACTTCTCTGTAGCGCTGACTTGCTTTTCCAGGTTGCTTGGTTGGCCAAAAAGGGCGTATGCGTTTTTTCCTGAATATATTCAGGAAAAAACGCATACGCCCTTTTTGTCCAAGGGCATCATTGTCAACGTTTTGCGCTTTTCATGTGCTTTAAAGGCGATTCGTATCTACCTCCTGAAATCTGTTTCGTGCAATTCTGCCTTGAATTCAAATCCTCTTCTTTGCCTTCCCTCAATATATTTGTGGACGAGAGTTATCATTTATAACTCTGCAGGTTTGTGAATTGCAGTGCCCTGAACCTCCATTTTACAACTCGCTTTTTTGGGAGCTGGCCGCAAAAGCGCAGGATGGCTTCAGGCCCTGTTCTGGTTCCGGGGAGCAGGCTGAGCCTGTGGTTAATTCTTCTTCCTGATGGGAAAATAGAGTGACCTGTGCCTGTCCCAACACCAAGAGCTAGTCTCTCGTTGGTTCCCCTTCTTCCCGTTCATCCTCAGGACAAATTGCAACCTGTACGGAACAGGAGGTTAAAGGTGCTGATGCTCCAAGTAGGGAGATTGCTAGTAAAGCGGCTGGAATGGCGAACCCGGGCACAAGGAGATGAGAAATGAGGTGCGTTTTAGAAACCTTTCCCCATCACACGGTGTACTATCTTCTGGGTTTCTCATGCATGTTTTCGATGTAGGAAGATACCCTTGAAGCTGGAGATTTGGGACCCATGCGATGGGTACCACGCAGTATTACTTTAAAGGGTCTGCGTTTGCTCACCCAACCTCACCAAACCTCTCAGCCCCAAGAGTGTCCACCCTTATGTCTCATCCAGCTGTGGGTCTAGATATGGTCAATCCAGGTTGCATCACAGCCCCTGAACGCATTGTGTAAGAATTTCTCTCTCTTTCACTGTCGTTGTTTCATGGGTTTTTCAAAGTAATTTATTTTCATAATGGGGTTTAGCTGCTTTTCACTGCTGTGTTTATGCCGCTTTACACCCACTTGACACACTAACAGAGAGATATCAATACATAGGTTTTAAGATTATTACTAGTCAGATATATTCTTGTGCGGTGAATAGGGCGTGTTGAGTCCAGTTCTCTGAGCAAGGAGTAGGTCTTGTCTATTACATATTGGGTTTATGGAACGGTATCTGAGCTAATTTGATACCCTTGTTTTATGTATCACCCCACCTCACCTTTCCCGTTAAGCAGCCATAGTGTGTTTTCTGCATGTGTGACTCTGTTCTGTTTTGTAATTCAGTTCAAGTGTAACGGTTTTTACATTCCCTCTATCAGTGATACCTTATGAGAAGTGTCCTTTTCTGTGTGACTTATTTCACTTAGAATCGTCATACCTAAATCCACTCAACATGCTGCTACTAACCTTATGACATTGATTTCATGGCTGAGTGATATTCCATTGTACATAAGGACCACAACTTCTTTATCCATTTTTCTCTTTCCTGGTATATTTAAGGTGGAATGAAGTGGAGGTCCTTGTCAACAGAGCAGCCCTAAACTTTGGGGTGCTTGTGTCTTGCTGATTTTTAATTTTCCCAATTTATACCCCCATGAGTGGAAGTGCCCTATGCTCTCTTAGCTGTGTTTTTCAGATGTTTCAGGACACACCGTACACTTCTCCAGAGTGGCTGTTGGCAATTTACATCCCGCCCATCAGTGTAGCAAGGCTCCCATTTCTCCATGGCCTGTCCTGCATTTCTGGTTTTGACACTTTTTTCAGCATGGCCCTTTTGACCGATGGGAAGCGAGACTTCTCTGTAGCGCTGATTTGCCTTTCCAGGTTGCTTGGTTGGCCAAAAAGGGCGTATGCGTTTTTTCATGAATATATTCAGGAAAAAACGCATACGCCCTTTTTGGCCAAGGGCATCATTGTCAACGTTTTGCCGCTTTTCATGTGCTTTAAAGGCGATTCGTATCTACCTCCTGAAATCTGTTTCGTGCAATTTTGCCTTGATTTCAAATCCTCTTCTTTGCCTTCCCTCAATATATTTGTGGACGAGAGTTATCATTTATAACTCTGCAGGTTTGTGAATTGCAGTGCCCTGAACCTCCATTTTACAACTCGCTTTTTTGGGAGCTGGCCGCAAAAGCGCCAGATGGCTTCAAGCCCTGTTCTGGTTCCGGGGGGCAGGCTGAGCCTGTGGTTAATTCTTCTTCCTGATGGGAAAATAGAGTGACCTGTGCCTGTCCCGACACCAAGAGCTAGTCTCTCGTTGGTTCCCCGTCTTCCCGTTCACCCTCAGGACAAATTGCAACCTGTACGGAACAGGAGGTAAAAGGTGCTGATGCTCCAAGTAGGGAGATTGCTAGTAAAGCGGCTGGAAAGGCGAACCCGGGCACAAGGAGATGAGAAATGAGGTGCGTTTTAGAAACCTTTCCCCATCACACGGTGTACCATCTTCTGGGTTTCTCATGCATGTTTTCGATGTAGGAAGATGCCCTTGAAGCTGGAGATTTGGGACCCATGCGACGGGTACCACGAAGTATTACTTTAAAGGGTCTGCGTTTGCTCACCCAACCTCACCAAACCTCTCAGCCCCAAGAGTGTCCACCCTTATGTCTCATCCAGCTGTGGGTCTAGATATGGTCAATCCAGGTTGCATCACAGCCCCTGAACGCATTGTGTACGAATTTCTCTCTCTTTCACTGTCGTTGTTTCATGGGTTTCTCAAAGTAATTTATTTTCATAATGGGGTTTAGCTGCTTTTCACTGCTGTGTTTATGCCGCTTTACACCCACTTGACACACTAACAGAGAGATATCAATACATAGGTTTTAAGATTATTACTAGTCAGATATATTCTTGTGCGGTGAATAGGGCGTGTTGAGTCCAGTTCTCTGAGCAAGGAGTAGGTCTTGTCTATTACATATTGGGTTTATGGAACAGTATCTGAGCTAATTTGATACCCTTGTTTTATGCATCACCCCACCTCACCTTTCCCGTTAAGCAGCCATAGTCTGTTTTCTGCATGTGTGACTCTGTTCTGTTTTGTAATTCAGTTCAAGTGTAACGGTTTTTACATTCCCTCTATCAGTGATACCTTATGAGAAGTGTCCTTTTCTGTGTGACTTATTTCACTTAGAATCGTCGTACCTAAATCCACTCATCATGCTGCTACTAACCTTATGACATTGATTTCATGGCTGAGTGATATTCCATTGTACATAAGGACCACAACTTCTTTATCCATTTTTCTCTTTCCTGGGATATTGAAGGTGGAATGAAGTGGAGGTCCTTGTCAACAGAGCAGCCCTCAACTTTGGGGTGCTTGTGTCTTGCTGATTTTTCATTTTCCCAATTTATACCCCCATGAGTGGAAGTGCCCTATGCTCTCTAAGCTGTGTTTTTCAGATGTTTCAGGACACACCGTACACTTCTCCAGAGTGGCTGTTGGCAATTTACATCCCGCCCATCAGTGTAGCAAGGCTCCCATTTCTCCATGGCCTGTCCTGCATTTCTAGTTTTGACACTTTTTTCAGCATGGCCCTTTTGACCGATGGGAAGCGAGACTTCTCTGTAGCGCTGATTTGCCTTTCCAGGTTGCTTGGTTGGCCAAAAAGGGCGTATGCGTTTTTTCCTGAATATATTCAGGAAAAAACGCATACGCCCTTTTTGGCCAAGGGCATCATTGTCAACGTTTTGCCGCTTTTCATGTGCTTTAAAGGCGATTCGTATCTACCTCCTGAAATCTGTTTCGTGCAATTCTGCCTTGAATTCAAATCCTCTTCTTTGCCTTCCCTCAATATATTTGTGGACGAGAGTTATCATTTATAACTCTGCAGGTTTGTGAATTGCAGTGCCCTGAACCTCCATTTTACAACTCGCTTTTTTGGGAGCTGGCCGCAAAAGCGCAGGATGGCTTCAGGCCCTGTTCTGGTTCCGGGGGGCAGGCTGAGCCTGTGGTTAATTCTTCTTCCTGATGGGAAAATAGAGTGACCTGTGCCTGTCCCGACACCAAGAGCTAGTCTCTCGTTGGTTCCCCGTCTTCCCGTTCATCCTCAGGACAAATTGCAACCTGTACGGAACAGGAGGTTAAAGGTGCTGATGCTCCAAGTAGGGAGATTGCTACTAAAGCGGCTGGAATGGCGAACCCGGGCACAAGGAGATGAGAAATGAAGTGCGTTTTAGAAACCTTTCCCCATCACACGGTGTACCATCTTCTGGGTTTCTCATGCATGTTTTCGATGTAGGAAGATGCCCTTGAAGCTGGAGATTTGGGACCCATGTGATGGGTACCACGCAGTATTACTTTAAAGGGTCTGCGTTTGCTCACCCAACCTCACCAAACCTCTCAGCCCCAAGAGTGTCCACCCTTTTGTCTCATCCAGCTGTGGGTCTAGATATGGTCAATCCAGGTTGCATCACAGCCCCTGAACGCATTGTGTACGAATTTCTCTCTCTTTCACTGTCGTTGTTTCATGGGTTTTTCAAAGTAATTTATTTTCATAATGGGGTTTAGCTGCTTTTCACTGCTGTGTTTATGCCGCTTTACACCCACTTGACACACTAACAGAGAGATATCAATACATAGGTTTTAAGATTATTACTAGTCAGATATATTCTTGTGCGGTGAATAGGGCGTGTTGAGTCCAGTTCTCTGAGCAAGGAGTAGGTCTTGTCTACTACATATTGGGTTTATGGAACGGTATCTGAGCTAATTTGATACCCTTGTTTTATGTATCACCCCACCTCACCTTTCCCGTTAAGCAGCCATAGTGTGTTTTCTGCATGTGTGACTCTGTTCTGTTTTGTAATTCAGTTCAAGTGTAACGGTTTTTACATTCCCTCTATCAGTGATACCTTATGAGAAGTGTCCTTTTCTGTGTGACTTATTTCACTTAGAATCGTCGTACCTAAATCCACTCATCATGCTGCTACTAACCTTATGACATTGATTTCATGGCTGAGTGATATTCCATTGTACATAAGGACCACAACATCTTTATCCATTTTTCTCTTTCCTGGGATATTTAAGGTCGAATGAAGTGGAGGTCCTTGTCAACAGAGCAGGCCTCAACTTTGGGGTGCTTGTGTCTTGCTGATTTTTCATTTTCCCAATTTATACCCCCATGAGTGGAAGTGCCCTATGCTCTCTAAGCTGTGTTTTTCAGATGTTTCAGGACACACCGTACACTTCTCCAGAGTGGCTGTTGGCAATTTACATCCCGCCCATCAGTATAGCAAGGCTCTCATTTCTCCATGGCCTGTCCTGCATTTCTGGTTTTGACACATTTTTCAGCATGGCCCTTTTGACCGATGGGAAGTGAGACTTCTTTGTAGCGCTGATTTGCCTTTCCCGGTTGCTTGGTTGGCCAAAAAGGGCGTATGCGTTTTTTCCTGAATATATTCAGGAAAAAACGCATACGCCCTTTTTGGCCAAGGGCATCATTGTCAACATTTTGCCGCTTTTCATGTGCTTTAAAGGCGATTCGAATCTACCTCCTGAAAGCTGTTTCCTGCAATTCTGCCTTGATTTAAAATCCTCTTCTTTGCCTTCCCTCAATATATTTGTGGACGAGAGTTATCATTTATAACTCTGCAGGTTTGTGAATTGCAGTGCCCTGAACCTCCATTTTACAACTCGCTTTTTTGGGAGCTGGCCGCAAAAGTGCAGGATGGCTTCAGGCCCTGTTCTGGTTCCGGGGGGCAGGCTGAACCTGTGGTTAATTCTTCTTCCTGATGGGAAAATAGAGTGACCTGTGCCTGTCCCAACACCAAGAGCTAGTCTCTCGTTAGTTCCCCGTCTTCCCGTTCATCCTCAGGACAAATTGCAACCTGTACGGAACAGGAGGTTAAAGGTGCTGATGCTCCAAGTAGGGAGATTGCTAGTAAAGCGGCTGGAATGGCGAACCCGGGCACAAGGAGATGAGAAATGAGGTGCGTTTTAGAAACCTTTCCCCATCACACGGTGTACTATCTTCTGGGTTTCTCATGCATGTTTTCGATGTAGGAAGATGCCCTTGAAGCTGGAGATTGGGGACCCATGTGATGGGTACCACGCAGTATTACTTTAAAGGGTCTGCGTTTGCTCACCCAACCTCACCAAACCTCTCAGCCCCAAGAGTGTCCACCCTTATGTCTCATCCAGCTGTGGGTCTAGATATGGTCAATCCAGGTTGCATCACAGCCCCTGAACGCATTGTGTAAGAATTTCTCTCTCTTTCACTGTCGTTGTTTCATGGGTTTTTCAAAGTAATTTATTTTCATAATGGGGTTTAGCTGCTTTTCACTGCTGTGTTTATGCTGCTTTACACCCACTTGACACACTAACAGAGAGATATCAATACATAGGTTTTAAGATTATTACTAGTCAGATATATTCTTGTGCGGTGAATAGGGCGTGTTGAGTCCAGTTCTCTGAGCAAGGAGTAGGTCTTGTCTATTACATATTGGGTTTATGGAACGGTATCTGAGCTAATTTGATACCCTTGTTTTATGTATCACCCCACCTCACCTTTCCCGTTAAGCAGCCATAGTGTGTTTTCTGCATGTGTGACTCTGTTCTGTTTTGTAATTCAGTTCAAGTGTAACGGTTTTTACATTCCCTCTATCAGTGATACCTTATGAGAAGTGTCCTTTTCTGTGTGACTTATTTCACTTAGAATCGTCGTACCTAAATCCACTCATCATGCTGCTACTAACCTTATGACATTGATTTCATGGCTGAGTGATATTCCATTGTACATAAGGACCACAACTTCTTTATCCATTTTTCTCTTTCCTGGGATATTTAAGGTGGAATGAAGTGGAGGTCCTTGTCAACAGAGCAGCCCTCAACTTTGGGGTGCTTGTGTCTTGCTGATTTTTCATTTTCCCAATTTATACCCCCATGAGTGGAAGTGCCCTATGCTCTCTAAGCTGTGTTTTTCAGATATTTCAGGACACACCGTACACTTCTCTAGAGTGGCTGTTGGCAATTTACATCCCGCCCATCAGTGTAGCAAGGCTCCCATTTCTCCATGGCCTGTCCTGCATTTCTGCTTTTGACACTTTTTTCAGCATGGCCCTTTTGACCGATGGGAAGCGAGACTTCTCTGTAGCGCTGACTTGCTTTTCCAGGTTGCTTGGTTGGCCAAAAAGGGCGTATGCGTTTTTTCCTGAATATATTCAGGAAAAAACGCATACGCCCTTTTTGGCCAAGGGCATCATTGTCAACGTTTTGCCGCTTTTCATGTGCTTTAAAGGCGATTCGTATCTACCTCCTGAAATCTGTTTCGTGCAATTCTGCCTTGAATTCAAATCCTCTTCTTTGCCTTCCCTCAATATATTTGTGGACGAGAGTTATCATTTATAACTCTGCAGGTTTGTGAATTGCAGTGCCCTGAACCTCCATTTTACAACTCGCTTTTTTGGGAGCTGGCCGCAAAAGCGCCAGATGGCTTAAGGCCCTGTTCTGGTTCCGGGGGGCAGGCTGAGCCTGTGGTTAATTCTTCTTCCTGATGGGAAAATAGAGTGACCTGTGCCTGTCCCGACACCAAGAGCTAGTCTCTCGTTGGTTCCCCGTCTTCCCGTTCATCCTCAGGACAAATTGCAACCTGTACGGAACAGGAGGTAAAAGTTGCTGATGCTCCAAGTAGGGAGATTGCTAGTAAAGCGGCTGGAAAGGCGAACCCGGGCACAAGGAGATGAGAAATGAGGTGCGTTTTAGAAACCTTTCCCCATCACACGGTGTACCATCTTCTGGGTTTCTCATGCATGTTTTCGATGTAGGAAGATGCCCTTGAAGCTGGAGATTTGGGACCCATGCGACGGGTACCACGAAGTATTACTTTAAAGGGTCTGCGTTTGCTCACCCAACCTCACCAAACCTCTCAGCCCCAAGAGTGTCCACCCTTATGTCTCATCCAGCTGTGGGTCTAGATATGTTCAATCCAGGTTGCATCACAGCCCCTGAACGCATTGTGTAAGAATTTCTCTCTCTTTCACTGTCGTTGTTTCATGGGTTTTTCAAAGTAATTTATTTTCATAATGGGGTTTAGCTGCTTTTCACTGCTGTGTTTATGCCGCTTTACACCCACTTGACACACTAACAGAGAGATATCAATACATAGGTTTTAAGATTATTACTAGTCAGATATATTCTTGTGCGGTGAATAGGGCGTGTTGAGTCCAGTTCTCTGAGCAAGGAGTAGGTCTTGTCTATTACATATTGGGTTTATGGAACGGTATCTGAGCTAATTTGATACCCTTGTTTTATGCATCACCCCACCTCACCTTTCCCGTTAAGCAGCCATAGTCTGTTTTCTGCATGTGTGACTCTGTTCTGTTTTGTAATTCAGTTCAAGTGTAACGGTTTTTACATTCCCTCTATCAGTGATACCTTATGAGAAGTGTCCTTTTCTGTGTGACTTATTTCACTTAGAATCGTCGTACCTAAATCCACTCATCATGCTGCTACTAACCTTATGACATTGATTTCATGGCTGAGTGATATTCCATTGTACATAAGGACCACAACTTCTTTATCCATTTTTCTCTTTCCTGGGATATTGAAGGTGGAATGAAGTGGAGGTCCTTGTCAACAGAGCAGCCCTCAACTTTGGGGTGCTTGTGTCTTGCTGATTTTTCATTTTCCCAATTTATACCCCCATGAGTGGAAGTGCCCTATGCTCTCTAAGCTGTGTTTTTCAGATGTTTCAGGACACACCGTACACTTCTCCAGAGTGGCTGTTGGCAATTTACATCCCGCCCATCAGTGTAGCAAGGCTCCCATTTCTCCATGGCCTGTCCTGCATTTCTGGTTTTGACACTTTTTTCAGCATGGCCCTTTTGACCGATGGGAAGCGAGACTTCTCTGTAGCGCTGATTTGCCTTTCCAGGTTGCTTGGTTGGCCAAAAAGGGCGTATGCGTTTTTTCCTGAATATATTCAGGAAAAAACACATACGCCCTTTTTGGCCAAGGGCATCAATGTCAACGTTTTGCCGCTTTTCATGTGCTTTAAAGGCGATTCGTATCTACCTCCTGAAACCTGTTTCGTGCAATTCTGCCTTGATTTCAAATCCTCTTCTTTGCCTTCCCTCAATATATTTGTGGACGAGAGTTATCATTTATAACTCTGCAGGTTTGTGAATTGCAGTGCCCTGAACCTCCATTTTACAACTCGCTTTTTTGGGAGCTGGCCGCAAAAGCGCAGGATGGCTTCAGGCCCTGTTCTGGTTCCGGGGAGCAGGCTGAGCCTGTGGTTAATTCTTCTTCCTGATGGGAAAATAGAGTGACCTGTGCCTGTCCCAACACCAAGAGCTAGTCTCTCGTTGGTTCCCCGTCTTCCCGTTCATCCTCAGGACAAATTGCAACCTGTACGGAACAGGAGGTTAAAGGTGCTGATGCTCCAAGTAGGGAGATTGCTAGTAAAGCGGCTGGAATGGCGAACCCGGGCACAAGGAGATGAGAAATGAGGTGCGTTTTAGAAACCTTTCCCCATCACACGGTGTACTATCTTCTGGGTTTCTCATGCATGTTTTCGATGTAGGAAGATACCCTTGAAGCTGGAGATTTGGGACCCATGCGATGGGTACCACGCAGTATTACTTTAAAGGGTCTGCGTTTGCTCACCCAACCTCAACAAACCTCTCAGCCCCAAGAATGTCCACCCTTATGTCTCATCCAGCTGTGGGTCTAGATATGGTCAATTCAGGTTGCATCACAGCCCCTGAACGCATTGTGTAAGAATTTCTCTCTCTTTCACTGTCGTTGTTTCATGGGTTTTTCAAAGTAATTTATTTTCATAATGGGGTTTAGCTGCTTTTCACTGCTGTGTTTATGCCGCTTTACACCCACTTGACACACTAACAGAGAGATATCAATACATAGGTTTTAAGATTATTACTAGTCAGATATATTCTTGTGCGGTGAATAGGGCGTGTTGAGTCCAGTTCTCTGAGCAAGGAGTAGGTCTTGTCTATTACATATTGGGTTTATGGAACGGTATCTGAGCTAATTTGATACCCTTGTTTTATGTATCACCCCACCTCACCTTTCCCGTTAAGCAGCCATAGTGTGTTTTCTGCATGTGTGACTCTGTTCTGTTTTGTAATTCAGTTCAAGTGTAACGGTTTTTACATTCCCTCTATCAGTGATACCTTATGAGAAGTGTCCTTTTCTGTGTGACTTATTTCACTTAGAATCGTCGTACCTAAATCCACTCAACATGCTGCTACTAACCTTATGACATTGATTTCATGGCTGAGTGATATTCCATTGTACATAAGGACCACAACTTCTTTATCCATTTTTCTCTTTCCTGGTATATTTAAGGTGGAATGAAGTGGAGGTCCTTGTCAACAGAGCAGCCCTAAACTTTGGGGTGCTTGTGTCTTGCTGATTTTTAATTTTCCCAATTTATACCCCCATGAGTGGAAGTGCCCTATGCTCTCTTAGCTGTGTTTTTCAGATGTTTCAGGACACACCGTACACTTCTCCAGAGTGGCTGTTGGCAATTTACATCCCGCCCATCAGTGTAGCAAGGCTCCCATTTCTCCATGGCCTGTCCTGCATTTCTGGTTTTGACACTTTTTTCAGCATGGCCCTTTTGACCGATGGGAAGCGAGACTTCTCTGTAGCACTGATTTGCCTTTCCAGGTTGCTTGGTTGGCCAAAAAGGGCGTATGCGTTTTTTCCTGAATATATTCAGGAAAAAAGGCATACGCCCTTTTTGGCCAAGGGCATCATTGTCAACGTTTTGCCGCTTTTCATGTGCTTTAAAGGCGATTCGTATCTACCTCCTGAAATCTGTTTCGTGCAATTCTGCCTTGATTTCAAATCCTCTTCTTTGCCTTCCCTCAATATATTTGTGGACGAGAGTTATCATTTATAACTCTGCAGGTTTGTGAATTGCAGTGCCCTGAACCTCCATTTTACAACTCGCTTTTTAGGGAGCTGGCCGCAAAAGCGCCAGATGGCTTCAAGCCCTGTTCTGGTTCCGGGGGGCAGGCTGAGCCTGTGGTTAATTCTTCTTCCTGATGGGAAAATAGAGTGACCTGTGCCTGTCCCGACACCAAGAGCTAGTCTCTCGTTGGTTCCCCGTCTTCCCGTTCACCCTCAGGACAAATTGCAACCTGTACGGAACAGGAGGTAAAAGGTGCTGATGCTCCAAGTAGGGAGATTGCTAGTAAAGCGGCTGGAAAGGCGAACCCAGGCACAAGGAGATGAGAAATGAGGTGCGTTTTAGAAACCTTTCCCCATCACACGGTGTACCATCTTCTGGGTTTCTCATGCATGTTTTCGATGTAGGAAGATGCCCTTGAAGCTGGAGATTTGGGACCCATGCGACGGGTACCACGAAGTATTACTTTAAAGGGTCTGCGTTTGCTCACCCAACCTCACCAAACCTCTCAGCCCCAAGAGTGTCCACCCTTATGTCTCATCCAGCTGTGGGTCTAGATATGGTCAATCCAGGTTGCATCACAGCCCCTGAACGCATTGTGTACGAATTTCTCTCTCTTTCACTGTCGTTGTTTCATGGGTTTCTCAAAGTAATTTATTTTCATAATGGGGTTTAGCTGCTTTTCACTGCTGTGTTTATGCCGCTTTACACCCACTTGACACACTAACAGAGAGATATCAATACATAGGTTTTAAGATTATTACTAGTCAGATATATTCTTGTGCGGTGAATAGGGCGTGTTGAGTCCAGTTCTCTGAGCAAGGAGTAGGTCTTGTCTATTACATATTGGGTTTATGGAACAGTATCTGAGCTAATTTGATACCCTTGTTTTATGCATCACCCCACCTCACCTTTCCCGTTAAGCAGCCATAGTCTGTTTTCTGCATGTGTGACTCTGTTCTGTTTTGTAATTCAGTTCAAGTGTAACGGTTTTTACATTCCCTCTATCAGTGATACCTTATGAGAAGTGTCCTTTTCTGTGTGACTTATTTCACTTAGAATCGTCGTACCTAAATCCACTCATCATGCTGCTACTAACCTTATGACATTGATTTCATGGCTGAGTGATATTCCATTGTACATAAGGACCACAACTTCTTTATCCATTTTTCTCTTTCCTGGGATATTGAAGGTGGAATGAAGTGGAGGTCCTTGTCAACAGAGCAGCCCTCAACTTTGGGGTGCTTGTGTCTTGCTGATTTTTCATTTTCCCCATTTATACCCCCATGAGTGGAAGTGCCCTATGCTCTCTAAGCTGTGTTTTTCAGATGTTTCAGGACACACCGTACACTTCTCCAGAGTGGCTGTTGGCAATTTACATCCCGCCCATCAGTGTAGCAAGGCTCCCATTTCTCCATGGCCTGTCCTGCATTTCTAGTTTTGACACTTTTTTCAGCATGGCCCTTTTGACCGATGGGAAGCGAGACTTCTCTGTAGCGCTGATTTGCCTTTCCAGGTTGCTTGGTTGGCCAAAAAGGGCGTATGCGTTTTTTCCTGAATATATTCAGGAAAAAACGCATACGCCCTTTTTGGCCAAGGGCATCATTGTCAACGTTTTGCCGCTTTTCATGTGCTTTAAAGGCGATTCGTATCTACCTCCTGAAATCTGTTTCGTGCAATTCTGCCTTGAATTCAAATCCTCTTCTTTGCCTTCCCTCAATATATTTGTGGACGAGAGTTATCATTTATAACTCTGCAGGTTTGTGAATTGCAGTGCCCTGAACCTCCATTTTACAACTCGCTTTTTTGGGAGCTGGCCGCAAAAGCGCAGGATGGCTTCAGGCCCTGTTCTGGTTCCGGGGGGCAGGCTGAGCCTGTGGTTAATTCTTCTTCCTGATGGGAAAATAGAGTGACCTGTGCCTGTCCCGACACCAAGAGCTAGTCTCTCGTTGGTTCCCCGTCTTCCCGTTCATCCTCAGGACAAATTGCAACCTGTACGGAACAGGAGGTTAAAGGTGCTGATGCTCCAAGTAGGGAGATTGCTACTAAAGCGGCTGGAATGGCGAACCCGGGCACAAGGAGATGAGAAATGAAGTGCGTTTTAGAAACCTTTCCCCATCACACGGTGTACCATCTTCTGGGTTTCTCATGCATGTTTTCGATGTAGGAAGATGCCCTTGAAGCTGGAGATTTGGGACCCATGTGATGGGTACCACGCAGTATTACTTTAAAGGGTCTGCGTTTGCTCACCCAACCTCACCAAACCTCTCAGCCCCAAGAGTGTCCACCCTTTTGTCTCATCCAGCTGTGGGTCTAGATATGGTCAATCCAGGTTGCATCACAGCCCCTGAACGCATTGTGTACGAATTTCTCTCTCTTTCACTGTCGTTGTTTCATGGGTTTCTCAAAGTAATTTATTTTCATAATGGGGTTTAGCTGCTTTTCACTGCTGTGTTTATGCCGCTTTACACCCACTTGACACACTAACAGAGAGATATCAATACATAGGTTTTAAGATTATTACTAGTCAGATATATTCTTGTGCGGTGAATAGGGCGTGTTGAGTCCAGTTCTCTGAGCAAGGAGTAGGTCTTGTCTACTACATATTGGGTTTATGGAACGGTATCTGAGCTAATTTGATACCCTTGTTTTATGTATCACCCCACCTCACCTTTCCCGTTAAGCAGCCATAGTGTGTTTTCTGCATGTGTGACTCTGTTCTGTTTTGTAATTCAGTTCAAGTGTAACGGTTTTTACATTCCCTCTATCAGTGATACCTCATGAGAAGTGTCCTTTTCTGTGTGACTTATTTCACTTAGAATCGTCGTACCTAAATCCACTCATCATGCTGCTACTAACCTTATGACATTGATTTCATGGCTGAGTGATATTCCATTGTACATAAGGACCACAACTTCTTTATCCATTTTTCTCTTTCCTGGGATATTGAAGGTGGAATGAAGTGGAGGTCCTTGTCAACAGAGCAGCCCTCAACTTTGGGGTGCTTGTGTCTTGCTGATTTTTAATTTTCCCAATTTATACCCCCATGAGTGGAAGTGCCCTATGCTCTCTAAGCTGTGTTTTTCAGATGTTTCAGGACACACCGTACACTTCTCCAGAGTGGCTGTTGGCAATTTACATCCTGCCCATCAGTGTAGCAAGGCTCCCATTTCTCCATGGCCTGTCCTGCATTTCTGGTTTTGACACTTTTTTCAGCATGGCCCTTTTGACCGATGGGAAGCGAGACTTCTCTGTAGCGCTGATTTGCCTTTCCAGGTTGCTTGGTTGGCCAAAAAGGGCGTATGCGTTTTTTCCTGAATATATTCAGGAAAAAACGCATACGCCCTTTTTGGCCAAGGGCATCATTGTCAACGTTTTGCCGCTTTTCATGTGCTTTAAAGGCGATTCGTATCTACCTCCTGAAATCTGTTTCGTGCAATTCTGCCTTGATTTCAAATCCTCTTCTTTGCCTTCCCTCAATATATTTGTGGACGAGAGTTATCATTTATAACTCTGCAGGTTTGTGAATTGCAGTGCCCTGAACCTCCATTTTACAACTCGCTTTTTGGGGAGCTGGCTGCAAAAGCGCAGGATGGCTTCAGGCCCTGTTCTGGTTCCGGGGGGCAGGCTGAGCCTGTGGTTAATTCTTCTTCCTGATGGGAAAATAGAGTGACCTGTGCCTGTCCCGACACCAAGAGCTAGTCTCTCGTTGGTTCCCCGTCTTCCCGTTCATCCTCAGGACAAATTGCAACCTGTACGGAACAGGAGGTTAAAGGTGCTGATGCTCCAAGTAGGGAGATTGCTAGTAAAGCGGCTGGAATGGCGAACCCGGGGACAAGGAGATGAGAAATGAGGTGCGTTTTAGAAACCTTTCCCCATCACACGGTGTACCATCTTCTGGGTTTCTCATGCATGTTTTCGATGTAGGAAGATGCCCTTGAAGCTGGAGATTTGGGACCCATGTGATGGGTACCACGCAGTACTACTTTAAAGGGTCCGCGTTTGCTCACCCAACCTCACCAAACCTCTCAGCCCCAAGAGTGTCCACCCTTATGTCTCATCCAGCTGTGGGTCTAGATATGGTCAATCCAGGTTGCATCACAGCCCCTGAACTCATTGTGTAAGAATTTCTATCTCTTTCACTGTCGTTGTTTCATGGGTTTTTCAAAGTAATTTATTTTCATAATGGGGTTTAGCTGCTTTTCACGGCTGTGCTTATGCCGCTTTACACCCACTTGACACACTAACAGAGAGATATCAATACATAGGTTTTAAGATTATTACTAGTCAGATATATTCTTGTGCGGTGAATAGGGCGTGTTGAGTCCAGTTCTCTGAGCAAGGAGTAGGTCTTGTCTACTACATATTGGGTTTATGGAACGGTATCTGAGCTAATTTGATACCCTTGTTTTATGTATCACCCCACCTCACCTTTCCCGTTAAGCAGCCATAGTGTGTTTTCTGCATGTGTGACTCTGTTCTGTTTTGTAATTCAGTTCAAGTGTAACGGTTTTTACATTCCCTCTATCAGTGATACCTCATGAGAAGTGTCCTTTTCTGTGTGACTTATTTCACTTAGAATCGTCGTACCTAAATCCACTCATCATGCTGCTACTAACCTTATGACATTGATTTCATGGCTGAGTGATATTCCATTGTACATAAGGACCACAACTTCTTTATCCATTTTTCTCCTTCCTGGGATATTGAAGGTGGAATGAAGTGGAGGTCCTTGTCAACAGAGCAGCCCTCAACTTTGGGGTGCTTGTGTCTTGCTGATTTTTCATTTTCCCAATTTATACCCCCATGAGTGGAAGTGCCCTATGCTCTCTAAGCTGTGTTTTTCAGATGTTTCAGGACACACCGTACACTTCTCTAGAGTGGCTGTTGGCAATTTACATCCCGCCCATCAGTGTAGCAAGGCTCCCATTTCTCCATGGCCTGTCCTGCGTTTCTGGTTTTGACACTTTTTTCAGCATGGCCCTTTTGACCGATGGGAAGCGAGACTTCTCTGTAGCGCTGATTTGCCTTTCCAGGTTGCTTGGTTGGCCAAAAAGGGCGTATGCGTTTTTTCCTGAATATATTCAGGAAAAAACGCATACGCCCTTTTTGGCCAAGGGCATCATTGTCAACGTTTTGCCGCTTTTCATGTGCTTTAAAGGCGATTCGTATCTACCTCCTGAAATCTGTTTCGTGCAATTCTGCCTTGATTTCAAATCCTCTTCTTTGCCTTCCCTCAATATATTTGTGGACGAGAGTTATCATTTATAACTCTGCAGGTTTGTGAATTGCAGTGCCCTGAACCTCCATTTTACAACTCGCTTTTTGGGGAGCTGGCTGCAAAAGCGCAGGATGGCTTCAGGCCCTGTTCTGGTTCCGGGGGGCAGGCTGAGCCTGTGGTTAATTCTTCTTCCTGATGGGAAAATAGAGTGACCTGTGCCTGTCCCGACACCAAGAGCTAGTCTCTCGTTGGTTCCCCGTCTTCCCGTTCATCCTCAGGACAAATTGCAACCTGTACGGAACAGGAGGTTAAAGGTGCTGATGCTCCAAGTAGGGAGATTGCTAGTAAAGCGGCTGGAATGGCGAACCCGGGCACAAGGAGATGAGAAATGAGGTGCGTTTTAGAAACCTTTCCCCATCACACGGTGTACCATCTTCTGGGTTTCTCATGCATGTTTTCGATGTAGGAAGATGCCCTTGAAGCTGGAGATTTGGGACCCATGTGATGGGTACCACGCAGTACTACTTTAAAGGGTCTGCGTTTGCTCACCCAACCTCACCAAACCTCTCAGCCCCAAGAGTGTCCACCCTTATGTCTCATCCAGCTGTGGGTCTAGATATGGTCAATCCAGGTTGCATCACAGCCCCTGAACGCATTGTGTACGAATTTCTCTCTCTTTCACTGTCGTTGTTTCATGGGTTTTTCAAAGTAATTTATTTTCATAATGGGGTTTAGCTGCTTTTCACTGCTGTGTTTATGCCGCTTTACACCCACTTGACACACTAACAGAGAGATATCAATACATAGGTTTTAAGATTATTACTAGTCAGATATATTCTTGTGCGGTGAATAGGGCGTGTTGAGTCCAGTTCTCTGAGCAAGGAGTAGGTCTTGTCTACTACATATTGGGTTTATGGAACGGTATCTGAGCTAATTTGATACCCTTGTTTTATGTATCACCCCACCTCACCTTTCCCGTTAAGCAGCCATAGTGTGTTTTCTGCATGTGTGACTCTGTTCTGTTTTGTAATTCAGTTCAAGTGTAACGGTTTTTACATTCCCTCTATCAGTGATACCTTATGAGAAGTGTCCTTTTCTGTGTGACTTATTTCACTTAGAATCGTCGTACCTAAATCCACTCATCATGCTGCTACTAACCTTATGACATTGATTTCATGGCTGAGTGATATTCCATTGTACATAAGGACCACAACTTCTTTATCCATTTTTCTCTTTCCTGGGATATTTAAGGTGGAATGAAGTGGAGGTCCTTGTCAACAGAGCAGCCCTCAACTTTGGGGTGCTTGTGTCTTGCTGATTTTTCATTTTCCCAATTTATACCCCCATGAGTGGAAGTGCCCTATGCTCTCTAAGCTGTGTTTTTCAGATATTTCAGGACACACCGTACACTTCTCTAGAGTGGCTGTTGGCAATTTACATCCCGCCCATCAGTGTAGCAAGGCTCCCATTTCTCCATGGCCTGTCCTGCATTTCTGGTTTTGACACTTTTTTCAGCATGGCCCTTTTGACCGATGGGAAGCGAGACTTCTCTGTAGCGCTGACTTGCTTTTCCAGGTTGCTTGGTTGGCCAAAAAGGGCGTATGCGTTTTTTCCTGAATATATTCAGGAAAAAACGCATACGCCCTTTTTGGCCAAGGGCATCATTGTCAACGTTTTGCCGCTTTTCATGTGCTTTAAAGGCGATTCGTATCTACCTCCTGAAATCTGTTTCGTGCAATTCTGCCTTGAATTCAAATCCTCTTCTTTGCCTTCCCTCAATATATTTGTGGACGAGAGTTATCATTTATAACTCTGCAGGTTTGTGAATTGCAGTGCCCTGAACCTCCATTTTACAACTCGCTTTTTTGGGAGCTGGCCGCAAAAGCGCAGGATGGCTTCAGGCCCTGTTCTGGTTCCGGGGGGCAGGCTGAGCCTGTGGTTAATTCTTCTTCCTGATGGGAAAATAGAGTGACCTGTGCCTGTCCCGACACCAAGAGCTAGTCTCTCGTTGGTTCCCCGTCTTCCCGTTCATCCTCAGGACAAATTGCAACCTGTACGGAACAGGAGGTTAAAGGTGCTGATGCTCCAAGTAGGGAGATTGCTAGTAAAGCGGCTGGAAAGGCGAACCCGGGCACAAGGAGATGAGAAATGAGGTGCGTTTTAGAAACCTTTCCCCATCACACGGTGTACCATCTTCTGGGTTTCTCATGCATGTTTTCGATGTAGGAAGATGCCCTTGAACCTGGAGATTTGGGACCCATGCGATGGGTACCACGCAGTATTACTTTAAAGGGTCCGCGTTTGCTCACCCAACCTCACCAAACCTCTCAGCCCCAAGAGTGTCCACCCTTATGTCTCATCCAGCTGTGGGTCTAGATATGGTCAATCCAGGTTGCATCACAGCCCCTGAACTCATTGTGTAAGAATTTCTATCTCTTTCACTGTCGTTGTTTCATGGGTTTTTCAAAGTAATTTATTTTCATAATGGGGTTTAGCTGCTTTTCACGGCTGTGCTTATGCCGCTTTACACCCACTTGACACACTAACAGAGAGATATCAATACATAGGTTTTAAGATTATTACTAGTCAGATATATTCTTGTGCGGTGAATAGGGCGTGTTGAGTCCAGTTCTCTGAGCAAGGAGTAGGTCTTGTCTACTACATATTGGGTTTATGGAACGGTATCTGAGCTAATTTGATACCCTTGTTTATGTATCACCCCACCTCACCTTTCCCGTTAAGCAGCCATAGTGTGTTTTCTGCATGTGTGACTCTGTTCTGTTTTGTAATTCAGTTCAAGTGTAACGGTTTTTACATTCCCTCTATCAGTGATACCTCATGAGAAGTGTCCTTTTCTGTGTGACTTATTTCACTTAGAATCGTCGTACCTAAATCCACTCATCATGCTGCTACTAACCTTATGACATTGATTTCATGGCTGAGTGATATTCCATTGTACATAAGGACCACAACTTCTTTATCCATTTTTCTCCTTCCTGGGATATTGAAGGTGGAATTAAGTGGAGGTCCTTGTCAACAGAGCAGCCCTCAACTTTGGGGTGCTTGTGTCTTGCTGATTTTTCATTTTCCCAATTTATACCCCCATGAGTGGAAGTGCCCTATGCTCTCTAAGCTGTGTTTTTCAGATGTTTCAGGACACACCGTACACTTCTCTAGAGTGGCTGTTGGCAATTTACATCCCGCCCATCAGTGTAGCAAGGCTCCCATTTCTCCATGGCCTGTCCTGCGTTTCTGGTTTTGACACTTTTTTCAGCATGGCCCTTTTGACCGATGGGAAGCGAGACTTCTCTGTAGCGCTGATTTGCCTTTCCAGGTTGCTTGGTTGGCCAAAAAGGGCGTATGCGTTTTTTCCTGAATATATTCAGGAAAAAACGCATACGCCCTTTTTGGCCAAGGGCATCATTGTCAACGTTTTGCCGCTTTTCATGTGCTTTAAAGGCGATTCGTATCTACCTCCTGAAATCTGTTTCGTGCAATTCTGCCTTGATTTCAAATCCTCTTCTTTGCCTTCCCTCAATATATTTGTGGACGAGAGTTATCATTTATAACTCTGCAGGTTTGTGAATTGCAGTGCCCTGAACCTCCATTTTACAACTCGCTTTTTTGGGAGCTGGCCGCAAAAGCGCAGGATGGCTTCAGGCCCTGTTCTGGTTCCGGGGGGCAGGCTGAGCCTGTGGTTAATTCTTCTTCCTGATGGGAAAATAGAGTGACCTGTGCCTGTCCCGACACCAAGAGCTAGTCTCTCGTTGGTTCCCCGTCTTCCCGTTCATCCTCAGGACAAATTGCAACCTGTACGGAACAGGAGGTTAAAGGTGCTGATGCTCCAAGTAGGGAGATTGCTAGTAAAGCGGCTGGAATGGCGAACCCGGGCACAAGGAGATGAGAAATGAGGTGCATTTTAGAAACCTTTCCCCATCACACGGTGTACCATCTTCTGGGTTTCTCATGCATGTTTTCGATGTAGGAAGATGCCCTTGAACCTGGAGATTTGGGACCCATGCGATGGGTACCACGCAGTATTACTTTAAAGGGTCTGCGTTGGCTCACCCAACCTCACCAAACCTCTCAGCCCCAAGAGTGTCCACCCTTATGTCTCATCCAGCTATGGGTCTAGATATGGTCAATCCAGGTTGCATCACAGCCCCTGAACTCATTGTGTAAGAATTTCTATCTCTTTCACTGTCGTTGTTTCATGGGTTTTTCAAAGTAATTTATTTTCATAATGGGGTTTAGCTGCTTTTCACGGCTGTGTTTATGCCGCTTTACACCCACTTGACACACTAACAGAGAGATATCAATACATAGGTTTTAAGATTATTACTAGTCAGATATATTCTTGTGCGGTGAATAGGGCGTCTTGAGTCCAGTTCTCTGAGCAAGGAGTAGGTCTTGTCTACTACATATTGGGTTTATGGAACGGTATCTGAGCTAATTTGATACCCTTGTTTTATGTATCACCCCACCTCACCTTTCCCGTTAAGCAGCCATTGTCTGTTTTCTGCATGTGTGACTCTGTTCTGTTTTGTAATTCAGTTCAAGTGTAACGGTTTTTACATTCCCTCTAAAAGTGATACCTTATGAGAAGTGTCCTTTTCTGTGTGACTTATTTCACTTAGAATCGTCGTACCTAAATCCACTCATCATGCTGCTACTAACCTTATGACATTGATTTCATGGCTGAGTGATATTCCATTGTACATAAGGACCACAACTTCTTTATCCATTTTTCTCTTTCCTTGAATATTTAAGGTGGAATGAAGTGGAGGTCCTTGTCAACAGAGCAGCCGTAAACTTTGGGGTGCTTGTGTCTTGCTGATTTTTAATTTTCCCAATTTATACCCCCATGAGTGGAAGTGCCCTATGCTCTCTAAGCTGTGTTTTTCAGATGTTTCAGGACACACCGTACACTTCTCCAGAGTGGCTGTTGGCAATTTACATCCCGCCCATCAGTGTAGCAAGGCTCTCATTTCTCCATGGCCTGTCCTGCATTTCTGGTTTTGACACATTTTTCAGCATGGCCCTTTTGACCGATGGGAAGTGAGACTTCTTTGTAGCGCTGATTTGCCTTTCCAGGTTGCTTGGTTGGCCAAAAAGGGCGTATGCGTTTTTTCCTGAATATATTCAGGAAAAAACGCATACGCCCTTTTTGGCCAAGGGCATCATTGTCAACATTTTGCCGCTTTTCATGTGCTTTAAAGGCGATTCGAATCTACCTCCTGAAATCTGTTTCCTGCAATTCTGCCTTGGTTTAAAATCCTCTTCTTTGCCTTCCCTCAATATATTTGTGGACGAGAGTTATCATTTATAACTCTGCAGGTTTGTGAATTGCAGTGCCCTGAACCTCCATTTTACAACTCGCTTTTTTGGGAGCTGGCCGCAAAAGTGCAGGATGGCTTCAGGCCCTGTTCTGGTTCCGGGGGGCAGGCTGAGCATGTGGTTAATTCTTCTTCCTGATGGGAAAATAGAGTGACCTGTGCCTGTCCCAACACCAAGAGCTAGTCTCTCGTTGGTTCCCCGTCTTCCCGTTCAGCCTCAGGACAAATTGCAACCTGTACGGAACAGGAGGTTAAAGTTGCTGATGCTCCAAGTAGGGAGATTGCTAGTAAAGCGGCTGGAATGGCGAACCCGGGCACAAGGAGATGAGAAATGAGGTGCGTTTTAGAAACCTTTCCCCATCACACGGTGTACTATCTTCTGGGTTTCTCATGCATGTTTTCGATGTAGGAAGATGCCCTTGAAGCTGGAGATTTGGGACCCATGTGATGGGTACCACGCAGTATTACTTTAAAGGGTCTGCGTTTGCTCACCCAACCTCACCAAACCTCTCAGCCCCAAGAGTGTCCACCCTTATGTCTCATCCAGCTGTGGGTCTAGATATGGTCAATCCAGGTTGCATCACAGCCCCTGAACTCATTGTGTAAGAATTTCTATCTCTTTCACTGTCGTTGTTTCATGGGTTTTTCAAAGTAATTTATTTTCATAATGGGGTTTAGCTGCTTTTCACGGCTGTGTTTATGCCGCTTTACACCCACTTGACACACTAACAGAGAGATATCAATATATAGGTTTTAAGATTATTACTAGTCAGATATATTCTTGTGCGGTGAATAGGGCGTGTTGAGTCCAGTTCTCTGAGCAAGGAGTAGGTCTTGTCTACTACATATTGGGTTTATGGAACGGTATCTGAGCTAATTTGATACCCTTGTTTTATGTATCACCCCACCTCACCTTTCCCGTTAAGCAGCCATAGTGTGTTTTCTGCATGTGTGACTCTGTTCTGTTTTGTAATTCAGTTCAAGTGTAACGGTTTTTACATTCCCTCTATCAGTGATACCTCATGAGAAGTGTCCTTTTCTGTGTGACTTATTTCACTTAGAATCGTCGTACCTAAATCCACTCATCATGCTGCTACTAACCTTACGACATTGATTTCATGGCTGAGTGATATTCCATTGTACATAAGGACCACAACTTCTTTATCCATTTTTCTCTTTCCTGGGATATTGAAGGTGGAATGAAGTGGAGGTCCTTGTCAACAGAGCAGCCCTCAACTTTGGGGTGCTTGTGTCTTGCTGATTTTTAATTTTCCCAATTTATACCCCCATGAGTGGAAGTGCCCTATGCTCTCTAAGCTGTGTTTTTCAGATGTTTCAGGACACACCGTACACTTCTCCAGAGTGGCTGTTGGCAATTTACATCCCGCCCATCAGTGTAGCAAGGCTCCCATTTCTCCATGGCCTGTCCTGCATTTCTGGTTTTGACACTTTTTTCAGCATGGCCCTTTTGACCGATGGGAAGCGAGACTTCTCTGTAGCGCTGATTTGCCTTTCCAGGTTGCTTGGTTGGCCAAAAAGGGCGTATGCGTTTTTTCCTGAATATATTCAGGAAAAAACGCATACGCCCTTTTTGGCCAAGGGCATCATTGTCAACGTTTTGCCGCTTTTCATGTGCTTTAAAGGCGATTCGTATCTACCTCCTGAAATCTGTTTCGTGCAATTCTGCCTTGATTTCAAATCCTCTTCTTTGCCTTCCCTCAATATATTTGTGGACGAGAGTTATCATTTATAACTCTGCAGGTTTGTGAATTGCAGTGCCCTGAACCTCCATTTTACAACTCGCTTTTTTGGGAGCTGGCCGCAAAAGCGCAGGATGGCTTCAGGCCCTGTTCTGGTTCCGGGGGGCAGGCTGAGCCTGTGGTTAATTCTTCTTCCTGATGGGAAAATAGAGTGACCTGTGCCTGTCCCGACACCAAGAGCTAGTCTCTCGTTGGTTCCCCGTCTTCCCGTTCATCCTCAGGACAAATTGCAACCTGTACGGAACAGGAGGTTAAAGGTGCTGATGCTCCAAGTAGGGAGATTGCTAGTAAAGCGGCTGGAATGGCGAACCCGGGCACAAGGAGATGAGAAATGAGGTGCATTTTAGAAACCTTTCCCCATCACACGGTGTACCATCTTCTGGGTTTCTCATGCATGTTTTCGATGTAGGAAGATGCCCTTGAACCTGGAGATTTGGGACCCATGCGATGGGTACCACGCAGTATTACTTTAAAGGGTCTGCGTTTGCTCACCCAACCTCACCAAACCTCTCAGCCCCAAGAGTGTCCACCCTTATGTCTCATCCAGCTGTGGGTCTAGATATGGTCAATCCAGGTTGCATCACAGCCCCTGAACTCATTGTGTAAGAATTTCTATCTCTTTCACTGTCGTTGTTTCATGGGTTTTTCAAAGTAATTTATTTTCATAATGGGGTTTAGCTGCTTTTCACGGCTGTGTTTATGCCGCTTTACACCCACTTGACACACTAACAGAGAGATATCAATACATAGGTTTTAAGATTATTACTAGTCAGATATATTCTTGTGCGGTGAATAGGGCGTCTTGAGTCCAGTTCTCTGAGCAAGGAGTAGGTCTTGTCTACTACATATTGGGTTTATGGAACGGTATCTGAGCTAATTTGATACCCTTGTTTTATGTATCACCCCACCTCACCTTTCCCGTTAAGCAGCCATTGTCTGTTTTCTGCATGTGTGACTCTGTTCTGTTTTGTAATTCAGTTCAAGTGTAACGGTTTTTACATTCCCTCTAAAAGTGATACCTTATGAGAAGTGTCCTTTTCTGTGTGACTTATTTCACTTAGAATCGTCGTACCTAAATCCACTCATCATGCTGCTACTAACCTTATGACATTGATTTCATGGCTGAGTGATATTCCATTGTACATAAGGACCACAACTTCTTTATCCATTTTTCTCTTTCCTTGGATATTTAAGGTGGAATGAAGTGGAGGTCCTTGTCAACAGAGCAGCCCTAAACTTTGGGGTGCTTGTGTCTTGCTGATTTTTAATTTTCCCAATTTATACCCCCATAAGTGGAAGTGCCCTATGCTCTCTAAGCTGTGTTTTTCAGATGTTTCAGGACACACCGTACACTTCTCCAGAGTGGCTGTTGGCAATTTACATCCCGCCCATCAGTGTAGCAAGGCTCTCATTTCTCCATGGCCTGTCCTGCATTTCTGGTTTTGACACATTTTTCAGCATGGCCCTTTTGACCGATGGGAAGTGAGACTTTTTTGTAGTGCTGATTTGCTTTTCCAGGTTGCTTGGTTGGCCAAAAAGGGCGTATGCGTTTTTTCCTGAATATATTCAGGAAAAAACGCATACGCCCTTTTTGGCCAAGGGCATCATTGTCAACATTTTGCCGCTTTTCATGTGCTTTAAAGGCGATTCGAATCTACCTCCTGAAATCTGTTTCCTGCAATTCTGCCTTGATTTAAAATCCTCTTCTTTGCCTTCCCTCAATATATTTGTGGACGAGAGTTATCATTTATAACTCTGCAGGTTTGTGAATTGCAGTGCCCTGAACCTCCATTTTACAACTCGCTTTTTTGGGAGCTGGCCGCAAAAGTGCAGGATGGCTTCAGGCCCTGTTCTGGTTCCGGGGGTCAGGCTGAGCATGTGGTTAATTCTTCTTCCTGATGGGAAAATAGAGTGACCTGTGCCTGTCCCAACACCAAGAGCTAGTCTCTCGTTGGTTCCCCGTCTTCCCGTTCAGCCTCAGGACAAATTGCAACCTGTACGGAACAGGAGGTTAAAGATGATGATGCTCCAAGTAGGGAGATTGCTAGTAAAGCGGCTGGAATGGCGAACCCGGGCACAAGGAGATGAGAAATGAGGTGCGTTTTAGAAACCTTTCCCCATCACACGGTGTACTATCTTCTGGGTTTCTCATGCATGTTTTCGATGTAGGAAGATGCCCTTGAAGCTGGAGATTTGGGACCCATGTGATGGGTACCACGCAGTATTACTTTAAAGGGTCTGCGTTTGCTCACCCAACCTCACCAAACCTCTCAGCCCCAAGAGTGTCCACCCTTATGTCTCATCCAGCTGTGGGTCTAGATATGGTCAATCCAGGTTGCATCACAGCCCCTGAACTCATTGTGTAAGAATTTCTATCTCTTTCACTGTCGTTGTTTCATGGGTTTTTCAAAGTAATTTATTTTCATAATGGGGTTTAGCTGCTTTTCACGGCTGTGTTTATGCCGCTTTACACCCACTTGACACACTAACAGAGAGATATCAATACATAGGTTTTAAGATTATTACTAGTCAGATATATTCTTGTGCGGTGAATAGGGCGTCTTGAGTCCAGTTCTCTGAGCAAGGAGTAGGTCTTGTCTACTACATATTGGGTTTATGGAACGGTATCTGAGCTAATTTGATACCCTTGTTTTATGTATCACCCCACCTCACCTTTCCCGTTAAGCAGCCATTGTCTGTTTTCTGCATGTGTGACTCTGTTCTGTTTTGTAATTCAGTTCAAGTGTAACGGTTTTTACATTCCCTCTAAAAGTGATACCTTATGAGAAGTGTCCTTTTCTGTGTGACTTATTTCACTTAGAATCGTCGTACCTAAATCCACTCATCATGCTGCTACTAACCTTATGACATTGATTTCATGGCTGAGTGATATTCCATTGTACATAAGGACCACAACTTCTTTATCCATTTTTCTCTTTCCTTGAATATTTAAGGTGGAATGAAGTGGAGGTCCTTGTCAACAGAGCAGCCGTAAACTTTGGGGTGCTTGTGTCTTGCTGATTTTTAATTTTCCCAATTTATACCCCCATGAGTGGAAGTGCCCTATGCTCTCTAAGCTGTGTTTTTCAGATGTTTCAGGACACACCGTACACTTCTCCAGAGTGGCTGTTGGCAATTTACATCCCGCCCATCAGTGTAGCAAGGCTCTCATTTCTCCATGGCCTGTCCTGCATTTCTGGTTTTGACACATTTTTCAGCATGGCCCTTTTGACCGATGGGAAGTGAGACTTCTTTGTAGCGCTGATTTGCCTTTCCAGGTTGCTTGGTTGGCCAAAAAGGGCGTATGCGTTTTTTCCTGAATATATTCAGGAAAAAACGCATACGCCCTTTTTGGCCAAGGGCATCATTGTCAACATTTTGCCGCTTTTCATGTGCTTTAAAGGCGATTCGTATCTACCTCCTGAAATCTGTTTCCTGCAATTCTGCCTTGGTTTAAAATCCTCTTCTTTGCCTTCCCTCAATATATTTGTGGACGAGAGTTATCATTTATAACTCTGCAGGTTTGTGAATTGCAGTGCCCTGAACCTCCATTTTACAACTCGCTTTTTTGGGAGCTGGCCGCAAAAGTGCAGGATGGCTTCAGGCCCTGTTCTGGTTCCGGGGGGCAGGCTGAGCATGTGGTTAATTCTTCTTCCTGATGGGAAAATAGAGTGACCTGTGCCTGTCCCGACACCAAGAGCTAGTCTCTCGTTGGTTCCCCGTCTTCCCGTTCATCCTCAGGACAAATTGCAACCTGTACGGAACAGGAGGTTAAAGGTGCTGATGCTCCAAGTAGGGAGATTGCTAGTAAAGCGGCTGGAATGGCGAACCCGGGCACAAGGAGATGAGAAATGAGGTGCATTTTAGAAACCTTTCCCCATCACACGGTGTACCATCTTCTGGGTTTCTCATGCATGTTTTCGATGTAGGAAGATGCCCTTGAACCTGGAGATTTGGGACCCATGCGATGGGTACCACGCAGTATTACTTTAAAGGGTCTGCGTTTGCTCACCCAACCTCACCAAACCTCTCAGCCCCAAGAGTGTCCACCCTTATGTCTCATCCAGCTGTGGGTCTAGATATGGTCAATCCAGGTTGCATCACAGCCCCTGAACTCATTGTGTAAGAATTTCTATCTCTTTCACTGTCGTTGTTTCATGGGTTTTTCAAAGTAATTTATTTTCATAATGGGGTTTAGCTGCTTTTCACGGCTGTGTTTATGCCGCTTTACACCCACTTGACACACTAACAGAGAGATATCAATACATAGGTTTTAAGATTATTACTAGTCAGATATATTCTTGTGCGGTGAATAGGGCGTCTTGAGTCCAGTTCTCTGAGCAAGGAGTAGGTCTTGTCTACTACATATTGGGTTTATGGAACGGTATCTGAGCTAATTTGATACCCTTGTTTTATGTATCACCCCACCTCACCTTTCCCGTTAAGCAGCCATTGTCTGTTTTCTGCATGTGTGACTCTGTTCTGTTTTGTAATTCAGTTCAAGTGTAACGGTTTTTACATTCCCTCTAAAAGTGATACCTTATGAGAAGTGTCCTTTTCTGTGTGACTTATTTCACTTAGAATCGTCGTACCTAAATCCACTCATCATGCTGCTACTAACCTTATGACATTGATTTCATGGCTGAGTGATATTCCATTGTACATAAGGACCACAACTTCTTTATCCATTTTTCTCTTTCCTTGGATATTTAAGGTGGAATGAAGTGGAGGTCCTTGTCAACAGAGCAGCCCTAAACTTTGGGGTGCTTGTGTCTTGCTGATTTTTAATTTTCCCAATTTATACCCCCATAAGTGGAAGTGCCCTATGCTCTCTAAGCTGTGTTTTTCAGATGTTTCAGGACACACCGTACACTTCTCCAGAGTGGCTGTTGGCAATTTACATCCCGCCCATCAGTGTAGCAAGGCTCTCATTTCTCCATGGCCTGTCCTGCATTTCTGGTTTTGACACATTTTTCAGCATGGCCCTTTTGACCGATGGGAAGTGAGACTTTTTTGTAGTGCTGATTTGCTTTTCCAGGTTGCTTGGTTGGCCAAAAAGGGCGTATGCGTTTTTTCCTGAATATATTCAGGAAAAAACGCATACGCCCTTTTTGGCCAAGGGCATCATTGTCAACATTTTGCCGCTTTTCATGTGCTTTAAAGGCGATTCGAATCTACCTCCTGAAATCTGTTTCCTGCAATTCTGCCTTGATTTAAAATCCTCTTCTTTGCCTTCCCTCAATATATTTGTGGACGAGAGTTATCATTTATAACTCTGCAGGTTTGTGAATTGCAGTGCCCTGAACCTCCATTTTACAACTCGCTTTTTTGGGAGCTGGCCGCAAAAGTGCAGGATGGCTTCAGGCCCTGTTCTGGTTCCGGGGGTCAGGCTGAGCATGTGGTTAATTCTTCTTCCTGATGGGAAAATAGAGTGACCTGTGCCTGTCCCAACACCAAGAGCTAGTCTCTCGTTGGTTCCCCGTCTTCCCGTTCAGCCTCAGGACAAATTGCAACCTGTACGGAACAGGAGGTTAAAGATGATGATGCTCCAAGTAGGGAGATTGCTAGTAAAGCGGCTGGAATGGCGAACCCGGGCACAAGGAGATGAGAAATGAGGTGCGTTTTAGAAACCTTTCCCCATCACACGGTGTACTATCTTCTGGGTTTCTCATGCATGTTTTCGATGTAGGAAGATGCCCTTGAAGCTGGAGATTTGGGACCCATGTGATGGGTACCACGCAGTATTACTTTAAAGGGTCTGCGTTTGCTCACCCAACCTCACCAAACCTCTCAGCCCCAAGAGTGTCCACCCTTATGTCTCATCCAGCTGTGGGTCTAGATATGGTCAATCCAGGTTGCATCACAGCCCCTGAATGCATTGTGTAAGAATTTCTCTCTCTTTCACTGTCGTTGTTTCATGGGTTTTTCAAAGTAATTTATTTTCATAATGGGGTTTAGCTGCTTTTCACTGCTGTGTTTATGCCGCTTTACACCCACTTGACACACTAACAGAGAGATATCAATACATAGGTTTTAAGATTATTACTAGTCAGATATATTCTTGTGCGGTGAATAGGGCGTGTTGAGTCCAGTTCTCTGAGCAAGGAGTAGGTCTTGTCTACTACATATTGGGTTTATGGAACGGTATCTGAGCTAATTTGATACCCTTGTTTTATGTATCACCCCACCTCACCTTTCCCGTTAAGCAGCCATAGTGTGTTTTCTGCATGTGTGACTCTGTTCTGTTTTGTAATTCAGTTCAAGTGTAACGGTTTTTACATTCCCTCTATCAGTGATACCTTATGAGAAGTGTCCTTTTCTGTGTGACTTATTTCACTTAGAATCGTCGTACCTAAATCCACTCATCATGCTGCTACTAACCTTATGACATTGATTTCATGGCTGAGTGATATTCCATTGTACATAAGGACCACAACTTCTTTATCCATTTTTCTCTTTCCTGGGATATTGAAGGTGGAATGAAGTGGAGGTCCTTGTCAACAGAGCAGCCCTCAACTTTGGGGTGCTTGTGTCTTGCTGATTTTTCATTTTCCCAATTTATTCCCCCATGAGTGGAAGTGCCCTATGCTCTCTAAGCTGTGTTTTTCAGATGTTTCAGGACACACCGTACACTTCTCCAGAGTGGCTGTTGGCAATTTACATCCCGCCCATCAGTGTAGCAAGGCTCCCATTTCTCCATGGCCTGTCCTGCATTTCTGGTTTTGACACTTTTTTCAGCATGGCCCTTTTGACCGATGGGAAGCGAGACTTCTCTGTAGCGCTGATTTGCCTTTCCAGGTTGCTTGGTTGGCCAAAAAGGGCGTATGCGTTTTTTCCTGAATATATTCAGGAAAAAACGCATACGCCCTTTTTGGCCAAGGGCATCATTGTCAACGTTTTGCCGCTTTTCATGTGCTTTAAAGGCGATTCGTATCTACCTCCTGAAATCTGTATCGTGCAATTCTGCCTTGAATTCAAATCCTCTTCTTTGCCTTCCCTCAATATATTTGTGGACGAGAGTTATTATTTATAACTCTGCAGGTTTGTGAATTGCAGTGCCGTGAACCTCCATTTTACAACTCGCTTTTTTGGGAGCTGGCCGCAAAAGCACAGGATGGCTTCAGGCCCTGTTCTGGTTCCGGGGGGCAGGCTGAGCCTGTGGTTAAGTCTTCTTCCTGATGGGAAAATAGAGTGACCTGTGCCTGCCCCGACACCAAGAGCTAGTCTCTTGTTGGTTCCCCGTCTTCCCGTTCATCCTCAGGACAAATTGCAACCTGTACGGAACAGGAGGTTAAAGGTGCTGATGCTCCAAGTAGGGAGATTGCTAGTAAAGCGGCTGAAATGGCGAACCCGGGCACAAGGAGATGAGAAATGAGGTGCATTTTAGAAACCTTTCCCCATCACACGGTGTACCATCTTCTGGGTTTCTCATGCATGTTTTCGATGTAGGAAGATGCTCTTGAAGCTGGAGATTTGGGACCCATGCGACGGGTACCACGAAGTATTACTTTAAAGGGTCTGCGTTTGCTCACCCAACCTCACCAAACCTCTCAGCCCCAAGAGTGTCCACCCTTATGTCTCATCCAGCTGTGGGTCTAGATATGGTCAATCCAGGTTGCATCACAGCCCCTGAACGCATTGTGTAAGAATTTCTCTCTCTTTCACTGTCGTTGTTTCATGGGTTTTTCAAAGTAATTTATTTTCATAATGGGGTTTAGCTGCTTTTCACTGCTGTGTTTATGCCGCTTTACACCCACTTGACACACTAACAGAGAGATATCAATACATAGGTTTTAAGATTATTACTATTCAAATATATTCTTGTGCGGTGAATAGGGCGTGTTGAGTCCAGTTCTCTGAGCAAGGAGTAGGTCTTGTCTATTACATATTGGGTTTATGGAACGGTATCTGAGCTAATTTGATACCCTTGTTTTATGCATCACCCCACCTCACCTTTCCCGTTAAGCAGCCATAGTCTGTTTTCTGCATGTGTGACTCTGTTCTGTTTTGTAATTCAGTTCAAGTGTAACGGTTTTTACATTCCCTCTATCAGTGATACCTTATGAGAAGTGTCCTTTTCTGTGTGACTTATTTCACTTAGAATCGTCGTACCTAAATCCACTCATCATGCTGCTACTAACCTTATGACATTGATTTCATGGCTGAGTGATATTCCATTGTACATAAGGACCACAACTTCTTTATCCATTTTTCTCTTTCCTGGGATATTGACGGTGGAATGAAGTGGAGGTCCTTGTCAACAGAGCAGCCCTCAACTTTGGGGTGCTTGTGTCTTGCTGATTTTTAATTTTCCCAATTTATACCCCCATGAGTGGAAGTGCCCTATGCTCTCTAAGCTGTGTTTTTTCGATGTTTCAGGACTCACCGTATACTTCTCCAGAGTGGCTGTTGGCAATTTACATCCCGCCCATCAGTGTAGCAAGGCTCCCATTTCTCCATGGCCTGTCCTGCATTTCTGGATTTGACACTTTTTTCAGCATGGCCCTTTTGACCGATGGGAAGCGAGACTTCTCTGTAGCGCTGATTTGCCTTTCCAGGTTGCTTGGTTGGCCAAAAAGGGCGTATGCGTTTTTTCCTGAATATATTCAGGAAAAAACGCATACGCCCTTTTTGGCCAAGGGCATCATTGTCAACGTTTTGCCGCTTTTCATGTGCTTTAAAGGCGATTCGTATCTACCTCCTGAAATCTGTTTCGTGCAATTCTGCCTTGAATTCAAATCCTCTTCTTTGCCTTCCCTCAATATATTTGTGGATGAGAGTTATCATTTATAACTCTGCAGGTTTGTGAATTGCAGTGCCCTGAACCTCCATTTTACAACTCGCTTTTTTGGGAGCTGGCCGCAAAAGCACAGGATGGCTTCAGGCCCTGTTCTGGTTCCGGGGGGCAGGCTGAGCCTGTGGTTAATTCTTCTTCCTGATGGGAAAATAGAGTGACCTGTGCCTGTCCCGACACCAAGAGCTAGTCTCTCGTTGGTTCCCCGTCTTCCCGTTCATCCTCAGGACAAATTGCAACCTGTACGGAACAGGAGGTTAAAGGTGCTGATGCTCCAAGTAGGGAGATTGCTAGTAAAGCGGCTGAAATGGCGAACCCGGGCACAAGGAGATGAGAAATGAGGTGCATTTTAGAAACCTTTCCCCATCACACGGTGTACCATCTTCTGGGTTTCTCATGCATGTTTTCGATGTAGGAAGATGCTCTTGAAGCTGGAGATTTGGGACCCATGCGATGGGTACCACGCAGTATTACTTTAAAGGGTCTGCGTTTGCTCACCCAACCTCACCAAACCTCTCAGCCCCAAGAGTGTCCACCCTTATGTCTCATCCAGCTGTGGGTCTAGATATGGTCAATCCAGGTTGCATCACAGCCCCTGAACTCATTGTGTAAGAATTTCTATCTCTTTCACTGTCGTTGTTTCATGGGTTTTTCAAAGTAATTTATTTTCATAATGGGGTTTAGCTGCTTTTCACGGCTGTGTTTATGCCGCTTTACACCCACTTGACACACTAACAGAGAGATATCAATACATAGGTTTTAAGATTATTACTAGTCAGATATATTCTTGTGCGGTGAATAGGGCGTGTTGAGTCCAGTTCTCTGAGCAAGGAGTAGGTCTTGTCTATTACATATTGGGTTTATGGAACGGTATCTGAGCTAATTTGATACCCTTGTTTTATGTATCACCCCACCTCACCTTTCCCGTTAAGCAGCCACTGTCTCTTTTCTGCATGTGTGACTCTGTTCTGTTTTGTAATTCAGTTCAAGTGTAACGGTTTTTACATTCCCTCTAAAAGTGATACCTTATGAGAAGTGTCCTTTTCTGTGTGACTTATTTCACTTAGAATCGTCGTACCTAAATCCACTCATCATGCTGCTACTAACCTTATGACATTGATTTCATGGCTGAGTGATATTCCATTGTACATAAGGACCACAACTTCTTTATCCATTTTTCTCTTTCCTGGGATATTTAAGGTGGAATGAAGTGGAGGTCCTTGTCAACAGAGCAGCCCTCAACTTTGGGGTGCTTGTGTCTTGCTGATTTTTCATTTTCCCAATTTATACCCCCATGAGTGGAAGTGCCCTATGCTCTCTAAGCTGTGTTTTTCAGATGTTTCAGGACACACCGTACACTTCTCCAGAGTGGCTGTTGGCAATTTACATCCCGCCCATCAGTGTAGCAAGGCTCCCATTTCTCCATGGCCTGTCCTGCATTTCTGGTTTTGACACTTTTTTCAGCATGGCCCTTTTGACCGATGGGAAGCGAGACTTCTCTGTAGCGCTGATTTGCCTTTCCAGGTTGCTTGGTTGGCCAAAAAGGGCGTATGCGTTTTTTCCTGAATATATTCAGGAAAAAACGCATACGCCCTTTTTGGCCAAGGGCATCATTGTCAACGTTTTGCCGCTTTTCATGTGCTTTAAAGGCGATTCGTATCTACCTCCTGAAATCTGTTTCGTGCAATTCTGCCTTGATTTCAAATCCTCTTCTTTGCCTTCCCTCAATATATTTGTGGACGAGAGTTATCATTTATAACTCTGCAGGTTTGTGAATTGCAGTGCCCTGAACCTCCATTTTACAACTCGCTTTTTTGGGAGCTGGCCGCAAAAGCGCAGGATGGCTTCAGGCCCTGTTCTGGTTCCGGGGGGCAGGCTGAGCCTCTGGTTAATTCTTCTTTCTGATGGGAAAATAGAGTGACCTGTGCCTGTCCCGACACCAAGAGCTAGTCTCTCGTTGGTTCCCCGTCTTCCCGTTCATCCTCAGGACAAATTGCAACCTGTACGGAACAGGAGGTTAAAGGTGCTGATGCTCCAAGTAGGGAGATTGCTAGTAAAGCGGCTGGAATGGCGAACCCGGGCACAAGGAGATGAGAAATGAGGTGCGTTTTAGAAACCTTTCCCCATCACACGGTGTACTATCTTCTGGGTTTCTCATGCATGTTTTCGATGTAGGAAGATGCCCTTGAAGCTGGAGATTTGGGACCCATGTGACGGGTACCACGCAGTATTACTTTAAAGGGTCTGCGTTTGCTCACCCAACCTCACCAAACCTCTCAGCCCCAAGAGTGTCCACCCTTATGTCTCATCCAGCTGTGGGTCTAGATATGGTCAATCCAGGTTGCATCACAGCCCCTGAACGCATTGTGTAAGAATTTCTCTCTCTTTCACTGTCGTTGTTTCATGGGTTTTTCAAAGTAATTTATTTTCATAATGGGGTTTAGCTGCTTTTCACTGCTGTGTTTATGCCGCTTTACACCCACTTGACACACTAACAGAGAGATATCAATACATAGGTTTTAAGATTATTACTAGTCAGATATATTCTTGTGCGGTGAATAGGGCGTGTTGAGTCCAGTTCTCTGAGCAAGGAGTAGGTCTTGTCTACTACATATTGGGTTTATGGAACGGTATCTGAGCTAATTTGATACCCTTGTTTTATGCATCACCCCACCTCACCTTTCCCGTTAAGCAGCCATAGTGTGTTTTCTGCATGTGTGACTCTGTTCTGTTTTGTAATTCAGTTCAAGTGTAACAGTTTTTACATTCCCTCTATCAGTGATACCTTATGAGAAGTGTCCTTTTCTGTGTGACTTATTTCACTTAGAATCGTCGTACCTAAATCCACTCATCATGCTGCTACTAACCTTATGACATTGATTTCATGGCTGAGTGATATTCCATTGTACATAAGGACCACAACTTCTTTATCCATTTTTCTCTTTCCTGGGATATTTAAGGTGGAATGAAGTGGAGGTCCTTGTCAACAGAGCAGCCCTCAACTTTGGGGTGCTTGTGTCTTGCTGATTTTTCATTTTCCCAATTTATACCCCCATGAGTGGAAGTGCCCTATGCTCTCTAAGCTGTGTTTTTCAGATGTTTCAGGACACACCGTACACTTCTCCAGAGTGGCTGTTGGCAATTTACATCCCGCCCATCAGTGTAGCAAGGCTCCCATTTCTCCATGGCCTGTCCTGCATTTCTGGTTTTGACACTTTTTTCAGCATGGCCCTTTTGACCGATGGGAACCGAGACTTCTCTGTAGCGCTGATTTGCCTTTCCAGGTTGCTTGGTTGGCCAAAAAGGGCGTATGCGTTTTTTCCTGAATATATTCAGGAAAAAACGCATACGCCCTTTTTGGCCAAGGGCATCATTGTCAACGTTTTGCCGCTTTTCATGTGCTTTAAAGGCGATTCGTATCTACCTCCTGAAATCTGTTTTGTGCAATTCTGCCTTGATTTCAAATCCTCTTCTTTGCCTTCCCTCAATATATTTGTGGACGAGAGTTATCATTTATAACTCTGCAGGTTTGTGAATTGCAGTGCCCTGAACCTCCATTTTACAACTCGCTTTTTTGGGAGCTGGCCGCAAAAGCGCAGGATGGCTTCAGGCCCTGTTCTGGTTCCGGGGGGCAGGCTGAGCCTGTGGTTAATTCTTCTTCCTGATGGGAAAATAGAGTGACCTGTGCCTGTCCCGACACCAAGAGCTAGTCTCTCGTTGGTTCCCCGTCTTCCCGTTCATCCTCAGGACAAATTGCAACCTGTACGGAACAGGAGGTTAAAGGTGCTGATGCTCCAAGTAGGGAGATTGCTAGTAAAGCGGCTGGAATGGCGAACCCGGGCACAAGGAGATGAGAAATGAGGTGCATTTTAGAAACCTTTCCCCATCACACGGTTTACCATCTTCTGGGTTTCTCATGCATGTTTTCGATGTAGGAAGATGCCCTTGAAGCTGGAGATTTGGGACCCATGCGACGGGTACCACGAAGTATTACTTTAAAGGGTCTGCGTTTGCTCACCCAACCTCACCAAACCTCTCAGCCCCAAGAGTGTCCACCCTTATGTCTCATCCAGCTGTGGGTCTAGATATGGTCAATCCAGGTTGCATCACAGCCCCTGAACGCATTGTGTAAGAATTTCTCTCTCTTTCACTGTCGTTGTTTCATGGGTTTTTCAAAGTAATTTATTTTCATAATGGGGTTTAGCTGCTTTTCACTGCTGTGTTTATGCCGCTTTACACCCACTTGACACACTAACAGAGAGATATCAATACATAGGTTTTAAGATTATTACTAGTCAGATATATTCTTGTGCGGTGAATAGGGCGTGTTGAGTCCAGTTCTCTGAGCAAGGAGTAGGTCTTGTCTATTACATATTGGGTTTATGGAACGGTATCTGAGCTAATTTGATACCCTTGTTTTATGCATCACCCCACCTCACCTTTCCCGTTAAGCAGCCATAGTCTGTTTTCTGCATGTGTGACTCTGTTCTGTTTTGTAATTCAGTTCAAGTGTAACGGTTTTTACATTCCCTCTATCAGTGATACCTTATGAGAAGTGTCCTTTTCTGTGTGACTTATTTCACTTAGAATCGTCGTACCTAAATCCACTCATCATGCTGCTACTAACCTTATGACATTGATTTCATGGCTGAGTGATATTCCATTGTACATGAGGACCACAACTTCTTTATCCATTTTTCTCCCTCCTGGGATATTGAAGGTGGAATGAAGTGGAGGTCCTTGTCAACAGAGCAGCCCTCAACTTTGGGGTGCTTGTGTCTTGCTGATTTTTAATTTTCCCAATTTATACCCACATGAGTGGAAGTGCCCTATGCTCTCTAAGCTGTGTTTTTCAGATGTTTCAGGACACACCGTACACTTCTCCAGAGTGGCTGTTGGCAATTTACATCCCGCCCATCAGTGTAGCAAGGCTCCCATTTCTCCATGGCCTGTCCTGCATTTCTGGTTTTGACACTTTTTTCAGCATGGCCCTTTTGACCGATGGGAAGCGAGACTTCTCTGTAGCGCTGATTTGCCTTTCCAGGTTGCTTGGTTGGCCAAAAAGGGTGTATGCGTTTTTTCCTGAATATATTCAGGAAAAAACGCATACGCCCTTTTTGGCCAAGGGCATCATTGTCAACGTTTTGCCGCTTTTCATGTGCTTTAAAGGCGATTCGTATCTACCTCCTGAAATCTGTTTCGTGCAATTCTGCCTTGATTTCAAATCCTCTTCTTTGCCTTCCCTCAATATATTTGTGGACGAGAGTTATCATTTATAACTCTGCAGGTTTGTGAATTGCAGTGCCCTGAACCTCCATTTTACAACTCGCTTTTTTGGGAGCTGGCTGCAAAAGCGCAGGATGGCTTCAGGCCCTGTTCTGGTTCCGGGGGGCAGGCTGAGCCTGTGGTTAATTCTTTTTCCTGATGGGAAAATAGAGTGACCTGTGCCTGTCCCAACACCAAGAGCTAGTCTCTCGTTGGTTCCCCGTCTTCCCGTTCATCCTCAGGACAAATTGCAACCTGTATGGAACAGGAGGTTAAAGGTGCTGATGCTCCAAGTAGGGAGATTGCTAGTAAAGCGGCTGGAATGGCGAACCCGGGCACAAGGAGATTAGAAATGAGGTGCGTTTTAGAAACCTTTCCCCATCACACGGTGTACTATCTTCTGGGTTTCTCATGCATGTTTTCGATGTAGGAAGATGCCCTTGAAGCTGGAGATTTGGGACCCATGTGATGGGTACCACGCAGTATTACTGTAAAGGGTCTGCGTTTGCTCACCCAACCTCACCAAACCTCTCAGCCCCAAGAGTGTCCACCCTTATGTCTCATCCAGCTGTGGGTCTAGATATGGTCAATCCAGGTTGCATCACAGCCCCTGAACGCATTGTGTACGAATTTCTATCTCTTTCACTGTCGTTGTTTCATGGGTTTTTCAAAGTAATTTATTTTCATAATGGGGTTTAGCTGCTTTTCACGGCTGTGTTTATGCCGCTTTACACCCACTTGACACACTAACAGAGAGATATCAATACATAGGTTTTAAGTTTATTACTAGTCAGATATATTCTTGTGCGGTGAATAGGGCGTGTTGAGTCCAGTTCTCTGAGCAAGGAGTAGGTCTTGTCTACTACATATTGGGTTTATGGAACGGTATCTGAGCTAATTTGATACCCTTGTTTTATGTATCACCCCACCTCACCTTTCCCGTTAAGCAGCCATAGTGTGTTTTCTGCATGTGTGACTCTGTTCTGTTTTGTAATTCAGTTCAAGTGTAACGGTTTTTACATTCCCTCTATCAGTGATACCTCATGAGAAGTGTCCTTTTCTGTGTGACTTATTTCACTTAGAATCGTCGTACCTAAATCCACTCATCATGCTGCTACTAACCTTATGACATTGATTTCATGGCTGAGTGATATTCCATTGTACATAAGGACCACAACTTCTTTATCCATTTTTCTCTTTCCTGGGATATTGAAGGTGGAATGAAGTGGAGGTCCTTGTCAACAGAGCAGCCCTCAACTTTGGGGTGCTTGTGTCTTGCTGATTTTTCATTTTCCCAATTTATACCCCCATGAGTGGAAGTGCCCTATGCTCTCTAAGCTGTGTTTTTCAGATGTTTCAGGACACACCGTACACTTCTCCAGAGTGGCTGTTGGCAATTTACATCCCGCCCATCAGTGTAGCAAGGCTCCCATTTCTCCATGGCCTGTCCTGCATTTCTGGTTTTGACACTTTTTTCAGCATGGCCCTTTTGACCGATGGGAAGCGAGACTTCTCTGTAGCGCTGATTTCCCTTTCCAGGTTGCTTGGTTGGCCAAAAAGGGCGTATGCGTTTTTTCCTGAATATATTCAGGAAAAAACGCATACGCTCTTTTTGGCCAAGGGCATCATTGTCAACGTTTTGCCGCTTTTCATGTGCTTTAAAGGCGATTCGTATCTACCTCCTGAAATCTGTTTCGTGCAATTCTGTCTTGATTTCAAATCCTCTTCTTTGCCTTCCCTCAATATATTTGTGGACGATAGTTATCATTTATAACTCTGCAGGTTTGTGAATTGCAGTGTCCTGAGCCTCCATTTTACAACTCGCTTTTTTGGGAGCTGGCCGCAAAAGCGCAGGATGGCTTCAGGCCCTGTTCTGGTTCCGGGGGGCAGGGTGAGCCTGTGGTTAATTCTTCTTCCTGATGGGAAAATAGAGTGACCTGTGCCTGTCCCGACACCAAGAGCTAGTCTCTCGTTGGTTCCCCGTCTTCCCGTTCATCCTCAGGACAAATTGCAACCTGTACGGAACAGGAGGTTAAAGGTGCTGATGCTCCAAGTAGGGAGATTGCTAGTAAAGCGGCTGGAATGGCGAACCCGGGCACAAGGAGATGAGAAATGAGGTGCATTTTAGAAACCTTTCCCCATCACACGGTGTACCATCTTCTGGGTTTCTCAAGCATGTTTTCGATGTAGGAAGATGCCCTTGAACCTGGAGATTTGGGACCCATGCGATGGGTACCACGAAGTATTACTTTAAAGGGTCTGCGTTTGCTCACCCAACCTCACCAAACCTCTCAGCCCCAAGAGTGTCCACCCTTATGTCTCATCCAGCTGTGGGTCTAGATATGGTCAATCCAGGTTGCATCACAGCCCCTGAACTCATTGTGTAAGAATTTCTATCTCTTTCACTTTCGTTGTTTCATGGGTTTTTCAAAGTAATTTATTTTCATAATGGGGTTTAGCTGCTTTTCACGGCTGTGTTTATGCCGCTTTACACCCACTTGACCCACTAACAGAGAGATATCAATACATAGGTTTTAAGATTATTACTAGTCAGATATATTCTTGTGCGGTGAATAGGGCGTCTTGAGTCCAGTTCTCTGAGCAAGGAGTAGGTCTTGTCTACTACATATTGGGTTTATGGAACGGTATCTGAGCTAATTTGATACCCTTGTTTTATGTATCACCCCACCTCACCTTTCCCGTTAAGCAGCCATTGTCTGTTTTCTGCATGTGTGACTCTGTTCTGTTTTGTAATTCAGTTCAAGTGTAACGGTTTTTACATTCCCTCTAAAAGTGATACCTTATGAGAAGTGTCCTTTTCTGTGTGACTTATTTTACTTAGAATCGTCGTACCTAAATCCACTCATCATGCTGCTACTAACCTTATGACATTGATTTCATGGCTGAGTGATATTCCATTGTACATAAGGACCACAACTTCTTTATCCATTTTTCTCTTTCCTTGGATATTTAAGGTGGAATGAAGTGGAGGTCCTTGTCAACAGAGCAGCCCTAAACTTTGGGGTGCTTGTGTCTTGCTGATTTTTCATTTTCCCAATTTATACCCCCATAAGTGGAAGTGCCCTATGCTCTCTAAGCTGTGTTTTTCAGATGTTTCAGGACACACCGTACACTTCTCCAGAGTGGCTGTTGGCAATTTACATCCCGCCCATCAGTGTAGCAAGGCTCTCATTTCTCCATGGCCTGTCCTGCATTTCTGGTTTTGACACATTTTTCAGCATGGCCCTTTTGACCGATGGGAAGTGAGACTTCTTTGTAGCGCTGATTTGCCTTTCCAGGTTGCTTGGTTGGCCAAAAAGGGCGTATGCGTTTTTTCCTGAATATATTCAGGAAAAAACGCATACGCCCTTTTTGGACAAGGGCATCATTGTCCACATTTTGCCGCTTTTCATGTGCTTTAAAGGCGATTCGAATCTACCTCCTGAAATCTGTTTCCTGCAATTCTGCCTTGATTTAAAATCCTCTTCTGTGCCTTCCCTCAATATATTTGTGGACGAGAGTTATTATTTATAACTCTGCAGGTTTGTGAATTGCAGTGCCCTGAACCTCCATTTTACAACTCGCTTTTTTGGGAGCTGGCCGCAAAAGCATAGGATGGCTTCAGGCCCTGTTCTGGTTCTGGGGGGCAGGCTGAGCCTGTGGTTAATTCTTCTTCCTGATGGGAAAATAGAGTGACCTGTGCCTGTCCCGACACCAAGAGCTAGTCTCTCGTTGGTTCCCCGTCTTCCCGTTCATCCTCAGGACAAATTGCAACCTGTACGGAACAGGAGGTTAAAGGTGCTGATGCTCCAAGTAGGGAGATTGCTAGTAAAGCGGCTGGAATGGCGAACCCGGGCACAAGGAGATGAGAAATGAGGTGCATTTTAGAAACCGTTCCCCATCACACGGTGTACCATCTTCTGGGTTTCTCATGCAAGTTTTCGATGTAGGAAGATGCCCTTGAAGCTGGAGATTTGGGACCCATGCGACGGGTACCACGAAGTATTACTTTAAAGGGTCTGCGTTTGCTCACCCAACCTCACCAAACCTCTCAGCCCCAAGAGTGTCCACCCTTATGTCTCATCCAGCTGTGGGTCTAGATATGGTCAATCCAGGTTGCATCACAGCCCCTGAACGCATTGTGTAAGAATTTCTCTCTTTCACTGTCGTTGTTTCATGGGTTTTTCAAAGTAATTTATTTTCATAATGGGGTTTAGCTGCTTTTCACTGCTGTGTTTATGCAGCTTTACACCCACTTGACACACTAACAGAGAGATATCAATACATAGGTTTTAAGATTATTACTAGTCAGATATATTCTTGTGCGGTGAATAGGGCGTGTTGAGTCCAGTTCTCTGAGCAAGGAGTAGGTCTTGTCTATTACATATTGGGTTTATGGAACGGTATCTGAGCTAATTTGATACCCTTGTTTTATGCATCACCCCACCTCACCTTTCCCGTTAAGCAGCCATAGTCTGTTTTCTGCATGTGTGACTCTGTTCTGTTTTGTAATTCAGTTCAAGTGTAACGGTTTTTACATTCCCTCTATCAGTGATACCTTATGAGAAGTGTCCTTTTCTGTGTGACTTATTTCACTTAGAATCGTCGTACCTAAATCCACTCATCATGCTGCTACTAACCTTATGACATTGATTTCATGGCTGAGTGATATTCCATTGTACATAAGGACCACAACTTCTTTATCCATTTTTCTCTTTCCTGGGATATTGAAGGTGGAATGAAGTGGAGGTCCTTGTCAACAGAGCAGCCCTAAACTTTGGGGTGCTTGTGTCTTGCTGATTTTTAATTTTCCCAATTTATACCCACATGAGTGGAAGTGCCCTATGCTCTCTAAGCTGTGTTTTTCAGATGTTTCAGGACACACCGTACACTTCTCCAGAGTGGCTGTTGGCAATTTACATCCCGCCCATCAGTGTAGCAAGGCTCCCATTTCTCCATGGCCTGTCCTGCATTTCTGGTTTTGACACTTTTTTCAGCATGGCCCTTTTGACCGATGGGAAGCGAGACTTCTCTGTAGCGCTGATTTGCCTTTCCAGGTTGCTTGGTTGGCCAAAAAGGGCGTATGCGTTTTTTCCTGAATATATTCAGGAAAAAACGCATACGCCCTTTTTGGCCAAGGGCATCATTGTCAACGTTTTGCCGCTTTTCATGTGCTTTAAAGGCGATTCGTATCTACCTCCTGAAATCTGTTTCGTGCAATTCTGCCTTGATTTCAAATCCTCTTCTTTGCCTTCCCTCAATATATTTGTGGACGAGAGTTATCATTTATAACTCTGCAGGTTTGTGAATTGCAGTGCCCTGAACCTCCATTTTACAACTCGCTTTTTTGGGAGCTGGCCGCAAAAGCGCAGGATGGCTTCAGGCCCTGTTCTGGTTCCGGGGGGCAGGCTGAGCCTGTGGTTAATTCTTTTTCCTGATGGGAAAATAGAGTGACCTGTGCCTGTCCCAACACCAAGAGCTAGTCTCTCGTTGGTTCCCCGTCTTCCCGTTCATCCTCAGGACAAATTGCAACCTGTATGGAACAGGAGGTTAAAGGTGCTGATGCTCCAAGTAGGGAGATTGCTAGTAAAGCGGCTGGAATGGCGAACCCGGGCACAAGGAGATGAGAAATGAGGTGCGTTTTAGAAACCTTTCCCCATCACACGGTGTACTATCTTCTGGGTTTCTCATGCATGTTTTCGATGTAGGAAGATGCCCTTGAAGCTGGAGATTTGGGACCCATGTGATGGGTACCACGCAGTATTACTGTAAAGGGTCTGCGTTTGCTCACCCAACCTCACCAAACCTCTCAGCCGCAAGAGTGTCCACCCTTATGTCTCATCCAGCTGTGGGTCTAGATATGGTCAATCCAGGTTGCATCACAGCCCCTGAACGCATTGTGTACGAATTTCTATCTCTTTCACTGTCGTTGTTTCATGGGTTTTTCAAAGTAATTTATTTTCATAATGGGGTTTAGCTGCTTTTCACGGCTGTGTTTATGCCGCTTTACACCCACTTGACACACTAACAGAGAGATATCAATACATAGGTTTTAAGTTTATTACTAGTCAGATATATTCTTGTGCGGTGAATAGGGCGTGTTGAGTCCAGTTCTCTGAGCAAGGAGTAGGTCTTCTCTACTACATATTGGGTTTATGGAACGGTATCTGAGCTAATTTGATACCCTTGTTTTATGTATCACCCCACCTCACCTTTCCCGTTAAGCAGCCATAGTGTGTTTTCTGCATGTGTGACTCTGTTCTGTTTTGTAATTCAGTTCAAGTGTAACGGTTTTTACATTCCCTCTATCAGTGATACCTCATGAGAAGTGTCCTTTTCTGTGTGACTTATTTCACTTAGAATCGTCGTACCTAAATCCATTCATCATGCTGCTACTAACCTTATGACATTGATTTCATGGCTGAGTGATATTCCATTGTACATAAGGACCACAACTTCTTTATCCATTTTTCTCTTTCCTGGGATATTGAAGGTGGAATGAAGTGGAGGTCCTTGTCAACAGAGCAGCCCTCAACTTTGGGGTGCTTGTGTCTTGCTGATTTTTCATTTTCCCAATTTATACCCCCATGAGTGGAAGTGCCCTATGCTCTCTAAGCTGTGTTTTTCAGATGTTTCAGGACACACCGTACACTTCTCCAGAGTGGCTGTTGGCAATTTACATCCCGCCCATCAGTGTAGCAAGGCTCCCATTTCTCCATGGCCTGTCCTGCATTTCTGGTTTTGACACTTTTTTCAGCATGGCCCTTTTGACCGATGGGAAGCGAGACTTCTCTGTAGCGCTGATTTCCCTTTCCAGGTTGCTTGGTTGGCCAAAAAGGGCGTATGCGTTTTTTCCTGAATATATTCAGGAAAAAACGCATACGCCCTTTTTGGCCAAGGGCATCATTGTCAACGTTTTGCCGCTTTTCATGTGCTTTAAAGGCGATTCGTATCTACCTCCTGAAATCTGTTTCGTGCAATTCTGTCTTGATTTCAAATCCTCTTCTTTGCCTTCCCTCAATATATTTGTGGACGATAGTTATCATTTATAACTCTGCAGGTTTGTGAATTGCAGTGCCCTGAACCTCCATTTTACAACTCGCTTTTTTGGGAGCTGGCCGCAAAAGCGCAGGATGGCTTCAGGCCCTGTTCTGGTTCCGGGGGGCAGGGTGAGCCTGTGGTTAATTCTTCTTCCTGATGGGAAAATAGAGTGACCTGTGCCTGTCCCGACACCAAGAGCTAGTCTCTCGTTGGTTCCCCGTCTTCCCGTTCATCCTCAGGACAAATTGCAACCTGTACGGAACAGGAGGTTAAAGGTGCTGATGCTCCAAGTAGGGAGATTGCTAGTAAAGCGGCTGGAATGGCGAACCCGGGCACAAGGAGATGAGAAATGAGGTGCATTTTAGAAACCTTTCCCCATCACACGGTGTACCATCTTCTGGGTTTCTCAAGCATGTTTTCGATGTAGGAAGATGCCCTTGAACCTGGAGATTTGGGACCCATGCGATGGGTACCACGCAGTATTACTTTAAAGGGTCTGCGTTTGCTCACCCAACCTCACCAAACCTCTCAGCCCCAAGAGTGTCCACCCTTATGTCTCATCCAGCTGTGGGTCTAGATATGGTCAATCCAGGTTGCATCACAGCCCCTGAACTCATTGTGTAAGAATTTCTATCTCTTTCACTGTCGTTGTTTCATGGGTTTTTCAAAGTAATTTATTTTCATAATGGGGTTTAGCTGCTTTTCACTGCTGTGTTTATGCCGCTTTACACCCACTTGACACACTAACAGAGAGATATCAATACATAGGTTTTAAGATTATTACTATTCAAATATATTCTTGTGCGGTGAATAGGGCGTGTTGAGTCCAGTTCTCTGAGCAAGGAGTAGGTCTTGTCTATTACATATTGGGTTTATGGAACGGTATCTGAGCTAATTTGATACCCTTGTTTTATGCATCACCCCACCTCACCTTTCCCGTTAAGCAGCCATAGTCTGTTTTCTGCATGTGTGACTCTGTTCTGTTTTGTAATTCAGTTCAAGTGTAACGGTTTTTACATTCCCTCTATCAGTGATACCTTATGAGAAGTGTCCTTTTCTGTGTGACTTATTTCACTTAGAATCGTCGTACCTAAATCCACTCATCATGCTGCTACTAACCTTATGACATTGATTTCATGGCTGAGTGATATTCCATTGTACATAAGGACCACAACTTCTTTATCCATTTTTCTCTTTCCTGGGATATTGAAGGTGGAATGAAGTGGAGGTCCTTGTCAACAGAGCAGCCCTCAACTTTGGGGTGCTTGTGTCTTGCTGATTTTTAATTTTCCCAATTTATACCCCCATGAGTGGAAGTGCCCTATGCTCTCTAAGCTGTGTTTTTTCGATGTTTCAGGACTCACCGTATACTTCTCCAGAGTGGCTGTTGGCAATTTACATCCCGCCCATCAGTGTAGCAAGGCTCCCATTTCTCCATGGCCTGTCCTGCATTTCTGGATTTGACACTTTTTTCAGCATGGCCCTTTTGACCGATGGGAAGCGAGACTTCTCTGTAGCGCTGATTTGCCTTTCCAGGTTGCTTGGTTGGCCAAAAAGGGCGTATGCGTTTTTTCCTGAATATATTCAGGAAAAAACGCATACGCCCTTTTTGGCCAAGGGCATCATTGTCAACGTTTTGCCGCTTTTCATGTGCTTTAAAGGCGATTCGTATCTACCTCCTGAAATCTGTTTCGTGCAATTCTGCCTTGAATTCAAATCCTCTTCTTTGCCTTCCCTCAATATATTTGTGGATGAGAGTTATCATTTATAACTCTGCAGGTTTGTGAATTGCAGTGCCCTGAACCTCCATTTTACAACTCGCTTTTTTGGGAGCTGGCCGCAAAAGCACAGGATGGCTTCAGGCCCTGTTCTGGTTCCGGGGGGCAGGCTGAGCCTGTGGTTAATTCTTCTTCCTGATGGGAAAATAGAGTGACCTGTGCCTGTCCCGACACCAAGAGCTAGTCTCTCGTTGGTTCCCCGTCTTCCCGTTCATCCTCAGGACAAATTGCAACCTGTACGGAACAGGAGGTTAAAGGTGCTGATGCTCCAAGTAGGGAGATTGCTAGTAAAGCGGCTGGAATGGCGAACCCGGGCACAAGGAGATGAGAAATGAGGTGCATTTTAGAAACCTTTCCCCATCACACGGTGTACCATCTTCTGGGTTTCTCATGCATGTTTTCGAAGTAGGAAGATGCCCTTGAACCTGGAGATTTGGGACCCATGCGATGGGTACCACGCAGTATTACTTTAAAGGGTCTGCGTTTGCTCACCCAACCTCACCAAACCTCTCAGCCCCAAGAGTGTCCACCCTTATGTCTCATCCAGCTGTGGGTCTAGATATGGTCAATCCAGGTTGCATCACAGCCCCTGAACTCATTGTGTAAGAATTTCTATCTCTTTCACTGTCGTTGTTTCATGGGTTTTTCAAAGTAATTTATTTTCATAATGGGGTTTAGCTGCTTTTCACGGCTGTGTTTATGCCGCTTTACACCCACTTGACACACTAACAGAGAGATATCAATACATAGGTTTTAAGATTATTACTAGTCAGATATATTCTTGTGCGGTGAATAGGGCGTGTTGAGTCCAGTTCTCTGAGCAAGGAGTAGGTCTTGTCTATTACATATTGGGTTTATGGAACGGTATCTGAGCTAATTTGATACCCTTGTTTTATGTATCACCCCACCTCACCTTTCCCGTTAAGCAGCCACTGTCTCTTTTCTGCATGTGTGACTCTGTTCTGTTTTGTAATTCAGTTCAAGTGTAACGGTTTTTACATTCCCTCTAAAAGTGATACCTTATGAGAAGTGTCCTTTTCTGTGTGACTTATTTCACTTAGAATCGTCGTACCTAAATCCACTCATCATGCTGCTACTAACCTTATGACATTGATTTCATGGCTGAGTGATATTCCATTGTACATAAGGACCACAACTTCTTTATCCATTTTTCTCTTTCCTGGGATATTTAAGGTGGAATGAAGTGGAGGTCCTTGTCAACAGAGCAGCCCTCAACTTTGGGGTGCTTGTGTCTTGCTGATTTTTCATTTTCCCAATTTATACCCCCATGAGTGGAAGTGCCCTATGCTCTCTAAGCTGTGTTTTTCAGATGTTTCAGGACACACCGTACACTTCTCCAGAGTGGCTGTTGGCAATTTACATCCCGCCCATCAGTGTAGCAAGGCTCCCATTTCTCCATGGCCTGTCCTGCATTTCTGGTTTTGACACTTTTTTCAGCATGGCCCTTTTGACCGATGGGAAGCGAGACTTCTCTGTAGCGCTGATTTGCCTTTCCAGGTTGCTTGGTTGGCCAAAAAGGGCGTATGCGTTTTTTCCTGAATATATTCAGGAAAAAACGCATACGCCCTTTTTGGCCAAGGGCATCATTGTCAACGTTTTGCCGCTTTTCATGTGCTTTAAAGGCGATTCGTATCTACCTCCTGAAATCTGTTTCGTGCAATTCTGCCTTGATTTCAAATCCTCTTCTTTGCCTTCCCTCAATATATTTGTGGACGAGAGTTATCATTTATAACTCTGCAGGTTTGTGAATTGCAGTGCCCTGAACCTCCATTTTACAACTCGCTTTTTTGGGAGCTGGCCGCAAAAGCGCAGGATGGCTTCAGGCCCTGTTCTGGTTCCGGGGGTCAGGCTGAGCATGTGGTTAATTCTTCTTCCTGATGGGGAAATAGAGTGACCTGTGCCTGTCCCAACACCAAGAGCTAGTCTCTCGTTGGTTCCCCGTCTTCCCGTTCATCCTCAGGACAAATTGCAACCTGTACGGAACAGGAGGTTAAAGTTGCTGATGCTCCAAGTAGGGAGATTGCTAGTAAAGCGGCTGGAATGGCGAACCCGGGCACAAGGAGATGAGAAATGAGGTGCGTTTTAGAAACCTTTCCCCATCACACGGTGTACTATCTTCTGGGTTTCTCATGCATGTTTTCGATGTAGGAAGATGCCCTTGAAGCTGGAGATTTGGGACCCATGTGACGGGTACCACGCAGTATTACTTTAAAGGGTCTGCGTTTGCTCACCCAACCTCACCAAACCTCTCAGCCCCAAGAGTGTCCACCCTTATGTCTCATCCAGCTGTGGGTCTAGATATGGTCAATCCAGGTTGCATCACAGCCCCTGAACGCATTGTGTAAGAATTTCTCTCTCTTTCACTGTCGTTGTTTCATGGGTTTTTCAAAGTAATTTATTTTCATAATGGGGTTTAGCTGCTTTTCACTGCTGTGTTTATGCCGCTTTACACCCACTTGACACACTAACAGAGAGATATCAATACATAGGTTTTAAGATTATTACTAGTCAGATATATTCTTGTGCGGTGAATAGGGCGTGTTGAGTCCAGTTCTCTGAGCAAGGAGTAGGTCTTGTCTACTACATATTGGGTTTATGGAACGGTATCTGAGCTAATTTGATACCCTTGTTTTATGCATCACCCCACCTCACCTTTCCCGTTAAGCAGCCATAGTGTGTTTTCTGCATGTGTGACTCTGTTCTGTTTTGTAATTCAGTTCAAGTGTAACAGTTTTTACATTCCCTCTATCAGTGATACCTTATGAGAAGTGTCCTTTTCTGTGTGACTTATTTCACTTAGAATCGTCGTACCTAAATCCACTCATCATGCTGCTACTAACCTTATGACATTGATTTCATGGCTGAGTGATATTCCATTGTACATAAGGACCACAACTTCTTTATCCATTTTTCTCTTTCCTGGGATATTTAAGGTGGAATGAAGTGGAGGTCCTTGTCAACAGAGCAGCCTTCAACTTTGGGGTGCTTGTGTCTTGCTGATTTTTCATTTTCCCAATTTATACCCCCATGAGTGGAAGTGCCCTATGCTCTCTAAGCTGTGTTTTTCAGATGTTTCAGGACACACCGTACACTTCTCCAGAGTGGCTGTTGGCAATTTACATCCCGCCCATCAGTGTAGCAAGGCTCCCATTTCTCCATGGCCTGTCCTGCATTTCTGGTTTTGACACTTTTTTCAGCATGGCCCTTTTGACCGATGGGAACCGAGACTTCTCTGTAGCGCTGATTTGCCTTTCCAGGTTGCTTGGTTGGCCAAAAAGGGCGTATGCGTTTTTTCCTGAATATATTCAGGAAAAAACGCATACGCCCTTTTTGGCCAAGGGCATCATTGTCAACGTTTTGCCGCTTTTCATGTGCTTTAAAGGCGATTCGTATCTACCTCCTGAAATCTGTTTCGTGCAATTCTGCCTTGATTTCAAATCCTCTTCTTTGCCTTCCCTCAATATATTTGTGGACGAGAGTTATCATTTATAACTCTGCAGGTTTGTGAATTGCAGTGCCCTGAACCTCCATTTTACAACTCGCTTTTTTGGGAGCTGGCCGCAAAAGCGCAGGATGGCTTCAGGCCCTCTTCTGGTTCCGGGGGGCAGGCTGAGCCTCTGGTTAATTCTTCTTTCTGATAGGAAAATAGAGTGACCTGTGCCTGTCCCGACACCAAGAGCTAGTCTCTCGTTGGTTCCCCGTCTTCCCGTTCATCCTCAGGACAAATTGCAACCTGTACGGAACAGGAGGTTAAAGGTGCTGATGCTCCAAGTAGGGAGATTGCTAGTAAAGCGGCTGGAATGGCGAACCCGGGCACAAGGAGATGAGAAATGAGGTGCGTTTTAGAAACCTTTCCCCATCACACGGTGTACTATCTTCTGGGTTTCTCATGCATGTTTTCGATGTAGGAAGATGCCCTTGAAGCTGGAGATTTGGGACCCATGTGACGGGTACCACGCAGTATTACTTTAAAGGGTCTGCGTTTGCTCACCCAACCTCACCAAACCTCTCAGCCCCAAGAGTGTCCACCCTTATGTCTCATCCAGCTGTGGGTCTAGATATGGTCAATCCAGGTTGCATCACAGCCCCTGAACGCATTGTGTAAGAATTTCTCTCTCTTTCACTGTCGTTGTTTCATGGGTTTTTCAAAGTAATTTATTTTCATAATGGGGTTTAGCTGCTTTTCACTGCTGTGTTTATGCCGCTTTACACCCACTTGACACACTAACAGAGAGATATCAATACATAGGTTTTAAGATTATTACTAGTCAGATATATTCTTGTGCGGTGAATAGGGCGTGTTGAGTCCAGTTCTCTGAGCAAGGAGTAGGTCTTGTCTACTACATATTGGGTTTATGGAACGGTATCTGAGCTAATTTGATACCCTTGTTTTATGCATCACCCCACCTCACCTTTCCCGTTAAGCAGCCATAGTGTGTTTTCTGCATGTGTGACTCTGTTCTGTTTTGTAATTCAGTTCAAGTGTAACAGTTTTTACATTCCCTCTATCAGTGATACCTTATGAGAAGTGTCCTTTTCTGTGTGACTTATTTCACTTAGAATCGTCGTACCTAAATCCACTCATCATGCTGCTACTAACCTTATGACATTGATTTCATGGCTGAGTGATATTCCATTGTACATAAGGACCACAACTTCTTTATCCATTTTTCTCTTTCCTGGGATATTTAAGGTGGAATGAAGTGGAGGTCCTTGTCAACAGAGCAGCCCTCAACTTTGGGGTGCTTGTGTCTTGCTGATTTTTCATTTTCCCAATTTATACCCCCATGAGTGGAAGTGCCCTATGCTCTCTAAGCTGTGTTTTTCAGATGTTTCAGGACACACCGTACACTTCTCCAGAGTGGCTGTTGGCAATTTACATCCCGCCCATCAGTGTAGCAAGGCTCCCATTTCTCCATGGCCTGTCCTGCATTTCTGGTTTTGACACTTTTTTCAGCATGGCCCTTTTGACCGATGGGAACCGAGACTTCTCGGTAGCGCTGATTTGCCTTTCCAGGTTGCTTGGTTGGCCAAAAAGGGCGTATGCGTTTTTTCCTGAATATATTCAGGAAAAAACGCATACGCCCTTTTTGGCCAAGGGCATCATTGTCAACGTTTTGCCGCTTTTCATGTGCTTTAAAGGCGATTCGTATCTACCTCCTGAAATCTGTTTCGTGCAATTCTGCCTTGATTTCAAATCCTCTTCTTTGCCTTCCCTCAATATATTTGTGGACGAGAGTTATCATTTATAACTCTGCAGGTTTGTGAATTGCAGTGCCCTGAACCTCCATTTTACAACTCGCTTTTTTGGGAGCTGGCCGCAAAAGCGCAGGATGGCTTCAGGCCCTGTTCTGGTTCCGGGGGGCAGGCTGAGCCTGTGGTTAATTCTTCTTCCTGATGGGAAAATAGAGTGACCTGTGCCTGTCCCGACACCAAGAGCTAGTCTCTCGTTGGTTCCCCGTCTTCCCGTTCATCCTCAGGACAAATTGCAACCTGTACGGAACAGGAGGTTAAAGGTGCTGATGCTCCAAGTAGGGAGATTGCTAGTAAAGCGGCTGGAATGGCGAACCCGGGCACAAGGAGATGAGAAATGAGGTGCATTTTAGAAACCTTTCCCCATCACACGGTTTACCATCTTCTGGGTTTCTCATGCATGTTTTCGATGTAGGAAGATGCCCTTGAAGCTGGAGATTTGGGACCCATGCGACGGGTACCACGAAGTATTACTTTAAAGGGTCTGCGTTTGCTCACCCAACCTCACCAAACCTCTCAGCCCCAAGAGTGTCCACCCTTATGTCTCATCCAGCTGTGGGTCTAGATATGGTCAATCCAGGTTGCATCACAGCCCCTGAACGCATTGTGTAAGAATTTCTCTCTCTTTCACTGTCGTTGTTTCATGGGTTTTTCAAAGTAATTTATTTTCATAATGGGGTTTAGCTGCTTTTCACTGCTGTGTTTATGCCGCTTTACACCCACTTGACACACTAACAGAGAGATATCAATACATAGGTTTTAAGATTATTACTAGTCAGATATATTCTTGTGCGGTGAATAGGGCGTGTTGAGTCCAGTTCTCTGAGCAAGGAGTAGGTCTTGTCTATTACATATTGGGTTTATGGAACGGTATCTGAGCTAATTTGATACCCTTGTTTTATGCATCACCCCACCTCACCTTTCCCGTTAAGCAGCCATAGTCTGTTTTCTGCATGTGTGACTCTGTTCTGTTTTGTAATTCAGTTCAAGTGTAACGGTTTTTACATTCCCTCTATCAGTGATACCTTATGAGAAGTGTCCTTTTCTGTGTGACTTATTTCACTTAGAATCGTCGTACCTAAATCCACTCATCATGCTGCTACTAACCTTATGACATTGATTTCATGGCTGAGTGATATTCCATTGTACATGAGGACCACAACTTCTTTATCCATTTTTCTCCCTCCTGGGATATTGAAGGTGGAATGAAGTGGAGGTCCTTGTCAACAGAGCAGCCCTCAACTTTGGGGTGCTTGTGTCTTGCTGATTTTTCATTTTCCCAATTTATACCCACATGAGTGGAAGTGCCCTATGCTCTCTAAGCTGTGTTTTTCAGATGTTTCAGGACACACCGTACACTTCTCCAGAGTGGCTGTTGGCAATTTACATCCCGCCCATCAGTGTAGCAAGGCTCCCATTTCTCCATGGCCTGTCCTGCATTTCTGGTTTTGACACTTTTTTCAGCATGGCCCTTTTGACCGATGGGAAGCGAGACTTCTCTGTAGCGCTGATTTGCCTTTCCAGGTTGCTTGGTTGGCCAAAAAGGGCGTATGCGTTTTTTCCTGAATATATTCAGGAAAAAACGCATACGCCCTTTTTGGCCAAGGGCATCATTGTCAACGTTTTGCCGCTTTTCATGTGCTTTAAAGGCGATTCGTATCTACCTCCTGAAATCTGTTTCGTGCAATTCTGCCTTGATTTCAAATCCTCTTCTTTGCCTTCCCTCAATATATTTGTGGACGAGAGTTATCATTTATAACTCTGCAGGTTTGTGAATTGCAGTGCCCTGAACCTCCATTTTACAACTCGCTTTTTTGGGAGCTGGCTGCAAAAGCGCAGGATGGCTTCAGGCCCTGTTCTGGTTCCGGGGGGCAGGCTGAGCCTGTGGTTAATTCTTTTTCCTGATGGGAAAATAGAGTGACCTGTGCCTGTCCCAACACCAAGAGCTAGTCTCTCGTTGGTTCCCCGTCTTCCCGTTCATCCTCAGGACAAATTGCAACCTGTATGGAACAGGAGGTTAAAGGTGCTGATGCTCCAAGTAGGGAGATTGCTAGTAAAGCGGCTGGAATGGCGAACCCGGGCACAAGGAGATTAGAAATGAGGTGCGTTTTAGAAACCTTTCCCCATCACACGGTGTACTATCTTCTGGGTTTCTCATGCATGTTTTCGATGTAGGAAGATGCCCTTGAAGCTGGAGATTTGGGACCCATGTGATGGGTACCACGCAGTATTACTGTAAAGGGTCTGCGTTTGCTCACCCAACCTCACCAAACCTCTCAGCCCCAAGAGTGTCCACCCTTATGTCTCATCCAGCTGTGGGTCTAGATATGGTCAATCCAGGTTGCATCACAGCCCCTGAACGCATTGTGTACGAATTTCTATCTCTTTCACTGTCGTTGTTTCATGGGTTTTTCAAAGTAATTTATTTTCATAATGGGGTTTAGCTGCTTTTCACGGCTGTGTTTATGCCGCTTTACACCCACTTGACACACTAACAGAGAGATATCAATACATAGGTTTTAAGTTTATTACTAGTCAGATATATTCTTGTGCGGTGAATAGGGCGTGTTGAGTCCAGTTCTCTGAGCAAGGAGTAGGTCTTGTCTACTACATATTGGGTTTATGGAACGGTATCTGAGCTAATTTGATACCCTTGTTTTATGTATCACCCCACCTCACCTTTCCCGTTAAGCAGCCATAGTGTGTTTTCTGCATGTGTGACTCTGTTCTGTTTTGTAATTCAGTTCAAGTGTAACGGTTTTTACATTCCCTCTATCAGTGATACCTCATGAGAAGTGTCCTTTTCTGTGTGACTTATTTCACTTAGAATCGTCGTACCTAAATCCACTCATCATGCTGCTACTAACCTTATGACATTGATTTCATGGCTGAGTGATATTCCATTGTACATAAGGACCACAACTTCTTTATCCATTTTTCTCTTTCCTGGGATATTGAAGGTGGAATGAAGTGGAGGTCCTTGTCAACAGAGCAGCCCTCAACTTTGGGGTGCTTGTGTCTTGCTGATTTTTCATTTTCCCAATTTATACCCCCATGAGTGGAAGTGCCCTATGCTCTCTAAGCTGTGTTTTTCAGATGTTTCAGGACACACCGTACACTTCTCCAGAGTGGCTGTTGGCAATTTACATCCCGCCCATCAGTGTAGCAAGGCTCCCATTTCTCCATGGCCTGTCCTGCATTTCTGGTTTTGACACTTTTTTCAGCATGGCCCTTTTGACCGATGGGAAGCGAGACTTCTCTGTAGCGCTGATTTCCCTTTCCAGGTTGCTTGGTTGGCCAAAAAGGGCGTATGCGTTTTTTCCTGAATATATTCAGGAAAAAACGCATACGCTCTTTTTGGCCAAGGGCATCATTGTCAACGTTTTGCCGCTTTTCATGTGCTTTAAAGGCGATTCGTATCTACCTCCTGAAATCTGTTTCGTGCAATTCTGTCTTGATTTCAAATCCTCTTCTTTGCCTTCCCTCAATATATTTGTGGACGATAGTTATCATTTATAACTCTGCAGGTTTGTGAATTGCAGTGTCCTGAGCCTCCATTTTACAACTCGCTTTTTTGGGAGCTGGCCGCAAAAGCGCAGGATGGCTTCAGGCCCTGTTCTGGTTCCGGGGGGCAGGGTGAGCCTGTGGTTAATTCTTCTTCCTGATGGGAAAATAGAGTGACCTGTGCCTGTCCCGACACCAAGAGCTAGTCTCTCGTTGGTTCCCCGTCTTCCCGTTCATCCTCAGGACAAATTGCAACCTGTACGGAACAGGAGGTTAAAGGTGCTGATGCTCCAAGTAGGGAGATTGCTAGTAAAGCGGCTGGAATGGCGAACCCGGGCACAAGGAGATGAGAAATGAGGTGCATTTTAGAAACCTTTCCCCATCACACGGTGTACCATCTTCTGGGTTTCTCAAGCATGTTTTCGATGTAGGAAGATGCCCTTGAACCTGGAGATTTGGGACCCATGCGATGGGTACCACGAAGTATTACTTTAAAGGGTCTGCGTTTGCTCACCCAACCTCACCAAACCTCTCAGCCCCAAGAGTGTCCACCCTTATGTCTCATCCAGCTGTGGGTCTAGATATGGTCAATCCAGGTTGCATCACAGCCCCTGAACTCATTGTGTAAGAATTTCTATCTCTTTCACTTTCGTTGTTTCATGGGTTTTTCAAAGTAATTTATTTTCATAATGGGGTTTAGCTGCTTTTCACGGCTGTGTTTATGCCGCTTTACACCCACTTGACCCACTAACAGAGAGATATCAATACATAGGTTTTAAGATTATTACTAGTCAGATATATTCTTGTGCGGTGAATAGGGCGTCTTGAGTCCAGTTCTCTGAGCAAGGAGTAGGTCTTGTCTACTACATATTGGGTTTATGGAACGGTATCTGAGCTAATTTGATACCCTTGTTTTATGTATCACCCCACCTCACCTTTCCCGTTAAGCAGCCATTGTCTGTTTTCTGCATGTGTGACTCTGTTCTGTTTTGTAATTCAGTTCAAGTGTAACGGTTTTTACATTCCCTCTAAAAGTGATACCTTATGAGAAGTGTCCTTTTCTGTGTGACTTATTTTACTTAGAATCGTCGTACCTAAATCCACTCATCATGCTGCTACTAACCTTATGACATTGATTTCATGGCTGAGTGATATTCCATTGTACATAAGGACCACAACTTCTTTATCCATTTTTCTCTTTCCTTGGATATTTAAGGTGGAATGAAGTGGAGGTCCTTGTCAACAGAGCAGCCCTAAACTTTGGGGTGCTTGTGTCTTGCTGATTTTTCATTTTCCCAATTTATACCCCCATAAGTGGAAGTGCCCTATGCTCTCTAAGCTGTGTTTTTCAGATGTTTCAGGACACACCGTACACTTCTCCAGAGTGGCTGTTGGCAATTTACATCCCGCCCATCAGTGTAGCAAGGCTCTCATTTCTCCATGGCCTGTCCTGCATTTCTGGTTTTGACACATTTTTCAGCATGGCCCTTTTGACCGATGGGAAGTGAGACTTCTTTGTAGCGCTGATTTGCCTTTCCAGGTTGCTTGGTTGGCCAAAAAGGGCGTATGCGTTTTTTCCTGAATATATTCAGGAAAAAACGCATACGCCCTTTTTGGCCAAGGGCATCATTGTCCACATTTTGCCGCTTTTCATGTGCTTTAAAGGCGATTCGAATCTACCTCCTGAAATCTGTTTCCTGCAATTCTGCCTTGATTTAAAATCCTCTTCTTTGCCTTCCCTCAATATATTTGTGGACGAGAGTTATTATTTATAACTCTGCAGGTTTGTGAATTGCAGTGCCCTGAACCTCCATTTTACAACTCGCTTTTTTGGGAGCTGGCCGCAAAAGCATAGGATGGCTTCAGGCCCTGTTCTGGTTCTGGGGGGCAGGCTGAGCCTGTGGTTAATTCTTCTTCCTGATGGGAAAATAGAGTGACCTGTGCCTGTCCCGACACCAAGAGCTAGTCTCTCGTTGGTTCCCCGTCTTCCCGTTCATCCTCAGGACAAATTGCAACCTGTACGGAACAGGAGGTTAAAGGTGCTGATGCTCCAAGTAGGGAGATTGCTAGTAAAGCGGCTGGAATGGCGAACCCGGGCACAAGGAGATGAGAAATGAGGTGCATTTTAGAAACCGTTCCCCATCACACGGTGTACCATCTTCTGGGTTTCTCATGCAAGTTTTCGATGTAGGAAGATGCCCTTGAAGCTGGAGATTTGGGACCCATGCGACGGGTACCACGAAGTATTACTTTAAAGGGTCTGCGTTTGCTCACCCAACCTCACCAAACCTCTCAGCCCCAAGAGTGTCCACCCTTATGTCTCATCCAGCTGTGGGTCTAGATATGGTCAATCCAGGTTGCATCACAGCCCCTGAACGCATTGTGTAAGAATTTCTCTCTTTCACTGTCGTTGTTTCATGGGTTTTTCAAAGTAATTTATTTTCATAATGAGGTTTAGCTGCTTTTCACTGCTGTGTTTATGCAGCTTTACACCCACTTGACACACTAACAGAGAGATATCAATACATAGGTTTTAAGATTATTACTAGTCAGATATATTCTTGTGCGGTGAATAGGGCGTGTTGAGTCCAGTTCTCTGAGCAAGGAGTAGGTCTTGTCTATTACATATTGGGTTTATGGAACGGTATCTGAGCTAATTTGATACCCTTGTTTTATGCATCACCCCACCTCACCTTTCCCGTTAAGCAGCCATAGTCTGTTTTCTGCATGTGTGACTCTGTTCTGTTTTGTAATTCAGTTCAAGTGTAACGGTTTTTACATTCCCTCTATCAGTGATACCTCATGAGAAGTGTCCTTTTCTGTGTGACTTATTTCACTTAGAATCGTCGTACCTAAATCCATTCATCATGCTGCTACTAACCTTATGACATTGATTTCATGGCTGAGTGATATTCCATTGTACATAAGGACCACAACTTCTTTATCCATTTTTCTCTTTCCTGGGATATTGAAGGTGGAATGAAGTGGAGGTCCTTGTCAACAGAGCAGCCCTCAACTTTGGGGTGCTTGTGTCTTGCTGATTTTTCATTTTCCCAATTTATACCCCCATGAGTGGAAGTGCCCTATGCTCTCTAAGCTGTGTTTTTCAGATGTTTCAGGACACACCGTACACTTCTCCAGAGTGGCTGTTGGCAATTTACATCCGGCCCATCAGTGTAGCAAGGCTCCCATTTCTCCATGGCCTGTCCTGCATTTCTGGTTTTGACACTTTTTTCAGCATGGCCCTTTTGACCGATGGGAAGCGAGACTTCTCTGTAGCGCTGATTTGCCTTTCCAGGTTGCTTGGTTGGCCAAAAAGGGCGTATGCGTTTTTTCCTGAATATATTCAGGAAAAAACGCATACGCCCTTTTTGGCCAAGGGCATCATTGTCAACGTTTTGCCGCTTTTCATGTGCTTTAAAGGCGATTCGTATCTACCTCCTGAAATCTGTTTCGTGCAATTCTGTCTTGATTTCAAATCCTCTTCTTTGCCTTCCCTCAATATATTTGTGGACGATAGTTATCATTTATAACTCTGCAGGTTTGTGAATTGCAGTGCCCTGAACCTCCATTTTACAACTCGCTTTTTTGGGAGCTGGCCGCAAAAGCGCAGGATGGCTTCAGGCCCTGTTCTGGTTCCGGGGGGCAGGGTGAGCCTGTGGTTAATTCTTCTTCCTGATGGGAAAATAGAGTGACCTGTGCCTGTCCCGACACCAAGAGCTAGTCTCTCGTTGGTTCCCCGTCTTCCCGTTCATCCTCAGGACAAATTGCAACCTGTACGGAACAGGAGGTTAAAGGTGCTGATGCTCCAAGTAGGGAGATTGCTAGTAAAGCGGCTGGAATGGCGAACCCGGGCACAAGGTGATGAGAAATGAGGTGCATTTTAGAAACCTTTCCCCATCACACGGTGTACCATCTTCTGGGTTTCTCAAGCATGTTTTCGATGTAGGAAGATGCCCTTGAACCTGGAGATTTGGGACCCATGCGATGGGTACCACGCAGTATTACTTTAAAGGGTCTGCGTTTGCTCACCCAACCTCACCAAACCTCTCAGCCCCAAGAGTGTCCACCCTTATGTCTCATCCAGCTGTGGGTCTAGATATGGTCAATCCAGGTTGCATCACAGCCCCTGAACTCATTGTGTAAGAATTTCTATCTCTTTCACTGTCGTTGTTTCATGGGTTTTTCAAAGTAATTTATTTTCATAATGGGGTTTAGCTGCTTTTCACTGCTGTGTTTATGCCGCTTTACACCCACTTGACACACTAACAGAGAGATATCAATACATAGGTTTTAAGATTATTACTATTCAAATATATTCTTGTGCGGTGAATAGGGCGTGTTGAGTCCAGTTCTCTGAGCAAGGAGTAGGTCTTGTCTATTACATATTGGGTTTATGGAACGGTATCTGAGCTAATTTGATACCCTTGTTTTATGCATCACCCCACCTCACCTTTCCCGTTAAGCAGCCATAGTCTGTTTTCTGCATGTGTGACTCTGTTCTGTTTTGTAATTCAGTTCAAGTGTAACGGTTTTTACATTCCCTCTATCAGTGATACCTTATGAGAAGTGTCCTTTTCTGTGTGACTTATTTCACTTAGAATCGTCGTACCTAAATCCACTCATCATGCTGCTACTAACCTTATGACATTGATTTCATGGCTGAGTGATATTCCATTGTACATAAGGACCACAACTTCTTTATCCATTTTTCTCTTTCCTGGGATATTGAAGGTGGAATGAAGTGGAGGTCCTTGTCAACAGAGCAGCCCTCAACTTTGGGGTGCTTGTGTCTTGCTGATTTTTAATTTTCCCAATTTATACCCCCATGAGTGGAAGTGCCCTATGCTCTCTAAGCTGTGTTTTTTCGATGTTTCAGGACTCACCGTATACTTCTCCAGAGTGGCTGTTGGCAATTTACATCCCGCCCATCAGTGTAGCAAGGCTCCCATTTCTCCATGGCCTGTCCTGCATTTCTGGATTTGACACTTTTTTCAGCATGGCCCTTTTGACCGATGGGAAGCGAGACTTCTCTGTAGCGCTGATTTGCCTTTCCAGGTTGCTTGGTTGGCCAAAAAGGGCGTATGCGTTTTTTCCTGAATATATTCAGGAAAAAACGCATACGCCCTTTTTGGCCAAGGGCATCATTGTCAACGTTTTGCCGCTTTTCATGTGCTTTAAAGGCGATTCGTATCTACCTCCTGAAATCTGTTTCGTGCAATTCTGCCTTGAATTCAAATCCTCTTCTTTGCCTTCCCTCAATATATTTGTGGATGAGAGTTATCATTTATAACTCTGCAGGTTTGTGAATTGCAGTGCCCTGAACCTCCATTTTACAACTCGCTTTTTTGGGAGCTGGCCGCAAAAGTGCAGGATGGCTTCAGGCCCTGTTCTGGTTCCGGGGGGCAGGCTGAGCATGTGGTTAATTCTTCTTTCTGATGCGAAAATAGAGTGACCTGTGCCTGTCCCAACACCAAGAGCTAGTCTCTCGTTGGTTCCCCGTCTTCCCGTTCATCCTCAGGACAAATTGCAACCTGTACGGAACAGGAGGTTAAAGTTGCTGATGCTCCAAGTAGGGAGATTGCTAGTAAAGTGGCTGGAATGGCGAACCCGGGCACAAGGAGATGAGAAATGAGGTGCGTTTTAGAAACCTTTCCCCATCACACGGTGTACTATCTTCTGGGTTTCTCATGCATGTTTTCGATTTAGGAAGATGCCCTTGAAGCTGGAGATTAGGGACCCATGTGATGGGTACCACGCAGTATTACTTTAAAGGGTCTGCGTTTGCTCACCCAGCCTCACCAAACCTCTCAGCCCCAAGAGTGTCCACCCTTATGTCTCATCCAGCTGTGGGTCTAGATATGGTCAATCAAGGTTGCATCACAGCCCCTGAATGCATTGTGTAAGAATTTCTCTCTCTTTCACTGTCGTTGTTTCATGGGTTTTTCAAAGTAATTTATTTTCATAATGGGGTTTAGCTGCTTTTCACTGCTGTGTTTATGCCGCTTTACACCCACTTGACACACTAACAGAGAGATATCAATACATAGGTTTTAAGATTATTACTAGTCAGATATATTCTTGTGCGGTGAATAGGGCGTGTTGAGTCCAGTTCTCTGAGCAAGGAGTAGGTCTTGTCTACTACATATTGGGTTTATGGAACGGTATCTGAGCTAATTTGATACCCTTGTTTTATGTATCACCCCACCTCACCTTTCCCGTTAAGCAGCCATAGTGTGTTTTCTGCATGTGTGACTCTGTTCTGTTTTGTAATTCAGTTCAAGTGTAACGGTTTTTACATTACCTCTATCAGTGATACCTTATGAGAAGTGTCCTTTTCTGTGTGACTTATTTCACTTAGAATCGTCGTACCTAAATCCACTCATCATGCTGCTACTAACCTTATGACATTGATTTCATGGCTGAGTGATATTCCATTGTACATAAGGACCACAACTTCTTTATCCATTTTTCTCTTTCCTGGGATATTGAAGGTGGAATGAAGTGGAGGTCCTTGTCAACAGAGCAGCCCTCAACTTTGGGGTGCTTGTGTCTTGCTGATTTTTAATTTTCCCAATTTATACCCCCATGAGTGGAAGTGCCCTATGCTCTCTAAGCTGTGTTTTTTCGATGTTTCAGGACTCACCGTACACTTCTCCAGAGTGGCTGTTGGCAATTTACATCCCCCCCATCAGTGTAGCAAGGCTTCCATTTCTCCATGGCCTGTCCTGCATTTCTGGTTTTGACACTTTTTTCAGCATGGCCCTTTTGACCGATGGGAAGCGAGACTTCTCTGTAGCGCTGATTTGCCTTTCCAGGTTGCTTGGTTGGCCAAAAAGGGCGTATGCGTTTTTTCCTGAATATATTCAGGAAAAAACGCATACGCCCTTTTTGGCCAAGGGCATCATTGTCAACGTTTTGCCGCTTTTCATGTGCTTTAAAGGCGATTCGTATCTACCTCCTGAAATCTGTTTCGTGCAATTCTGCCTTGAATTCAAATCCTCTTCTTTGCCTTCCCTCAATATATTTGTGGACGAGAGTTATCATTTATAACTCTGCAGGTTTGTGAATTGCAGTGCCCTGAACCTCCATTTTACAACTCGCTTTTTTGGGAGCTGGCCGCAAAAGCACAGGATGGCTTCAGGCCCTGTTCTGGTTCCGGGGGGCAGGCTGAGCCTGTGGTTAATTCTTCTTCCTGATGGGAAAATAGAGTGACCTGTGCCTGTCCCGACAGCAAGAGCTAGTCTCTCGTTGTTTCCCCGTCTTCCGGTTCATCCTCAGGACAAATTGCAACCTGTATGGAACAGGAGGTTAAAGGTGCTGATGCTCCAAGTAGGGAGATTGCTAGTAAAGCGGCTGGAATGGCGAACCCGGGCACAAGGAGATGAGAAATGAGGTGCATTTTAGAAACCTTTCCCCATCACACGGTGTACCATCTTCTGGGTTTCTCATGCATGTTTTCGATGTAGGAAGATGCCCTTGAACCTGGAGATTTGGGACCCATGCGATGGGTACCACGCAGTATTACTTTAAAGGGTCTGCGTTTGCTCACCCAACCTCACCAAACCTCTCAGCCCCAAGAGTGTCCACCCTTATGTCTCATCCAGCTGTGGGTCTAGATATGGTCAATCCAGGTTGCATCACAGCCCCTGAACTCATTGTGTAAGAATTTCCATCTCTTTCACTGTCCTTGTTTCATGGGTTTTTCAAAGTAATTTATTTTCATAATGGGGTTTAGCTGCTTTTCACGGCTGTGTTTATGCCGCTTTACACCCACTTGACACACTAACAGAGAGATATCAATACATAGGTTTTAAGATTATTACTAGTCAGATATATTCTTGTGCGGTGAATAGGGCGTCTTGAGTCCAGTTCTCTGAGCAAGGAGTAGGTCTTGTCTACTACATATTGGGTTTATGGAACGGTATCTGAGCTAATTTGATACCCTTGGTTTATGTATCACCCCACCTCACCTTTCCCGTTAAGCAGCCATTGTCTGTTTTCTGCATGTGTGACTCTGTTCTGTTTTGTAATTCAGTTCAAGTGTAACGGTTTTTACATTCCCTCTAAAAGTGATACCTTATGAGAAGTGTCCTTTTCTGTGTGACTTATTTCACTTAGAATCGTCGTACCTAAATCCACTCATCATGCTGCTACTAACCTTATGACATTGATTTCATGGCTGAGTGATATTCCATTGTACATAAGGACCACAACTTCTTTATCCATTTTTCTCTTTCCTTGGATATTTAAGGTGGAATGAAGTGGAGGTCCTTGTCAACAGAGCAGCCCTAAACTTTGGGGTGCTTGTGTCTTGCTGATTTTTAATTTTCCCAATTTATACCCCCATGAGTGGAAGTGCCCTATGCTCTCTAAGCTGTGTTTTTCAGATGTTTCAGGACACACCGTACACTTCTCCAGAGTGGCTGTTGGCAATTTACATCCCGCCCATCAGTGTAGCAAGGCTCTCATTTCTCCATGGCCTGTCCTGCATTTCTGGTTTTGACACATTTTTCAGCATGGCCCTTTTGACCGATGGGAAGTGAGACTTCTTTGTAGCGCTGATTTGCCTTTCCAGGTTGCTTGGTTGGCCAAAAAGGGCGTATGCGTTTTTTCCTGAATATATTCAGGAAAAAACGCATACGCCCTTTTTGGCCAAGGGCATCATTGTCAACATTTTGCCGCTTTTCATGTGCTTTAAAGGCGATTCGAATCTACCTCCTGAAATCTGTTTCCTGCAATTCTGCCTTGATTTAAAATCCTCTTCTTTGCCTTCCCTCAATATATTTGTGGACGAGAGTTATCATTTATAACTCTGCAGGTTTGTGAATTGCAGTGCCCTGAACCTCCATTTTACAACTCGCTTTTTTGGGAGCTGGCCGCAAAAGTGCAGGATGGCTTCAGGCCCTGTTCTGGTTCCGGGGGGCAGGCTGAGCATGTGGTTAATTCTTCTTTCTGATGGGAAAATAGAGTGACCTGTGCCTGTCCCGACACCAAGAGCTAGTCTCTCGTTGGTTCCCCGTCTTCCCGTTCATCCTCAGGACAAATTGCAACCTGTACGGAACAGGAGGTTAAAGGTGCTGATGCTCCAAGTAGGGAGATTGCTAGTAAAGCGGCTGGAATGGCGAACCCGGGCACAAGGAGATGAGAAATGAGGTGCGTTTTAGAAACCTTTCCCCATCACACGGTGTACCATCTTCTGGGTTTCTCATGCATGTTTTCGATGTAGGAAGATGCCCTTGAAGCTGGAGATTTGGGACCCATGCGACGGGTACCACGAAGTATTACTTTAAAGGGTCTGCGTTTGCTCACCCAACCTCACCAAACCTCTCAGCCCCAAGAGTGTCCACCCTTATGTCTCATCCAGCTGTGGGTCTAGATATGGTCAATCCAGGTTGCATCACAGCCCCTGAACGCATTGTGTAAGAATTTCTCTCTCTTTCACTGTCGTTGTTTCATGGGTTTTTCAAAGTAATTTATTTTCATAATGGGGTTTAGCTGCTTTTCACTGCTGTGTTTATGCCGCTTTACACCCACTTGACACACTAACAGAGAGATATCAATACATAGGTTTTAAGATTATTACTAGTCAGATATATTCTTGTGCGGTGAATAGGGCGTGTTGAGTTCAGTTCTCTGAGCAAGGAGTAGGTCTTGTCTATTACATATTGGGTTTATGGAACGGTATCTGAGCTAATTTGATACCCTTGTTTTATGCATCACCCCACCTCACCTTTCCCGTTAAGCAGCCATAGTCTGTTTTCTGCATGTGTGACTCTGTTCTGTTTTGTAATTCAGTTCAAGTGTAACGGTTTTTACATTCCCTCTATCAGTGATACCTTATGAGAAGTGTCCTTTTCTGTGTGACTTATTTCACTTAGAATCGTCGTACCTAAATCCACTCATCATGCTGCTACTAACCTTATGACATTGATTTCATGGCTGAGTGATATTCCATTGTACATAAGGACCACAACTTCTTTATCCATTTTTCTCCCTCCTGGGATATTGAAGGTGGAATGAAGTGGAGGTCCTTGTCAACAGAGCAGCCCTAAACTTTGGGGTGCTTGTGTCTTGCTGATTTTTAATTTTCCCAATTTATACCCACATGAGTGGAAGTGCCCTATGCTCTCTAAGCTGTGTTTTTCAGATGTTTCAGGACACACCGTACACTTCTCCAGAGTGGCTGTTGGCAATTTACATCCCGCCCATCAGTGTAGCAAGGCTCCCATTTCTCCATGGCCTGTCCTGCATTTCTGGTTTTGACACTTTTTTCAGCATGGCCCTTTTGACCGATGGGAAGCGAGACTTCTCTGTAGCGCTGATTTGCCTTTCCAGGTTGCTTGGTTGGCCAAAAAGGGCGTATGCGTTTTTTCCTGAATATATTCAGGAAAAAACGCATACGCCCTTTTTGGCCAAGGGCATCATTGTCAACGTTTTGCCGCTTTTCATGTGCTTTAAAGGCGATTCGTATCTACCTCCTGAAATCTGTTTCGTGCAATTCTGCCTTGATTTCAAATCCTCTTCTTTGCCTTCCCTCAATATATTTGTGGACGAGAGTTATCATTTATAACTCTGCAGGTTTGTGAATTGCAGTGCCCTGAACCTCCATTTTACAACTCGCTTTTTTGGGAGCTGGCCGCAAAAGCGCAGGATGGCTTCAGGCCCTGTTCTGGTTCCGGGGGGCAGGCTGAGCCTGTGGTTAATTCTTCTTCCTGATGGGAAAATAGAGTGACCTGTGCCTGTCCCGACACCAAGAGCTAGTCTCTCGTTGGTTCCCCGTCTTCCCGTTCATCCTCAGGACAAATTGCAACCTGTACGGAACAGGAGGTTAAAGGTGCTGATGCTCCAAGTAGGGAGATTGCTAGTAAAGCGGCTGGAATGGCGAACCCGGGCACAAGGAGATGAGAAATGAGGTGCGTTTTAGAAACCTTTCCCCATCACACGGTGTACTATCTTCTGGGTTTCTCATGCATGTTTTCGATGTAGGAAGATGCCCTTGAAGCTGGAGATTTGGGACCCATGTGATGGGTACCACGCAGTATTACTTTAAAGGGTCTGCGTTTGCTCACCCAACCTCACCAAACCTCTCAGCCCCAAGAGTGTCCACCCTTATGTCTCATCCAGCTGTGGGTCTAGATATGGTCAATCCAGGTTGCATCACAGCCCCTGAACGCATTGTGTACGAATTTCTATCTCTTTCACTGTCGTTGTTTCATGGGTTTTTCAAAGTAATTTACTTTCATAATGGGGTTTAGCTGCTTTTCACGGCTGTGTTTATGCCGCTTTACACTCACTTGACACACTAACAGAGAGATATCAATACATAGGTTTTAAGATTATTATTAGTCAGATATATTCTTGTGCGGTGAATAGGGCGTCTTGAGTCCAGTTCTCTGAGCAAGGAGTAGGTCTTGTCTACTACATATTGGGTTTATGGAACGGTATCTGAGCTAATTTGATACCCTCGTTTTATGTATCACCCCACCTCACCTTTCCCGTTAAGCAGCCATTGTCTGTTTTCTGCATGTGTGACTCTGTTCTGTTTTGTAATTCAGTTCAAGTGTAACGGTTTTTACATTCCCTCTAAAAGTGATACCTTATGAGAAGTGTCCTTTTCTGTGTGACTTATTTCACTTAGAATCGTCGTACCTAAATCCACTCATCATGCTGCTACTAACCTTATGACATTGATTTCATGGCTGAGTGATATTCCATTGTACATAAGGACCACAACTTCTTTATCCATTTTTCTCTTTCCTGGGATATTGAAGGTGGAATGAAGTGGAGGTCCTTGTCAACAGAGCAGCCCTAAACTTTGGGGTGCTTGTGTCTTGCTGATTTTTCATTTTCCCAATTTATACCCCCATGAGTGGAAGTGCCCTATGCTCTCTAAGCTGTGTTTTTCAGATGTTTCAGGACACACCGTACACTTCTCCAGAGTGGCTGTTGGCAATTTACATCCCGCCCATCAGTGTAGCAAGGCTCTCATTTCTCCATGGCCTGTCCTGCATTTCTGGTTTTGACACATTTTTCAGCATGGCCCTTTTGACCGATGGGAAGTGAGACTTCTTTGTAGCGCTGATTTGCCTTTCCAGGTTGCTTGGTTGGCCAAAAAGGGCGTATGCGTTTTTTCCTGAATATATTCAGGAAAAAACGCATACGCCCTTTTTGGCCAAGGGCATCATTGTCAACATTTTGCCGCTTTTCATGTGCTTTAAAGGCGATTCGAATCTACCTCCTGAAATCTGTTTCCTGCAATTCTGCCTTGATTTAAAATCCTCTTCTTTGCCTTCCCTCAATATATTTGTGGACGAGAGTTATCATTTATAACTCTGCAGGTTTGTGAATTGCAGTGCCCTGAACCTCCATTTTACAACTCGCTTTTTTGGGAGCTGGCCGCAAAAGTGCAGGATGGCTTCAGGCCCTGTTCTGGTTCCGGGGGGCAGGCTGAGCCTGTGGTTAATTCTTTTTCTGATGGGAAAATAGAGTGACCTGTGCCTGTCCCAACACCAAGAGCTAGTCTCTCGTTGGTTCCCCGTCTTCCCGTTCATCCTCAGGACAAATTGCAACCTGTATGGAAAAGGAGGTTAAAGCTGCTGATGCTCCAAGTAGGGAGATTGCTAGTAAAGCGGCTGGAATGGCGAACCCGGGCACAAGGAGATGAGAAATGAGGTGCGTTTTAGAAACCTTTCCCCATCACACGGTGTACTATCTTCTGGGTTTCTCATGCATGTTTTCGATGTAGGAAGATGCCCTTGAAGCTGGAGATTTGGGACCCATGTGATGGGTACCACGCAGTATTACTTTAAAGGGTCTGCGTTTGCTCACCCAACCTCACCAAACCTCTCAGCCCCAAGAGTGTCCACCCTTATGTCTCATCCAGCTGTGGGTCTAGATATGGTCAATCCAGGTTGCATCACAGCCCCTGAACGCATTGTGTAAGAATTTCTCTCTCTTTCACTGTCGTTGTTTCATGGGTTTTTCAAAGTAATTTATTTTCATAATGGGGTTTAGCTGCTTTTCACGGCTGTGTTTATGCCGCTTTACACCCACTTGACACACTAACAGAGAGATATCAATACATAGGTTTTAAGTTTATTACTAGTCAGATATATTCTTGTGCGGTGAATAGGGCGTGTTGAGTCCAGTTCTCTGAGCAAGGAGTAGGTCTTGTCTACTACATATTGGGTTTATGGAACGGTATCTGAGCTAATTTGATACCCTTGTTTTATGTATCACCCCACCTCACCTTCCCCGTTAAGCAGCCATAGTGTGTTTTCTGCATGTGTGACTCTGTTCTGTTTTGTAATTCAGTTCAAGTGTAACGGTTTTTACATTCCCTCTATCAGTGATACCTCATGAGAAGTGTCCTTTTCTGTGTGACTTATTTCACTTAGAATCGTCGTACCTAAATCCACTCATCATGCTGCTACTAACCTTATGACATTGATTTCATGGCTGAGTGATATTCCATTGTACATAAGGACCACAACTTCTTTATCCATTTTTCTCTTTCCTGGGATATTGAAGGTGGAATGAAGTGGAGGTCCTTGTCAACAGAGCAGCCCTCAACTTTGGGGTGCTTGTGTCTTGCTGATTTTTAATTTTCCCAATTTATACCCCCATGAGTGGAAGTGCCCTATGCTCTCTAAGCTGTGTTTTTCAGATGTTTCAGGACACACCGTACACTTCTCCAGAGTGGCTGTTGGCAATTTACATCCCGCCCATCAGTGTAGCAAGGCTCCCATTTCTCCATGGCCTGTCCTGCATTTCTGGTTTTGACACTTTTTTCAGCATGGCCCTTTTGACCGATGGGAAGCGAGACTTCTCTGTAGCGCTGATTTGCCTTTCCAGGTTGCTTGGATGGCCAAAAAGGGCGTATGCGTTTTTTCCTGAATATATTCAGGAAAAAACGCATACGCCCTTTTTGGCCAAGGGCATCATTGTCAACGTTTTGCCGCTTTTCATGTGCTTTAAAGGCGATTCGTATCTACCTCCTGAAATCTGTTTCGTGCAATTCTGTCTTGATTTCTAATCCTCTTCTTTGCCTTCCCTCAATATATTTGTGGACGAGAGTTATCATTTATAACTCTGCAGGTTTGTGAATTGCAGTGCCCTGAACCTCCATTTTACAACTCGCTTTTTTGGGAGCTGGCCGCAAAAGCGCAGGATGGCTTCAGGCCCTGTTCTGGTTCCGGGGGGCAGGCTGAGCCTGTGGTTAATTCTTCTTCCTGATGGGAAAATAGAGTGACCTGTGCCTGTCCCGACACCAAGAGCTAGTCTCTCGTTGGTTCCCCGTCTTCCCGTTCATCCTCAGGACAAATTGCAACCTGTACGGAACAGGAGGTTAAAGGTGCTGATGCTCCAAGTAGGGAGATTGCTAGTAAAGCAGCTGGAATGGCGAACCCGGGCACAAGGAGATGAGAAATGAGGTGCATTTTAGAAACCTTTCCCCATCACACGGTGTACCATCTTCTGGGTTTCTCAAGCATGTTTTCGATGTAGGAAGATGCCCTTGAACCTGGAGATTTGGGACCCATGCGATGGGTACCACGCAGTATTACTTTAAAGGGTCTGCGTTTGCTCACCCAACCTCACCAAACCTCTCAGCCCCAAGAGTGTCCGCCCTTATGTCTCATCCAGCTGTGGGTCTAGATATGGTCAATCCAGGTTGCATCACAGCCCCTGAACTCATTGTGTAAGAATTTCTATCTCTTTCACTTTCGTTGTTTCATGGGTTTTTCAAAGTAATTTATTTTCATAATGGGGTTTAGCTGCTTTTCACGGCTGTGTTTATGCCGCTTTACACCCACTTGACACACTAACAGAGAGATATCAATACATAGGTTTTAAGATTATTACTAGTCAGATATATTCTTGTGCGGTGAATAGGGCGTCTTGAGTCCAGTTCTCTGAGCAAGGAGTAGGTCTTGTCTACTACATATTGGGTTTATGGAACGGTATCTGAGCTAATTTGATACCCTTGTTTTATGTATCACCCCACCTCACCTTTCCCGTTAAGCAGCCATTGTCTGTTTTCTGCATGTGTGACTCTGTTCTGTTTTGTAATTCAGTTCAAGTGTAACGGTTTTTACATTCCCTCTAAAAGTGATACCTTATGAGAAGTGTCCTTTTCTGTGTGACTTATTTCACTTAGAATCGTCGTACCTAAATCCACTCATCATGCTGCTACTAACCTTATGACATTGATTTCATGGCTGAGTGATATTCCATTGTACATAAGGACCACAACTTCTTTATCCATTTTTCTCTTTCCTTGGATATTTAAGGTGGAATGAAGTGGAGGTCCTTGTCAACAGAGCAGCCCTAAACTTTGGGGTGCTTGTGTCTTGCTGATTTTTAATTTTCCCAATTTATACCCCCATGAGTGGAAGTGCCCTATGCTCTCTAAGCTGTGTTTTTCAGATGTTTCAGGACACACCGTACACTTCTCCAGAGTGGCTGTTGGCAATTTACATCCCGCCCATCAGTGTAGCAAGGCTCTCATTTCTCCATGGCCTGTCCTGCATTTCTGGTTTTGACACATTATTCAGCATGGCCCTTTTGACCGATGGGAAGTGAGACTTCTTTGTAGCGCTGATTTGCCTTTCCAGGTTGCTTGGTTGGCCAAAAAGGGCGTATGCGTTTTTTCCTGAATATATTCAGGAAAAAACGCATACGCCCTTTTTGGCCAAGGGCATCATTGTCAACATTTTGCCGCTTTTCATGTGCTTTAAAGGCGATTCGAATCTACCTCCTGAAATCTGTTTCCTGCAATTCTGCCTTGATTTAAAATCCTCTTCTTTGCCTTCCCTCAATATATTTGTGGACGAGAGTTATCATTTATAACTCTGCAGGTTTGTGAATTGCAGTGCCCTGAACCTCCATTTTACAACTCGCTTTTTTGGGAGCTGGCCGCAAAAGTGCAGGATGGCTTCAGGCCCTGTTCTGGTTCCGGGGGGCAGGCTGAGCATGTGGTTAATTCTTCTTTCTGATGCGAAAATAGAGTGACCTGTGCCTGTCCCAACACCAAGAGCTAGTCTCTCGTTGGTTCCCCGTCTTCCCGTTCATCCTCAGGACAAATTGCAACCTGTACGGAACAGGAGGTTAAATTTGCTGATGCTCCAAGTAGGGAGATTGCTAGTAAAGCGGCTGGAATGGCGAACCCGGGCACAAGGAGATGAGAAATGAGGTGCGTTTTAGAAACCTTTCCCCATCACACGGTGTACTATCTTCTGGGTTTCTCATGCATGTTTTCGATGTAGGAAGATGCCCTTGAAGCTGGAGATTAGGGACCCATGTGATGGGTACCACGCAGTATTACTTTAAAGGGTCTGCGTTTGCTCACCCAGCCTCACCAAACCTCTCAGCCCCAAGAGTGTCCACCCTTATGTCTCATCCAGCTGTGGGTCTAGATATGGTCAATCCAGGTTGCATCACAGCCCCTGAATGCATTGTGTAAGAATTTCTCTCTCTTTCACTGTCGTTGTTTCATGGGTTTTTCAAAGTAATTTATTTTCATAATGGGGTTTAGCTGCTTTTCACTGCTGTGTTTATGCCGCTTTACACCCACTTGACACACTAACAGAGAGATATCAATACATAGGTTTTAAGATTATTACTAGTCAGATATATTCTTGTGCGGTGAATAGGGCGTGTTGAGTCCAGTTCTCTGAGCAAGGAGTAGGTCTTGTCTACTACATATTGGGTTTATGGAACGGTATCTGAGCTAATTTGATACCCTTGTTTTATGTATCACCCCACCTCACCTTTCCCGTTAAGCAGCCATAGTCTGTTTTCTGCATGTGTGACTCTGTTCTGTTTTGTAATTCAGTTCAAGTGTAACGGTTTTTACATTCCCTCTATCAGTGATACCTTATGAGAAGTGTCCTTTTCTGTGTGACTTATTTCACTTAGAATCGTCCTACCTAAATCCACTCATCATGCTGCTACTAACCTTATGACATTGATTTCATGGCTGAGTGATATTCCATTGTACATAAGGACCACAACTTCTTTATCCTTTTTTCTCTTTCCTGGGATATTGAAGGTGGAATGAAGTGGAGGTCCTTGTCAACAGAGCAGCCCTCAACTTTGGGGTGCTTGTGTCTTGCTGATTTTTAATTTTCCCAATTTATACCCCCATGAGTGGAAGTGCCCTATGCTCTCTAAGCTGTGTTTTTTCGATGTTTCAGGACTCACCGTACACTTCTCCAGAGTGGCTGTTGGCAATTTACATCCCGCCCATCAGTGTAGCAAGGCTTCCATTTCTCCATGGCCTGTCCTGCATTTCTGGTTTTGACACTTTTTCAGCATGGCCCTTTTGACCGATGGGAAGCGAGACTTCTTTGTAGCGCTGATTTGCCTTTCCAGGTTGCTTGGTTGGCCAAAAAGGGCGTATGCGTTTTTTCCTGAATATATTCAGGAAAAAACGCATACGCCCTTTTTGGCCAAGGGCATCATTGTCAACGTTTTGCCGCTTTTCATGTGCTTTAAAGGCGATTCGTATCTACCTCCTGAAATCTGTTTCGTGCAATTCTGCCTTGAATTCAAATCCTCTTCTTTGCCTTCCCTCAATATATTTGTGGACGAGAGTTATCATTTATAACTCTGCAGGTTTGTGAATTGCAGTGCCCTGAACCTCCATTTTACAACTCGCTTTTTTGGGAGCTGGCCGCAAAAGCACAGGATGGCTTCAGGCCCTGTTCTGGTTCCGGGGGGCAGGCTGAGCCTGTGGTTAATTCTTCTTCCTGATGGGAAAATAGAGTGACCTGTGCCTGTCCCGACACCAAGAGCTAGTCTCTCGTTGTTTCCCCGTCTTCCGGTTCATCCTCAGGACAAATTGCAACCTGTATGGAAAAGGAGGTTAAAGCTGCTGATGCTCCAAGTAGGGAGATTGCTAGTAAAGCGGCTGGAATGGCGAACCCGGGCACAAGGGGATGAGAAATGAGGTGCATTTTAGAAAACTTTCCCCATCACACGGTGTACCATCTTCTGGGTTTCTCATGCATGTTTTCGATGTAGGAAGATGCCCTTGAACCTGGAGATTTGGGACCCATGCGATGGGTACCACGCAGTATTACTTTAAAGGGTCTGCGTTTGCTCACCCAACCTCACCAAACCTCTCAGCCCCAAGAGTGTCCACCCTTATGTCTCATCCAGCTGTGGGTCTAGATATGGTCAATCCAGGTTGCATCACAGCCCCTGAACGCATTGTGTAAGAATTTCCATCTCTTTCACTGTCGTTGTTTCATGGGTTTTTCAAAGTAATTTATTTTCATAATGGGGTTTAGCTGCTTTTCACGGCTGTGTTTATGCCGCTTTACACCCACTTGACACACTAACAGAGAGATATCAATACATAGGTTTTAAGATTATTACTAGTCAGATATATTCTTGTGCGGTGAATAGGGCGTCTTGAGTCCAGTTCTCTGAGCAAGGAGTAGGTCTTGTCTACTACATATTGGGTTTATGGAACGGTATGTGAGCTAATTTGATACCCTTGGTTTATGTATCACCCCACCTCACCTTTCCCGTTAAGCAGCCATTGTCTGTTTTCTGCATGTGTGACTCTGTTCTGTTTTGTAATTCAGTTCAAGTGTAACGGTTTTTACATTCCCTCTAAAAGTGATACCTTATGAGAAGTGTCCTTTTCTGTGTGACTTATTTCACTTAGAATCGTCGTACCTAAATCCACTCATCATGCTGCTACTAACCTTATGACATTGATTTCATGGCTGAGTGATATTCCATTGTACATAAGGACCACAACTTCTTTATCCATTTTTCTCTTTCCTTGGATATTTAAGGTGGAATGAAGTGGAGGTCCTTGTCAACAGAGCAGCCCTAAACTTTGGGGTGCTTGTGTCTTGCTGATTTTTAATTTTCCCAATTTATACCCCCATGAGTGGAAGTGCCCTATGCTCTCTAAGCTGTGTTTTTCAGATGTTTCAGGACACACCGTACACTTCTCCAGAGTGGCTGTTGGCAATTTACATCCCGCCCATCAGTGTAGCAAGGCTCTCATTTCTCCATGGCCTGTCCTGCATTTCTGGTTTTGACACATTTTTCAGCATGGCCCTTTTGACCGATGGGAAGTGAGACTTCTTTGTAGCGCTGATTTGCCTTTCCAGGTTGCTTGGTTGGCCAAAAAGGGCGTATGCGTTTTTTCCTGAATATATTCAGGAAAAAACGCATACGCCCTTTTTGGCCAAGGGCATCATTGTCAACATTTTGCCGCTTTTCATGTGCTTTAAAGGCGATTCGAATCTACCTCCTGAAATCTGTTTCCTGCAATTCTGCCTTGATTTAAAATCCTCTTCTTTGCCTTCCCTCAATATATTTGTGGACGAGAGTTATCATTTATAACTCTGCAGGTTTGTGAATTGCAGTGCCCTGAACCTCCATTTTACAACTCGCTTTTTTGGGAGCTGGCCGCAAAAGTGCAGGATGGCTTCAGGCCCTGTTCTGGTTCCGGGGGGCAGGCTGAGCATGTGGTTAATTCTTCTTTCTGATGGGAAAATAGAGTGACCTGTGCCTGTCCCGACACCAAGAGCTAGTCTCTCGTTGGTTCCCCGTCTTCCCGTTCATCCTCAGGACAAATTGCAACCTGTACGGAACAGGAGGTTAAAGGTGCTGATGCTCCAAGTAGGGAGATTGCTAGTAAAGCGGCTGGAATGGCGAACCCGGGCACAAGGAGATGAGAAATGAGGTGCGTTTTAGAAACCTTTCCCCATCACACGGTGTACCATCTTCTGGGTTTCTCATGCATGTTTTCGATGTAGGAAGATGCCCTTGAAGCTGGAGATTTGGGACCCATGCGATGGGTACCACACAGTATTACTTTAAAGGGTCTGCGTTTGCTCACCCAACCTCACCAAACCTCTCAGCCCCAAGAGTGTCCACCCTTATGTCTCATCCAGCTGTGGGTCTAGATATGGTCAATCCAGGTTGCATCACAGCCCCTGAACTCATTGTGTAAGAATTTCTATCTCTTTCACTGTCGTTGTTTCATGGGTTTTTCAAAGTAATTTATTTTCATAATGGGGTTTAGCTGCTTTTCACGGCTGTGTTTATGCCGCTTTACACCCACTTGACACACTAACAGAGAGATATCAATACATAGGTTTTAAGATTATTACTAGTCAGATATATTCTTGTGCGGTGAATAGGGCGTGTTGAGTCCAGTTCTCTGAGCAAGGAGTAGGTCTTGTCTACTACATATTGGGTTTATGGAACGGTATCTGAGCTAATTTGATACCCTTGTTTCATGTATCACCCCACGTCACCTTTCCCGTTAAGCAGCCATAGTGTGTTTTCTGCATGTGTGACTCTGTTCTGTTTTGTAATTCAGTTCAAGTGTAACGGTTTTTACATTCCCTCTAAAAGTGATACCTTATGAGAAGTGTCCTTTTCTGTGTGACTTATTTCACTTAGAATCGTCGTACCTAAATCCACTCATCATGCTGCTACTAACCTTACGACATTGATTTCATGGCTGAGTGATATTCCATTGTACATAAGGACCACAACTTCTTTATCCATTTTTCTCTTTCCTTGGATATTTAAGGTGGAATGAAGTGGAGTTCCTTGTCAACAGAGCAGCCCTAAACTTTGGGGTGCTTGTGTCTTGCTGATTTTTAATTTTCCCAATTTATACCCCCATGAGTGGAAGTGCCCTATGCTCTCTAAGCTGTGTTTTTCAGATGTTTCAGGACACACCGTACACTTCTCCAGAGTGGCTGTTGGCAATTTACATCCCGCCCATCAGTGTAGCAAGGCTCTCATTTCTCCATGGCCTGTCCTGCATTTCTGGTTTTGACACATTTTTCAGCATGGCCCTTTTGACCGATGGGAAGTGAGACTTCTTTGTAGCGCTGATTTGCCTTTCCAGGTTGCTTGGTTGGCCAAAAAGGGCGTATGCGTTTTTTCCTGAATATATTCAGGAAAAAACGCATACGCCCTTTTTGGCCAAGGGCATCATTGTCAACATTTTGCCGCTTTTCATGTGCTTTAAAGGCGATTCGAATCTACCTCCTGAAATCTGTTTCCTGCAATTCTGCCTTGATTTAAAATCCTCTTCTTTGCCTTCCCTCAATATATTTGTGGACGAGAGTTATCATTTATAACTCTGCAGGTTTGTGAATTGCAGTGCCCTGAACCTCCATTTTACAACTCGCTTTTTTGGGAGCTGGCCGCAAAAGTGCAGGATGGCTTCAGGCCCTGTTCTGGTTCCGGGGGGCAGGCTGAGCATGTGGTTAATTCTTCTTTCTGATGGGAAAATAGAGTGACCTGTGCCTGTCCCGACACCAAGAGCTAGTCTCTCGTTGGTTCCCCATCTTCCCGTTCATCCTCAGGACAAATTGCAACCTGTACGGAACAGGAGGTTAAAGGTGCTGATGCTCCAAGTAGGGAGATTGCTAGTAAAGCGGCTGGAATGGCGAACCCGGGCACAAGGAGATGAGAAATGAGGTGCGTTTTAGAAACCTTTCCCCATCACACGGTGTACCATCTTCTGGGTTTCTCATGCATGTTTTCGATGTAGGAAGATGCCCTTGAACCTGGAGATTTGGGACCCATGCGATGGGTACCACGCAGTATTACTTTAAAGGGTCTGCGTTTGCTCACCCAACCTCACCAAACCTCTCAGCCCCAAGAGTGTCCACCCTTATGTCTCATCCAGCTGTGGGTCTAGATATGGTCAATCCAGGTTGCATCACAGCCCCTGAACTCATTGTGTAAGAATTTCTATCTCTTTCACTGTCGTTGTTTCATGGGTTTTTCAAAGTAATTTATTTTCATAATGGGGTTTAGCTGCTTTTCACGGCTGTGTTTATGCCGCTTTACACCCACTTGACACACTAACAGAGAGATATCAATACATAGGTTTTAAGATTATTACTAGTCAGATATATTCTTGTGCGGTGAATAGGGCGTGTTGAGTCCAGTTCTCTGAGCAAGGAGTAGGTCTTGTCTACTACATATTGGGTTTATGGAACGGTATCTGAGATAATTTGATACCCTTGTTTCATGTATCACCCCACGTCACCTTTCCCGTTAAGCAGCCATAGTGTGTTTTCTGCATGTGTGACTCTGTTCTGTTTTGTAATTCAGTTCAAGTGTAACGGTTTTTACATTCCCTCTATCAGTGATACCTTATGAGAAGTGTCCTTTTCTGTGTGACTTATTTCACTTAGAATCGTCGTACCTAAATCCACTCATCATGCTGCTACTAACCTTATGACATTGATTTCATGGCTGAGTGATATTCCATTGTACATAAGGACCACAACTTCTTTATCCATTTTTCTCTTTCCTGGGATATTTAAGGTGGAATGAAGTGGAGGTCCTTGTCAACAGAGCAGCCCTCAACTTTGGGGTGCTTGTGTCTTGCTGATTTTTCATTTTCCCAATTTATACCCCCATGAGTGGAAGTGCCCTATGCTCTCTAAGCTGTGTTTTTCAGATGTTTCAGGACACACCGTACACTTCTCCAGAGTGGCTGTTGGCAATTTACATCCCGCCCATCAGTGTAGCAAGGCTCCCATTTCTCCATGGCCTGTCCTGCATTTCTGGTTTTGACACTTTTTTCAGCATGGCCCTTTTGACCGATGGGAAGCGAGACTTCTCTGTAGCGCTGATTTGCCTTTCCAGGTTGCTTGGTTGGCCAAAAAGGGCCTATGGGTTTTTTCCTGAATTCATTCAGAAAAAAACGCATATGCTCTTTTTGGCCAAGTGCATCATTGTCGACGTTTTGCCGCTTTTCATGTGCTTTAGGGGTGATTCGAATCTAACTCCTGAAATCTGTTTCCTGCAATTCTGCCTTGATTTCAAATCCTCTTCGTTGCCTTCCCTCAATATATTTGTGGACGATAGTTATCATTTATAACTCTGCAGATTTGTGAATTGCAGTGCCCCTGAGCTCCATTTTTCAACTCGCTTTTTTGGGAGCTTTCCACAGAAACTCTTATTTGCTTCTGGCCCTACTCTGGTTCCCGGTGGCAGGCTAAGCCTTTTCTTAATTCTTCTTCCTGACTGGAAAGTAGAGTGACATGTGCCTCTCCGAACATCTAGGGCTTGGCTCTCCTTGTTTCTCCTCCTTCCCCTTCTTCCTTTGGACAAATTCCAATTTCTGTGCAACTGGATGTTGAAGGTGCTGACATCCTCAAGTGGGGAGATTTTAAGGAAAAAGGCTGGAGAGGTGAACCCAACAACCAGGAAATTAGGAGTTTTGGTGCCTTTTCCAAAATCTTCCTGATCCAACCGTGTTCCATCTTCTGGGTGTCACAGGCATGTTTTAGCTGTAGGAAAGGTCCCGTGTATGTAAGGAGAACACAAGGGATTTTTCCAAATCAGTGTCTCCCCGAACTCCAATCTGGGGAATTTTTAAGCTACTGGTACATGTGTGTTCATTAAGGGACTTGGGCCGTGGGCAGAGTCCGAACTTTAGATGATTGAAGTCTTCAGGTTCAGAAACGCTCACCATCGGCCTCCTTTAGTTTCCATTTTATCTGTAGTTGATAGATGATGTCGATATAGATATCTATTGTTTTTCAGATTATTTCCCCTCAGGGGTCATTACAAAATATTGAGTATAGTTCCCTGTGCTATACAGTAGTTCCTTGTTGATGATATATTTTATACATAGCAGTGTGTATATGTTAATCTGAAACTGTTAATTTATCCCTCCTCCCACCTTTCCCCTTTGGTAATAAAAAATATAAGATTTTATACTTCTCAGAAATCTAGGAGCTGAAAGAGAGGTATCATTTTCAATGGAAAATCATTCCAAACAAGGTTGAAACTTCAACCAAGATTATTAGATGTACATCCTTGGAAAGAAATCACTGCATTTCTCTACTCTTGACCTGACAAATAAGACAAACCCCTCCACTGAACTTGCTTATAATAAAGTGATGGAAATATCAAATGGAAGTGTTAGAAACATCTTATTTTACACGAGCCTTATACACTGCTCTATGTTAATTACAGTTTGGCTCACACATCTGTTCATTGAAGTTACAATGTTCTCAAATTCTGTTACTGATCCTGCAGAGTGGGCCCCAACAAGGGTCTCCCTGCCCAGTGTCATTGGAGCCAACAGATCGAGACTGACTTTGGTTCAGAAGCAAAGGAAAACTTTATATTTTGATCAGAGAATGGAGAGGTGAGAGTGTGTGCTCCCCTGCGGGTTGTGGGCCGGGCTGCTGTGTAGGGATCCTGTCAGCATCAGCGGGAGGGAGGGGGCGGAGCTCTCGAGGGCCAGGTTGGCTGGAGCTCAGGCTCCTATGTCGCAGAGTGTGCACGGGGCCCCACGAGCTGAGGTGTCGGCCCAGCCATTTTGCACGAGGAAATCGGGTCTGAAGTGTCGGGTGTGGGACCTCTGCATGTGGAAACCTAGGAGCAAGTGAAATTAGACAAAGCACAAAGGAAAAAATGGTTAGACTTTATTTTATTGCCCAGATTCTATTTTTATCTCCCAGGAATTTTTAATGGGCTTTGCCAGTGACAAAGCCCTCCTCTGCCTTTTGTCCCATTCCTCATTCTTGGGGCGCTGAGGGTGCAGACACGTCTTCTGTAAATGCTTCATGCTGAGTTGGGTGTCCTCATACCCGGGGGGAGGGGCAGGACTTCTCCCCAGCAGCCTCCAGGTGAGGTTGATTGTCTGCAGGCCTCCTCCCTCACTGCTCGTCTGCCTGAGCACCAGCATTGGAAGTTTTATAGAATCTAATGACCTTTAAGGGTCCAGGAAAGAGATGTGCAGAGACGCTGGGGGGGTGGGCGGTTTTACCCTGCTCCACATTGGTTCGGCCCCCTTAGGCTGATGGTTTCTGCCAGCCTAGATGCTCTGACCAGTAGTCTGTGCTTTCTTCAGTTAGGCCACTGAATTAACGTACAAACAGCACCAGGTGTCAGAGCCCTGCTTGCTCAACTCCCAGACAGTCCAGGGCCGGTGGTGATCCAGGACCATGACGGCCACTCAGTCAACGGCCTTTTGAAGTAGCCAGGAGTACAGCCGGTCTCATTGGCCGCCGTCACTGCGGTGTCTGTAGGCTTTTCTATGGTGGCAGCGTTATTTACGGTTCCCCTGCCAAGTTTATTAGCTCCGCTCTGGGTGCAGTAAGTCCTGTAAGCAATAGTCTGCTCTTTTGGGGCACACTCTTGTTGTTTTCTGAGAGAAGCTCCAGGTCAAGTGATGGTCACACGAGTCGTCATGGGGGCCCATTGCCCCAGGTTGTCTCTCTGGAGGTTGGTGTTGGAGGGCCTCCTCACTCGAGGTCATTGTGCCCACGGAGCAATCCCTGCAACTTCAGGGCATGGTGGGTGGTTAGGATCACCAAGTGGCGTCCTTTTCCCTTAGGAGGGAGCTGGCCTTGCGGGCTGCTGATTTCCAGGTTTTTAGATACCTCCAGTATCCTGGTCGGATGGGGTGGCTGGCCAATGCCTGGAGGGCATTCTTGCATTGTTCCATTTCAAGTGGTCCCAGTTTTTGCACTAATACTCCAAGGGCGATTCGCCTTGGACCAGGAATGTAAAGGTCAAAGGGTTTAGCTAACTTAGGGAGGTCCAGGGCCAGGGTCTGAATTGACTGCTCTTTCCATTCTTGAAAGGCCGCTTCTGGATTCTATTCAAAAGGATCATCATCTTTTCCTTTCAGTGTTTCATATAGAGGCCCAGCTATTAGACTGTAGTTAGGGATCCAGATGCAGCAAACCCCGGTCTCCCCAGGAACCCCTAAGCTGTCTTCTAGTTTCAGGAAAGGTGAGGCTGCAAATGGCTTCTTCCCTTTCCTGGGGTGGGCTTCTCCGACCTTCTGTGCGAATGAAGCCCAGGAAGGCCACCTTAGTTTGTGATATTTGAGCCTTTTCCTTGGACACCTTCTATCTTTTATTGGCTAGGTAGTTCAGAGGCCTCCTTAGTCGGGCTGGTGATCAGAATGTCATCTGCATATTGAAGGAGGGTTCCCTTCTCCAGAGGTAGATCTTTTAGGTCTTTAGCTAACGTTTCCCCAAAGATGGTGTGGGAATTTTTGAACCCCTGGGGCAGGACGGCCCAGCAGTATTGTTTTTGTTGTAGGTTGAGTCCTGCCACTCACAGCCAAAATTTCTTGTGACTCTGGGACTAATGGAATACAGAAGAAGGCATCATTGAAGTCTAATACAGAATGCCATGTCCTGGTGGATGGTAGAATGACCAGCAGGGTGTAGGAATTAGGAACTACTAGATGTATATCCTCTGTGGCTTCACTGACTGTCCTGGCGTCCTCTACCAGGTCCCCAGCAGCCCACGGGGCTCTTGTGGTCAGGCCCCTCCCAGGATATGGAGCTCACCTGGGCAGGTACGCAGCAGCCCACGGGGCTCTCATGGGCAGGCCCCTCCCTGGATATGGAGCTCCCGTGGACAGGTACCCCGGCAGGGCTGGGCACACAGGAACCGTGCACATAGCCCTCATTGCAGAGCACCCCCAGCACCCCTGTCACTCAGAGCTGACACAGAGCACCTCAGAGCAGAGCTTGAACTAACAAACAGCAGCTCCAACAGGTCTGTGACCCTAGGCTTCACTCTGTGCGGCCTCCCTCTGCCTGGTCTTCCAGGGGCTTCCACTGCAGCCGGGGCACCAGGCCTCTGTCTCCACCCACCACCCCTCCTCTCCCTGACTCCTGGGTTCCTCTCATTAGCAGAGGGTCTTCTTGAAGTTGTCTCCCACTCATGGACCAGATAAAATGATTCGAAAACAAGCCAGGGCTGCCGCCCCTTATCTATCCTGACTCTCGGGACCCTACACCTGTTCCTTGGATCTGGCCGGTGCAGCAAGGCCCATTTTCTGCAACTCTGAGCCCCTGAGGGGCGAGGATTGGCTGACCTGGGCAGCCTGACCCGGCCGGCCAGCCCTTCCCAGGTGTGCCTGGGTTGAGGTCAATATAAACACCCCTCCAGGCAGCAAAAGCCTCTGCAGCTGTGCCTGACGCCATATTCTCTGCCCCGTCAGCAGTCTCGGGGTTGGGCTGGTGGGAGGGAGTAGGGCCCACGGCTCTATGAGTGGCCCAGTGTGACTGGGGCTCTGCTGGACTTTCTGCAGGAGTTGCCGGGCTGCCACCTGCTAAAGAAGAGGATGTGTCACCCATACTTGCTGCTGGAATTTCTCCCCGGGCAGAGGTGAGGAAGGAAAAAAGCAGTGGGGGCCGGGACAGGAGGGGTACCTCAGGCAGGGAAATGGAAAGCTTCCAGACGAGCGCCCGGGGCCAGGACCATCCTGGCTGGCCTGCAGGCACCAAGTCAGCCTGCGTGCTGTCGCTGGTGTGACTCCAAGCCCCTTCCTCTAGTTTTGAAAGTCTTTGCACACATTCAGGTGTTTTACCTGGGAAGGGTGGGAAAAGTTCAGCAGCAGCTGGCCTGGGGCTCAGCTCACGTTTACTCAGAGACGCCTCCTCACGGTCCCCCAGCTTTGCAATGAGGACGCTCCTCGTGTGGGGGCTGCTGGCTGCATGGAAGATGATTCCCCACCTGTGACCAACTTCAGAATTGTTTACCCCTGGAGCAAGTGCCCTGATAGGGTTTTCCTCTGTATGACCAGTGGGTTCTGTTTTTTTTTTTTCTTTCTTTTTTGGTTCAAGGTAAGTTTTATTCCTCTTTTTGTATTTATGGATATAAGCATGGAAATAATTCATTCATATAAATACGTCTATGGGAAGGGCAGAACTTTTTTTTCTGTTTTATTTTTTTAAGTATTACTTATTTTTTAATTTTTGAATTTATTTTATTCATTTTTTTATACAGCAGGCTCTTATTGGTAACCTATTTTATACATATAAGTGTATATATGTCAATCCCAGGCTCGCAATTCATCCCACCACCACCACCCTGCCACTTTCCCCCCTTGGTGTCCATACATTTGTTCTCTACATCTGTGTCTCTATTTCTGCCTTGCAAACCGGTTCATCTTTACCATTTTTCTAGGTTCCACATGTATGCGTTAATATACGATATTTGTTTTTCTCTTTCTGACTTACTTCACTCTGTATGACAGTCTCTAGATCTATCCACGTCTCTACAAATGACCCAATTTCATTCCTTTTTATGGCTGAGTAATATTCCATTTTATATATGTAGCACATCTTTTCTGTTCGTCTGTCTATGGGCATTTAGGTTGCTTCCATGACCTGGCTATTGTAAATAGTGCTGCAATGAATATTGTGGTGAATATGTCTTTTTGAATTATGGTTTTCTCTGGGTATATGGCCAGTAGTGGGATTGCTGGGTCATATGGTAATTCTATTTTTAGTTTTTTAAGGAACCTCCATACTGTTCTCCATCGTGACTGTATCAATTTACATTCCCACAAATAGTGTAAGAGGGTTCCCTTTTCTCCACACCCTCTCCAGCATTTGTTGCTTGTAGATTTTCTGATGATGCCCATTCTAACTCGTGTGAGGCGATACCTCATTGTAGTTTTGGTTTATATTTCTCTAATAATTAGTGATGTTGAGCAGCTTTTCATGTGCTTCTTGGTCATCTGTATGTCTTCTTGGGACAAATGTCTATTTACGTCATCTGCCCATTTTTGGATTGGGTTGTTTGTTTTTTTACTGTTGAGCTGCATGAGCTGTTTATATACATTGGAGATTAATCCTTTGTCCATTGATTCGTTTGCAAATATTTTCTCCCATTGTGAGGGTTGTCTTTTCGTCTTGTTTGTAGTTTCCTTTGCTTTGCAAAAGCTTTTAGGTTTCATTTGCTCCCATATGTTTATTTTTTTGTATTCCATTACTCTAGGAGGTGGATCAAAAAAGATCTTGCTGTGATTTATGTCAAAGAGTATTCTTCCTATGTTTTCCTCTAAGAGTTTTATAGTGTCCGGTCTTACATTTTGGTCTCTAATCCATTTTGAGTTTATTTTTTGTGTATGGTGTTAGGGAGTGTTCTAATTTCATTCTTTTACATGTAGCTGTCCATTTTTCCCAGCACCACTTATTGAAGAGACTGTCTTTTCTCCTTTGTATACCCTTGCCTCCTTTGTCATAGATTAGTGGGCCATAGGTGTGTAGGTTTATCTCTGGGCTTTTTTTTTTCTTTTACATCTTTATTGGAGTATAATTGCTTTACAATTGTGTGTTAGTTTCTGCTGTATAAAAAAGTGAATCAGCTGTGCGTATACATATAACACCATATCCCCTCCCTCTTGCAACTCCCTCTCACTCCCTTATCCCACCCTTTTAGGTGGTCACAAAGCACAGAGCTGATCTCCCTGTGCTATGTGGCTGCTTCCCAGTAGCTATCAATTTTACATTTGGTAGTGTATATATGTCCATACCACTCTCTCACTTTGTCCCAGCTTACCCTTCCCTCTCCCCATGTCCTCAAGTCCTTTCTCTACGTCTGTGTCCTTAATCCTTTCCTGCCCCTAGGTTCTTCATAAACTTTTTTTTTAAGATTCCATATATATGTGTTAGCATACGGTATTTGTTTTTCTCTTTCTGACTTACTTCACTCTGTAGGACAGACTCTAGATCCATCCACCTCACTAAAAGTAACTCAATTTCGTTTCTTTTTATGGCTGAATAATGTTCCATTGTATATTTGTGCCACATCTTCCTTATCCATTTATCTGTTGATGGACACTTAGGTTGCTTCCATGTCCTGGCTATTGTAAATAGAGCTACAGTGAACATTGTGGTACATGACTCTTTTTGAATTATGGTTTTCTCAGGGTAAATGTCCAGGAGTGGGTTTGCTGGGTTGTATGGTAGTTCTATTTTTAGTTTTTAAGGAACCCCCATACCGTTCTCCCTAGTGGCTATATCAATTTACATTCCCACCAACAGTGCAAGAGGGTTCCCTTTGCTCCAATAAATGCCTCTCCAGCATTTATTGTTGGTAGATTTTTTGATGATGGCCATTCTGACTGGTGTGAGGTGATACCTCACTGTAGTTTTGATTTGCATTTCTCTAATGATTAGTGATGTTCAGCATCCTTTCATGTGTTTGTTGGCAACCTGTATATCTTCTTTGGAGAAATGTCTATTTAGGTCTTCTGCCCATTTTTGGATTGGGTTGTTTGGTTTTGTGATATTGAGCTACATGAGCTGCTTTTTGGAGATTAATCCTTTGCCATTTGCTTCATTTGAAAATATTTTCTCCCATTCTGATGGTTGTCTTTTCATCTTGCTTATGTTTTCCTTTGCTGTGCAAAAGAATTTATGTTTCATTCGGTCCCATTTTTTTATTTTTGTTTTTATTTCCATTTCTCTAGGAGGTGGGTCAAAAAGGATCTTGCTGTGATTTATGTCATAGACTGTTCTGCTTATGTTTTCCTCTAAGAGTTTTATAGTGGCTGGTCTTATATTTAGGTCTCTAATCCATTTTGAGTTTATTTTTGTGTATGGTGTTAGGGAGTGTACTAATTTCATTCTTTTACATGTAACTGTCCAGTTTTCCCAGCACCACTTGCTGAAGACACTGTCTTTTCTCCATTGTATACCCTTGCCTCCTTTGTCATAGATTAGTGAACCATAGGTACGTGGGTTTATCTCTGTGCTTTCTATCCTGTTCTATTGACCTATATTTCTGTTCTTGTGTCAGTACCATATTATCTTGATTACTGTAGCTTTGCAATATAGTCTGAAGTCTGGAAGTCTGATTCCTCCAGCTCTTTTTTTTTCCCCCCTCAAGACTGCTTTGGCTATCCAGGGTCTTTTGTGTCTCCCTACAAATTTTAAGATTTTTTTTTCTTGTTCTGTAGAAAATGCCAAAGGTATTTTGATCGGGATTGCATTGAATCTGTAGATTGCTTTGGGTAGTATAGTCATTTTCACAATATTGATTCTTCTAATCCGAGAACATGGTATATGTCTCCATCTGTTTATATCATCTTTGATTTCTTTCATCAGTGTCTTATAGTTTTCTGAGTACAGGTCTTTTACTTCCTTAGGTAGGTTTATTCCTAGGTATTTTATTCTTTTTGTTGCAGTGGTAATGGGATTGTTTCCTTAATTTCTCTTTCTGATCTTTCATTGTTAGTGTATAGGAATGCAAGCAATTTCTGTGCATTAATTTTGTATCCTGCAACTTTACCAAATTCATTGATTAGCTCCAGTGGTTTTCTGGTGGCATCTTTAGGATTCTCTATCTATGATATCATGTCATCTGCAAACAGTGACAATTTTACTTCTTCTTTTCCTTTTTGTATTCCTTTTATTTCTTTTTCTTCTCTGATTGCCATGGCTAGGACTTCCAAAACTATGTTGAATAGCAGTGGTGAGAGTGGACATCCTCGTCTTGTTCCTGATCTTAGAGGAAACGCTTTCAGTTTTTCACCATTGAGAATGTTGTTTGCTGTGGGTTTGTCATATATGGCCTTTATTATGTTGAGGTAGTTTCCCTCTATGCCCACACTCTGCAGAGTTTTTATCGTAAATGAGTGTTGAATTTTCTCAAAATCTTTTCCTTCATCTATTGAGATGATCATATGCTTTTATTCTACAATTTGTTAATATGGTGTATCACATTGATTTGTGTATATTGAAGAATCCTCGCATCCCTGGGATAAACCCCACTTGATCATGGTGTATGATCCTTTTCATGTGTTGTTCGATTCTGTTTGCTAGTATTTTGTTGAGGATTTTTACATCTATATTCATCAGTGATATTGGTCTATAATTTTCTTTCCTTGTAGTATCTCTGTCTGATTTTGGTATCAGGGTGATGGTGGTCTCATAGAATGAGTTTGGGAGTGTTCCTTCCGCTGCAATTGTTTTGAAGAATTTGAGAAGGTTGGGTGTTAGCTCTGCTCTAAATGTTTGATAGAATTCACCTGTGATGCCATCTGGTTCTGGACTTTTGTTTGTTGGAAGATTTTTAATCACAGTTTCAATTTCATTGCTTGTGATAGGTTTGTTCATATTTTCTATTTCTTCCTGGTTCAGTCTTAGAAGGTTATCCCTTTCTAAGAATTTGTCCATTTCTTCCAGATTGTCCATTTTATTGGCCTAGAGTTGCTTGTAGTAGTCTCTTAGGATGCTTTGTATTCCTGTGGTGTCTGTTATAACTTCTGCTTTTTCACTTCTAATTTTGTTGATTTGCGTCCTCTCCCTCTTTTTCTGGAGTCTGGCTAAAGTTTGATCATTTTTGCTTATCTTCTCAAAGAACCAGCTTTTAGTTTTATTGATCTTTGCTTTCGTTTTCTTTGTTTCTATTTCATTTATTTCTGCTCTGATCTTTATGATTTCTTTCCTTCTACTAACTTTGGGTTTTGTTCTTCTTTCTCTAGTTCCTCTAGGTGTAAGGTTAGATTGTTTATTTGAGATTTTTCTTGTTTCTTGAGGTAGGCTTGTATTGCTATAAACTTCCCTCTTAGAACTCCTTTTGCTGCATCCCATAGGTTTTGGATCATCGTGTTTTTGTTGTCATTTGTCTCTAGGTAGTTTTTGATTTCCTCTTTGATTTCTTCAGTGATCTCTTGGTTATTTAGTAACGTATTGTTTAGCCTCCATGTGTTTGTGTTTTTTACGGTTTTTTCCGTGTAATTGATTTCTAATCTCATAGCATTGTGGTCGGAACAGCTGCTTGATATGATTTCAGTTTTCTTAAATTTACTGAGGCTTTATCTGTGACCCAAGATGTGATCTATCCTGGAGAATGTTCCGTGTGCAGTTGAGAAGAACGTGTAATCTGCTGTTTTTGGATGGAATGTCCTATAAATATCAATTAACTCTATCTGGTCTATTGTGTCATTTAAAGCTTGTGTTTCCTTATTAATTTTCTGTCTGGCTGATCTCCACTGGTGTAAGTGAGCTGTTAAAGTCCCCCGCTATTATTGTGTTACTGTCGATTTCCTCTTTTATAGCTGTTAGCAGTTGCCTTATACATTGAGCTGCTCCTATTTTGGGTACATATATATTTATAGTTGTTATATCTTCTTCTTGGATTGATCCCCTGACCATTATGTAGTGCCTTTCCTTGTCTCTTGTAACATTCTTTATTTTAAAGTCTATTTTATCTGATATGAGTATTGCTACTCCAGCTTTCTTTTGATTTTCATTTGCATAGAATATATTTTTCCATCACCTCACTTTGAGTCTGTATGTGTCCCTAGGTCTGAAATGGATCTCTTGTAGACAGCATATATATGGGTCTTGTTTTTGTATCCATTCAGCGAGCCTGTGTCTTTTGGTTGGAACATGTAGTGCATTCACGTTTAAGGTAATTATCGATATGTATGTTCCTACTACTATTTTCTTAATTGTTATGGGTTTGTCTTGGTGGGTCCTTTTCTTCTCTTGTGTTTCCCACTTAGAGAAGTTCCTTTAGCATTTGGTGTAGAGCTGGTTTCATGGTGCTGAATTCTCTTAGCTTTTGCTTGTCTGTAAGGCTTTTGATTTCTCCATCAAATCTGAATGAGCTCTTTGCAGGGTGGAGTACTCTTGGTTGTAGGTTCTTCCCTTTCATCACTTTAAATTTATCATGCCACTTCCTTCTGGCTTGTAGATTTTCTGCTGAGAAATCAGTTGTTATCCTTATGGGAGTTCCCTTGTATGTTATTTGTCATTTTTCCCTTGCTGCTTTCAATCATTTTTCTTTGTCGTTAATTTTTGTCAATTTGATTACTATGTGTCTTGTCATTTTTCTCCTTTGGTTTATCCTGCCTGGGACACTCTGTGCTTCTGGACTTGGGTGGCTATTTCTTTTCCCATGCTAGGGAAGTTTTTGACCATTATCTCTTTAAATATATTCTCGGGTCCTTTCTCTCTCTCTTCTCCTTCTGGGACCCCTATAATGCGAATGTTGTTGCGTTTAATGTTGTCCCAGAGGACTCTTGGGGTGTCTTCGTTTATTTTCATTCTTTTTCTTTATTCTGTTCCATGGCAGTGATTTCCACCTTTCTGTCTTCCAGGTCACTTATCCGTTCTTCTGCCACAGTTATTCTGCTACTGATTCCTTCTAGTGTATTTTTCATTTCAGTTATTCCATTGTTCACCTCTGTTTGTTTGTTCTTTAATTCTTCTAGGTGTTTGTTCCTTAATTCTTCTAGGTCTTTGTTAAACATTTCTTGCATCTTCTCGATCTTTGCCTCCTTTCTTTTTCCAAGGTCTTGGCTCAACTTCACTATCATTATTCTGAATTTTTTTTCTGGAAGGTTCCCTATCTCCACCTCATTTTGTTTTTTTTTTCTGGGGTTTTATCTTGTTCCTTGATCTGGTATAAAGTCCTCTGCCTTTTCATTTTGTCTATCTTTCTGTGAATGTGGTTTTCCTTCCACAGGCTGCAGAATTGTAGTTCTTCTTGCTTCTGCTGTCTGCTCTCCGGTGGATGAGTCTATCTTAGAGGCTTGTGCAAGCTTCCTGATGGGAAGGACTGGTGGTGGGTAGAGCTGGGTGTTGCTTTGGTGGGCAGAGCTTTAATCTGCTTGTCTACGGATTAAATAAAACTTTAATAAAAAGTTTAATCCGCTTGTCTGCTGATGCATGGGGCTGGGTTCCCTCCATGTTGGTTGTTTGGCCTGAGGCGACCCAGCCCTGGAGCCTACCTTGCTCTTGGTGGGGCTAATGGCGGACTCTGGGAGGGCTCACACCGAGGAGTATTTCCCAGAACTTCTGCTGCCAGTGTCGTTGTCCTCACGGTGAGCCACAGCCACAGCCACCACCTGCCTCTGCAGGAGACCCTCTAAAAGTAGCAGGTAGTTCTGGTCATTCTCCTACAGGGTCACTGCTCCTTCCCCTGGGTCCTGATGTGCACACTACTTTGTGTGTGCCCTCCAAGAGTGGAGTATCTGAGTGGAGTTGAGACTCTGAGACTCTGTGTGGAGTTGCACAGACTCTGGGTCCTGTGAAGCTTCGATGTTTTGTGATTCTAGAAATCCTATAGGAGACGGTCCACAGCAGGTGACGCTAATGTTGTCAGTAGAGGTGTTGAAGCCAAAGATCTGCAGTTCCAACTAGAGGTGCCGATGTACATACAGGACAAAATCATCTCGTGTGAATGTAGTTCAGGCATGTTTAAGATGAATGCAGTCATGTTAATGTCTACCATATTCTATCTTGAGCCTCTCCTCAGGGACCCCCTCCTCAGTTCCTGAGGCTCCTGTAAGTCATGTACAGGGGACTGGAGAGTGGGCTCCGTCCAGTCTGAGCCCTGAGTTACCCTGTGTGTATCTTAGGATACTTTGTATTTCTGTGGTGTCCGTTGTAACATCATCTCTTTCATTTCAGATTTATTTGGGCCCTCTCTTTTTAAAAAAAACATACTACTGTTGTCTTTTATTCTTTACAGAAGTTTAATAAGTGTTTGATCTACTATCCTTACCCTATGTATACTTTTTGCAGTGAGATTTTTACTTTTCTTTGTTTCCTTGTTACTATCAATAATTAGTGAGACTTCTTTTAAGCTACCTTCAACATTGCTTATAAAGCTGCTTTATTAGTGATGACAGAGCCTTAATGGAAGTCATGTTCTGGTTGTAAATTAGAATGCAATGTGCCAGCAAATAGCCCCTTAAGTTTATGTCTCATTACTTCTTGTTCTTTTTTTAATTTAATTTTTATTTTTTGTCAGAGCAAATTTAATTAAAATGTTTTGTTTCTTCTAGGTGTGAAAGATGTGGTTCTTTTAAACATATACATATATCTATTCTTCTTTGGATCATTTTCCCATGTAGGTTATGACACGATGTTGAGTAGTCTTGTCTTGGTATTACGTAGGTCTTTGGTGATTACATATTTCACATGTGTTTCTATATCTATCTTAACCCCAATATCCTAATGTATCCAATCCTCACACCTTTCCATTTGGTGAACCATAAGTTTGTTTAATGAATCTGTGATTGCATTTCTCTGTGGAAATATCTTCATTGGTATCAATTTTTAGCTAAGACCTATAAGTGATATTATAGGATATGTGTCTTTTGCTTTCTGACTTAGTACAATTTGCCTGATTACCTCAAGAATCATACATGGTGCTGCAAATGGCATTGTTTCATTTTTTTCCCTGGCTAATATTCCATCTGTACGTGTACCAGTTCTTCTTTGGCCACGCACCTCTTGATGGACTTTCTGGTTGCCTCCATGTCTTGGCTATTGTAATACTGCTGCAATGCACATTTGCTTGCCTGTGTCTTTCCAGTTATATCTTCTTATGTTATAGGCCAAGGAGTGGGCTTGCTGTATCATATGGTAGCTCAGTGTGTATGTTTTAAAGGCACCACCATTCAGTTCTCATTAGTGGCTCTTTCCAGGTTACGTCCCACTTAAAATTGAGGGTATGCATTTCTCCAAAACACCTTCAATATTTATTGTTTGTAGTTTTCTTGCTGATGGTTATTCTAACAGGTGCGAGCTGATACCTATCTGTGGTTGAATTTGCATGTGTCCCATAATCTGTTGAAATTGAGCTTTAAAGCATGCCCTTTTTATTTATCAAACTGTGATTACAGCTTAGTTCTTCAAAGTGTTTTCTTAAAGTAAGTGTCACATTTTGAAAATTTTTGGCCATTACCTCCCTCAAGACATTTTGAGGGCACGTTTCATTTACAGCCCTGAAGTACTTGTTCATATGAAGTGACCATTAGCACAGGTTTTAAAGCTGCTTTTGCAGGTAACGGCCAGAGGGTGGCAGCCTTTCTACGTTCCCAATCTGGTATATAGGGAAAGAGACCTTCAGCCCCAAGAGTGTCCAGCTTTATTTCTCATCCAGCTGTGGGTCTAGATATGGTCACACCAGGTTGCATCACAGCCCCGGAACGAATTATGTAAAAATTTCTCCCTCTATCACTGTCTTTGTTCTTTGGGATTTTAAAGTAATTTATTTTTATAATGGGGTTTACCTGATTTTCACTGCTGTGTTTATGTCCCTTTACACCCACTTGATTCACTTACAGAGAGAAATCAATACATAGGTTTTAAGATTTTTACTAGTCAGATATATTCTTGTTCGTTGAATAGGGGGTGTTGCATCCACTTCACTGAGCAAGGAGTAGGTCTTGTCTATTACATATTGGGTTTATGGATCGGTATTTGAGCTAATATGAAACCCTTGTTTTATGCATCACCCCACCTCACCTTTCCCGTTAAGCAGCCATAGTGTGTTTTCTGCATGTGTGACTCTGTTCTGTTTTGTAATTCAGTTCAAGTGTAACGGTTTTTACATTCCCTCTACAAGTGATATCTTATGATAAGTGTCTTTTTCTGTGTGACTTATTTCACTTAGAATCGTCGAACATAAATCCACTCATCATGCTGCTAATAGCCTTATGACATTGATTTCATGGCTGAGTGATATTCCATTGTACATAAGGACCACAACATCGTTATCCATTTTCCTATTTCCTGGGATATTTAAGGTGTAATGAAGAGGAGGTTCTTGTCAACAGAGCAGCCCTAAACTTTGGTGTGCCTGTGTCTTGCTGATTTTTAGTTTTCCCAATTTATACGCCCATGAGTGGAAGTGACCTATGCTCTCTAAGCTGTGTTTTTTAGCTGTTTCAGGACACACCGTACACTTCTCCAGAGTGGCTGTTGGCAATTTACATCCCGCCCATCAGTGTAGCAAGGCTCCCATTTCTCCATGGCCTGTCCTGCATTTCTGGTTTTGACACTTTTTTCAGCATGGCCCTTTTGACCGATGGGAAGCGAGACTTCTTTGTAGCGCTGATTTGCCTTTCCAGGTTGCTTGGTTGGCCAAAAAGGGCGTATGCGTTTTTTCCTGAATATATTCAGGAAAAAACGCATACGCCCTTTTTGGCCAAGGGTATCATTGTCAACGTTTTGCCGCTTTTCATCTGCTTTAAAGGCGATTCGAAACTACCTCCTTAAGTCTGTTTCTGAAATTCTGCCTTGCTTTCAAATCCTCTTCGTTGCCTTCCCTCAATATATTTGTGGACGAGAGTTATCATTGATAACTCTGCAGGTTTGTGAATTGCAGTGCCCCTGAGCTCCATTTTTCAACTCGCTTTTTTGGGAGTTGGCCACAAAAGCGCAGGATTGCTTCAGGCCCTGTTCTACTTCCGGGGGGCAGGTTGAGCCTGTGGTTAATTCTTCTTTCTGAAGGGAAAATAGAGTGACCTGTGCTTCTCCCAACACCTAGATCTAGTCTCTCATTGGTTCCCCCTCTTCCCGTTCATTCTCAGTACAAATTGCAACCTGTACGGAACAGGAGGTTAAAGGTGCTGATGCTCCAAGTAGGGAGATTGCTAGGAAAGTGGCTGGAATGGCGAACCCGAGCACAAGGAGATGAGAAATGAGGTGCATTTTAGAAACCTTTCCCGATCACATGCTGTACCATCTTCTGGGTTTCTCATGCATGTTTTTGATGTAGGAAGATGCCCTTGGACCTGGAGATTTGGGACCCATGGGATGGGTGTCACGCAGTATTACTTTAAAGGGTCTGCGTTTGCTCATCCAACCTCACCAAACCTCTCAGCCGCAAGAGTGTCCACCCTTATGTCTCACCCAGCTGTGGGTCTAGATATGGTCGATCCAGGTTGCATCACAGCCCCTGAACGAATTGTGTAAGAATTTCTCTCTCTTTCACTGTCTTTGTATCATGGGTTTTTAAAACTAATTTATTTTTATAATGGGGTTTAGCTGCTTTTGACTACGGTGTTTATGCGGCTTTACACCCACTTAACACACTAACAGAGAGATATCAATACATAGGTTTTAAGATTATTACTAATCAAATATATTCTTTTGCGGTGAATAGGGTGTGTTGAGTCCTGTTCTCTGAGCAAGGAGTAGGTCTTGTCTATTACGTATTGGGTTTATGGAAAGGTATCTCAGATAATTTGAAAACCTTGTTTTATGCATCACCCCACGTCACCTTTCCCATTAAGCAGCCATAGTGTGTTTTCTAAACGTGTGACTCTGTTCTGCTTTGTAATTCAGTTCAAGTGTAGCGGTTTTTACATTCCCTCTATAAGTGATAGCTTATGATAAGTGTCCTTTTCTGTGTGACTTATTTCACTTAGAATCGTCGTACCTAAATCCACTCATCATGCTGCTTCTAGCCTTATGACATTGATTTCATGGCTGAGTGATATTCCATTGTACATAAGGACCACAACTTCTTTATCCATTTTTCTCTTTCCTGGGATATTTAAGGTGGAATGAAGTGGAGGTCCTTGTCAACAGAGCAGCCCTAAACTTTGGGGTGCTTGTGTCTTGCTGATTTTTAATTTTCCCAATTTATACCCCCATGAGTGGAAGTGCCCTATGCTCTCTAAGCTGTGTTTTTTAAATGTTTCAGGACACACCGTACACTTCTGCAGAGTGGCTGTTGGCAATTTACATTCCGCCCATCAGTGTAGCAAGGCTCCCATTTCTCCATGGCCTGTCCTGCATTTCTGGTTTTGACACTTTTTTCAGCATGGCCCTTTTGACCGAAGGGAAGCGAGTCTTCTTTGTTGCGCTGATTTGCCTTTCCAGGTTGCTTGGTTGGCCAAAAAGGGCGTATGCGTTTTTTCCTGAATATATTCAGGAAAAAACGCATACGCCCTTTTTTGGCCTAGGGCATCATTGTCAACGTTTTTCCGCTTTTCATGTGCTTTAAAGGTGATCCGAATCTACCTCCTGAAATCTGTTTCCTGCAATTCTGCCTTGATTTCAAATCCTCTTCTTTGCCTTCCCTCAATATATTTGTGGACGAGACTTATCATTTATAACTCTGCAGGTTTGTGAATTGCAGTGCCCTGAACCTCCATTTTACAACTCGTGTATTTGGGAGCTGGCCACAAAAGCGCAGGATGGCTTTAGGCTCTGTTCTGGTTCCGCGGGACAGGTTGAGCCTGTGGTTAATTCTTCTTCCTGATGGGAAAGTAGAGTGACCTGTGCCTGTCCCAACACCAAGAGCTAGGCTCTCATTGGTTCCCCGTCTTCCCGTTCATCCTCAGGACAAATTGAAAGCCTGTACGGAACAGGAGGTTAAAGGTGCTGATGCTCCAAGTAGGGAGATTGCTAGTAAGGCGGCTGGAATGGCGAACCCGGGCACAAGGAGATGAGAAATGAGGTGCGTTTTAGAAACCTTTCCCCATCACATGGTGTACCATCTTCTGGGTTTCTCATGCATGTTTTCGATGTAGGAAGATGCCCTTGAACCTGGAGATTTGGGACCCATACGATGGGTACCACGCAGTATTACTTTAAAGGGTCTGCGTTTGCTCACCCAACCTCACCAAACGTCTCAGCCCCAAAAGTGTCCACCCTTATGTCTCATCCAGCTCTGGTTCTAGTTATGGTCAATCCAGGTTGCATCACAGCCCCTGAACGCATTGTGTAAGAATTTCTCTCTCTTTCACTGTCTTTCTTTCATGGGTTTTTCGAAGTAATTTATTTTTATAATGGGGTTTAGCTGCTTTTCGCTGCTGTGTTTATGCACCTTTACACCCACTTGATTCACTTACAGAGAGAAATCAATACATAGGTTTTAAGATTTTTACTAGTCAGATATATTCTTGTTCGTTGAATAGGGGGTGTTGCATCCACTTCACTGAGCAAGGAGTAGGTCTTGTCTATTACATATTGGGTTTATGGATCGGTGTTTGAGCTAATATGAAACCCTTGTTTTATGCATCACCCCACCTCACTTTTCCCGTTAAGCAGCCATAGTGTGTTTTCTAAATGTGTGACTCTGTTCTGTTTTGTAATTCAGTTCAAGTGTAACGGTTTTTACATTCCCTCTACAAGTGATATCTTATGATAAGTGTCTTTTTCTGTGTGACTTATTTCACTTAGAATCGTCGAACATAAATCCACTCATCATGCTGCTAATAGCCTTATGACATTGATTTCATGGCTGAGTGATATTCCATTGTACATAAGGACCACAACATCGTTATCCATTTTCCTATTTCCTGGGATATTTAAGGTGTAATGAAGAGGAGGTTCTTGTCAACAGAGCAGCCCTAAACTTTGGTGTGCCTGTGTCTTGCTGATTTTTAGTTTTCCCAATTTATACGCCCATGAGTGGAAGTGACCTATGCTCTCTAAGCTGTGTTTTTTAGATGTTTCAGGACACACCGTACACTTCTCCAGAGTGGCTGTTGGCAATTTACATCCCGCCCATCAGTGTAGCAAGGCTCCCATTTCTCCATGGCCTGTCCTGCATTTCTGGTTTTGACACTTTTTTCAGCATGGCCCTTTTGACCGATGGGAAGCGAGACTTCTTTGTAGCGCTGATTTGCCTTTCCAGGTTGCTTGGTTGGCCAAAAAGGGCGTATGCGTTTTTTCCTGAATATATTCAGGAAAAAACGCATACGCCCTTTTTGGCCAAGGGTATCATTGTCAACGTTTTGCCGCTTTTCATCTGCTTTAAAGGCGATTCGAAACTACCTCCTTAAGTTTGTTTCTGAAATTCTGCCTTGCTTTCAAATCCTCTTCGTTGCCTTCCCTCAATATATTTGTGGACGAGAGTTATCATTGATAACTCTGCAGGTTTGTGAATTGCAGTGCCCCTGAGCTCCATTTTTCAACTCGCTTTTTTGGGAGTTGGCCACAAAAGCGCAGGATTGCTTCAGGCCCTGTTCTACTTCCGGGGGGCAGGTTGAGCCTGTGGTTAATTCTTCTTTCTGAAGGGAAAATAGAGTGACCTGTGCTTCTCCCAACACCTAGATCTAGTCTCTCATTGGTTCCCCCTCTTCCCGTTCATTCTCAGTACAAATTGCAACCTGTACGGAACAGGAGGTTAAAGGTGCTGATGCTCCAAGTAGGGAGATTGCTAGGAAAGTGGCTGGAATGGCGAACCCGAGCACAAGGAGATGAGAAATGAGGTGCATTTTAGAAACCTTTCCCGATCACATGCTGTACCATCTTCTGGGTTTCTCATGCATGTTTTTGATGTAGGAAGATGCCCTTGGACCTGGAGATTTGGGACCCATGGGATGGGTGTCACGCAGTATTACTTTAAAGGGTCTGCGTTTGCTCATCCAACCTCACCAAACCTCTCAGCCGCAAGAGTGTCCACCCTTATGTCTCACCCAGCTGTGGGTCTAGATATGGTCGATCCAGGTTGCATCACAGCCCCTGAACGAATTGTGTAAGAATTTCTCTCTCTTTCACTGTCTTTGTATCATGGGTTTTTAAAACTAATTTATTTTTATAATGGGGTTTAGCTGCTTTTGACTACGGTGTTTATGCGGCTTTACACCCACTTAACACACTAACAGAGAGATATCAATACATAGGTTTTAAGATTCTTACTAGTCAGATATATTCTTGTGCGATGAATAGGGGGTGTTGAGTGCAGTTCACTGAGCAAGGAATAGGTCTTGTCTATTACGTATTGTGTTTATGGAACGGTATCTGAGCTAATTTGAAACCCTTGTTTTATGCATCACCCCACCTCACCTTTCCTGTTAAGCAGCCATAGTGTGTTTTCTAAACGTGTGACTCTGTTCTGCTTTGTAATTCAGTTCAAGTGTAGCGGTTTTTACATTCCCTCTATAAGTGATAGCTTATGATAAGTGTCCTTTTCTGTGTGACTTATTTCACTTAGAATCGTCATACCTAAATCCACTCATCATGCTGCTACTAGCCTTATGACATTGATTTCATGGCTGAGTGATATTCCATTGTACATAAGGACCACAACTTCTTTATCCATTTTTCTCTTTCCTGGGATATTGAAGGTGGAATGAAGTGGAGGTCCTTGTCAACAGAGCAGCCCTAAACTTTGGGGTGCTTGTGTCTTGCTGATTTTTCATTTTCCCAATTTATACCCCCATGAGTGGAAGTGCCCTATGTTCTCTAAGCTGTGCTTTTCAGATGTTTCAGGACTCACCGTACACTTCTCCTGAGTGGCTGTTGGCAATTTACATCCCGCCCATCAGTGTAGCAAGGCTCCCATTTCTCCATGGCCTGTCCTGCATTTCTGGTTTTGACACTTTTTTCAACATGGCCCTTTTGACCGATGGGCAGCGAGACTTGTTTGTAGCGCTGATTTGCCTTTCCAGGTTGCTTGGTTGGCCAAAAAGGGCGTATGCGTTTTTTCCTGAATATATTCAGGAAAAAACGCATACGCCCTTTTTGGCCAAGGGCATCATTTTCGACGTTTTGCCGCTTTTCATGTGCTTTAAAGGCGATTCGAATCGACCTCCTGAAATCTGTTTCCTGCAATTCTGCCTTGCTTTCAAATCCTCTTCGTTGCCTTCCCTCAATATATTTTTGGATGAGAGTTATCATTTATAACTCTGCTGGTTTGTGAATTGCAATGCCCCTGAGCTCCATTTTTCAACTCGCTTTTTTGGGAGCTCTCCGCAAAAGCGCAGGATGGCCTCAGGCACTATTCTTGTTCCGGGCGGCAGGCTGAGCCTGTGGTTAATTCTTCTTCCTGATGGGAAAATAGAGTGACCTGTGCCTGTCCCAACACCAAGAGCTAATCTCTCATTGGCTCCCCGTCTTTCCGTTCATCCTCAGGACAAATTGCAAGCTGTATGGAACAGGAGGTTAAAGGTGCTGATTTTCCATTGAGGGCGATTGCTACTAAAGCGGCTGGAATGGCGAACCCGAGCACAAGGAGAGGAGAAATGAGGTGCGTTTTAGAAACCTTTCCCCATCACACGGTGTACTATCTTCTGGGTTTCTCATGCATGTTTTCGATGTAGGAAGATGCCCTTGAACCTGGAGATTTGGAACCCATGGGATGGGTAACAGGCAGTATTACTTTAAAGGCTCTGCGTTTGCTCCCCAACCTCACCAAGCCTCTCAGCCCCGAGAGTGTCCACCCTTATGTCTCATCCAGCTGTGGGTCTAGATATGGTCAATCCAGGTGGCATCACAGCCCCTGAACGAATTTTGTAAGAATTTCTCTCTCTTTCACTGTCTTCGTTTCACGGGTTTTTAAAAGTAATTTATTTTTATAATGGGGTTTAGCTGCTTTTCACGGCTGTGTTTATGCCGCTTTACACCCACTTGACTCACTTCCAGAGAGATATCAGTACATAGGTTTTACGATTCTTACTAGTCATATATGTTCTTGAGCGGTGAATAGGGGGTGTTGAGTCCAGTTCACTGAGCAAGGAGTAGGTCTTGTCTATTACATATTGGATTTATGGAACGTTATCTGAGCTAATTTGAAATCCTTGTTTTATGCATCACCCCACCTCACCTTTCCCGTTAAGCAACCATAGTATGTTTTCTTAATGTGTGACTCTGTTCTGTTTTGTTATTCCGTTCAAGTGTAGCAGTTTTTACATTCCCTCTGTTAGTGATATCTTATGATAAGTGTCTTTTTCTGTGTGACTTATTTCACTTAGAATAGTCCTACCTAAATCCACTCATCATGCTGCTACCAGCCTTATAATATTTATCTCACGCCCGAGTGATATACAATTGTACATATGGATCACAACTTCTTTATCCATTTTTCTCTTTCCTTGCATATTTAAGGTGGAAATAAGTGGAGGTTCTTGTCTACAGAGCAGCCCTAATGTTTGGGGTGCCTGTGTCTTGCTGATTTTTAGTTTTCCCAATTTATACGCCCATGAGTGGATGTGCCCCTTTCTCTCTAGCTGTGTTTTTTAGATGTTTTAGGAAACACCATACCCTTCTCCAGAGTCATCACTGGCAATTTATACCCCACCCATCAGTGTAACAAGGCTCCCTTTCCTCCCTGGCCTCACCTGCATTTCTTGTTTTTACACTTTTTTAGCAAGGCCATTTTGACCGATGGGAAGTCAGACTTCTTTGTAGTGCTGAATTGCATTTCCGGCTTGCTTGGTTGGCCACAAAGGGCCTATGGGTTTTTTCCTGAATTCATTCAGAAAAAAACGCATATGCTCTTTTTGGCCAAGTGCATCATTGTCGACGTTTTGATGTTTTTCATGTGCTTTAGGGGTGATTCAAATCTAACTCCTGAAATCTGTTTCCTGCAATTCTGCCTTGCTTTCAAATCCTCTTCGTTGCCTTCCCTCAATATATTTTTGGACGAGAGTTATCATTTATAACTCTGCTGGTTTGTGAATTGCAATGCCCCTGAGCTCCATTTTTCAACTCGCTTTTTTGGGAGCTCTCCGCAAAAGCGCAGGATGGCCTCAGGCACTATTCTTGTTCCGGGCGGCAGGCTGAGCCTGTGGTTAATTCTTCTTCCTGATGGGAAAATAGAGTGACCTGTGCCTGTCCCAACACCAAGAGCTAATCTCTCATTGGCTCCCCATCTTTCCGTTCATCCTCAGGACAAATTGCAAGCTGTATGGAACAGGAGGTTAAAGGTGCTGATTTTCCATTGAGGGCGATTGCTACTAAAGCGGCTGGAATGGCGAACCCGAGCACAAGGAGAGGAGAAATGAGGTGCGTTTTAGAAACCTTTCCCCATCACACGGTGTACTATCTTCTGGGTTTCTCATGCATGTTTTCGATGTAGGAAGATGCCCTTGAACCTGGAGATTTGGAACCCATGGGATGGGTAACAGGCAGTATTACTTTAAAGGCTCTGCGTTTGCTCCCCAACCTCACCAAGCCTCTCAGCCCCGAGAGTTTCCACCCTTATGTCTCATCCAGCTGTGGGTCTAGATATGGTCAATCCAGGTGGCATCACAGCCCCTGAACGAATTTTGTAAGAATTTCTCTCTCTTTCACTGTCTTCGTTTCACGGGTTTTTAAAAGTAATTTATTTTTATAATGGGGTTTAGCTGCTTTTCACGGCTGTGTTTATGCCGCTTTACACCCACTTGACTCACTTCCAGAGAGATATCAGTACATAGGTTTTACGAGTCTTACTAGTCATATATGTTCTTGAGCGGTGAATAGGGGGTGTTGAGTCCAGTTCACTGAGCAAGGAGTAGGTCTTGTCTATTACATATTGGATTTATGGAACGTTATCTGAGCTAATTTGAAATCCTTGTTTTATGCATCACCCCACCTCACCTTTCCCGTTAAGCAACCATAGTATGTTTTCTTAATGTGTGACTCTGTTCTGTTTTGTTATTCCGTTCAAGTGTAGCAGTTTTTACATTCCCTCTGTTAGTGATATCTTATGATAAGTGTCTTTTTCTGTGTGACTTATTTCACTTAGAATAGTCCTACCTAAATCCACTCATCATGCTGCTACCAGCCTTATAATATTTATCTCACGCCCGAGTGATATACAATTGTACATATGGATCACAACTTCTTTATCCATTTTTCTCTTTCCTTGCATATTTAAGGTGGAAATAAGTGGAGGTTCTTGTCTACAGAGCAGCCCTAATGTTTGGGGTGCCTGTGTCTTGCTGATTTTTAGTTTTCCCAATTTATACGCCCATGAGTGGATGTGCCCCTTTCTCTCTAGCTGTGTTTTTTAGATGTTTTAGGAAACACCATACCCTTCTCCAGAGTCATCACTGGCAATTTATACCCCACCCATCAGTGTAACAAGGCTCCCTTTCCTCCCTGGCCTCACCTGCATTTCTTGTTTTTACACTTTTTTAGCAAGGCCATTTTGACCGATGGGAAGTCAGACTTCTTTGTAGTGCTGAATTGCATTTCCGGCTTGCTTGGTTGGCCACAAAGGGCCTATGGGTTTTTTCCTGAATTCATTCAGAAAAAAACGCATATGCTCTTTTTGGCCAAGTGCATCATTGTCGACGTTTTGATGTTTTTCATGTGCTTTAGGGGTGATTCAAATCTAACTCCTGAAATCTGTTTCCTGCAATTCTGCCTTGATTTCAAATCCTCTTCGTTGCCTTCCCTCAATATATTTGTGGACGAGAGTTATCATTTATAACTCTGCATATTTGTGAATTGCAGTGCCCCTGAGCTCCATTTTTCAACTCACTTTTTTGGGAGCTTTCCGCAGAAACTCTCATTTGCTTCTGGCCCTACTCTGGTTCCCGGTGGCAGGCTAAGCCTTTGCTTAATTCTTCTTCCTGACTGGAAATTAGAGTGACATGTGCCTCTCCGAACATCTAGGGCTTGGCTCTCCTTGTTTCTCCTCCTTCCCCTTTTTCCTTTGGACAAATTCCGATTTCTGTGCAACTGGATGTTGAAGGTGCTGACATCCTCAAGTGGGGAGATTTTAAGGAAAAAGGCTGGAGGGGTGAACCCAACAACCAGGAAATTAGGCGTTTTGGTGCCTTTTCCAAAATCTTCCTGATCCAACCGTGTTCCATCTTCTGGGTGTCACAGGCATGTTTTAGCTGTAGGAAAGGTCCCGTGTATGTAAGGAGAACACAAGGGATTTTTCCAAATCAGTGTCTCCCCGAACTCCAATCTGGGGAATTTTTAAGCTACTGGTACATGTGTGTTCATTAAGGGACTTGGGCCGTAGGCAGAGTCCGAACTTTAGATGATTGAAGTCTTTAGGTTCAGAAACGCTCACCATCGGCCTCCTTTAGTTTCCATTTTATCTGTAGTTGATAGATGATGTCGATATAGATATCTATTGTTTTTCAGGTTATTTCCCCTCAGGGGTCATTACAAAATATTGAGTATAGTTCCCTGTGCTATACAGTAGTTCCTTGTTGATGATATATTTTATACATAGCAGTGTGTATATGTTAATCTGAAACTGTTAAATTATCCCTCCTCCCACCTTTCCCCTTTGGTAATAAAAAATATAAGATTTTATACTTCTCAGAAATCTAGGAGCTGAAAGAGAGGTATCATTTTCAATGGAAAATCATTCCAAACAAGGTTGAAACTTCAACCAAGATTATTAGATGTACATCCTTGGAAAGAAATCACTGCATTTCTCTACTGTTGACCTGACAAATAAGACAAACCCCTCCACTGAACTTGCTTATAATAAAGTGATGGAAATATCAAATGGAAGTGTTAGAAACATCTTATTTTACACGAGCCTTATACACTGCTCTATGTTAATTACAGTTTGGCTCACACATCTGTTCATTGAAGTTACAATGTTCTCAAATTCTGTTACTGATCCTGCAGAGTGGGCCCCAACAAGGGTCTCCCTGCCCAGTGTCATTGGAGCCAACAGATCGAGACTGACTTTGGTTCAGAAGCAAAGGAAAACTTTATATTTTGATCAGAGAATGGAGAGGTGAGAGTGTGTGCTCCCCTGCGGGTTGTGGGCCGGGCTGCTGTGTAGGGATCCTGTCAGCATCAGCGGGAGGGAGGGGGCGGAGCTCTCGAGGGCCAGGTTGGCTGGAGCTCAGGCTCCTATGTCGCAGAGTGTGCACGGGGCCCCACGAGCTGAGGTGTCGGCCCAGCCATTTTGCACTAGGAAATCGGGTCTGAAGTGTCGGGTGTGGGACCTCTGCATGTGGAAACCTAGGAGCAAGTGAAATTAGACAAAGCACAAAGGAAAAAATGGTTAGACTTTATTTTATTGCCCAGATTCTATTTTTATCTCCCAGGAATTTTTAATGGGCTTTGCCAGTGACAAAGCCCTCCTCTGCCTTTTGTCCCATTCCTCATTCTTGGGGCGCTGAGGGTGCAGACACGTCTTCTGTAAATGCTTCATGCTGAGTTGGGTGTCCTCATACCCGGGGGGAGGGGCAGGACTTCTCCCCAGCAGCCTCCAGGTGAGGTTGATTGTCTGCAGGCCTCCTCCCTCACTGCTCGTCTGCCTGAGCACCAGCATTGGAAGTTTTATAGATTCTAATGACCTTTAAGGGTCCAGGAAAGAGATGTGCAGAGACGCTGGGGGGGTGGGCGGTTTTACCCTGCTCCACATTGGTTCGGCCCCCTTAGGCTGATGGTTTCTGCCAGCCTAGATGCTCTGACCAGTAGTCTGTGCTTTCTTCAGTTAGGCCACTGAATTAACGTACAAACAGCACCAGGTGTCAGAGCCCTGCTTGCTCAACTCCCAGACAGTCCAGGGCCGGTGGTGATCCAGGACCATGACGGCCACTCAGTCAACGGCCTTTTGAAGTAGCCAGGAGTACAGCCGGTCTCATTGGCCGCCGTCACTGCGGTGTCTGTAGGCTTTTCTATGGTGGCAGCGTTATTTACGGTTCCCCTGCCAAGTTTATTAGCTCCGCTCTGGGTGCAGTAAGTCCTGTAAGCAATAGTCTGCTCTTTTGGGGCACACTCTTGTTGTTTTCTGAGAGAAGCTCCAGGTCAAGTGATGGTCACACGAGTCGTCATGGGGGCCCATTGCCCCAGGTTGTCTCTCTGGAGGTTGGTGTTGGAGGGCCTCCTCACTCGAGGTCATTGTGCCCACGGAGCAATCCCTGCAACTTCAGGGCATGGTGGGTGGTTAGGATCACCAAGTGGCGTCCTTTTCCCTTAGGAGGGAGCTGGCTTTGCGGGCTGCTGATTTCCAGGTTTTTAGATACCTCCAGTATCCTGGTCGGATGGGGTGGCTGGCCAATGCCTGGAGGGCATTCTTGCATTGTTCCATTTCAAGTGGTCCCAGTTTTTGCACTAATACTCCAAGGGCGATTCGCCTTGGACCAGGAATGTAAAGGTCAAAGGGTTTAGCTAACTTAGGGAGGTCCAGGGCCAGGGTCTGAATTGACTGCTCTTTCCATTCTTGAAAGGCCGCTTCTGGATTCTATTCAAAAGGATCATCATCTTTTCCTTTCAGTGTTTCATATAGAGGCCCAGCTATTAGACTGTAGTTAGGGATCCAGATGCAGCAAACCCCGGTCTCCCCAGGAACCCCTAAGCTGTCTTCTAGTTTCAGGAAAGGTGAGGCTGCAAATGGCTTCTTCCCTTTCCTGGGGTGGGCTTCTCCGACCTTCTGTGCGAATGAAGCCCAGGAAGGCCACCTTAGTTTGTGATATTTGAGCCTTTTCCTTGGACACCTTCTATCTTTTATTGGCTAGGTAGTTCAGAGGCCTCCTTAGTCGGGCTGGTGATCAGAATGTCATCTGCATATTGAAGGAGGGTTCCCTTCTCCAGAGGTAGATCTTTTAGGTCTTTAGCTAACGTTTCCCCAAAGATGGTGTGGGAATTTTTGAACCCCTGGGGCAGGACGGCCCAGCAGTATTGTTTTTGTTGTAGGTTGAGTCCTGCCACTCACAGCCAAAATTTCTTGTGACTCTGGGACTAATGGAATACAGAAGAAGGCATCATTGAAGTCTAATACAGAATGCCATGTCCTGGTGGATGGTAGAATGACCAGCAGGGTGTAGGAATTAGGAACTACTAGATGTATATCCTCTGTGGCTTCACTGACTGTCCTGGCGTCCTCTACCAGGTCCCCAGCAGCCCACGGGGCTCTTGTGGTCAGGCCCCTCCCAGGATATGGAGCTCACCTGGGCAGGTACGCAGCAGCCCACGGGGCTCTCATGGGCAGGCCCCTCCCTGGATATGGAGCTCCCGTGGACAGGTACCCCGGCAGGGCTGGGCACACAGGAACCGTGCACATAGCCCTCATTGCAGAGCACCCCCAGCACCCCTGTCACTCAGAGCTGACACAGAGCACCTCAGAGCAGAGCTTGAACTAACAAACAGCAGCTCCAACAGGTCTGTGACCCTAGGCTTCACTCTGTGCGGCCTCCCTCTGCCTGGTCTTCCAGGGGCTTCCACTGCAGCCGGGGCACCAGGCCTCTGTCTCCACCCACCACCCCTCCTCTCCCTGACTCCTGGGTTCCTCTCATTAGCAGAGGGTCTTCTTGAAGTTGTCTCCCACTCATGGACCAGATAAAATGATTCGAAAACAAGCCAGGGCTGCCGCCCCTTATCTATCCTGACTCTCGGGACCCTACACCTGTTCCTTGGATCTGGCCGGTGCAGCAAGGCCCATTTTCTGCAACTCTGAGCCCCTGAGGGGCGAGGATTGGCTGACCTGGGCAGCCTGACCCGGCCGGCCAGCCCTTCCCAGGTGTGCCTGGGTTGAGGTCAATATAAACACCCCTCCAGGCAGCAAAAGCCTCTGCAGCTGTGCCTGACGCCATATTCTCTGCCCCGTCAGCAGTCTCGGGGTTGGGCTGGTGGGAGGGAGTAGGGCCCACGGCTCTATGAGTGGCCCAGTGTGACTGGGGCTCTGCTGGACTTTCTGCAGGAGTTGCCGGGCTGCCACCTGCTAAAGAAGAGGATGTGTCACCCATACTTGCTGCTGGAATTTCTCCCCGGGCAGAGGTGAGGAAGGAAAAAAGCAGTGGGGGCCGGGACAGGAGGGGTACCTCAGGCAGGGAAATGGAAAGCTTCCAGACGAGCGCCCGGGGCCAGGACCATCCTGGCTGGCCTGCAGGCACCAAGTCAGCCTGCGTGCTGTCGCTGGTGTGACTCCAAGCCCCTTCCTCTAGTTTTGAAAGTCTTTGCACACATTCAGGTGTTTTACCTGGGAAGGGTGGGAAAAGTTCAGCAGCAGCTGGCCTGGGGCTCAGCTCACGTTTACTCAGAGACGCCTCCTCACGGTCCCCCAGCTTTGCAATGAGGACGCTCCTCGTGTGGGGGCTGCTGGCTGCATGGAAGATGATTCCCCACCTGTGACCAACTTCAGAATTGTTTACCCCTGGAGCAAGTGCCCTGATAGGGTTTTCCTCTGTATGACCAGTGGGTTCTGTTTTTTTTTTTTCTTTCTTTTTTGGTTCAAGGTAAGTTTTATTCCTCTTTTTGTATTTATGGATATAAGCATGGAAATAATTCATTCATATAAATACGTCTATGGGAAGGGCAGAACTTTTTTTTCTGTTTTATTTTTTTAAGTATTACTTATTTTTTAATTTTTGAATTTATTTTATTCATTTTTTTATACAGCAGGCTCTTATTGGTAACCTATTTTATACATATAAGTGTATATATGTCAATCCCAGGCTCGCAATTCATCCCACCACCACCACCCTGCCACTTTCCCCCCTTGGTGTCCATACATTTGTTCTCTACATCTGTGTCTCTATTTCTGCCTTGCAAACCGGTTCATCTTTACCATTTTTCTAGGTTCCACATGTATGCGTTAATATACGATATTTGTTTTTCTCTTTCTGACTTACTTCACTCTGTATGACAGTCTCTAGATCTATCCACGTCTCTACAAATGACCCAATTTCATTCCTTTTTATGGCTGAGTAATATTCCATTTTATATATGTAGCACATCTTTTCTGTTCGTCTGTCTATGGGCATTTAGGTTGCTTCCATGACCTGGCTATTGTAAATAGTGCTGCAATGAATATTGTGGTGAATATGTCTTTTTGAATTATGGTTTTCTCTGGGTATATGGCCAGTAGTGGGATTGCTGGGTCATATGGTAATTCTATTTTTAGTTTTTTAAGGAACCTCCATACTGTTCTCCATCGTGACTGTATCAATTTACATTCCCACAAATAGTGTAAGAGGGTTCCCTTTTCTCCACACCCTCTCCAGCATTTGTTGCTTGTAGATTTTCTGATGATGCCCATTCTAACTCGTGTGAGGCGATACCTCATTGTAGTTTTGGTTTATATTTCTCTAATAATTAGTGATGTTGAGCAGCTTTTCATGTGCTTCTTGGTCATCTGTATGTCTTCTTGGGACAAATGTCTATTTACGTCATCTGCCCATTTTTGGATTGGGTTGTTTGTTTTTTTACTGTTGAGCTGCATGAGCTGTTTATATACATTGGAGATTAATCCTTTGTCCATTGATTCGTTTGCAAATATTTTCTCCCATTGTGAGGGTTGTCTTTTCGTCTTGTTTGTAGTTTCCTTTGCTTTGCAAAAGCTTTTAGGTTTCATTTGCTCCCATATGTTTATTTTTTTGTATTCCATTACTCTAGGAGGTGGATCAAAAAAGATCTTGCTGTGATTTATGTCAAAGAGTATTCTTCCTATGTTTTCCTCTAAGAGTTTTATAGTGTCCGGTCTTACATTTTGGTCTCTAATCCATTTTGAGTTTATTTTTTGTGTATGGTGTTAGGGAGTGTTCTAATTTCATTCTTTTACATGTAGCTGTCCATTTTTCCCAGCACCACTTATTGAAGAGACTGTCTTTTCTCCTTTGTATACCCTTGCCTCCTTTGTCATAGATTAGTGGGCCATAGGTGTGTAGGTTTATCTCTGGGCTTTTTTTTTTCTTTTACATCTTTATTGGAGTATAATTGCTTTACAATTGTGTGTTAGTTTCTGCTGTATAAAAAAGTGAATCAGCTGTGCGTATACATATAACACCATATCCCCTCCCTCTTGCAACTCCCTCTCACTCCCTTATCCCACCCTTTTAGGTGGTCACAAAGCACAGAGCTGATCTCCCTGTGCTATGTGGCTGCTTCCCAGTAGCTATCAATTTTACATTTGGTAGTGTATATATGTCCATACCACTCTCTCACTTTGTCCCAGCTTACCCTTCCCTCTCCCCATGTCCTCAAGTCCTTTCTCTACGTCTGTGTCCTTAATCCTTTCCTGCCCCTAGGTTCTTCATAAACTTTTTTTTTAAGATTCCATATATATGTGTTAGCATACGGTATTTGTTTTTCTCTTTCTGACTTACTTCACTCTGTAGGACAGACTCTAGATCCATCCACCTCACTAAAAGTAACTCAATTTCGTTTCTTTTTATGGCTGAATAATGTTCCATTGTATATTTGTGCCACATCTTCCTTATCCATTTATCTGTTGATGGACACTTAGGTTGCTTCCATGTCCTGGCTATTGTAAATAGAGCTACAGTGAACATTGTGGTACATGACTCTTTTTGAATTATGGTTTTCTCAGGGTAAATGTCCAGGAGTGGGTTTGCTGGGTTGTATGGTAGTTCTATTTTTAGTTTTTAAGGAACCCCCATACCGTTCTCCCTAGTGGCTATATCAATTTACATTCCCACCAACAGTGCAAGAGGGTTCCCTTTGCTCCAATAAATGCCTCTCCAGCATTTATTGTTGGTAGATTTTTTGATGATGGCCATTCTGACTGGTGTGAGGTGATACCTCACTGTAGTTTTGATTTGCATTTCTCTAATGATTAGTGATGTTCAGCATCCTTTCATGTGTTTGTTGGCAACCTGTATATCTTCTTTGGAGAAATGTCTATTTAGGTCTTCTGCCCATTTTTGGATTGGGTTGTTTGGTTTTGTGATATTGAGCTACATGAGCTGCTTTTTGGAGATTAATCCTTTGCCATTTGCTTCATTTGAAAATATTTTCTCCCATTCTGATGGTTGTCTTTTCATCTTGCTTATGTTTTCCTTTGCTGTGCAAAAGAATTTATGTTTCATTCGGTCCCATTTTTTTATTTTTGTTTTTATTTCCATTTCTCTAGGAGGTGGGTCAAAAAGGATCTTGCTGTGATTTATGTCATAGACTGTTCTGCTTATGTTTTCCTCTAAGAGTTTTATAGTGGCTGGTCTTATATTTAGGTCTCTAATCCATTTTGAGTTTATTTTTGTGTATGGTGTTAGGGAGTGTACTAATTTCATTCTTTTACATGTAACTGTCCAGTTTTCCCAGCACCACTTGCTGAAGACACTGTCTTTTCTCCATTGTATACCCTTGCCTCCTTTGTCATAGATTAGTGAACCATAGGTACGTGGGTTTATCTCTGTGCTTTCTATCCTGTTCTATTGACCTATATTTCTGTTCTTGTGTCAGTACCATATTATCTTGATTACTGTAGCTTTGCAATATAGTCTGAAGTCTGGAAGTCTGATTCCTCCAGCTCTTTTTTTTTCCCCCCTCAAGACTGCTTTGGCTATCCAGGGTCTTTTGTGTCTCCCTACAAATTTTAAGATTTTTTTTTCTTGTTCTGTAGAAAATGCCAAAGGTATTTTGATCGGGATTGCATTGAATCTGTAGATTGCTTTGGGTAGTATAGTCATTTTCACAATATTGATTCTTCTAATCCGAGAACATGGTATATGTCTCCATCTGTTTATATCATCTTTGATTTCTTTCATCAGTGTCTTATAGTTTTCTGAGTACAGGTCTTTTACTTCCTTAGGTAGGTTTATTCCTAGGTATTTTATTCTTTTTGTTGCAGTGGTAATGGGATTGTTTCCTTAATTTCTCTTTCTGATCTTTCATTGTTAGTGTATAGGAATGCAAGCAATTTCTGTGCATTAATTTTGTATCCTGCAACTTTACCAAATTCATTGATTAGCTCCAGTGGTTTTCTGGTGGCATCTTTAGGATTCTCTATCTATGATATCATGTCATCTGCAAACAGTGACAATTTTACTTCTTCTTTTCCTTTTTGTATTCCTTTTATTTCTTTTTCTTCTCTGATTGCCATGGCTAGGACTTCCAAAACTATGTTGAATAGCAGTGGTGAGAGTGGACATCCTCGTCTTGTTCCTGATCTTAGAGGAAACGCTTTCAGTTTTTCACCATTGAGAATGTTGTTTGCTGTGGGTTTGTCATATATGGCCTTTATTATGTTGAGGTAGTTTCCCTCTATGCCCACACTCTGCAGAGTTTTTATCGTAAATGAGTGTTGAATTTTCTCAAAATCTTTTCCTTCATCTATTGAGATGATCATATGCTTTTATTCTACAATTTGTTAATATGGTGTATCACATTGATTTGTGTATATTGAAGAATCCTCGCATCCCTGGGATAAACCCCACTTGATCATGGTGTATGATCCTTTTCATGTGTTGTTCGATTCTGTTTGCTAGTATTTTGTTGAGGATTTTTACATCTATATTCATCAGTGATATTGGTCTATAATTTTCTTTCCTTGTAGTATCTCTGTCTGATTTTGGTATCAGGGTGATGGTGGTCTCATAGAATGAGTTTGGGAGTGTTCCTTCCGCTGCAATTGTTTTGAAGAATTTGAGAAGGTTGGGTGTTAGCTCTGCTCTAAATGTTTGATAGAATTCACCTGTGATGCCATCTGGTTCTGGACTTTTGTTTGTTGGAAGATTTTTAATCACAGTTTCAATTTCATTGCTTGTGATAGGTTTGTTCATATTTTCTATTTCTTCCTGGTTCAGTCTTAGAAGGTTATCCCTTTCTAAGAATTTGTCCATTTCTTCCAGATTGTCCATTTTATTGGCCTAGAGTTGCTTGTAGTAGTCTCTTAGGATGCTTTGTATTCCTGTGGTGTCTGTTATAACTTCTGCTTTTTCACTTCTAATTTTGTTGATTTGCGTCCTCTCCCTCTTTTTCTGGAGTCCGGCTAAAGTTTGATCATTTTTGCTTATCTTCTCAAAGAACCAGCTTTTAGTTTTATTGATCTTTGCTTTCGTTTTCTTTGTTTCTATTTCATTTATTTCTGCTCTGATCTTTATGATTTCTTTCCTTCTACTAACTTTGGGTTTTGTTCTTCTTTCTCTAGTTCCTCTAGGTGTAAGGTTAGATTGTTTATTTGAGATTTTTCTTGTTTCTTGAGGTAGGCTTGTATTGCTATAAACTTCCCTCTTAGAACTCCTTTTGCTGCATCCCATAGGTTTTGGATCATCGTGTTTTTGTTGTCATTTGTCTCTAGGTAGTTTTTGATTTCCTCTTTGATTTCTTCAGTGATCTCTTGGTTATTTAGTAACGTATTGTTTAGCCTCCATGTGTTTGTGTTTTTTACGGTTTTTTCCGTGTAATTGATTTCTAATCTCATAGCATTGTGGTCGGAACAGCTGCTTGATATGATTTCAGTTTTCTTAAATTTACTGAGGCTTTATCTGTGACCCAAGATGTGATCTATCCTGGAGAATGTTCCGTGTGCAGTTGAGAAGAACGTGTAATCTGCTGTTTTTGGATGGAATGTCCTATAAATATCAATTAACTCTATCTGGTCTATTGTGTCATTTAAAGCTTGTGTTTCCTTATTAATTATCTGTCTGGCTGATCTCCACTGGTGTAAGTGAGCTGTTAAAGTCCCCCGCTATTATTGTGTTACTGTCGATTTCCTCTTTTATAGCTGTTAGCAGTTGCCTTATACATTGAGCTGCTCCTATTTTGGGTACATATATATTTATAGTTGTTATATCTTCTTCTTGGATTGATCCCCTGACCATTATGTAGTGCCTTTCCTCGTCTCTTGTAACATTCTTTATTTTAAAGTCTATTTTATCTGATATGAGTATTGCTACTCCAGCTTTCTTTTGATTTTCATTTGCATAGAATATATTTTTCCATCGCCTCACTTTGAGTCTGTATGTGTCCCTAGGTCTGAAATGGATCTCTTGTAGACAGCATATATATGGGTCTTGTTTTTGTATCCATTCAGCGAGCCTGTGTCTTTTGGTTGGAACATGTAGTGCATTCACGTTTAAGGTAATTATCGATATGTATGTTCCTACTACTATTTTCTTAATTGTTATGGGTTTGTCTTGGTGGGTCCTTTTCTTCTCTTGTGTTTCCCACTTAGAGAAGTTCCTTTAGCATTTGGTGTAGAGCTGGTTTCATGGTGCTGAATTCTCTTAGCTTTTGCTTGTCTGTAAGGCTTTTGATTTCTCCATCAAATCTGAATGAGCTCTTTGCAGGGTGGAGTACTCTTGGTTGTAGGTTCTTCCCTTTCATCACTTTAAATTTATCATGCCACTTCCTTCTGGCTTGTAGATTTTCTGCTGAGAAATCAGTTGTTATCCTTATGGGAGTTCCCTTGTATGTTATTTGTCATTTTTCCCTTGCTGCTTTCAATCATTTTTCTTTGTCGTTAATTTTTGTCAATTTGATTACTATGTGTCTTGTCATTTTTCTCCTTTGGTTTATCCTGCCTGGGACACTCTGTGCTTCTGGACTTGGGTGGCTATTTCTTTTCCCATGCTAGGGAAGTTTTTGACCATTATCTCTTTAAATATATTCTCGGGTCCTTTCTCTCTCTCTTCTCCTTCTGGGACCCCTATAATGCGAATGTTGTTGCGTTTAATGTTGTCCCAGAGGACTCTTGGGGTGTCTTCGTTTATTTTCATTCTTTTTCTTTATTCTGTTCCATGGCAGTGATTTCCACCTTTCTGTCTTCCAGGTCACTTATCCGTTCTTCTGCCACAGTTATTCTGCTACTGATTCCTTCTAGTGTATTTTTCATTTCAGTTATTCCATTGTTCACCTCTGTTTGTTTGTTCTTTAATTCTTCTAGGTGTTTGTTCCTTAATTCTTCTAGGTCTTTGTTAAACATTTCTTGCATCTTCTCGATCTTTGCCTCCTTTCTTTTTCCAAGGTCTTGGCTCAACTTCACTATCATTATTCTGAATTTTTTTTCTGGAAGGTTCCCTATCTCCACCTCATTTTGTTTTTTTTTCTGGGGTTTTATTTTGTTCCTTGATCTGGTATAAAGTCCTCTGCCTTTTCATTTTGTCTATCTTTCTGTGAATGTGGTTTTCCTTCCACAGGCTGCAGAATTGTAGTTCTTCTTGCTTCTGCTGTCTGCTCTCCGGTGGATGAGTCTATCTTAGAGGCTTGTGCAAGCTTCCTGATGGGAAGGACTGGTGGTGGGTAGAGCTGGGTGTTGCTTTGGTGGGCAGAGCTTTAATCTGCTTGTCTACGGATTAAATAAAACTTTAATAAAAAGTTTAATCCGCTTGTCTGCTGATGCATGGGGCTGGGTTCCCTCCATGTTGGTTGTTTGGCCTGAGGCGACCCAGCCCTGGAGCCTACCTTGCTCTTGGTGGGGCTAATGGCGGACTCTGGGAGGGCTCACACCGAGGAGTATTTCCCAGAACTTCTGCTGCCAGTGTCGTTGTCCTCACGGTGAGCCACAGCCACAGCCACCACCTGCCTCTGCAGGAGACCCTCTAAAAGTAGCAGGTAGTTCTGGTCATTCTCCTACAGGGTCACTGCTCCTTCCCCTGGGTCCTGATGTGCACACTACTTTGTGTGTGCCCTCCAAGAGTGGAGTATCTGAGTGGAGTTGAGACTCTGAGACTCTGTGTGGAGTTGCACAGACTCTGGGTCCTGTGAAGCTTCGATGTTTTGTGATTCTAGAAATCCTATAGGAGACGGTCCACAGCAGGTGACGCTAACGTTGTCAGTAGAGGTGTTGAAGCCAAAGATCTGCAGTTCCAACTAGAGGTGCCGATGTACATACAGGACAAAATCATCTCGTGTGAATGTAGTTCAGGCATGTTTAAGATGAATGCAGTCATGTTAATGTCTACCATATTCTATCTTGAGCCTCTCCTCAGGGACCCCCTCCTCAGTTCCTGAGGCTCCTGTAAGTCATGTACAGGGGACTGGAGAGTGGGCTCTGTCCAGTCTGAGCCCTGAGTTACCCTGTGTGTATCTTAGGATACTTTGTATTTCTGTGGTGTCCGTTGTAACATCATCTCTTTCATTTCAGATTTATTTGGGCCCTCTCTTTTTAAAAAAACATACTACTGTTGTCTTTTATTCTTTACAGAAGTTTAATAAGTGTTTGATCTACTATCCTTACCCTATGTATACTTTTTGCAGTGAGATTTTTACTTTTCTTTGTTTCCTTGTTACTATCAATAATTAGTGAGACTTCTTTTAAGCTACCTTCAACATTGCTTATAAAGCTGCTTTATTAGTGATGACAGAGCCTTAATGGAAGTCATGTTCTGGTTGTAAATTAGAATGCAATGTGCCAGCAAATAGCCCCTTAAGTTTATGTCTCATTACTTCTTGTTCTTTTTTTAATTTAATTTTTATTTTTTGTCAGAGCAAATTTAATTAAAATGTTTTGTTTCTTCTAGGTGTGAAAGATGTGGTTCTTTTAAACATATACATATATCTATTCTTCTTTGGATCATTTTCCCATGTAGGTTATGACACGATGTTGAGTAGTCTTGTCTTGGTATTACGTAGGTCTTTGGTGATTACATATTTCACATGTGTTTCTATATCTATCTTAACCCCAATATCCTAATGTATCCAATCCTCACACCTTTCCATTTGGTGAACCATAAGTTTGTTTAATGAATCTGTGATTGCATTTCTCTGTGGAAATATCTTCATTGGTATCAATTTTTAGCTAAGACCTATAAGTGATATTATAGGATATGTGTCTTTTGCTTTCTGACTTAGTACAATTTGCCTGATTACCTCAAGAATCATACATGGTGCTGCAAATGGCATTGTTTCATTTTTTTCCCTGGCTAATATTCCATCTGTACGTGTACCAGTTCTTCTTTGGCCACGCACCTCTTGATGGACTTTCTGGTTGCCTCCATGTCTTGGCTATTGTAATACTGCTGCAATGCACATTTGCTTGCCTGTGTCTTTCCAGTTATATCTTCTTATGTTATAGGCCAAGGAGTGGGCTTGCTGTATCATATGGTAGCTCAGTGTGTATGTTTTAAAGGCACCACCATTCAGTTCTCATTAGTGGCTCTTTCCAGGTTACGTCCCACTTAAAATTGAGGGTATGCATTTCTCCAAAACACCTTCAATATTTATTGTTTGTAGTTTTCTTGCTGATGGTTATTCTAACAGGTGCGAGCTGATACCTATCTGTGGTTGAATTTGCATGTGTCCCATAATCTGTTGAAATTGAGCTTTAAAGCATGCCCTTTTTATTTATCAAACTGTGATTACAGCTTAGTTCTTCAAAGTGTTTTCTTAAAGTAAGTGTCACATTTTGAAAATTTTTGGCCATTACCTCCCTCAAGACATTTTGAGGGCACGTTTCATTTACAGCCCTGAAGTACTTGTTCATATGAAGTGACCATTAGCACAGGTTTTAAAGTTGCTTTTGCAGGTGACGGCCAGAGGGTGGCAGCCTTTCTACGTTCCCAATCTGGTAAATAGGGAAAGAGACCTTCAGCCCCAAGAGTGTCCAGCTTTATTTCTCATCCAGCTGTGGGTCTAGATATGGTCACACCAGGTTGCATCACAGCCCCGGAACGAATTATGTAAAAATTTCTCCCTCTATCACTGTCTTTGTTTTTTGGGATTTTAAAGTAATTTATTTTTATAATGGGGTTTACCTGATTTTCACTGCTGTGTTTATGCCCCTTTACACCGACTTGATTCACTTACAGAGAGAAATCAATACATAGGTTTTAAGATTTTTACTAGTCAGATATATTCTTGTTCGTTGAATAGGGGGTGTTGCATCCACTTCACTGAGCAAGGAGTAGGTCTTGTCTATTACATATTGGGTTTATGGATCGGTATTTGAGCTAATATGAAACCCTTGTTTTATGCATCACCCCACCTCACCTTTCCCGTTAAGCAGCCATAGTGTGTTTTCTAAACGTGTGACTCTGTTCTGCTTTGTAATTCAGTTCAACTGTAGTGGTTTTTACATTCCCTCTATAAGTGATAGCTTATGATAAGTGTCTTTTTCTGTGTGACTTATTTCACTTAGAATCGTCGAACATAAATCCACTCATCATGCTGCTAATAGCCTTATGACATTGATTTCATGGCTGAGTGATATTCCATTGTACATAAGGACCACAAGATCGTTATCCATTTTCCTATTTCCTGGGATATTTAAGGTGTAATGAAGAGAAGGTTCTTGTCAACAGAGCAGCCCTAAACTTTGGTGTGCCTGTGTCTTGCTGATTTTTAGTTTTCCCAATTTATACGCCCATGAGTGGAAATGCCCTATGCTCTCTAAGCTGTGTTTTTTAGATGTTTCAGGACACACCGTACACTTCTCCAGAGTGGCTTTTGGCAATTTACATCCCGCCCATCAGTGTAGCAAGGCTCCCATTTCTCCATGGCCTGTCCTGCATTTCTGATTTTGACACTTTTTTCAGCATGGCCCTTATGACCAATGGGAAGCGAGACTTCTTTGTAGCGCTGATTTGCCTTTCCAGGTTGCTTGGTTGGCCAAAAAGGGCGTATGCGTTTTTTCCTGAATATATTCAGGAAAAAACGCATACGCCCTTTTTGGCCAAGGGTATCATTGTCAACGTTTTGCCGCTTTTCATTTGCTTTAAAGGCGATTCGAATCTACCTCCTTAAGTCGGTTTCTGCAATTCTGCCTTGCTTTCATATCCTCTTCGTTGCCTTCCCTCAATATATTTGTGGACGAGAGTTATCATTGATAACTCTGCAGGTTTGTGAATTGCAGTGCCCCTGAGATCCATTTTTCAACTCGCTTTTTTGGGAGTTGGCCGCAAAAGCGCAGGATGGCTTCAGGCCCTATTCTACTTCTGGGGGGCAGGCTGAGCCTGTGGTTAATTCTTCTTTCTGAAGGGAAAATAGAGTGACCTATGCTTGTCCCAACACCTAGATCTAGTCTCTCATTGGTTCCCCCTCTTCCCGTTCATCCTCAGTACAAATTGCAACCTGTACGGAACAGGAGGTTAAAGGTGCTGATGCTCCAAGTAGGGAGATTGCTAGGAAAGTGGCTGGAATGGCGAACCCCAGCACAAGGAGATGATAAATGAGGTGCATTTTAGAAACCATTCCCGATCACATGGTGTAGCATCTTCTGGGTTTCTCATGCATGTTTTTGATGTAGGAAGATGCCCTTGAACCTGGAGATTTGGGACCCATGGGTTGGGTGTCACGCAGTATTACTTTAAAGGGTCTGCGTTGGCTCATCCAACCTCACCAAACCTCTCAGCCGCAAGAGTGTCCACCCTTATGTCTCACCCAGCTGTGGGTCTAGATATGGTCGATCCAGGTTGCATCACAGCCCCTGAACGAATTGTGTAAGAATTTCTCTCTCTTTCACTGTCTTTGTATCATGGGTTTTTAAAAGTAATTTATTTTTATAATGGGGTTTAGCTGCTTTTCACTACTGTGTTTATGCCGCTTTACACCCACTTGACACACTAACAGAGAGATATCAATACATAGGTTTTAAGATTACTACTAATCAAATATATTCTTTTGCGGTGAATAGGGTGTGTTGAGTCCTGTTCTCTGAGCAAGGAGTAGTTCTTGTCTATTACATATTGGGTTTATGGAACGGTATCTCAGATAATTTGAAACCCTTGTTTTATGCATCACCCCACCTCACCTTTCCCGTTAACCAGCCATAGTGTGTTTTCTGCATGTGTGACTCTGTTCTGTTTTGTAATTCAGTTCATGTGTAAAGGTTTTTACATTCCCTCTATCAGTGATACCTTATGAGAAGTGTCCTTTTCTGTGTGACTTATTTCACTTAGAATCGTCGTACCTAAATCCACTCATCATGCTGCTACTAACCTTACGACATTGATTTCCTGGCTGAGTGATATTCCATTGTACATAAGGACCACAACTTCTTTATCCATTTTTCTCTTTCCTGGGATATTTAAGGTGGAATGAAGTGGAGGTCCTTGTCAACAGAGCAGCCCTAAACTTTGGGGTGCTTGTGTCTTGCTGATTTTTCATTTTCCCAATTTATACCCCCATGAGTGGAAGTGCCCTATGCTCTATAAGCTGTGTTTTTCAGATGTTTCAGGACTCACTGGACACTTCTCCAGAGTGGCTGTTGGCAATTTCCATCCCGCCCATCAGTGTAGCAAGGCTCCCATTTCTCCATGGCCTGTCCTGCATTTCTGGTTTTGACACTTTTTTCAGCATGGCCCTTTTGACCGATGGGAAGCGAGACTTCTTTGTAGCGCTGATTTGCCTTTCCAGGTTGCTTGGTTGGCCAAAAAGGGCGTATGCGTTTTTTCCTGAATATATTCAGGAAAAAACGCATACGCCCTTTTTGGCCAAGGGCATCATTGTCAACGTTTTGCCGCTTTTCATGTGCTTTAAAGGCGATTCGAATCTACCTCCTGAAATCTCTTTCCTGCAATTCTGCCTTGATTTCAAATCCTCTTCTTTGCCTTCCCTCAATATATTTGTGGACGAGAGTTATCATTTATAACTCTGCAGGTTTGTGAATTGCAGTGCCCTGAACCTCCATTTTACAACTCGTTTTTATGGGAGCTGGCGGCAAAATCGCAGAATGGCTTCAGGCCCTGTTCCGGTTCCGGGGGGCAGGCTGAGCATGTGGTTAATTCTTCTTTCTGATGCGAAAATAGAGTGACCTCTCCCTGTCCCAACACCAAGAGCTAGTCTCTCGTTGGTTCCACGTCTTCCCGTTTATCCTCAGGACAAATTGCAACCTGTACGGAACAGGAGGTTAAAGGTGCTGATGCTCCAAGTAGGGAGCTTGCTAGTAAAGCGGCTGGAATGGCGAACCCGGGCACAAGGCGATGAGAAATGAGGTGCGTTTTAGAAACCTTTCCCCATCACACGGTGTACCATCTTCTGGGTTTCTCATGCATGTTTTTGATGTAGGAAGATACCCTTGAACCTGGTGATTTGGGACCCATGCGATGGGTACCATGCAGTATTACTTTAAAGGGTCTGCGTTTGCTCACCCAACCTCACCAAACCTCTCAGCCCCAAGAGTGTCCACTCTTATGTCTGATCCAGCTGTGAATCTAGATATGGTCAATCCAGGTTGCATCACAGCCCCTGAACGCATTGTGTAAGAATTTCTCTCTCTTTCACTGTCTTTGTTTCATGGGTGTTCCAAAGTAATTTATTTTTATAATGGGGTTTAGCTGCTTTTCACTGCTGTGTTTATGCCGCTTTACACCCACTTGACACACTAACAGAGATATATCAATACATAGGTTTTACGATTATTATTAGTCAGATATATTCTTGTGCGGTGAATAGGGCGTGTTGAGTCCAGTTCTCTGAGCAAGGAGGAGGTCTTGTCTATTACATATTGGGTTTATGGAATGGTGTCTGAGCTAATTTGATACCCTTGTTTTATGTATCACCCCACCTCACCTTTCCCGTTAAGCAGCCATAATGTTTTTTCTGCATGTGTGACTCTGTTCTGTTTTTTAATTCAGTTGAAGTGTAACGGTTTTTACATTCCCTCTATCAGTGATACCTTATGAGAAGTGTCCTTTTCTGTCTGACTTATTTCACTTAGAATCGTCGTACCTAAATCCACTCATCATGCTGCTACTAGCCTTATGACATTGATTTCATGGCTGAGTGATATTCCATTGTACATAAGGACCACAACTTCTTTACCCATTTTTCTCTTTCCTGGGATATTTAAGGTGGAATGAAGTGGAGGTCCTTGTCAACAGAGCAGCCCTAAACTTTGGGGTGCTTGTGTCTTGCTGATTTTTCATTTTCCCAATTCATACCCCCATGAGTGGAAGTGCCCTATGCTCTCTAAGCTGTGTTTTTCAGATGTTTCAGGACTCACCGGACACTTCTCCAGAGTGGCTGTTGGCAATTTACATCCCGCCCATCAGTGTAGCAAGGCTCCCATTTCTCCATGGCCTGTCCTCCATTTCTGGTTTTGACACTTTTTTCAGCATGGCCCTTTTGACCGATGGGAAGCGAGACTTCTTTGTAGCGCTGATTTGCCTTTCCAGGTTGCTTGGTTGGCCAAAAAGGGCGTATGCGTTTTTTCCTGAATATATTCAGGAAAAAACGCATACGCCCTTTTTGGCCAAGGGCATCATTGTCAACGTTTTGCCGCTTTTCATGTGCTTTAAATGCGATTCGAATCTACTTCCTGAAATATGTTTCCTGCAATTCTGCCTTGATTTCAAATCCTCTTCGTTGCCTTCCCTCAATATATTTGTGGACGAGAGTTATCATTTATAACTGCAGGTTTGTGAATTGCAGTGCCCTGAACCTCCATTTTACAACTCGTTTTTATGGGAGCTGGCCGCAAAATCGCAGAATGGCTTCAGGCCCTGTTCTGGTTCCGGGGGGCAGGCTGAGCCTGTGGTTAATTCTTCTTTCTGATGGGAAAATAGAGTGACCTGTGCCTGTCCCAACACCAAGAGCTAGTCTCTCGTTGGTTCCACGTCTTCCCGTTTATCCTCAGGACAAATTGCAACCTGTACGGAACAGGAGGTTAAAGGTGCTGATGCTCCAAGTAGGGAGCTTGCTAGTAAAGCGGCTGGAATGGCGAACCCGGGCACAAGGCGATGAGAAATGAGGTGCGTTTTAGAAACCTTTCCCCATCACACGGTGTACCATCTTCTGGGTTTCTCATGCATGTTTTTGATGTAGGAAGATGCCCTTGAACCTGGAGATTTGGGACCCATGCGATGGGTACCATGCAGTATTACTTTAAAGGGTCTGCGTTTGCTCACCCAACCTCACCAAACCTCTCAGCCCCAAGAGTGTCCACCCTTATGTCTGATCCAGCTGTGAGTCTAGATATGGTCAATCCAGGTTGCATCACAGCCCCTGAACGCATTGTGTAAGAATTTCTCTCTCTTTCACTGTCTTTGTTTCATGGGTGTTTCAAAGTAATTTATTTTTATAATGGGGTTTAGCTGCTTTTCACTGCTGTGTTTATGCCGCTTTAGACCCACTTGACACACTAACAGAGAGATATCAATACATAGGTTTTAAGATTATTACTAGTCAGATATATTCTTGTGCGGTGAATAGGGCGTGTTGAGTCCAGTTCTCTGAGCAAGGTGTAGGTGTTGTCTATTACATATTGGGTTTATGGAACGGTATCTGAGCTAATTTGAAACCCTTGTTTTATGTATCACCCCACCTCACCTTTCCCGTTAAGCAGCCATAGTGTGTTTTCTGCATGTGTGACTCTGTTCTGTTTTGTAATTCAGTTCAAGTGTAACGGTTTTTACAGTCCCTCTATCAGTGATACCTTATGAGAAGTGTCCTTTTCTGTGTGACTTATTTCACTTAGAATCGTCGTACCTAAATCCACTCATCATGCTGCTACTAACCTTACGACATTGATTTCATGGCTGAGTGATATTCCATTGTACATAAGGACCACAACTTCTTTATCCATTTTTCTCGTTCCTGGGATATTTAAGGTGGAATGAAGTGGAGGTCCTGGTCAACAGAGCAGCCCTAAACTTTGGGGTGCTTGTGTCTTGCTGATTTTTAATTTTCCCAATTTATACCCCCATGAGTGGAAGTGCCCTATGCTCTCTAAGCTGTGTTTTTCAGATGTTTCAGGACTCACCGGACACTTCTCCAGAGTGGCTCTTGGCAATTTACATCCCGCCCATCAGTGTAGCAAGGCTCCCATTTCTCCATGGCTTGTCCTGCATTTCTGGTTTTGACACTTTTTTCAGCATGGCCCTTTTGACCGATGGGCAGCGAGACTTCTTTGTAGCACTGATTTGCCTTTCCAGGTTGCTTGGTTGGCCAAAAAGGGCGTATGCGTTTTTTCCTGAATATATTCAGGAAAAAACGCATACGCCCTTTTTGGCCAAGGGCATCATTGTCAACGTTTTGCCGCTTTTCATGTGCTTTAAAGGCGATTCGAATATACCTCCTGAAATCTGTTTCCTGCAATTCTGCCTTGATTTCAAATCCTCTTCTTTGCCTTCCCTCAATATATTTGTGGACGAGAGTTATCATTTATAACTCTGCAGGTTTGTGAATTGCAGTGCCCTGAACCTCCATTTTACAACTCGTTTTTATGGGAGCTGGCCGCAAAATCGCAGAATGGCTTCAGGCCCTGTTCTGGTTCCGGGGGGCAGGCTGAGCCTGTGGTTAATTCTTCTTCCTGATGGGAAAATAGAGTGACCTGTGCCTGTCCCAACACCAAGAGCTAGTCTCTCGTTGGTTCCACGTCTTCCCGTTTATCCTCAGGACAAATTGCAACCTGTACGGAACAGGAGGTTAAAGGTGCTGATGCTCCAAGTAGGGAGCTTGCTAGTAAAGTGGCTGGAATGGCGAAACCGGGCACAAGGAGATGAGAAATGAGGTGCGTTTTAGAAACCTTTCCCCATCACACGGTGTACCATCTTCTGGGTTTCTCATGCATGTTTTTGATGTAGGAAGATGCCCTTGAACCTGGAGATTTGGGACCCATGCGATGGGTACCATGCAGTATTACTTTAAAGGGTCTGCGTTTGCTCACCCAACCTCACCAAACCTCTCAGCCCCAAGAGTGTCCACCCTTATGTCTGATCCAGCTGTGAGTCTAGATATGGTCAATCCAGGTTGCATCACAGCCCCTGAACGCATTGTGTAAGAATTTCTCTCTCTTTCACTGTCTTTGTTTCATGGGTGTTTCAAAGTAATTTATTTTTATAATGGGGTTTAGCTGCTTTTCACTGCTGTGTTTATGCCGCTTTACACCCACTTGACACACTAACAGAGAGATATCAATACATAGGTTTTAAGATTATTACTAGTCAGATATATTCTTGTGCGGTGAATAGGGCGTGTTGAGTCCAGTTCTCTGAGCAAGGTGTAGGTGTTGTCTATTACATATTGGGTTTATGGAACGGTATCTGAGCTAATTTGAAACCCTTGTTTTATGTATCACCCCACCTCACCTTTCCCGTTAAGCAGCCATAGTGTGTTTTCTGCATGTGTGACTCTGTTCTGTTTTGTAATTCAGTTCAAGTGTAACGGTTTTTACAGTCCCTCTATCAGTGATACCTTATGAGAAGTGTCCTTTTCTGTGTGACTTATTTCACTTAGAATCGTCGTACCTAAATCCACTCATCATGCTGCTACTAACCTTACGACATTGATTTCATGGCTGAGTGATATTCCATTGTACATAAGGACCACAACTTCTTTATCCATTTTTCTCGTTCCTGGGATATTTAAGGTGGAATGAAGTGGAGGTCCTGGTCAACAGAGCAGCCCTAAACTTTGGGGTGCTTGTGTCTTGCTGATTTTTAATTTTCCCAATTTATACCCCCATGAGTGGAAGTGCCCTATGCTCTCTAAGCTGTGTTTTTCAGATGTTTCAGGACTCACCGGACACTTCTCCAGAGTGGCTCTTGGCAATTTACATCCCGCCCATCAGTGTAGCAAGGCTCCCATTTCTCCATGGCTTGTCCTGCATTTCTGGTTTTGACACTTTTTTCAGCATGGCCCTTTTGACCGATGGGCAGCGAGACTTCTTTGTAGCACTGATTTGCCTTTCCAGGTTGCTTGGTTGGCCAAAAAGGGCGTATGCGTTTTTTCCTGAATATATTCAGGAAAAAACGCATACGCCCTTTTTGGCCAAGGGCATCATTGTCAACGTTTTGCCGCTTTTCATGTGCTTTAAAGGCGATTCGAATATACCTCCTGAAATCTGTTTCCTGCAATTCTGCCTTGATTTCAAATCCTCTTCTTTGCCTTCCCTCAATATATTTGTGGACGAGAGTTATCATTTATAACTCTGCAGGTTTGTGAATTGCAGTGCCCTGAACCTCCATTTTACAACTCGTTTTTATGGGAGCTGGCGGCAAAATCGCAGAATGGCTTCAGGCCCTGTTCTGGTTCCGGGGGGCAGGCTGAGCCTGTGGTTAATTCTTCTTTCTGATGGGAAAATAGAGTGACCTCTGCCTGTCCCAACACCAAGAGCTAGTCTCTCGTTGGTTCCACGTCTTCCCGTTTATCCTCAGGACAAATTGCAACCTGTACGGAACAGGAGGTTAAAGGTGCTGATGCTCCAAGTAGGGAGCTTGCTAGTAAAGCGGCTGGAATGGCGAACCCGGGCACAAGGCGATGAGAAATGAGGTGCGTTTTAGAAACCTTTCCCCATCACACGGTGTACCATCTTCTGGGTTTCTCATGCATGTTTTTGATGTAGGAAGATACCCTTGAACCTGGAGATTTGGGACCCATGCGATGGGTACCATGCAGTATTACTTTAAAGGGTCTGCGTTTGCTCACCCAACCTCACCAAACCTCTCAGCCCCAAGAGTGTCCACTCTTATGTCTGATCCAGCTGTGAATCTAGATATGGTCAATCCAGGTTGCATCACAGCCCCTGAACGCATTGTGTAAGAATTTCTCTCTCTTTCACTGTCTTTGTTTCATGGGTGTTCCAAAGTAATTTATTTTTATAATGGGGTTTAGCTGCTTTTCACTGCTGTGTTTATGCCGCTTTACACCCACTTGACACACTAACAGAGATATATCAATACATAGGTTTTACGATTATTATTAGTCAGATATATTCTTGTGCGGTGAATAGGGCGTGTTGAGTCCAGTTCTCTGAGCAAGGAGGAGGTCTTGTCTATTACATATTGGGTTTATGGAATGGTGTCTGAGCTAATTTGATACCCTTGTTTTATGTATCACCCCACCTCACCTTTCCCGTTAAGCAGCCATAATGTTTTTTCTGCATGTGTGACTCTGTTCTGTTTTGTAATTCAGTTCAAGTGTAACGGTTTTTACATTCCCTCTATCAGTGATACCTTATGAGAAGTGTCCTTTTCTGTGTGACTTATTTCACTTAGAATCGTCGTACCTAAATCCACTCATCATGCTGCTACTAGCCTTATGACATTGATTTCATGGCTGAGTGATATTCCATTGTACATAAGGACCACAACTTCTTTACCCATTTTTCTCTTTCCTGGGATATTTAAGGTGGAATGAAGTGGAGGTCCTTGTCAACAGAGCAGCCCTAAACTTTGGGGTGCTTGTGTCTTGCTGATTTTTCATTTTCCCAATTCATACCCCCATGAGTGGAAGTGCCCTATGCTCTCTAAGCTGTGTTTTTCAGATGTTTCAGGACTCACCGGACACTTCTCCAGAGTGGCTGTTGGCAATTTACATCCCGCCCATCAGTGTAGCAAGGCTCCCATTTCTCCATGGCCTGTCCTCCATTTCTGGTTTTGACACTTTTTTCAGCATGGCCCTTTTGACCGATGGGAAGCGAGACTTCTTTGTAGCGCTGATTTGCCTTTCCAGGTTGCTTGGTTGGCCAAAAAGGGCGTATGCGTTTTTTCCTGAATATATTCAGGAAAAAACGCATACGCCCTTTTTGGCCAAGGGCATCATTGTCAACGTTTTGCCGCTTTTCATGTGCTTTAAATGCGATTCGAATCTACTTCCTGAAATATGTTTCCTGCAATTCTGCCTTGATTTCAAATCCTCTTCGTTGCCTTCCATCAATATATTTGTGGACGAGAGTTATCATTTATAACTGCAGGTTTGTGAATTGCAGTGCCCTGAACCTCCATTTTACAACTCGTTTTTATGGGAGCTGGCCGCAAAATCGCAGAATGGCTTCAGGCCCTGTTCTGGTTCCGGGGGGCAGGCTGAGCCTGTGGTTAATTCTTCTTTCTGATGGGAAAATAGAGTGACCTGTGCCTGTCCCAACACCAAGAGCTAGTCTCTCGTTGGTTCCACGTCTTCCCGTTTATCCTCAGGACAAATTGCAACCTGTACGGAACAGGAGGTTAAAGGTGCTGATGCTCCAAGTAGGGAGCTTGCTAGTAAAGCGGCTGGAATGGCGAACCCGGGCACAAGGCGATGAGAAATGAGGTGCGTTTTAGAAACCTTTCCCCATCACACGGTGTACCATCTTCTGGGTTTCTCATGCATGTTTTTGATGTAGGAAGATGCCCTTGAACCTGGAGATTTGGGACCCATGCGATGGGTACCATGCAGTATTACTTTAAAGGGTCTGCGTTTGCTCACCCAACCTCACCAAACCTCTCAGCCCCAAGAGTGTCCACCCTTATGTCTGATCCAGCTGTGAGTCTAGATATGGTCAATCCAGGTTGCATCACAGCCCCTGAACGCATTGTGTAAGAATTTCTCTCTCTTTCACTGTCTTTGTTTCATGGGTGTTTCAAAGTAATTTATTTTTATAATGGGGTTTAGCTGCTTTTCACTGCTGTGTTTATGCCGCTTTACACCCACTTGACACACTAACAGAGAGATATCAATACATAGGTTTTAAGATTATTACTAGTCAGATATATTCTTGTGCGGTGAATAGGGCGTGTTGAGTCCAGTTCTCTGAGCAAGGTGTAGGTGTTGTCTATTACATATTGGGTTTATGGAACGGTATCTGAGCTAATTTGAAACCCTTGTTTTATGTATCACCCCACCTCACCTTTCCCGTTAAGCAGCCATAGTGTGTTTTCTGCATGTGTGACTCTGTTCTGTTTTGTAATTCAGTTCAAGTGTAACGGTTTTTACAGTCCCTCTATCAGTGATACCTTATGAGAAGTGTCCTTTTCTGTGTGACTTATTTCACTTAGAATCGTCGTACCTAAATCCACTCATCATGCTGCTACTAACCTTACGACATTGATTTCATGGCTGAGTGATATTCCATTGTACATAAGGACCACAACTTCTTTATCCATTTTTCTCGTTCCTGGGATATTTAAGGTGGAATGAAGTGGAGGTCCTGGTCAACAGAGCAGCCCTAAACTTTGGGGTGCTTGTGTCTTGCTGATTTTTAATTTTCCCAATTTATACCCCCATGAGTGGAAGTGCCCTATGCTCTCTAAGCTGTGTTTTTCAGATGTTTCAGGACTCACCGGACACTTCTCCAGAGTGGCTCTTGGCAATTTACATCCCGCCCATCAGTGTAGCAAGGCTCCCATTTCTCCATGGCTTGTCCTGCATTTCTGGTTTTGACACTTTTTTCAGCATGGCCCTTTTGACCGATGGGCAGCGAGACTTCTTTGTAGCACTGATTTGCCTTTCCAGGTTGCTTGGTTGGCCAAAAAGGGCGTATGCGTTTTTTCCTGAATATATTCAGGAAAAAACGCATACGCCCTTTTTGGCCAAGGGCATCATTGTCAACGTTTTGCCGCTTTTCATGTGCTTTAAAGGCGATTCGAATATACCTCCTGAAATCTGTTTCCTGCAATTCTGCCTTGATTTCAAATCCTCTTCTTTGCCTTCCCTCAATATATTTGTGGACGAGAGTTATCATTTATAACTCTGCAGGTTTGTGAATTGCAGTGCCCTGAACCTCCATTTTACAACTCGTTTTTATGGGAGCTGGCCGCAAAATCGCAGAATGGCTTCAGGCCCTGTTCTGGTTCCGGGGGGCAGGCTGAGCCTGTGGTTAATTCTTCTTCCTGATGGGAAAATAGAGTGACCTGTGCCTGTCCCAACACCAAGAGCTAGTCTCTCGTTGGTTCCACGTCTTCCCGTTTATCCTCAGGACAAATTGCAACCTGTACGGAACAGGAGGTTAAAGGTGCTGATGCTCCAAGTAGGGAGCTTGCTAGTAAAGTGGCTGGAATGGCGAAACCGGGCACAAGGAGATGAGAAATGAGGTGCGTTTTAGAAACCTTTCCCCATCACACGGTGTACCATCTTCTGGGTTTCTCATGCATGTTTTTGATGTAGGAAGATGCCCTTGAACCTGGAGATTTGGGACCCATGCGATGGGTACCATGCAGTATTACTTTAAAGGGTCTGCGTTTGCTCACCCAACCTCACCAAACCTCTCAGCCCCAAGAGTGTCCACCCTTATGTCTGATCCAGCTGTGAGTCTAGATATGGTCAATCCAGGTTGCATCACAGCCCCTGAACGCATTGTGTAAGAATTTCTCTCTCTTTCACTGTCTTTGTTTCATGGGTGTTTCAAAGTAATTTATTTTTATAATGGGGTTTAGCTGCTTTTCACTGCTGTGTTTATGCCGCTTTACACCCACTTGACACACTAACAGAGAGATATCAATACATAGGTTTTAAGATTATTACTAGTCAGATATATTCTTGTGCGGTGAATAGGGCGTGTTGAGTCCAGTTCTCTGAGCAAGGTGTAGGTGTTGTCTATTACATATTGGGTTTATGGAACGGTATCTGAGCTAATTTGAAACCCTTGTTTTATGTATCACCCCACCTCACCTTTCCCGTTAAGCAGCCATAGTGTGTTTTCTGCATGTGTGACTCTGTTCTGTTTTGTAATTCAGTTCAAGTGTAACGGTTTTTACAGTCCCTCTATCAGTGATACCTTATGAGAAGTGTCCTTTTCTGTGTGACTTATTTCACTTAGAATCGTCGTACCTAAATCCACTCATCATGCTGCTACTAACCTTACGACATTGATTTCATGGCTGAGTGATATTCCATTGTACATAAGGACCACAACTTCTTTATCCATTTTTCTCGTTCCTGGGATATTTAAGGTGGAATGAAGTGGAGGTCCTGGTCAACAGAGCAGCCCTAAACTTTGGGGTGCTTGTGTCTTGCTGATTTTTAATTTTCCCAATTTATACCCCCATGAGTGGAAGTGCCCTATGCTCTCTAAGCTGTGTTTTTCAGATGTTTCAGGACTCACCGGACACTTCTCCAGAGTGGCTCTTGGCAATTTACATCCCGCCCATCAGTGTAGCAAGGCTCCCATTTCTCCATGGCTTGTCCTGCATTTCTGGTTTTGACACTTTTTTCAGCATGGCCCTTTTGACCGATGGGCAGCGAGACTTCTTTGTAGCACTGATTTGCCTTTCCAGGTTGCTTGGTTGGCCAAAAAGGGCGTATGCGTTTTTTCCTGAATATATTCAGGAAAAAACGCATACGCCCTTTTTGGCCAAGGGCATCATTGTCAACGTTTTGCCGCTTTTCATGTGCTTTAAAGGCGATTCGAATATACCTCCTGAAATCTGTTTCCTGCAATTCTGCCTTGATTTCAAATCCTCTTCTTTGCCTTCCCTCAATATATTTGTGGACGAGAGTTATCATTTATAACTCTGCAGGTTTGTGAATTGCAGTGCCCTGAACCTCCATTTTACAACTCGTTTTTATGGGAGCTGGCCGCAAAATCGCAGAATGGCTTCAGGCCCTGTTCTGGTTCCGGGGGGCAGGCTGAGCCTGTGGTTAATTCTTCTTCCTGATGGGAAAATAGAGTGACCTGTGCCTGTCCCAACACCAAGAGCTAGTCTCTCGTTGGTTCCACGTCTTCCCGTTTATCCTCAGGACAAATTGCAACCTGTACGGAACAGGAGGTTAAAGGTGCTGATGCTCCAAGTAGGGAGCTTGCTAGTAAAGCGGCTGGAATGGCGAAACCGGGCACAAGGAGATGAGAAATGAGGTGCGTTTTAGAAACCTTTCCCCATCACACGGTGTACCATCTTCTGGGTTTCTCATGCATGTTTTTGATGTAGGAAGATGCCCTTGAACCTGGAGATTTGGGACCCATGCAATGGGTACCACGCAGTATTACTTTAAAGGGTCTGCGTTTGCTCACCCAACCTCACCAAACCTCTCAGCCCCAAGAGTGTCCACCCTTATGTCTCATCCAACTGTGGGTCTAGATATGGTCAATCCAGGTTGCATCACAGCCCCTGAACGCATTGTGTAAGAATTTCTCTCTCTTTCACTGTCTTTGTTTCATGGGTGTTTCAAAGTAATTTATTTTTATAATGGGGTTTAGCTGCTTTTCACTGCTGTGTTTATGCCGCTTTACACCCACTTGACACACTAACAGAGAGATATCAATACATAGGTTTTAAGATTATTACTAGTCAGATATATTCTTGTGCGGTGAATAGGGCGTGTTGAGTCCAGTTCTCTGAGCAAGGTGTAGGTGTTGTCTATTACATATTGGGTTTATGGAACGGTATCTGAGCTAATTTGAAACCCTTGTTTTATGTATCACCCCACCTCACCTTTCCCGTTAAGCAGCCATAGTGTGTTTTCTGCATGTGTGACTCTGTTCTGTTTTGTAATTCAGTTCAAGTGTAACGGTTTTTACAGTCCCTCTATCAGTGATACCTTATGAGAAGTGTCCTTTTCTGTGTGACTTATTTCACTTAGAATCGTCGTACCTAAATCCACTCATCATGCTGCTACTAACCTTACGACATTGATTTCATGGCTGAGTGATATTCCATTGTACATAAGGACCACAACTTCTTTATCCATTTTTCTCGTTCCTGGGATATTTAAGGTGGAATGAAGTGGAGGTCCTGGTCAACAGAGCAGCCCTAAACTTTGGGGTGCTTGTGTCTTGCTGATTTTTAATTTTCCCAATTTATACCCCCATGAGTGGAAGTGCCCTATGCTCTCTAAGCTGTGTTTTTCAGATGTTTCAGGACTCACCGGACACTTCTCCAGAGTGGCTCTTGGCAATTTACATCCCGCCCATCAGTGTAGCAAGGCTCCCATTTCTCCATGGCTTGTCCTGCATTTCTGGTTTTGACACTTTTTTCAGCATGGCCCTTTTGACCGATGGGCAGCGAGACTTCTTTGTAGCACTGATTTGCCTTTCCAGGTTGCTTGGTTGGCCAAAAAGGGCGTATGCGTTTTTTCCTGAATATATTCAGGAAAAAACGCATACGCCCTTTTTGGCCAAGGGCATCATTGTCAACGTTTTGCCGCTTTTCATGTGCTTTAAAGGCGATTCGAATATACCTCCTGAAATCTGTTTCCTGCAATTCTGCCTTGATTTCAAATCCTCTTCTTTGCCTTCCCTCAATATATTTGTGGACGAGAGTTATCATTTATAACTCTGCAGGTTTGTGAATTGCAGTGCCCTGAACCTCCATTTTACAACTCGTTTTTATGGGAGCTGGCGGCAAAATCGCAGAATGGCTTCAGGCCCTGTTCTGGTTCCGCTGGGCAGGCTGAGCCTGTGGTTAATTCTTCTTTCTGATGGGAAAATAGAGTGACCTCTGCCTGTCCCAACACCAAGAGCTAGTCTCTCGTTGGTTCCACGTCTTCCCGTTTATCCTCAGGACAAATTGCAACCTGTACGGAACAGGAGGTTAAAGGTGCTGATGCTCCAAGTAGGGAGCTTGCTAGTAAAGCGGCTGGAATGGCGAACCCGGGCACAAGGCGATGAGAAATGAGGTGCGTTTTAGAAACCTTTCCCCATCACACGGTGTACCATCTTCTGGGTTTCTCATGCATGTTTTTGATGTAGGAAGATACCCTTGAACCTGGAGATTTGGGACCCATGCGATGGGTACCATGCAGTATTACTTTAAAGGGTCTGCGTTTGCTCACCCAACCTCACCAAACCTCTCAGCCCCAAGAGTGTCCACTCTTATGTCTGATCCAGCTGTGAATCTAGATATGGTCAATCCAGGTTGCATCACAGCCCCTGAACGCATTGTGTAAGAATTTCTCTCTTTTTCACTGTCTTTGTTTCATGGGTGTTCCAAAGTAATTTATTTTTATAATGGGGTTTAGCTGCTTTTCACTGCTGTGTTTATGCCGCTTTACACCCACTTGACACACTAACAGAGATATATCAATACATAGGGTTTACGATTATTATTAGTCAGATATATTCTTGTGCGGTGAATAGGGCGTGTTGAGTCCAGTTCTCTGAGCAAGGAGGAGGTCTTGTCTATTACATATTGGGTTTATGGAACGGTATCTGAGCTAATTTGATACCCTTGTTTTATGTATCACCCCACCTCACCTTTCCCGTTAAGCAGCCATAATGTTTTTTCTGCATGTGTGACTCTGTTCTGTTTTTTAATTCAGTTGAAGTGTAACGGTTTTTACATTCCCTCTATCAGTGATACCTTATGAGAAGTGTCCTTTTCTGTGTGACTTATTTCACTTAGAATCGTCGTACCTAAATCCACTCATCATGCTGCTACTAGCCTTATGACATTGATTTCATGGCTGAGTGATATTCCATTGTACATAAGGACCACAACTTCTTTACCCATTTTTCTCTTTCCTGGGATATTTAAGGTGGAATGAAGTGGAGGTCCTTGTCAACAGAGCAGCCCTAAACTTTGGGGTGCTTGTGTCTTGCTGATTTTTCATTTTCCCAATTCATACCCCCATGAGTGGAAGTGCCCTATGCTCTCTAAGCTGTGTTTTTCAGATGTTTCAGGACTCACCGGACACTTCTCCAGAGTGGCTGTTGGCAATTTACATCCCGCCCATCAGTGTAGCAAGGCTCCCATTTCTCCATGGCCTGTCCTCCATTTCTGGTTTTGACACTTTTTTCAGCATGGCCCTTTTGACCGATGGGAAGCGAGACTTCTTTGTATCGCTGATTTGCCTTTCCAGGTTGCTTGGTTGGCCAAAAAGGGCGTATGCGTTTTTTCCTGAATATATTCAGGAAAAAACGCATACGCCCTTTTTGGCCAAGGGCATCATTGTCAACGTTTTGCCGCTTTTCATGTGCTTTAAATGCGATTCGAATCTACTTCCTGAAATATGTTTCCTGCAATTCTGCCTTGATTTCAAATCCTCTTCGTTGCCTTCCCTCAATATATTTGTGGACGAGAGTTATCATTTATAACTGCAGGTTTGTGAATTGCAGTGCCCTGAACCTCCATTTTACAACTCGTTTTTATGGGAGCTGGCCACAAAATCGCAGAATGGCTTCAGGCCCTGTTCTGGTTCCGGGGGGCAGGCTGAGCCTGTGGTTAATTCTTCTTTCTGATGGGAAAATAGAGTGACCTGTGCCTGTCCCAACACCAAGAGCTAGTCTCTCGTTGGTTCCACGTCTTCCCGTTTATCCTCAGGACAAATTGCAACCTGTACGGAACAGGAGGTTAAAGGTGCTGATGCTCCAAGTAGGGAGCTTGCTAGTAAAGCGGCTGGAATGGCGAACCCGGGCACAAGGCGATGAGAAATGAGGTGCGTTTTAGAAACCTTTCCCCATCACACGGTGTACCATCTTCTGGGTTTCTCATGCATGTTTTTGATGTAGGAAGATGCCCTTGAACCTGGAGATTTGGGACCCATGCGATGGGTACCATGCAGTATTACTTTAAAGGGTCTGCGTTTGCTCACCCAACCTCACCAAACCTCTCAGCCCCAAGAGTGTCCACCCTTATGTCTGATCCAGCTGTGAGTCTAGATATGGTCAATCCAGGTTGCATCACAGCCCCTGAACGCATTGTGTAAGAATTTCTCTCTCTTTCACTGTCTTTGTTTCATGGGTGTTTCAAAGTAATTTATTTTTATAATGGGGTTTAGCTGCTTTTCACTGCTGTGTTTATGCCGCTTTACACCCACTTGACACACTAACAGAGAGATATCAATACATAGGTTTTAAGATTATTACTAGTCAGATATATTCTTGTGCGGTGAATAGGGCGTGTTGAGTCCAGTTCTCTGAGCAAGGTGTAGGTGTTGTCTATTACATATTGGGTTTATGGAACGGTATCTGAGCTAATTTGAAACCCTTGTTTTATGTATCACCCCACCTCACCTTTCCCGTTAAGCAGCCATAGTGTGTTTTCTGCATGTGTGACTCTGTTCTGTTTTGTAATTCAGTTCAAGTGTAACGGTTTTTACAGTCCCTCTATCAGTGATACCTTATGAGAAGTGTCCTTTTCTGTGTGACTTATTTCACTTAGAATCGTCGTACCTAAATCCACTCATCATGCTGCTACTAACCTTACGACATTGATTTCATGGCTGAGTGATATTCCATTGTACATAAGGACCACAACTTCTTTATCCATTTTTCTCGTTCCTGGGATATTTAAGGTGGAATGAAGTGGAGGTCCTGGTCAACAGAGCAGCCCTAAACTTTGGGGTGCTTGTGTCTTGCTGATTTTTAATTTTCCCAATTTATACCCCCATGAGTGGAAGTGCCCTATGCTCTCTAAGCTGTGTTTTTCAGATGTTTCAGGACTCACCGGACACTTCTCCAGAGTGGCTCTTGGCAATTTACATCCCGCCCATCAGTGTAGCAAGGCTCCCATTTCTCCATGGCTTGTCCTGCATTTCTGGTTTTGACACTTTTTTCAGCATGGCCCTTTTGACCGATGGGCAGCGAGACTTCTTTGTAGCACTGATTTGCCTTTCCAGGTTGCTTGGTTGGCCAAAAAGGGCGTATGCGTTTTTTCCTGAATATATTCAGGAAAAAACGCATACGCCCTTTTTGGCCAAGGGCATCATTGTCAACGTTTTGCCGCTTTTCATGTGCTTTAAAGGCGATTCGAATATACCTCCTGAAATCTGTTTCCTGCAATTCTGCCTTGATTTCAAATCCTCTTCTTTGCCTTCCCTCAATATATTTGTGGACGAGAGTTATCATTTATAACTCTGCAGGTTTGTGAATTGCAGTGCCCTGAACCTCCATTTTACAACTCGTTTTTATGGGAGCTGGCCGCAAAATCGCAGAATGGCTTCAGGCCCTGTTCTGGTTCCGGGGGGCAGGCTGAGCCTGTGGTTAATTCTTCTTCCTGATGGGAAAATAGAGTGACCTGTGCCTGTCCCAACACCAAGAGTTAGTCTCTCGTTGGTTCCACGTCTTCCCGTTTATCCTCAGGACAAATTGCAACCTGTACGGAACAGGAGGTTAAAGGTGCTGATGCTCCAAGTAGGGAGCTTGCTAGTAAAGCGGCTGGAATGGCGAAACCGGGCACAAGGAGATGAGAAATGAGGTGCGTTTTAGAAACCTTTCCCCATCACACGGTGTACCATCTTCTGGGTTTCTCATGCATGTTTTTGATGTAGGAAGATGCCCTTGAACCTGGAGATTTGGGACCCATGCGATGGGTACCACGCAGTATTCCTTTAAAGGGTCTGCGTTTGCTCACCCAACCTCACCAAACCTCTCAGCCCCAAGAGTGTCCACCCTTATGTCTCATCCAACTGTGGGTCTAGATATGGTCAATCCAGGTTGCATCACAGCCCCTGAACGCATTGTGTAAGAATTTCTCTCTCTTTCACTGTCTTTGTTTCATGGGTGTTTCAAAGTAATTTATTTTTATAATGGGGTTTAGCTGCTTTTCACTGCTGTGTTTATGCCGCTTTACACCCACTTGACACACTAACAGAGAGATATCAATACATAGGTTTTAAGATTATTACTAGTCAGATATATTCTTGTGCGGTGAATAGGGCGTGTTGAGTCAAGTTCTCTGAGCAAGGTGTAGGTCTTGTCTATTACATATTGGGTTTATGGAACGGTATCTGAGCTAATTTGAAACCCTTGTTTTATGTATCACCCCACCTCACCTTTCCCGTTAGGCAGCCATAGTGTGTTTTCTGCATGTGTGACTCTGTTCTGTTTTGTAATTCAGTTCAAGTGTAACGGTTTTTACATTCCCTCTATCAGTGATACCTTATGAGAAGTGTCCTTTTCTGTGTGACTTATTTCACTTAGAATCGTCGTACCTAAATCCACTCATCATGCTGCTACTAACCTTACGACATTGATTTCATGGCTGAGTGATATTCCATTGTACATAAGGACCACAACTTCTTTATCCATTTTTCTCGTTCCTGGGATATTTAAGGTGGAATGAAGTGGAGGTCCTGGTCAACAGAGCAGCCCTAAACTTTGGGGTGCTTGTGTCTTGCTGATTTTTAATTTTCCCAATTTATACCCCCATGAGTGGAAGTGCCCTATGCTCTCTAAGCTGTGTTTTTCAGATGTTTCAGGACTCACCGGACACTTCTCCAGAGTGGCTCTTGGCAATTTACATCCCGCCCATCAGTGTAGCAAGGCTCCCATTTCTCCATGGCTTGTCCTGCATTTCTGGTTTTGACACTTTTTTCAGCATGGCCCTTTTGACCGATGGGCAGCGAGACTTCTTTGTAGCACTGATTTGCCTTTCCAGGTTGCTTGGTTGGCCAAAAAGGGCGTATGCGTTTTTTCCTGAATATATTCAGGAAAAAACGCATACGCCCTTTTTGGCCAAGGGCATCATTGTCAACGTTTTGCCGCTTTTCATGTGCTTTAAAGGCGATTCGAATCTACCTCCTGAAATCTCTTTCCTGCAATTCTGCCTTGATTTCAAATCCTCTTCTTTGCCTTCCCTCAATATATTTGTGGACGAGAGTTATCATTTATAACTGCAGGTTTGTGAATTGCAGTGCCCTGAACCTCCATTTTACAACTCGTTTTTATGGGAGCTGGCGGCAAAATCGCAGAATGGCTTCAGGCCCTGTTCTGGTTCCGGGGGGCAGGCTGAGCCTGTGGTTAATTCTTCTTTCTGATGGGAAAATAGAGTGACCTCTGCCTGTCCCAACACCAAGAGCTAGTCTCTCGTTGGTTCCACGTCTTCCCGTTTATCCTCAGGACAAATTGCAACCTGTACGGAACAGGAGGTTAAAGGTGCTGATGCTCCAAGTAGGGAGCTTGCTAGTAAAGCGGCTGGAATGGCGAACCCGGGCACAAGGCGATGAGAAATGAGGTGCGTTTTAGAAACCTTTCCCCATCACACGGTGTACCATCTTCTGGGTTTCTCATGCATGTTTTTGATGTAGGAAGATACCCTTGAACCTGGAGATTTGGGACCCATGCGATGGGTACCATGCAGTATTACTTTAAAGGGTCTGCGTTTGCTCACACAACCTCACCAAACCTCTCAGCCCCAAGAGTGTCCACTCTTAGTCTGATCCAGCTGTGAATCTAGATATGGTCAATCCAGGTTGCATCACAGCCCCTGAACGCATTGTGTAAGAATTTCTCTCTCTTTCACTGTCTTTGTTTCATGGGTGTTCCAAAGTAATTTATTTTTATAATGGGGTTTAGCTGCTTTTCACTGCTGTGTTTATGCCGCTTTACACCCACTTGACACACTAACAGAGATATATCAATACATAGGTTTTACGATTATTATTAGTCAGATATATTCTTGTGCGGTGAATAGGGCGTGTTGAGTCCAGTTCTCTGAGCAAGGAGGAGGTCTTGTCTATTACATATTGGGTTTATGGAATGGTGTCTGAGCTAATTTGATACCCTTGTTTTATGTATCACCCCACCTCACCTTTCCCGTTAAGCAGCCATAATGTTTTTTCTGCATGTGTGACTCTGTTCTGTTTTGTAATTCAGTTCAAGTGTAACGGTTTTTACATTCCCTCTATCAGTGATACCTTATGAGAAGTGTCCTTTTCTGTGTGACTTATTTCACTTAGAATCGTCGTACCTAAATCCACTCATCATGCTGCTACTAGCCTTATGACATTGATTTCATGGCTGAGTGATATTCCATTGTACATAAGGACCACAACTTCTTTACCCATTTTTCTCTTTCCTGGGATATTTAAGGTGGAATGAAGTGGAGGTCCTTGTCAACAGAGCAGCCCTAAACTTTGGGGTGCTTGTGTCTTGCTGATTTTTCATTTTCCCAATTCATACCCCCATGAGTGGAAGTGCCCTATGCTCTCTAAGCTGTGTTTTTCAGATGTTTCAGGACTCACCGGACACTTCTCCAGAGTGGCTGTTGGCAATTTACATCCCGCCCATCAGTGTAGCAAGGCTCCCATTTCTCCATGGCCTGTCCTCCATTTCTGGTTTTGACACTTTTTTCAGCATGGCCCTTTTGACCGATGGGAAGCGAGACTTCTTTGTAGCGCTGATTTGCCTTTCCAGGTTGCTTGGTTGGCCAAAAAGGGCGTATGCGTTTTTTCCTGAATATATTCAGGAAAAAACGCATACGCCCTTTTTGGCCAAGGGCATCATTGTCAACGTTTTGCCGCTTTTCATGTGCTTTAAAGGCGATTCGAATCTACCTCCTGAAATCTGTTTCCTGCAATTCTGCCTTGATTTCAAATCCTCTTCTTTGCCTTCCCTCAATATATTTTTGGACGAGAGTTATCATTTATAACTCTGCAGGTTTGTGAATTGCAGTGCCCTGAACCTCCATTTTACAACTCGTTTTTATGGGAGCTGGCCGCAAAATCGCAGAATGGCTTCAGGCCCTGTTCTGGTTCCGGGGGCCAGGCTGAGCCTGTGGTTAATTCTTCTTTCTGATGGGAAAATAGAGTGACCTGTGCCTGTCCCAACACCAAGAGCTAGTCTCTCGTTGGTTCCACGTCTTCCCGTTTATCCTCAGGACAAATTGCAACCTGTATGGAACAGGAGGTTAAAGGTGCTGATGCTCCAAGTAGGGAGCTTGCTAGTAAAGCGGCTGGAATGGCGAACCCAGGCACAAGGAGATGAGAAATGAGGTGCGTTTTAGAAACCTTTCCCCATCACACGGTGTACCATCTTCTGGGTTTCTCATGCATGTTTTTGATGTAGGAAGATGCCCTTGAACCTGGAGATTTGGGACCCATGCGATGGGTACCGCGCATTATTACTTTAAAGGGTCTGCGTTTGCTCACCCAACCTCACCAAACCTCTCAGCCCCAAGAGTGTCCACCCTTATGTCTCATCCAGCTGTGTGTCTAGATATGGTCAATCCAGGTTGCATCACAGCCCCTGAACGCATTGTGTAAGAATTTCTCTCTCTTTCACTGTCTTTGTTTCATGGGTGTTTCAAATTAATTTATTTTTATAATGGGGTTTAGCTGTTTTTCACTGCTGTGTTTATGCCGCTTTACACCCACTTGACACACTAACAGAGAGATATCAATACATAGGTTTTAAGATTATTACTAGTCAGATATATTCTTGTGCGGTGAATAGGGCGTGTTGAGTTCAGTTCTCTGAGCAAGGAGTAGGTCTTGTCTATTACATATTGAGTTTATGGAACGGTATCTGAGCTAATTTGATACCCTTGTTTTATGTATCACCCCACCTCACCTTTCCCGTTAAGCAGCCATAGTGTGTTTTCTGCATGTGTGACTCTGTTCTGTTTTGTAATTCAGTTCAAGTGTAACGGTTTTTACATTCCCTCTATCAGTGATACCTTATGAGAAGTGTCCTTTTCTGTGTGACTTATTTCACTTAGAATCGTCGTACCTAAATCCACTCATCATGCTGCTACTAACCTTACGACATTGATTTCATGGCTGAGTGATATTCCATTGTACATAAGGATCACAACTTCTTTATCCATTTTTCTCTTTCCTGGGATATTTAAGGTGGAATGAAGTGGAGGTCCTGGTCAACAGAGCAGCCCTAAACTTTGGGGTGCTTGTGTCTTGCTGATTTTTAATTTTCCCAATTTATACCCCCATGAGTGGAAGTGCCCTATGCTCTCTAAGCTGTGTTTTTCAGATGTTTCAGGACTCACCGGACACTTCTCCGGAGTGGCTCTTGGCAATTTACATCCCGCCCATCAGTGTAGCAAGGCTCCCATTTCTCCATGGCCTGTCCTGCATTTCTGGTTTTGACACTTTTTTCAGCATGGCCCTTTTGACCGATGGGAAGCGAGACTTGTTTGTAGCGCTGATTTGCCTTTCCAGGTTGCTTGGTTGGCCAAAAAGGGCGTATGCGTTTTTTCCTGAATATATTCAGGAAAAAACGCATACGCCCTTTTTGGCCAAGGGCATCATTGTCAACGTTTTGCCGCTTTTCATGTGCTTTAAAGGCGATTCGTTCTACCTCCTGAAATCTGTTTCCTGCAATTCTGCCTTGATTTCAAATCCTCTTCTTTGCCTTCCCTCAATATATTTGTGGACGAGAGTTATCATTTATAACTCTGCAGGTTTGTGAATTGCAGTGCCCTGAACCTCCATTTTACAACTCGTTTTTGGGAGCTGGCGGCAAAATCGCAGAATGGCTTCAGGCCCTGTTCTGGTTCCGGGGGGCAGGCTGAGCCTGTGGTTAATTCTTCTTTCTGATGGGAAAATAGAGTGACCTGTGCCTGTCCCAACACCAAGAGCTAGTCTCTCGTTGGTTCCACGTCTTCCCGTTTATCCTCAGGACAAATTGCAACCTGCATGGAACAGGAGGTTAAAGGTGCTGATGCTCCAAGTAGGGAGCTTGCTAGTAAAGCGGCTGGAATGGCGAACCTGGGCACAAGGAGATGAGAAATGAGGTGCGTTTTAGAAACCTTTCCCCATCACACGGTGTACCATCTTCTGGGTTTCTCATATATGTTTTTGATGTAGGAAGATGCCCTTGAACCTGGAGATTTGGGACCCATGCGATGGGTACCACGCAGTATTCCTTTAAAGGGTCTGCGTTTGCTCACCCAACCTCACCAAACCTCTCAGCCCCAAGAGTGTCCACCCTTATGTCTCATCCAGCTGTGCGTCTAGATATGGTCAATCCAGGTTGCATCACAGCCCCTGAACGCATTGTGTAAGAATTTCTCTCTCTTTCACTGTCTTTGTTTCATGGGTGTTTCAAAGTAATTTATTTTTATAATGGGGTTTAGCTGCTTTTCACTGCTGTGTTTATGCCGCTTTACACCCACTTGACACACTAACAGAGAGATATCAATACATAGGTTTTACGATTATTATTAGTCAGATATATTCTTGTGCGGTGAATAGGGCGTGTTGAGTCCAGTTCTCTGAGCAAGGAGTAGGTCTTGTCTATTACATATTGAGTTTATGGAACGGTATCTGAGCTAATTTGATACCCTTGTTTTATGTATCACCCCACCTCACCTTTCCCGTTAAGCAGCCATAGTGTGTTTTCTGCATGTGTGACTCTGTTCTGTTTTGTAATTCAGTTCAAGTGTAACGGTTTTTACATTCCCTCTATCAGTGATACCTTATGAGAAGTGTCCTTTTCTGTGTGACTTATTTCACTTAGAATCGTCGTACCTAAATCCACTCATCATGCTGCTACTAACCTTACGACATTGATTTCATGGCTGAGTGATATTCCATTGTACATAAGAACCACCACTTCTGTATCCATTTTTCTCTTTCCTGGGATATTTAAGGTGGAATGAAGTGGAGGTCCTGGTCAACAGAGCAGCCCTAAACTTTGGGGTGCTTGTGTCTTGCTGATTTTTCATTTTCCCAATTTATACCCCCATGAGTGGAAGTGCCCTATGCTCTCTAAGCTGTGTTTTTCAGATGTTTCAGGACTCACCGGACACTTCTCCGGAGTGGCTCTTGGCAATTTACATCCCGCCCATCAGTGTAGCAAGGCTCCCATTTCTCCATGGCCTGTCCTGCATTTCTGGTTTTGACACTTTTTTCAGCATGGCCCTTTTGACCGATGGGAAGCGAGACTTGTTTGTAGCGCTGATTTGCCTTTCCAGGTTGCTTGGTTGGCCAAAAAGGGCGTATGCGTTTTTTCCTGAATATATTCAGGAAAAAACGCATACGCCCTTTTTGGCCAAGGGCATCATTGTCAACGTTTTGCCGCTTTTCATGTGCTTTAAAGGCGATTCGTATCTACCTCCTGAAATCTGTTTCCTGCAATTCTGCCTTGATTTCAAATCCTCTTCTTTGCCTTCCCTCAATATATTTGTGGACGAGAGTTATCATTAATAACTCTGCAGGTTTGTGAATTGCAGTGCCCTGAACCTCCATTTTACAACTCGTTTTTTTGGGAGCTGGCCGCAAAATCGCAGAATGGCTTCAGGCCCTGTTCTGGTTCCGGGGGGCAGGCTGAGCCTGTGGTTAATTCTTCTTTCTGATGGGAAAATAGAGTGACCTGTGCCTGTCCCAACACCAAGAGCTAGTCTCTCGTTGGTTCCACGTCTTCCCGTTTATCCTCAGGACAAATTGCAACCTGCATGGAACAGGAGGTTAAAGGTGCTGATGCTCCAAGTAGGGAGCTTGCTAGTAAAGCGGCTGGAATGGCGAACCCGGGCACAAGGAGATGAGAAATGAGGTGCGTTTTAGAAACCTTTCCCCATCACACGGTGTACCATCTTCTGGGTTTCTCATGCATGTTTTTGATGTAGGAAGATGCCCTTGAACCTGGAGATTTGGGACCCATGCGATGGGTACCACGCAGTATTCCTTTAAAGGGTCTGCGTTTGCTCACCCAACCTCACCAAACCTCTCAGCCCCAAGAGTGTCCACCCTTATGTCTCATCCAGCTGTGCGTCTAGATATGGTCAATCCAGGTTGCATCACAGCCCCTGAACGCATTGTGTAAGAATTTCTCTCTCTTTCACTGTCTTTGTTTCATGGGTGTTTCAAAGTAATTTATTTTTATAATGGGGTTTAGCTGCTTTTCACTGCTGTGTTTATGCCGCTTTACACCCACTTGACACACTAACAGAGAGATATCAATACATAGGTTTTACGATTATTATTAGTCAGATATATTCTTGTGCGGTGAATAGGGCGTGTTGAGTCCAGTTCTCTGAGCAAGGAGTAGGTCTTGTCTATTACATATTGAGTTTATGGAACGGTATCTGAGCTAATTTGATACCCTTGTTTTATGTATCACCCCACCTCACCTTTCCCGTTAAGCAGCCATAGTGTGTTTTCTGCATGTGTGACTCTGTTCTGTTTTGTAATTCAGTTCAAGTGTAACGGTTTTTACAGTCCCTCTATCAGTGATACCTTATGAGAAGTGTCCTTTTCTGTGTGACTTATTTCACTTAGAATCGTCGTACCTAAATCCACTCATCATGCTGCTACTAACCTTACGACATTGATTTCCTGGCTGAGTGATATTCCATTGTACATAAGGACCACAACTTCTTTATCCATTTTTCTCTTTCCTGGGATATTTAAGGTGGAATGAAGTGGAGGTCCTGGTCAACAGAGCAGCCCTAAACTTTGGGGTGCTTGTGTCTTGCTGATTTTTCATTTTCCCAATTTATACCCCCATGAGTGGAAGTGCCCTATGCTCTCTAAGCTGTGTTTTTCAGATGTTTCAGGACTCACCGGACACTTCTCCGGAGTGGCTCTTGGCAATTTACATCCCGCCCATCAGTGTAGCAAGGCTCCCATTTCTCCATGGCCTGTCCTGCATTTCTGGTTTTGACACTTTTTTCAGCATGGCCCTTTTGACCGATGGGAAGCGAGACTTGTTTGTAGCGCTGATTTGCCTTTCCAGGTTGCTTGGTTGGCCAAAAAGGGCGTATGCGTTTTTTCCTGAATATATTCAGGAAAAAACGCATACGCCCTTTTTGGCCAAGGGCATCATTGTCAACGTTTTGCCGCTTCTCATGTGCTTTAAAGGCGATTCGTATCTACCTCCTGAAATCTGTTTCCTGCAATTCTGCCTTGATTTCAAATCCTCTTCTTTGCCTTCCCTCAATATATTTGTGGACGAGAGTTATCATTATTAACTCTGCAGGTTTGTGAATTGCAGTGCCCTGAACCTCCATTTTACAACTCGTTTTTGGGAGCTGGCGGCAAAATCGCAGAATGGCTTCAGGCCCTGTTCTGGTTCCGGGGGGCAGGCTGAGCCTGTGGTTAATTCTTCTTTCTGATGGGAAAATAGAGTGACCTGTGCCTGTCCCAACACCAAGAGCTAGTCTCTCGTTGGTTCCACGTCTTCCCGTTTATCCTCAGGACAAATTGCAACCTGTATGGAACAGGAGGTTAAAGGTGCTGATGCTCCAAGTAGGGAGCTTGCTAGTAAAGCGGCTGGAATGGCGAACCCGGGCACAAGGAGATGAGAAATGAGGTGCGTTTTAGAAACCTTTCCCCATCACACGGTGTACCATCTTCTGGGTTTCTCATGTATGTTTTTGATGTAGGAAGATGCCCTTGAACCTGGAGATTTGGGACCCATGCGATGGGTACCACGCAGTATTCCTTTAAAGGGTCTGCGTTTGCTCACCCAACCTCACCAAACCTCTCAGCCCCAAGAGTGTCCACCCTTATGTCTCATCCAGCTGTGCGTCTAGATATGGTCAATCCAGGTTGCATCACAGCCCCTGAACGCATTGTGTAAGAATTTCTCTCTCTTTCACTGTCTTTGTTTCATGGGTGTTTCAAAGTAATTTATTTTTATAATGGGGTTTAGCTGCTTTTCACTGCTGTGTTTATGCCGCTTTACACCCACTTGACACACTAACAGAGAGATATCAATACATAGGTTTTACGATTATTATTAGTCAGATATATTCTTGTGCGGTGAATAGGGCGTGTTGAGTCCAGTTCTCTGAGCAAGGAGTAGGTCTTGTCTATTACATATTGAGTTTATGGAACGGTATCTGAGCTAATTTGATACCCTTGTTTTATGTATCACCCCACCTCACCTTTCCCGTTAAGCAGCCATAGTGTGTTTTCTGCATGTGTGACTCTGTTCTGTTTTGTAATTCAGTTCAAGTGTAACGGTTTTTACATTCCCTCTATCAGTGATACCTTATGAGAAGTGTCCTTTTCTGTGTGACTTATTTCACTTAGAATCGTCGTACCTAAATCCACTCATCATGCTGCTACTAACCTTACGACATTGATTTCATGGCTGAGTGATATTCCATTGTACATAAGGACCACCACTTCTGTATCCATTTTTCTCTTTCCTGGGATATTTAAGGTGGAATGAAGTGGAGGTCCTGGTCAACAGAGCAGCCCTAAACTTTGGGGTGCTTGTGTCTTGCTGATTTTTAATTTTCCCAATTTATACCCCCATGAGTGGAAGTGCCCTATGCTCTCTAAGCTGTGTTTTGCAGATGTTTCAGGACTCACCGGACACTTCTCCGGAGTGGCTTTTGGCAATTTACATCCCGCCCATCAGTGTAGCAAGGCTCCCATTTCTCCATGGCCTGTCCTGCATTTCTGGTTTTGACACTTTTTTCAGCATGGCCCTTTTGACCGATGGGAAGCGAGACTTCTTTGTAGCGCTGATTTGCCTTTCCAGGTTGCTTGGTTGGCCAAAAAGGGCGTATGCGTTTTTTCCTGAATATATTCAGGAAAAAACGCATACGCCCTTTTTGGCCAAGGGCATCATTGTCAACGTTTTGCCGCTTTTCATGTGCTTTAAAGGCGATTCGTATCTACCTCCTGAAATCTGTTTCCTGCAATTCTGCCTTGATTTCAAATCCTCTTCTTTGCCTTCCCTCAATATATTTGTGGACGAGAGTTATCATTAATAACTCTGCAGGTTTGTGAATTGCAGTGCCCTGAACCTCCATTTTACAACTCGTTTTTTTGGGAGCTGGCCGCAAAATCGCAGAATGGCTTCAGGCCCTGTTCTGGTTCCGGGGGGCAGGCTGAGCCTGTGGTTAATTCTTCTTTCTGATGGGAAAATAGAGTGACCTGTGCCTGTCCCAACACCAAGAGCTAGTCTCTCGTTGGTTCCACGTTTTCCCGTTTATCCTCAGGACAAATTGCAACCTGCATGGAACAGGAGGTTAAAGGTGCTGATGCTCCAAGTAGGGAGCTTGCTAGTAAAGCAGCTGGAATGGCGAACCCGGGCACAAGGAGATGAGAAATGAGGTGCGTTTTAGAAACCTTTCCCCATCACACGGTGTACCATCTTCTGGGTTTCTCATGCATGTTTTTGATGTAGGAAGATGTCCTTGAACCTGGAGATTTGGGACCCATGCGATGGGTTTCACGCAGTATTACTTTAAAGGGTCTGCGTTTGCTCACCCAACCTCACCAAACCTCTCAGCCCCAAGAGTGTCCACCCTTATGTCTCATCCAGCTGTGCGTCTAGATATGGTCAATCCAGGTTGCATCACAGCCCCTGAACGCATTGTGTAAGAATTTCTCTCTCTTTCACTGTCTTTGTTTCATGGGTGTTTCAAAGTAATTTATTTTTATAATGGGGTTTAGCTGCTTTTCACTGCTGTGTTTATGCCGCTTTACACCCACTTGACACAATAACAGAGAGATATCAATACATAGGTTTTACGATTATTATTAGTCAGATATATTCTTGTGCGGTGAATAGGGCGTGTTGAGTCCAGTTCTCTGAGCAAGGAGTAGGTCTTGTCTATTACATATTGGGTTTATGGAACGGTATCTGAGCTAATTTGATACCCTTGTTTTATGTATCACCCCACCTCACCTTTCCCGTTAAGCAGCCATAGTGTGTTTTCTGCATGTGTGACTCTGTTCTGTTTTGTAATTCAGTTCAAGTGTAACGGTTTTTACATTCCCTCTATCAGTGATACCTTATGAGAAGTGTCCTTTTCTGTGTGACTTATTTCACTTAGAATCGTCCTACCTAAATCCACTCATCATGCTGCTACTAACCTTACGACATTGATTTCATGGCTGAGTGGTATTCCATTGTACATAAAGACCACAACTTCTTTATCCATTTTTCTCTTTCCTGGGATATTTAAGGTGGAATGAAGTGGAGGTCCTGGTCAACAGAGCAGCCCTAAACTTTGGGGTGCTTGTGTCTTGCTGATTTTTAATTTTCCCAATTTATACCCCCATGAGTGGAAGTGCCCTATGCTCTCTAAGCTGTGTTTTTCAGATGTTTCAGGACTCACCGGACACTTCTCCAGAGTGGCTTTTGGCAATTTACATCCCGCCCATCAGTGTAGCAAGGCTCCCATTTCTCCATGGCCTGTCCTGCATTTCTGGTTTTGACACTTTTTTCAGCATGGCCCTTTTGACCGATGGGAAGCGAGACTTCTTTGTAGCGCTGATTTGCCTTTCCAGGTTGCTTGGTTGGCCAAAAAGGGCGTATGCGTTTTTTCCTGAATATATTCAGGAAAAAACGCATACGCCCTTTTTGGCCAAGGGCATCATTGTCAACGTTTTGCCGCTTTTCATGTGCTTTAAAGGCGATTTGTATCTACCTCCTGAAATCTGTTTCCTGCAATTCTGCCTTGATTTCAAATCCTCTTCTTTGCCTTCCCTCAATATATTTGTGGATGAGAGTTATCATTAATAACTCTGCAGGTTTGTGAATTGCAGTGCCCTGAACCTCCATTTTACAACTCGTTTTTTTGGGAGCTGGCCGCAAAATCGCAGAATGGCTTCAGACCCTGTTCTGGTTCCGGGGGGCAGGCTGAGCCTGTGGTTAATTCTTCTTTCTGATGGGAAAATAGAGTGACCTGTGCCTGTCCCAACACCAAGAGCTAGTCTCTCGTTGGTTCCACGTCTTCCCGTTTATCCTCAGGACAAATTGCAACCTGCATGGAACAGGAGGTTAAAGGTGCTGATGCTCCAAGTAGGGAGCTTGCTAGTAAAGCGGCTGGAATGGCGAACACGGGCACAAGGAGATGAGAAATGAGGTGCGTTTTAGAAACCTTTCCCCATCACACGGTGTACCATCTTCTGGGTTTCTCATGCATGTTTTTGATGTAGGAAGATGCCCTTGAACCTGGAGATTTGGGACCCATGCGATGGGTACCACGCAGTATTACTTTAAAGGGTCTGCGTTTGCTCACCCAACCTCACCAAACCTCTCAGCCCCAAGAGTGTCCACCCTTATGTCTCATCCAGCTGTGCGTCTAGATATGGTCAATCCAGGTTGCATCACAGCCCCTGAACGCATTGTGTAAGAATTTCTCTCTCTTTCACTGTCTTTGTTTCATGGGTGTTTCAAAGTAATTTATTTTTATAATGGGGTTTAGCTGCTTTTCACTGCTGTGTTTATGCCGCTTTACACCCACTTGACACAATAACAGAGAGATATCAATACATAGGTTTTACGATTATTATTAGTCAGATATATTCTTGTGCGGTGAATAGGGCGTGTTGAGTCCAGTTCTCTGAGCAAGGAGTAGGTCTTGTCTATTACATATTGGGTTTATGGAATGGTATCTGAGCTAATTTGATACCCTTGTTTTATGTATCACCCCACCTCACCTTTCCCGTTAAGCAGCCATAGTGTGTTTTCTGCATGTGTGACTCTGTTCTGTTTTGTAATTCAGTTCAAGTGTAACGGTTTTTACATTCCCTCTATCAGTGATACCTTATGAGAAGTGTCCTTTTCTGTGTGACTTATTTCACTTAGAATCGTCCTACCTAAATCCACTCATCATGCTGCTACTAACCTTACGACATTGATTTCATGGCTGAGTGGTATTCCATTGTACATAAGGACCACAACTTCTTTATCCATTTTTCTCTTTCCTGGGATATTTAAGGTGGAATGAAGTGGAGGTCCTGGTCAACAGAGCAGCCCTAAACTTTGGGGTGCTTGTGTCTTGCTGATTTTTAATTTTCCCAATTTATACCCCCATGAGTGGAAGTGCCCTATGCTCTCTAAGCTGTGTTTTTCAGATGTTTCAGGACTCACCGGACACTTCTCCGGAGTGGCTTTTGGCAATTTACATCCCGCCCATCAGTGTAGCAAGGCTCCCATTTCTCCATGGCCTGTCCTGCATTTCTGGTTTTGACACTTTTTTCAGCATGGCCCTTTTGACCGATGGGAAGCGAGACTTCTTTGTAGCGCTGATTTGCCTTTCCAGGTTGCTTGGTTGGCCAAAAAGGGCGTATGCGATTTTTCCTGAATATATTCAGGAAAAAACGCATACGCCCTTTTTGGCCAAGGGCATCATTGTCAACGTTTTGCCGCTTTTCATGTGCTTTAAAGGCGATTCGTATCTACCTCCTGAAATCTGTTTCCTGCAATTCTGCCTTGATGTCAAATCCTCTTCTTTGCCTTCCCTCAATATATTTGTGGACGAGAGTTATCATTAATAACTCTGCAGGTTTGTGAATTGCAGTGCCCTGAACCTCCATTTTACAACTCGTTTTTATGGGAGCTGGCGGCAAAATCGCAGAATGGCTTTAGGCCCTGTTCTGGTTCCGGGGGGCAGGCTGAGCCTGTGGTTAATTCTTCTTTCTGATGGGAAAATAGAGTGACCTGTGCCTGTCCCAACACCAAGAGCTAGTCTCTCGTTGGTTCCACGTCTTCCCGTTTATCCTCAGGACAAATTGCAACCTGTATGGAACAGGAGGTTAAAGGTGCTGATGCTCCAAGTAGGGAGCTTGCTAGTAAAGCGGCTGGAATGGCGAACCCGGGCACAAGGAGATGAGAAATGAGGTGCGTTTTAGAAAACTTTCCCCATCACACGGTGTACCATCTTCTGGGTTTCTCATGCATGTTTTTGATGTAGGAAGATGCCCTTGAACCTGGAGATTTGGGACCCATGCGATGGGTACCACGCAGTATTCCTTTAAAGGGTCTGCGTTTGCTCACCCAACCTCACCAAACCTCTCAGCCCCAAGAGTGTCCACCCTTATGTCTCATCCAGCTGTGCGCCTAGATATGGTCAATCCAGGTTGCATCACAGCCCCTGAACGCATTGTGTAAGAATTTCTCTCTCTTTCACTGTCTTTGTTTCATGGGTGTTTCAAAGTAATTTATTTTTATAATGGGGTTTAGCTGCTTTTCACTGCTGTGTTTATGCCGCTTTACACCCACTTGACACACTAACAGAGAGATATCAATACATAGGTTTTACGATTATTATTAGTCAGATATATTCTTGTGCGGTGAATAGGGCGTGTTGAGTCCAGTTCTCTGAGCCAGGAGTAGGTCTTGTCTATTACATATTGGGTTTATGGAACGGTATCTGAGCTAATTTGATACCCTTGTTTTATGTATCACCCCACCTCACCTTTCCCGTTAAGCAGCCATAGTGTGTTTTCTGCATGTGTGACTCTGTTCTGTTTTGTAATTCAGTTCAAGTGTAACGGTTTTTACATTCCCTCTATCAGTGATACCTTATGAGAAGTGTCCTTTTCTGTGTGACTTATTTCACTTAGAATCGTCGTACCTAAATCCACTCATCATGCTGCTACTAACCTTACGGCATTGATTTCATGGCTGAGTGGTATTCCATTGTACATAAGGACCACAACTTCTTTATCCATTTTTCTCTTTCCTGGGATATTTAAGGTGGAATGAAGTGGAGGTCCTGGTCAACAGAGCAGCCCTAAACTTTGGGGTGCTTGTGTCTTGCTGATTTTTAATTTTCCCAATTTATACCCCCATGAGTGGAAGTGCCCTATGCTCTCTAAGCTGTGTTTTTCAGATGTTTCAGGACTCACCGGACACTTCTCCGGAGTGGCTCTTGGCAATTTACATCCCGCCCATCAGTGTAGCAAGGCTCCCATTTCTCCATGGCCTGTCCTGCATTTCTGGTTTTGACACTTTTTTCAGCATGGCCCTTTTGACCGATGGGAAGCGAGACTTCTTTGTAGCGCTGATTTGCCTTTCCAGGTGGCTTGGTTGGCCAAAAAGGGCGTATGCGTTTTTTCCTGAATATATTCAGGAAAAAACGCATACGCCCTTTTTGGCCAAGGGCATCATTGTCAACGTTTTGCCGCTTTTCATGTGCTTTAAAGGCGATTCGTATCTACCTCCTGAAATCTGTTTCCTGCAATTCTGCCTTGATTTCAAATCCTCTTCTTTGCCTTCCCTCAATATATTTGTGGACGGGAGTTATCATTTATAACTCTGCAGGTTTGTGAATTGCAGTGCCCTGAACCTCCATTTTACAACTCGTTTTTATGGGAGCTGGCCGCAAAATCGCAGAATGGCTTCAGGCCCTGTTCTGGTTCCGGGGGTCAGGCTGAGCCTGTGGTTAATTCTTCTTTCTGATGGGAAAATAGAGTGACCTGTGCCTGTCCCAACACCAAGAGCTAGTCTCTCGTTGGTTCCACGTCTTCCCGTTTATCCTCAGGACAAATTGCAACCTGCATGGAACAGGAGGTTAAAGGTGCTGATGCTCCAAGTAGGGAGCTTGCTAGTAAAGCGGCTGGAATGGCGAACCCGGGCACAAGGAGATGAGAAATGAGGTGCGTTTTAGAAACCTTTCCCCATCACACGGTGTACCATCTTCTGGGTTTCTCATGCATGTTTTTGATGTAGGAAGATGCCCTTGAAACTGGAGATTTGGGACCCATGCGATGGGTACCACGCAGTATTCCTTTAAAGGGTCTGCGTTTGCTCACCCAACCTCACCAAACCTCTCAGCCCCAAGAGTGTCCACCCTTATGTCTCATCCAGCTGTGCGTCTAGATATGGTCAATCCAGGTTGCATCACAGCCCCTGAACGCATTGTGTAAGAATTTCTCTCTCTTTCACTGTCTTTGTTTCATGGGTGTTTCAAAGTAAGTTATTTTTATAATGGGGTTTAGCTGCTTTTCACTGCTGTGTTTATGCCGCTTTACACCCACTTGACACACTAACAGAGAGATATCAATACATAGGTTTTACGATTATTATTATTCAGATATATTCTTGTGCGGTGAATAGGGCGTGTTGAGTCCAGTTCTCTGAGCCAGGAGTAGGTCTTGTCTATTACATATTGGGTTTATGGAACGGTATCTGAGCTAATTTGATACCCTTGTTTTATGTATCACCCCACCTCACCTTTCCCGTTAAGCAGCCATAGTGTGTTTTCTGCATGTGTGACTCTGTTCTGTTTTGTAATTCAGTTCAAGTGTAACGGTTTTTACATTCCCTCTATCAGTGATACCTTATGAGAAGTGTCCTTTTCTGTGTGACTTATTTCACTTAGAAACGTCGTACCTAAATCCACTCATCATGCTGCTACTAACCTTACGGCATTGATTTCATGGCTGAGTGGTATTCCATTGTACATAAGGACCACAACTTCTTTATCCATTTTTCTCTTTCCTGGGATATTTAAGGTGGAATGAAGTGGAGGTCCTGGTCAACAGAGCAGCCCTAAACTTTGGGGTGCTTGTGTCTTGCTGATTTTTAATTTTCCCAATTTATACCCCCATGAGTGGAAGTGCCCTATGCTCTCTAAGCTGTGTTTTTCAGATGTTTCAGGACTCACCGGACACTTCTCCGGAGTGGCTCTTGGCAATTTACATCCCGCCCATCAGTGTAGCAAGGCTCCCATTTCTCCATGGCCTGTCCTGCATTTCTGGTTTTGACACTTTTTTCAGCATGGCCCTTTTGACTGATGGGAAGCGAGACTTCTTTGTAGTGCTGATTTGCCTTTCCAGGTTGCTTGGTTGGCCAAAAAGGGCGTATGCGTTTTTTCCTGAATATATTCAGGAAAAAACGCATACGCCCTTTTTGGCCAAGGGCATCATTGTCAACGTTTTGCCGCTTTTCATGTGCTTTAAAGGCGATTCGTATCTACCTCCTGAAATCTGTTTCCTGCAATTCTGCCTTGATTTCAAATCCTCTTCTTTGCCTTCCCTCAATATATTTGTGGACGAGAGTTATCATTTATAACTCTGCAGGTTTGTGAATTGCAGTGCCCTGAACCTCCATTTTACAACTCGTTTTTATGGGAGCTGGCCGCAAAATCGAAGAATGGCTTCAGGCCCTGTTCTGGTTCCGGGGGGCAGGCTGAGCCTGTGGTTAATTCTTCTTTCTGATGGGAAAATAGAGTGACCTGTGCCTGTCCCAACACCAAGAGCTAGTCTCTCGTTGGTTCCACGTCTTCCCGTTTATCCTCAGGACAAATTGCAACCTGTATGGAACAGGAGGTTAAAGGTGCTGATGCTCCAAGTAGGGAGCTTGCTAGTAAAGCGGCTGGAATGGCGAACCCGGGCACAAGGAGATGAGAAATGAGGTGCGTTTTAGAAACCTTTCCCCATCACACGGTGTACCATCTTCTGGGTTTCTCATGCATGTTTTTGATGTAGGAAGATGCCCTTGAACCTGGAGATTTGGGACCCATGCGATGGGTACCACGCAGTATTCCTTTAAAGGGTCTGCGTTTGCTCACCCAACCTCACCAAACCTCTCAGCCCCAAGAGTGTCCACCCTTATGTCTCATCCAGCTGTGGGTCTAGATATGGTCAATCCAGGTTGCATCACATCCCCTGAACGCATTGTGTAAGAATTTCTCTCTCTTTCACTGTCTTTGTTTCATGGGTGTTTCAAAGTAATTTATTTTTATAATGGGGTTTAGCTGCTTTTCACTGCTGTGTTTATGCCGCTTTACACCCACTTGACACACTAACAGAGAGATATCAATACATAGGTTTTACGATTATTATTAGTCAGATATATTCTTGTGCGGTGAATAGGGCATGTTGAATCCAGTTCTCTGAGCAAGGAGTAGGTCTTGTCTATTACATATTGGGTTTATGGAACGGTATCTGAGCTAATTTGATACCCTTGTTTTATGTATCACCCCACCTCACCTTTCCCGTTAAGCAGCCATAGTGTGTTTTCTGCATGTGTGACTCTGTTCTGTTTTGTAATTCAGTTCAAGTGTAACGGTTTTTACATTCCCTCTATCAGTGATACCTTATGAGAAGTGTCCTTTTCTGTGTGACTTATTTCACTTAGAATCGTTGTACCTAAATCCTCTCATCATGCTGCTACTAACCTTACGACATTGATTTCATGGCTGAGTGATATTCCATTGTACATAAGGACCACAACTTCTTTATCCATTTTTCTCTTTCCTGGGATATTTAAGGTGGAATGAAGTGGAGGTCCTGGTCAACAGAGCAGCCCTAAACTTTGGGGTGCTTGTGTCTTGCTGATTTTTAATTTTCCCAATTTATACCCCCATGAGTGGAAGTGCCCTATGCTCTCTAAGCTGTGTTTTTCAGATGTTTCAGGACTCACCGGACACTTCTCCAGAGTGGCTCTTGGCAATTTACATCCCGCCCATCAGTGTAGCAAGGCTCCCATTTCTCCATGGCCTGTCCTGCATTTCTGGTTTTGACACTTTTTTCAGCATGGCCCTTTTGACCGATGGGAAGCGAGACTTCTTTGTAGCGCTGATTTGCCTTTCCAGGTTCCTTGGTTGGCCAAAAAGGGCGTATGCGTTTTTTCCTGAATATATTCAGGAAAAAACGCATACGCCCTTTTTGGCCAAGGGCATCATTGTCAACGTTTTGCCGCTTTTCATGTGCTTTAAAGGTGATTCGTATCTACCTCCTGAAATCTGTTTCCTGCAATTCTGCCTTGATTTCAAATCCTCTTCTTTGCCTTCCCTCTATATATTTGTGGACGAGAGTTATCATTAATAACTCTGCAGGTTTGTGAATTGCAGTGCCCTGAACCTCCATTTTACAACTCGTTTTTATGGGAGCTGGCGGCAAAATCGCAGAATGGCTTTAGGCCCTGTTCTGGTTCCGGGGGACAGGCTGAGCCTGTGGTTAATTCTTCTTTCTGATGGGAAAATAGAGTGACCTGTGCCTGTCCCAACACCAAGAGCTAGTCTCTCGTTGGTTCCACGTCTTCCCGTTTATCCTCAGGACAAATTGCAACCTGTATGGAACAGGAGGTTAAAGGTGCTGATGCTCCAAGTAGGGAGCTTGCTAGTAAAGCGGCTGGAATGGCGAACCCGGGCACAAGGAGATGAGAAATGAGGTGCGTTTTAGAAACCTTTCCCCATCACACGGTGTACCATCTTCTGGGTTTCTCATGCATGTTTTTGATGTAGGAAGATGCCCTTGAACCTGGAGATTTGGGACCCATGCGATGGGTACCACGCAGTATTCCTTTAAAGGGTCTGCGTTTGCTCACCCAACCTCACCAAACCTCTCAGCCCCAAGAGTGTCCACCCTTATGTCTCATCCAGCTGTGCGTCTAGATATGGTCAATCCAGGTTGCATCACAGCTCCTGAACGCATTGTGTAAGAATTTCTCTCTCTTTCACTGTCTTTGTTTCATGGGTGTTTCAAAGTAATTTATTTTTATAATGGGGTTTAGCTGCTTTTCACTGCTGTGTTTATGCCGCTTTACACCCACTTGACACACTAACAGAGAGATATCAATACATAGGTTTTACGATTATTATTAGTCAGATATATTCTTGTGCGGTGAATAGGGCGTGTTGAGTCCAGTTCTCTGAGCAAGGAGTAGGTCTTGTCTATTACATATTGGGTTTATGGAACGGTATCTGAGCTAATTTGATACCCTTGTTTTATGTATCACCCCACCTCACCTTTCCCGTTAAGCAGCCATAGTGTGTTTTCTGCATGTGTGACTCTGTTCTGTTTTGTAATTCAGTTCAAGTGTAACGGTTTTTACATTCCCTCTATCAGTGATACCTTATGAGAAGTGTCCTTTTCTGTGTGACTTATTTCACTTAGAATCGTCCTACCTAAATCCACTCATCATGCTGCTACTAACCTTACGACATTGATTTCATGGCTGAGTGGTATTCCATTGTACATAAAGACCACAACTTCTTTATCCATTTTTCTCTTTCCTGGGATATTTAAGGTGGAATGAAGTGGAGGTCCTGGTCAACAGAGCAGCCCTAAACTTTGGGGTGCTTGTGTCTTGCTGATTTTTAATTTTCCCAATTTATACCCCCATGAGTGGAAGTGCCCTATGCTCTCTAAGCTGTGTTTTTCAGATGTTTCAGGACTCACCGGACACTTCTCCAGAGTGGCTTTTGGCAATTTACATCCCGCCCATCAGTGTAGCAAGGCTCCCATTTCTCCATGGCCTGTCCTGCATTTCTGGTTTTGACACTTTTTTCAGCATGGCCCTTTTGACCGATGGGAAGCGAGACTTCTTTGTAGCGCTGATTTGCCTTTCCAGGTTGCTTGGTTGGCCAAAAAGGGCGTATGCGTTTTTTCCTGAATATATTCAGGAAAAAACGCATACGCCCTTTTTGGCCAAGGGCATCATTGTCAACGTTTTGCCGCTTTTCATGTGCTTTAAAGGCGATTTGTATCTACCTCCTGAAATCTGTTTCCTGCAATTCTGCCTTGATTTCAAATCCTCTTCTTTGCCTTCCCTCAATATATTTGTGGATGAGAGTTATCATTAATAACTCTGCAGGTTTGTGAATTGCAGTGCCCTGAACCTCCATTTTACAACTCGTTTTTTTGGGAGCTGGCCGCAAAATCGCAGAATGGCTTCAGGCCCTGTTCTGGTTCCGGGGGGCAGGCTGAGCCTGTGGTTAATTCTTCTTTCTGATGGGAAAATAGAGTGACCTGTGCCTGTCCCAACACCAAGAGCTAGTCTCTCGTTGGTTCCACGTCTTCCCGTTTATCCTCAGGACAAATTGCAACCTGCATGGAACAGGAGGTTAAAGGTGCTGATGCTCCAAGTAGGGAGCTTGCTAGTAAAGCGGCTGGAATGGCGAACGCGGGCACAAGGAGATGAGAAATGAGGTGCGTTTTAGAAACCTTTCCCCATCACACGGTGTACCATCTTCTGGGTTTCTCATGCATGTTTTTGATGTAGGAAGATGCCCTTGAACCTGGAGATTTGGGACCCATGCGATGGGTACCACGCAGTATTACTTTAAAGGGTCTGCGTTTGCTCACCCAACCTCACCAAACCTCTCAGCCCCAAGAGTGTCCACCCTTATGTCTCATCCAGCTGTGCGTCTAGATATGGTCAATCCAGGTTGCATCACAGCCCCTGAACGCATTGTGTAAGAATTTCTCTCTCTTTCACTGTCTTTGTTTCATGGGTGTTTCAAAGTAATTTATTTTTATAATGGGGTTTAGCTGCTTTTCACTGCTGTGTTTATGCCGCTTTACACCCACTTGACACAATAACAGAGAGATATCAATACATAGGTTTTACGATTATTATTAGTCAGATATATTCTTGTGCGGTGAATAGGGCGTGTTGAGTCCAGTTCTCTGAGCAAGGAGTAGGTCTTGTCTATTACATATTGGGTTTATGGAATGGTATCTGAGCTAATTTGATACCCTTGTTTTATGTATCACCCCACCTCACCTTTCCCGTTAAGCAGCCATAGTGTGTTTTCTGCATGTGTGACTCTGTTCTGTTTTGTAATTCAGTTCAAGTGTAACGGATTTACATTCCCTCTATCAGTGATACCTTATGAGAAGTGTCCTTTTCTGTGTGACTTATTTCACTTAGAATCGTCCTACCTAAATCCACTCATCATGCTGCTACTAACCTTACGACATTGATTTCATGGCTGAGTGGTATTCCATTGTACATAAGGACCACAACTTCTTTATCCATTTTTCTCTTTCCTGGGATATTTAAGGTGGAATGAAGTGGAGGTCCTGGTCAACAGAGCAGCCCTAAACTTTGGGGTGCTTGTGTCTTGCTGATTTTTAATTTTCCCAATTTATACCCCCATGAGTGGAAGTGCCCTATGCTCTCTAAGCTGTGTTTTTCAGATGTTTCAGGACTCACCGGACACTTCTCCAGAGTGGCTCTTGGCAATTTACATCCCGCCCATCAGTGTAGCAAGGCTCCCATTTCTCCATGGCCTGTCCTGCATTTCTGGTTTTGACACTTTTTTCAGCATGGCCCTTTTGACCGATGGGAAGCGAGACTTCTTTGTAGCGCTGATTTGCCTTTCCAGGTTCCTTGGTTGGCCAAAAAGGGCGTATGCGTTTTTTCCTGAATATATTCAGGAAAAAACGCATACGCCCTTTTTGGCCAAGGGCATCATTGTCAACGTTTTGCCGCTTTTCATGTGCTTTAAAGGTGATTCGTATCTACCTCCTGAAATCTGTTTCCTGCAATTCTGCCTTGATTTCAAATCCTCTTCTTTGCCTTCCCTCTATATATTTGTGGACGAGAGTTATCATTAATAACTCTGCAGGTTTGTGAATTGCAGTGCCCTGAACCTCCATTTTACAACTCGTTTTTATGGGAGCTGGCGGCAAAATCGCAGAATGGCTTTAGGCCCTGTTCTGGTTCCGGGGGACAGGCTGAGCCTGTGGTTAATTCTTCTTTCTGATGGGAAAATAGAGTGACCTGTGCCTGTCCCAACACCAAGAGCTAGTCTCTCGTTGGTTCCACGTCTTCCCGTTTATCCTCAGGACAAATTGCAACCTGTATGGAACAGGAGGTTAAAGGTGCTGATGCTCCAAGTAGGGAGCTTGCTAGTAAAGCGGCTGGAATGGCGAACCCGGGCACAAGGAGATGAGAAATGAGGTGCGTTTTAGAAACCTTTCCCCATCACACGGTGTACCATCTTCTGGGTTTCTCATGCATGTTTTTGATGTAGGAAGATGCCCTTGAACCTGGAGATTTGGGACCCATGCGATGGGTACCACGCAGTATTCCTTTAAAGGGTCTGCGTTTGCTCACCCAACCTCACCAAACCTCTCAGCCCCAAGAGTGTCCACCCTTATGTCTCATCCAGCTGTGCGTCTAGATATGGTCAATCCAGGTTGCATCACAGCTCCTGAACGCATTGTGTAAGAATTTCTCTCTCTTTCACTGTCTTTGTTTCATGGGTGTTTCAAAGTAATTTATTTTTATAATGGGGTTTAGCTGCTTTTCACTGCTGTGTTTATGCCGCTTTACACCCACTTGACACACTAACAGAGAGATATCAATACATAGGTTTTACGATTATTATTAGTCAGATATATTCTTGTGCGGTGAATAGGGCGTGTTGAGTCCAGTTCTCTGAGCAAGGAGTAGGTCTTGTCTATTACATATTGGGTTTATGGAACGGTATCTGAGCTAATTTGATACCCTTGTTTTATGTATCACCCCACCTCACCTTTCCCGTTAAGCAGCCATAGTGTGTTTTCTGCATGTGTGACTCTGTTCTGTTTTGTAATTCAGTTCAAGTGTAACGGTTTTTACATTCCCTCTATCAGTGATACCTTATGAGAAGTGTCCTTTTCTGTGTGACTTATTTCACTTAGAATCGTCGTACCTAAATCCACTCATCATGCTGCTACTAACCTTACGACATTGATTTCATGGCTGAGTGGTATTCCATTGTACATAAGGACCACAACTTCTTTATCCATTTTTCTCTTTCCTGGGATATTTAAGGTGGAATGAAGTGGAGGTCCTGGTCAACAGAGCAGCCCTAAACTTTGGGGTGCTTGTGTCTTGCTGATTTTTAATTTTCCCAATTTATACCCCCATGAGTGGAAGTGCCCTATGCTCTCTAAGCTGTGTTTTTCAGATGTTTCAGGACTCACCGGACACTTCTCCGGAGTGGCTCTTGGCAATTTACATCCCGCCCATCAGTGTAGCAAGGCTCCCATTTCTCCATGGCCTGTCCTGCATTTCTGGTTTTGACACTTTTTTCAGCATGGCCCTTTTGACCGATGGGAAGCGAGACTTCTTTGTAGTGCTGATTTGCCTTTCCAGGTTGCTTGGTTGGCCAAAAAGGGCGTATGCGTTTTTTCCTGAATATATTCAGGAAAAAACGCATACGCCCTTTTTGGCCAAGGGCATCATTGTCAACGTTTTGCCGCTTTTCATGTGCTTTAAAGGCGATTCGTATCTACCTCCTGAAATCTGTTTCCTGCAATTCTGCCTTGATTTCAAATCCTCTTCTTTGCCTTCCCTCAATATATTTGTGGACGGGAGTTATCATTTATAACTCTGCAGGTTTGTGAATTGCAGTGCCCTGAACCTCCATTTTACAACTCGTTTTTATGGGAGCTGGCCGCAAAATCGCAGAATGGCTTCAGGCCCTGTTCTGGTTCCGGGGGGCAGGCTGAGCCTGTGGTTAATTCTTCTTTCTGATGGGAAAATAGAGTGACCTGTGCCTGTCCCAACACCAAGAGCTAGTCTCTCGTTGGTTCCACGTCTTCCCGTTTATCCTCAGGACAAATTGCAACCTGCATGGAACAGGAGGTTAAAGGTGCTGATGCTCCAAGTAGGGAGCTTGCTAGTAAAGCGGCTGGAATGGCGAACCCGGGCACAAGGAGATGAGAAATGAGGTGCGTTTTAGAAACCTTTCCCCATCACACGGTGTACCATCTTCTGGGTTTCTCATGCATGTTTTTGATGTAGGAAGATGCCCTTGAACCTGGAGATTTGGGACCCATGCGATGGGTACCACGCAGTATTCCTTTAAAGGGTCTGCGTTTGCTCACCCAACCTCACCAAACCTCTCAGCCCCAAGAGTGTCCACCCTTATGTCTGATCCAGCTGTGGGTCTAGATATGGTCAATCCAGGTTGCATCACAGCCCCTGAACGCATTGTGTAAGAATTTCTCTCTCTTTCACTGTCTTTGTTTCATGGGTGTTTCAAAGTAATTTATTTTTATAATGGGGTTTAGCTGCTTTTCACTGCTGTGTTTATGCCGCTTTACACCCACTTGACACACTAACAGATATCAATACATAGGTTTTACGATTATTATTAGTCAGATATATTCTTGTGCGGTGAATAGGGCGTGTTGAGTCCAGTTCTCTGAGCAAGGAGTAGGTCTTGTCTATTACATATTGGGTTTATGGAACGGTATCTGAGCTAATTTGATACCCTTGTTTTATGTATCACCCCACCTCACCTTTCCCGTAAAGCAGCCATAGTGTGTTTTCTGCATGTGTGACTCTGTTCTGTTTTGTAATTCAGTTCAAGTGTAACGGTTTTTACATTCCCTCTATCAGTGATACCTTATGAGAAGTGTCCTTTTCTGTGTGACTTATTTCACTTAGAATCGTCATACCTAAATCCACTCATCATGCTGCTACTAACCTTAGGACATTGATTTCATGGCTGAGTGATATTCCATTGTACATAAGGACCACAACTTCTTTATCCATTTTTCTCTTTCCTGGGATATTGAAGGTGGAATGAAGTGGAGGTCCTGGTCAAAAGAGCAGCCCTAAACTTTGGGGTGCTTGTGTCTTGCTGATTTTTCATTTTCCCAATTTATACCCCCATGAGTGGAAGTGCCCTATGCTCTCTAAGCTGTGTTTTTCAGATGTTTCAGGACTCACCGGACACTTCTCCAGAGTGGCTCTTGGCAATTTACATCCCGCCCATCAGTGTAGCAAGGCTCCCATTTCTCCATGGCCTATCCTGCATTTCTGGTTTTGACACTTTTTTCAGCATGGCCCTTTTGACCGATGGGAAGCGAGACTCCTTTGTAGCGCTGATTTGCCTTTCCAGGTTGCTTGGTTGGCCAAAAATGGCGCATGCGTTTTTTCCTGAATATATTCAGGAAAAAACGCATGCGCTCTTTTTGGCCAAGGGCCTCATTGTCAACGTTTTGCCGCTTTTCATGTGCTTTAAAGGCGATTCGTATCTACCTCCTGAAATCTGTTTCCTGCAATTCTGCCTTGATTTCAAATCCTTTTCTTTGCCTTCCCTCAATATATTTGTGGACGAGAGTTATCATTAATAACTCTGCAGGTTTGTGAATTGCAGTGCCCTGAACCTCCATTTTACAACTCGTTTTTATGGGAGCTGGGCGCAAAATCGCAGAATGGCTTCAGGCCCTGTTCTGGTTCCGGGGGCCAGGCTGAGCCTGTGGTTAATTCTTCTTTCTGATGGGAAAATAGAGTGACCTGTGCCTGTCCCAACACCAAGAGCTAGTCTCTCGTTGGTTCCACGTTTTCCCGTTTATCCTCAGGACAAATTGCAACCTGTATGGAACAGGAGGTTAAAGGTGCTGATGCTCCAAGTAGGGAGCTTGCTAGTAAAGCGGCTGGAATGGCGAACCCGGGCACAAGGAGATGAGAAATGAGGTGCGTTTTAGAAACCTTTCCCCATCACACGGTGTACCATCTTCTGGGTTTCTCATGCATGTTTTTGATGTAGGAAGATGCCCTTGAACCTGGAGATTTGGGAGCCATGCGATGGGTACCATGCAGTATTACTTAAAAGGGTCTGCGTTTGCTCACCCAACCTCACCAAACCTCTCAGCCCCAAGAGTGTACACCCTTATGTCTCATCCAGCTGTGGGTCTAGATATGGTCAATCCAGGTTGCATCACAGCCCCTGAACGCATTGTGTAAGAATTTCTCTCTCTTTCACTGTCTTTGTTTCATGGGTGTTTCAAAGTAATTTATTTTTATAATGGGGTTTAGCTGCTTTTCACTGCTGTGTTTATGCCGCTTTATACCCACTTGACACACTAACAGAGAGATAGCAATACATAGGTTTTACGATTATTATTAGTCAGATATATTCTTGTGCGGTGAATAGGGCGTGTTGAGTCCAGTTCTCTGAGCAAGGAGTAGGTCTTGTCTATTACATATTGGGTTTATGGAACGATATCTGAGCTAATTTGATACCCTTGTTTTATGTATCACCCCACCTCACCTTTCCCGTTAAGCAGCCATAGTGTGTTTTCTGCATGTGTGACTCTGTTCTGTTTTGTAATTCAGTTCAAGTGTAACGGTTTTTACATTCCCTCTATCAGTGATACCTTATGAGAAGTGTCCTTTTCTGTGTGACTTATTTCACTTAGAATCGTCGTACCTAAATCCACTCATCATGCTGCTACTAACCTTACGACATTGATTTCCTGGCTGAGTGATATTCCATTGTACATAAGGACCACAACTTCTTTATCCATTTTTCTCTTTCCTGGGATATTTAAGGTGGAATGAAGTGGAGGTCCTGTTCAACAGAGCAGCCCTAAACTTTGGGGTGCTTGTGTCTTGCTGATTTTTAATTTTCCCAATTTATACCCCCATGAGTGGAAGTGCCCTATGCTCTCTAAGCTGTGTTTTTCAGATGTTTCAGGACTCACCGGACATTTCTCCGGAGTGGCTCTTGGCAATTTACATCCCGCCCATCAGTGTAGCAAGGCTCCCATTTCTCCATGGCCTGTCCTGCATTTCTGGTTTTGACACTTTTTTCAGCATGGCCCTTTTAACCGATGGGAAGCGAGACTTGTTTGTAGCGCTGATTTGCCTTTCCAGGTTGCTTGGTTGGCCAAAAAGGGCGTATGCGTTTTTTCCTGAATATATTCAGGAAAAAACGCATACGCCCTTTTTGGCCAAGGGCATCATTGTCAACGTTTTGCCGCTTCTCATGTGCTTTAAAGGCGATTCGTATCTACCTCCTGAAATCTGTTTCCTGCAATTCTGCCTTGATTTCAAATCCTCTTCTTTGCCTTCCCTCAATATATTTGTGGACGAGAGTTATCATTATTAACTCTGCAGGTTTGTGAATTGCAGTGCCCTGAACCTCCATTTTACAACTCGTTTTTGGGAGCTGGCGGCAAAATCGCAGAATGGCTTCAGGCCCTGTTCTGGTTCCGGGGGGCAGGCTGAGCCTGTGGTTAATTCTTCTTTCTGATGGGAAAATAGAGTGACCTGTGCCTGTCCCAACACCAAGAGCTAGTCTCTCGTTGGTTCCACGTCTTCCCGTTTATCCTCAGGACAAATTGCAACCTGTATGGAACAGGAGGTTAAAGGTGCTGATGCTCCAAGTAGGAGCTTGCTAGTAAAGCGGCTGGAATGGCGAACCCGGGCACAAGGAGATGAGAAATGAGGTGCGTTTTAGAAACCTTTCCCCATCACACGGTGTACCATCTTCTGGGTTTCTCATGTATGTTTTTGATGTAGGAAGATGCCCTTGAACCTGGAGATTTGGGACCCATGCGATGGGTACCACGCAGTATTCCTTTAAAGGGTCTGCGTTTGCTCACCCAACCTCACCAAACCTCTCAGCCCCAAGAGTGTCCACCCTTATGTCTCATCCAGCTGTGCGTCTAGATATGGTCAATCCAGGTTGCATCACAGCCCCTGAACGCATTGTGTAAGAATTTCTCTCTCTTTCACTGTCTTTGTTTCATGGGTGTTTCAAAGTAATTTATTTTTATAATGGGGTTTAGCTGCTTTTCACTGCTGTGTTTATGCCGCTTTACACCCACTTGACACACTAACAGAGAGATATCAATACATAGGTTTTACGATTATTATTAGTCAGATATATTCTTGTGCGGTGAATAGGGCGTGTTGAGTCCAGTTCTCTGAGCAAGGAGTAGGTCTTGTCTATTACATATTGGGTTTATGGAACGGTATCTGAGCTAATTTGATACCCTTGTTTTATGTATCACCCCACCTCACCTTTCCCGTTAAGCAGCCATAGTGTGTTTTCTGCATGTGTGACTCTGTTCTGTTTTGTAATTCAGTTCAAGTGTAACGGTTTTTACATTCCCTCTATCAGTGATACCTTATGAGAAGTGTCCTTTTCTGTGTGACTTATTTCACTTAGAATCGTCGTACCTAAATCCACTCATCATGCTGCTACTAACCTTACGACATTGATTTCATGGCTGAGTGATATTCCATTGTACATAAGGACCACCACTTCTGTATCCATTTTTCTCTTTCCTGGGATATTTAAGGTGGAATGAAGTGGAGGTCCTGGTCAACAGAGCAGCCCTAAACTTTGGGGTGCTTGTGTCTTGCTGATTTTTAATTTTCCCAATTTATACCCCCATGAGTGGAAGTGCCCTATGCTCTCTAAGCTGTGTTTTGCAGATGTTTCAGGACTCACCGGACACTTCTCCGGAGTGGCTTTTGGCAATTTACATCCCGCCCATCAGTGTAGCAAGGCTCCCATTTCTCCATGGCCTGTCCTGCATTTCTGGTTTTGACACTTTTTTCAGCATGGCCCTTTTGACCGATGGGAAGCGAGACCTCTTTGTAGCGCTGATTTGCCTTTCCAGGTTGCTTGGTTGGCCAAAAAGGGCGTATGCGTTTTTTCCTGAATATATTCAGGAAAAAACGCATACGCCCTTTTTGGCCAAGGGCATCATTGTCAACGTTTTGCCGCTTTTCATGTGCTTTAAAGGCGATTCGTATCTACCTCCTGAAATCTGTTTCCTGCAATTCTGCCTTGATTTCAATTCCTCTTCTTTGCCTTCCCTCAATATATTTGTGGACGAGAGTTATCATTAATAACTCTGCAGGTTTGTGAATTGCAGTGCCCTGAACCTCCATTTTACAACTCGTTTTTTTGGGAGCTGGCCGCAAAATCGCAGAATGGCTTCAGGCCCTGTTCTGGTTCCGGGGGGCAGGCTGAGCCTGTGGTTAATTCTTCTTTCTGATGGGAAAATAGAGTGACCTGTGCCTGTCCCAACACCAAGAGCTAGTCTCTCGTTGGTTCCACGTTTTCCCGTTTATCCTCAGGACAAATTGCAACCTGCATGGAACAGGAGGTTAAAGGTGCTGATGCTCCAAGTAGGGAGCTTGCTAGTAAAGCAGCTGGAATGGCGAACCCGGGCACAAGGAGATGAGAAATGAGGTGCGTTTTAGAAACCTTTCCCCATCACACGGTGTACCATCTTCTGGGTTTCTCATGCATGTTTTTGATGTAGGAAGATGCCCTTGAACCTGGAGATTTGGGACCCATGCGATGGGTACCACGCAGTATTACTTTAAAGGGTCTGCGTTTGCTCACCCAACCTCACCAAACCTCTCAGCCCCAAGAGTGTCCACCCTTATGTCTCATCCAGCTGTGCGTCTAGATATGGTCAATCCAGGTTGCATCACAGCCCCTGAACGCATTGTGTAAGAATTTCTCTCTCTTTCACTGTCTTTGTTTCATGGGTGTTCCAAAGTAATTTATTTTTATAATGGGGTTTAGCTGCTTTTCACTGCTGTGTTTATGCCGCTTTACACCCACTTGACACACTAACAGAGAGATATCAATACATAGGTTTTAAGATTATTATTAGTCAGATATATTCTTGTGCGGTGAATAGGGCGTGTTGAGTCCAGTTCTCTGAGCAAGGAGTAGGTCTTGTCTATTACATATTGAGTTTATGGAACGGTATCTGAGCTAATTTGATACCCTTGTTTTATGTATCACCCCACCTCACCTTTCCCGTTAAGCAGCCATAGTGTGTTTTCTGCATGTGTGACTCTGTTCTGTTTTGTAATTCAGTTCAAGTGTAACGGTTTTTACATTCCCTCTATCAGTGATACCTTATGAGAAGTGTCCTTTTCTGTGTGACTTATTTCACTTAGAATCGTCGTACCTAAATCCACTCATCATGCTGCTACTAACCTTACGACATTGATTTCATGGCTGAGTGATATTCCATTGTTCATAAGGACCACCACTTCTGTATCCATTTTTCTCTTTCCTGGGATATTTAAGGTGGAATGAAGTGGAGGTCCTGGTCAACAGAGCAGCCCTAAACTTTGGGGTGCTTTTGTCTTGCTGATTTTTAATTTTCCCAATTTATACCCCCATGAGTGGAAGTGCCCTATGCTCTCTAAGCTGTGCTTTTCAGATGTTTCAGGACTCACCGGACACTTCTCCGGAGTGGCTCTTGGCAATTTACATCCCGCCCATCAGTGTAGCAAGGCTCCCATTTCTCCATGGCCTGTCCTGCATTTCTGGTTTTGACACTTTTTTCAGCATGGCCCTTTTGACCGATGGGAAGCGAGACTTCTTTGTAGTGCTGATTTGCCTTTCCAGGTTGCTTGGTTGGCCAAAAAGGGCGTATGCGTTTTTTCCTGAATATATTCAGGAAAAAACGCATACGCCCTTTTTGGCCAAGGGCATCATTGTCAACGTTTTGCCGCTTCTCATGTGCTTTAAAGGCGATTCGTATCTACCTCCTGAAATCTGTTTCCTGCAATTCTGCCTTGATTTCAAATCCGCTTCTTTGCCTTCCCTCAATATATTTGTGGACGAGAGTTATCATTTATAACTCTGCAGGTTTGTGAATTGCAGTGCCCTGAACCTCCATTTTACAACTCGTTTTTATGGGAGCTGGCCGCAAAATTGCAGAATGGCTTCAGGCCCTGTTCTGGTTCCGGGGGGCAGGCTGAGCCTGTGGTTAATTCTTCTTTCTGATGGGAAAATAGAGTGACCTGTGCCTGTCCCAACACCAAGAGCTAGTCTCTCGTTGGTTCCACGTCTTCCCGTTTATCCTCAGGACAAATTGCAACCTGCATGGAACAGGAGGTTAAAGGTGCTGATGCTCCAAGTAGGGAGCTTGCTAGTAAAGCGACTGGAATGGCGAACCCGGGCACAAGGAGATGAGAAATGAGGTGCGTTTTAGAAACATTTCCCCATCACACGGTGTACCATCTTCTGGGTTTCTCATGCATGTTTTCGATGTAGGAAGATGTCCTTGAACCTGGAGATTTGGGACCCATGCGATGGGTTTCACGCAGTATTACTTTAAAGGGTCTGCGTTTGCTCACCCAACCTCACCAAACCTCTCAGCCCCAAGAGTGTCCACCCTTATGTCTCATCCAGCTGTGCGTCTAGATATGGTCAATCCAGGTTGCATCACAGCCCCTGAACGCATTGTGTAAGAATTTCTCTCTCTTTCACTGTCTTTGTTTCATGGGTGTTTCAAAGTAATTTATTTTTATAATGGGGTTTAGCTGCTTTTCACTGCTGTGTTTATGCCGCTTTACACCCACTTGACACAATAACAGAGAGATATCAATACATAGGTTTTACGATTATTATTAGTCAGATATATTCTTGTGCGGTGAATAGGGCGTGTTGAGTCCAGTTCTCTGAGCAAGGAGTAGGTCTTGTCTATTACATATTGGGTTTATGGAACGGTATCTGAGCTAATTTGATACCCTTGTTTTATGTATCACCCCACCTCACCTTTCCCGTTAAGCAGCCATAGTGTGTTTTCTGCATGTGTGACTCTGTTCTGTTTTGTAATTCAGTTCAAGTGTAACGGTTTTTACATTCCCTCTATCAGTGATACCTTATGAGAAGTGTCCTTTTCTGTGTGACTTATTTCACTTAGAATCGTCGTACCTAAATCCACTCATCATGCTGCTACTAACCTTACGACATTGATTTCCTGGCTGAGTGATATTCCATTGTACATAAGGACCACAACTTCTTTATCCATTTTTCTCTTTCCTGGGATATTTAAGGTGGAATGAAGTGGAGGTCCTGGTCAACAGAGCAGCCCTAAACTTTGGGGTGCTTGTGTCTTGCTGATTTTTAATTTTCCCAATTTATACCCCCATGAGTGGAAGTGCCCTATGCTCTCTAAGCTGTGTTTTTCAGATGTTTCAGGACTCACCGGACACTTCTCCGGAGTGGCTCTTGGCAATTTACATCCCGCCCATCAGTGTAGCAAGGCTCCCATTTCTCCATGGCCTGTCCTGCATTTCTGGTTTTGACACTTTTTTCAGCATGGCCCTTTTGACCGATGGGAAGCGAGACTTCTTTGTAGCGCTAATTTGCCTTTCCAGGTGGCTTGGTTGGCCAAAAAGGGCGTATGCGTTTTTTCCTGAATATATTCAGGAAAAAACGCATACGCCCTTTTTGGCCAAGGGCATCATTGTCAACGTTTTGCCGCTTCTCATGTGCTTTAAAGGCGATTCGTATCTACCTCCTGAAATCTGTTTCCTGCAATTCTGCCTTGATTTCAAATCCTCTTCTTTGCCTTCCCTCAATATATTTGTGGACGAGAGTTATCATTATTAACTCTGCAGGTTTGTGAATTGCAGTGCCCTGAACCTCCATTTTACAACTCGTTTTTGGGAGCTGGCGGCAAAATCGCAGAATGGCTTCAGGCCCTGTTCTGGTTCCGGGGGGCAGGCTGAGCCTGTGGTTAATTCTTCTTTCTGATGGGAAAATAGAGTGACCTGTGCCTGTCCCAACACCAAGAGCTAGTCTCTCGTTGGTTCCACGTCTTCCCGTTTATCCTCAGGACAAATTGCAACCTGTATGGAACAGGAGGTTAAAGGTGCTGATGCTCCAAGTAGGGAGCTTGCTAGTAAAGCGGCTGGAATGGCGAACCCGGGCACAAGGAGATGAGAAATGAGGTGCGTTTTAGAAACCTTTCCCCATCACACGGTGTACCATCTTCTGGGTTTCTCATGTATGTTTTTGATGTAGGAAGATGCCCTTGAACCTGGAGATTTGGGACCCATGCGATGGGGACCACGCAGTATTCCTTTAAAGGGTCTGCGTTTGCTCACCCAACCTCACCAAACCTCTCAGCCCCAAGAGTGTCCACCCTTATGTCTCATCCAGCTGTGCGTCTAGATATGGTCAATCCAGGTTGCATCACAGCCCCTGAACGCATTGTGTAAGAATTTCTCTCTCTTTCACTGTCTTTGTTTCATGGGTGTTTCAAAGTAATTTATTTTTATAATGGGGTTTAGCTGCTTTTCACTGCTGTGTTTATGCCGCTTTACACCCACTTGACACACTAACAGAGAGATATCAATACATAGGTTTTACGATTATTATTAGTCAGATATATTCTTGTGCGGTGAATAGGGCGTGTTGAGTCCAGTTCTCTGAGCAAGGAGTAGGTCTTGTCTATTACATATTGAGTTTATGGAACGGTATCTGAGCTAATTTGATACCCTTGTTTTATGTATCACCCCACCTCACCTTTCCCGTTAAGCAGCCATAGTGTGTTTTCTGCATGTGTGACTCTGTTCTGTTTTGTAATTCAGTTCAAGTGTAACGGTTTTTACATTCCCTCTATCAGTGATACCTTATGAGAAGTGTCCTTTTCTGTGTGACTTATTTCACTTAGAATCGTCGTACCTAAATCCACTCATCATGCTGCTACTAACCTTACGACATTGATTTCATGGCTGAGTGATATTCCATTGTACATAAGGACCACCACTTCTGTATCCATTTTTCTCTTTCCTGGGATATTTAAGGTGGAATGAAGTGGAGGTCCTGGTCAACAGAGCAGCCCTAAACTTTGGGGTGCTTGTGTCTTGCTGATTTTTAATTTTCCCAATTTATACCCCCATGAGTGGAAGTGCCCTATGCTCTCTAAGCTGTGTTTTGCAGATGTTTCAGGACTCACCGGACACTTCTCCGGAGTGGCTCTTGGCAATTTACATCCCGCCAATCAGTGTAGCAAGGCTCCCATTTCTCCATGGCCTGTCCTGCATTTCTGGTTTTGACACTTTTTTCAGCATGGCCCTTTTGACCGATGGGAAGCGAGACTTCTTTGTAGCGCTGATTTGCCTTTCCAGGTTGCTTGGTTGGCCAAAAAGGGCGTATGCGTTTTTTCCTGAATATATTCAGGAAAAAACGCATACGCCCTTTTTGGCCAAGGGCATCATTGTCAACGTTTTGCCGCTTTTCATGTGCTTTAAAGGCGATTCGTATCTACCTCCTGAAATCTGTTTCCTGCAATTCTGCCTTGATTTCAAATCCTCTTCTTTGCCTTCCCTCAATATATTTGTGGACGAGAGTTATCATTAATAACTCTGCAGGTTTGTGAATTGCAGTGCCCTGAACCTCCATTTTACAACTCGTTTTTTTGGGAGCTGGCCGCAAAATCGCAGAATGGCTTCAGGCCCTGTTCTGGTTCCGGGGGGCAGGCTGAGCCTGTGGTTAATTCTTCTTTCTGATGGGAAAATAGAGTGACCTGTGCCTGTCCCAACACCAAGAGCTAGTCTCTCGTTGGTTCCACGTTTTCCCGTTTATCCTCAGGACAAATTGCAACCTGCATGGAACAGGAGGTTAAAGGTGCTGATGCTCCAAGTAGGGAGCTTGCTAGTAAAGCAGCTGGAATGGCGAACCCGGGCACAAGGAGATGAGAAATGAGGTGCGTTTTAGAAACCTTTCCCCATCACACGGTGTACCATCTTCTGGGTTTCTCATGCATGTTTTTGATGTAGGAAGATGCCCTTGAACCTGGAGATTTGGGACCCATGCGATGGGTACCACGCAGTATTCCTTTAAAGGGTCTGCGTTTGCTCACCCAACCTCACCAAACCTCTCAGCCCCAAGAGTGTCCACCCTTATGTCTCATCCAGCTGTGCGTCTAGATATGGTCAATCCAGGTTGCATCACAGCCCCTGAACGCATTGTGTAAGAATTTCTCTCTCTTTCACTGTCTTTGTTTCATGGGTGTTCCAAAGTAATTTATTTTTATAATGGGGTTTAGCTGCTTTTCACTGCTGTGTTTATGCCGCTTTACACCCACTTGACACACTAACAGAGAGATATCAATACATAGGTTTTACGATTATTATTAGTCAGATATATTCTTGTGCGGTGAATAGGGCGTGTTGAGTCCAGTTCTCTGAGCAAGGAGTAGGTCTTGTCTATTACATATTGAGTTTATGGAACGGTATCTGAGCTAATTTGATACCCTTGTTTTATGTATCACCCCACCTCACCTTTCCCGTTAAGCAGCCATAGTGTGTTTTCTGCATGTGTGACTCTGTTCTGTTTTGTAATTCAGTTCAAGTGTAACGGTTTTTACATTCCCTCTATCAGTGATACCTTATGAGAAGTGTCCTTTTCTGTGTGACTTATTTCACTTAGAATCGTCGTACCTAAATCCACTCATCATGCTGCTACTAACCTTACGACATTGATTTCATGGCTGAGTGATATTCCATTGTTCATAAGGACCACCACTTCTGTATCCATTTTTCTCTTTCCTGGGATATTTAAGGTGGAATGAAGTGGAGGTCCTGGTCAACAGAGCAGCCCTAAACTTTGGGGTGCTTGTGTCTTGCTGATTTTTAATTTTCCCAATTTATACCCCCATGAGTGGAAGTGCCCTATGCTCTCTAAGCTGTGCTTTTCAGATGTTTCAGGACTCACCGGACACTTCTCCGGAGTGGCTCTTGGCAATTTACATCCCGCCCATCAGTGTAGCAAGGCTCCCATTTCTCCATGGCCTGTCCTGCATTTCTGGTTTTGACACTTTTTTCAGCATGGCCCTTTTGACCGATGGGAAGCGAGACTTCTTTGTAGTGCTGATTTGCCTTTCCAGGTTGCTTGGTTGGCCAAAAAGGGCTTATGCGTTTTTTCCTGAATATATTCAGGAAAAAACGCATACGCCCTTTTTGGCCAAGGGCATCATTGTCAACGTTTTGCCGCTTCTCATGTGCTTTAAAGGCGATTCGTATCTACCTCCTGAAATCTGTTTCCTGCAATTCTGCCTTGATTTCAAATCCGCTTCTTTGCCTTCCCTCAATATATTTGTGGACGAGAGTTATCATTTATAACTCTGCAGGTTTGTGAATTGCAGTGCCCTGAACCTCCATTTTACAACTCGTTTTTATGGGAGCTGGCCGCAAAATTGCAGAATGGCTTCAGGCCCTGTTCTGGTTCCGGGGGGCAGGCTGAGCCTGTGGTTAATTCTTCTTTCTGATGGGAAAATAGAGTGACCTATGCCTGTCCCAACACCAAGAGCTAGTCTCTCGTTGGTTCCACGTCTTCCCGTTTATCCTCAGGACAAATTGCAACCTGCATGGAACAGGAGGTTAAAGGTGCTGATGCTCCAAGTAGGGAGCTTGCTAGTAAAGCGACTGGAATGGCGAACCCGGGCACAAGGAGATGAGAAATGAGGTGCGTTTTAGAAACATTTCCCCATCACACGGTGTACCATCTTCTGGGTTTCTCATGCATGTTTTCGATGTAGGAAGATGTCCTTGAACCTGGAGATTTGGGACCCATGCGATGGGTTTCACGCAGTATTACTTTAAAGGGTCTGCGTTTGCTCACCCAACCTCACCAAACCTCTCAGCCCCAAGAGTGTCCACCCTTATGTCTCATCCAGCTGTGCGTCTAGATATGGTCAATCCAGGTTGCATCACAGCCCCTGAACGCATTGTGTAAGAATTTCTCTCTCTTTCACTGTCTTTGTTTCATGGGTGTTTCAAAGTAATTTATTTTTATAATGGGGTTTAGCTGCTTTTCACTGCTGTGTTTATGCCGCTTTACACCCACTTGACACACTAACAGAGAGATATCAATACATAGGTTTTACGATTATTATTAGTCAGATATATTCTTGTGCGGTGAATAGGGCATGTTGAGTCCAGTTCTCTGAGCAAGGAGTAGGTCTTGTCTATTACATATTGGGTTTATGGAACGGTATCTGAGCTAATTTGATACCCTTGTTTTATGTATCACCCCACCTCACCTTTCCCGTTAAGCAGCCATAGTGTGTTTTCTGCATGTGTGACTCTGTTCTGTTTTGTAATTCAGTTCAAGTGTAACGGTTTTTACATTCCCTCTATCAGTGATACCTTATGAGAAGTGTCCTTTTCTGTGTGACTTATTTCACTTAGAATCGTTGTACCTAAATCCTCTCATCATGCTGCTACTAGCCTTATGACATTGATTTCATGGCTGAGTGATATTCCATTGTACATAAGGACCACAACTTCTTTATCCATTTTTCTCTTTCCTGGGATATTTAAGGTGGAATGAAGTGGAGGTCCTGGTCAACAGAGCAGCCCTAAACTTTGGGGTGCTTGTGTCTTGCTGATTTTTAATTTTCCCAATTTATACCCCCATGAGTGGAAGTGCCCTATGCTCTCTAAGCTGTGTTTTTCAGATGTTTCAGGACTCACCGGACACTTCTCCAGAGTGGCTCTTGGCAATTTACATCCCGCCCATCAGTGTAGCAAGGCTCCCATTTCTCCATGGCCTGTCCTGCATTTCTGGTTTTGACACTTTTTTCAGCATGGCCCTTTTGACCGATGGGAAGCGAGACTTCTTTGTAGCGCTGATTTGCCTTTCCAGGTTCCTTGGTTGGCCAAAAAGGGCGTATGCGTTTTTTCCTGAATATATTCAGGAAAAAACGCATACGCCCTTTTTGGCCAAGGGCATCATTGTCAACGTTTTGCCGCTTTTCATGTGCTTTAAAGGTGATTCGTATCTACCTCCTGAAATCTGTTTCCTGCAATTCTGCCTTGATTTCAAATCCTCTTCTTTGCCTTCCCTCTATATATTTGTGGACGAGAGTTATCATTAATAACTCTGCAGGTTTGTGAATTGCAGTGCCCTGAACCTCCATTTTACAACTCGTTTTTATGGGAGCTGGCGGCAAAATCGCAGAATGGCTTTAGGCCCTGTTCTGGTTCCGGGGGACAGGCTGAGCCTGTGGTTAATTCTTCTTTCTGATGGGAAAATAGAGTGACCTGTGCCTGTCCCAACACCAAGAGCTAGTCTCTCGTTGGTTCCACGTCTTCCCGTTTATCCTCAGGACAAATTGCAACCTGTATGGAACAGGAGGTTAAAGGTGCTGATGCTCCAAGTAGGGAGCTTGCTAGTAAAGCGGCTGGAATGGCGAACCCGGGCACAAGGAGATGAGAAATGAGGTGCGTTTTAGAAACCTTTCCCCATCACACGGTGTACCATCTTCTGGGTTTCTCATGCATGTTTTTGATGTAGGAAGATGCCCTTGAACCTGGAGATTTGGGACCCATGCGATGGGTACCACGCAGTATTCCTTTAAAGGGTCTGCGTTTGCTCACCCAACCTCACCAAACCTCTCAGCCCCAAGAGTGTCCACCCTTATGTCTCATCCAGCTGTGCGTCTAGATATGGTCAATCCAGGTTGCATCACAGCTCCTGAACGCATTGTGTAAGAATTTCTCTCTCTTTCACTGTCTTTGTTTCATGGGTGTTTCAAAGTAATTTATTTTTATAATGGGGTTTAGCTGCTTTTCACTGCTGTGTTTATGCCGCTTTACACCCACTTGACACACTAACAGAGAGATATCAATACATAGGTTTTACGATTATTATTAGTCAGATATATTCTTGTGCGGTGAATAGGGCGTGTTGAGTCCAGTTCTCTGAGCAAGGAGTAGGTCTTGTCTATTACATATTGGGTTTATGGAACGGTATCTGAGCTAATTTGATACCCTTGTTTTATGTATCACCCCACCTCACCTTTCCCGTTAAGCAGCCATAGTGTGTTTTCTGCATGTGTGACTCTGTTCTGTTTTGTAATTCAGTTCAAGTGTAACGGTTTTTACATTCCCTCTATCAGTGATACCTTATGAGAAGTGTCCTTTTCTGTGTGACTTATTTCACTTAGAATCGTCGTACCTAAATCCACTCATCATGCTGCTACTAACCTTACGACATTGATTTCATGGCTGAGTGGTATTCCATTGTACATAAGGACCACAACTTCTTTATCCATTTTTCTCTTTCCTGGGATATTTAAGGTGGAATGAAGTGGAGGTCCTGGTCAACAGAGCAGCCCTAAACTTTGGGGTGCTTGTGTCTTGCTGATTTTTAATTTTCCCAATTTATACCCCCATGAGTGGAAGTGCCCTATGCTCTCTAAGCTGTGTTTTTCAGATGTTTCAGGACTCACCGGACACTTCTCCGGAGTGGCTCTTGGCAATTTACATCCCGCCCATCAGTGTAGCAAGGCTCCCATTTCTCCATGGCCTGTCCTGCATTTCTGGTTTTGACACTTTTTTCAGCATGGCCCTTTTGACCGATGGGAAGCGAGACTTCTTTGTAGTGCTGATTTGCCTTTCCAGGTTGCTTGGTTGGCCAAAAAGGGCGTATGCGTTTTTTCCTGAATATATTCAGGAAAAAAAGCATACGCCCTTTTTGGCCAAGGGCATCATTGTCAACGTTTTGCCGCTTTTCATGTGCTTTAAAGGCGATTCGTATCTACCTCCTGAAATCTGTTTCCTGCAATTCTGCCTTGATTTCAAATCCTCTTCTTTGCCTTCCCTCAATATATTTGTGGACGGGAGTTATCATTTATAACTCTGCAGGTTTGTGAATTGCAGTGCCCTGAACCTCCATTTTACAACTCGTTTTTATGGGAGCTGGCGGCAAAATCGCAGAATGGCTTCAGGCCCTGTTCTGGTTCCGGGGGGCAGGCTGAGCCTGTGGTTAATTCTTCTTTCTGATGGGAAAATAGAGTGACCTGTGCCTGTCCCAACACCAAGAGCTAGTCTCTCGTTGGTTCCACGTCTTCCCGTTTATCCTCAGGACAAATTGCAACCTGTATGGAACAGGAGGTTAAAGGTGCTGATGCTCCAAGTAGGGAGCTTGCTAGTAAAGGGGCTGGAATGGCGAACCCGGGCACAAGGAGATGAGAACTGAGGTGCGTTTTAGAAACCTTTCCCCATCACACGGTGTACCATCTTCTGGGTTTCTCATGCATGTTTTTGATGTAGGAAGATGCCCTTGAACCTGGAGATTTGGGACCCATGCGATGGGTACCACGCAGTATTCCTTTAAAGGGTCTGCGTTTGCTCACCCAACCTCACCAAACCTCTCAGCCCCAAGAGTGTCCACCCTTATGTCTCATCCAGCTGTGCGTCTAGATATGGTCAATCCAGGTTGCATCACAGCCCCTGAACGCATTGTGTAAGAATTTCTCTCTCTTTCACTGTCTTTGTTTCATGGGTGTTTCAAAGTAATTTATTTTTATAATGGGGTTTAGCTGCTTTTCACTGCTGTGTTTATGCCGCTTTACACCCACTTGACACACTAACAGAGAGATATCAATACATAGGTTTTACGATTATTATTAGATATATTCTTGTGCGGTGAATAGGGCGTGTTGAGTCCAGTTCTCTGAGCCAGGAGTAGCTCTTGTCTATTACATATTGGGTTTATGGAACGGTATCTGAGTTAATTTGATACCCTTGTTTTATGTATCACCCCACCTCACCTTTCCCGTTAAGCAGCCATAGTGTGTTTTCTGCATGTGTGACTCTGTTCTGTTTTGTAATTCAGTTCAAGTGTAACGGTTTTTACATTCCCTCTATCAGTGATACCTTATGAGAAGTGTCCTTTTCTGTGTGACTTATTTCACTTAGAATCGTCGTACCTAAATCCACTCATCATGCTGCTACTAACCTTACGACATTGATTTCATGGCTGAGTGGTATTCCATTGTACATAAGGACCACAACTTCTTTATCCATTTTTCTCTTTCCTGGGATATTTAAGGTGGAATGAAGTGGAGGTCCTGGTCAACAGAGCAGCCCTAAACTTTGGGGTGCTTGTGTCTTGCTGATTTTTAATTTTCCCAATTTATACCCCCATGAGTGGAAGTGCCCTATGCTCTCTAAGCTGTGTTTTTCAGATGTTTCAGGACTCACCGGACACTTCTCCGGAGTGGCTCTTGGCAATTTACATCCCGCCCATCAGTGTAGCAAGGCTCCCATTTCTCCATGGCCTCTCCTGCATTTCTGGTTTTGACACTTTTTTCAGCATGGCCCTTTTGACCGATGGGAAGCGAGACTTCTTTGTAGCGCTGATTTGCCTTTCCAGGTTGCTTGGTTGGCCAAAAAGGGCGTATGCGTTTTTTCCTGAATATATTCAGGAAAAAACGCATACGCCCTTTTTGGCCAAGGGCATCATTGTCAACGTTTTGCCGCTTTTCATGTGCTTTAAAGGCGATTCGAATCTACCTCCTGAAATCTCTTTCCTGCAATTCTGCCTTGATTTCAAATCCTCTTCTTTGCCTTCCCTCAATATATTTGTGGACGAGAGTTATCATTTATAACTCTGCAGGTTTGTGAATTGCAGTGCCCTGAACCTCCATTTTACAACTCGTTTTTATGGGAGCTGGCGGCAAAATCGCAGAATGGCTTCAGGCCCTGTTCTGGTTCCGGGGGGCAGGCTGAGCCTGTGGTTAATTCTTCTTTCTGATGGGAAAATAGAGTAACCTGTGCCTGTCCCAACACCAAGAGCTAGTCTCTCGTTGGTTCCACGTCTTCCCGTTTATCCTCAGGACAAATTGCAACCTGTATGGAACAGGAGGTTAAAGGTGCTGATGCTCCAAGTAGGGAGATTGCTAGTAAAGCGGCTGGAATGGCGAACCCGGGCACAAGGCGATGAGAAATGAGGTGCGTTTTAGAAACCTTTCCCCATCACACGGTGTACCATCTTCTGGGTTTCTCATGCATGTTTTTGATGTAGGAAGATGCCCTTGAACCTGGAGATTTGGGACCCATGCGATGGGTACCATGCAGTATTACTTTAAAGGGTCTGCATTTGCTCACCCAACCTCACCAAACCTCTCAGCCCCAAGAGTGTCCACCCTTATGTCTGATCCAGCTGTGGGTCTAGATATGGTCAATCCAGGTTGCATCACAGCCCCTGAACGCATTGTGTAAGAATTTCTCTCTCTTTCACTGTCTTTGTTTCATGGGTGTTTTAAAGTAATTTATTTTTATAATGGGGTTTAGCTGCTTTTCACTGCTGTGTTTATGCCGCTTTACACCCACTTGACACACTAACAGAGAGATATCAATACATAGGTTTTAAGATTATTACTAGTCAGATATATTCTTGTGCGGTGAATAGGGCGTGTTGAGTCCAGTTCTCTGAGCAAGGTGTAGGTCTTGTCTATTACATATTGGGTTTATGGAACGGTATCTGAGCTAATTTGAAACCCTTGTTTTATGTATCACCCCACCTCACCTTTCCCGTTAAGCAGCCATAGTGTGTTTTCTGCATGTGTGACTCTGTTCTGTTTTGTAATTCAGTTCAAGTGTAACGGTTTTTACATTCCCTCTATCAGTGATACCTTATGAGAAGTGTCCTTTTCTGTGTGACTTATTTCACTTAGAATCATCGTACCTAAATCCACTCATCATGCTGCTACTAACCTTACGACATTGATTTCATGGCTGAGTGATATTCCATTGTACATAAGGACCACAACTTCTTTATCCATTTTTCTCATTCCTGGGATATTTAAGGTGGAATGAAGTGGAGGTCCTGGTCAACAGAGCAGCCCTAAACTTTGGGGTGCTTGTGTCTTGCTGATTTTTAATTTTCCCAATGTATACCCCCATGAGTGGAAGTGCCCTATGCTCTCTAAGCTGTGTTTTTCAGATGTTTCAGGACTCACCGGACACTTCTCCAGAGTGGCTCTTCGCAATTTACATCCCGCCCATCAGTGTAGCAAGGCTCCCATTTCTCCATGGCTTGTCCTGCATTTCTGGTTTTGACACTTTTTTCAGCATGGCCCTTTTGACCGATGGGCAGCGAGACTTCTTTGTAGCACTGATTTGCCTTTCCAGGTTGCTTGGTTGGCCAAAAAGGGCGTATGCGTTTTTTCCTGAATATATTCAGGAAAAAACGCATACGCCATTTTTGGCCAAGGGCATCATTGTCAACGTTTTGCCGCTTTTCATGTGCTTTAAAGGCGATTCGAATATACCTCCTGAAATCTGTTTCCTGCAATTCTGCCTTGATTTCAAATCCTCTTCTTTGCCTTCCCTCAATATATTTGTGGACGAGAGTTATCATTTATAACTCTGCAGGTTTGTGAATTGCAGTGCCCTGAACCTCCATTTTACAACTCGTTTTTATGGGAGCTGGCCGCAAAATCGCAGAATGGCTTCAGGCCCTGTTCTGGTTCCGGGGGGCAGGCTGAGCCTGTGGTTAATTCTTCTTCCTGATGGGAAAATAGAGTGACCTGTGCCTGTCCCAACACCAAGAGCTAGTCTCTCGTTGGTTCCACGTCTTCCCGTTTATCCTCAGGACAAATTGCAACCTGTACGGAACAGGAGGTTAAAGGTGCTGATGCTCCAAGTAGGGAGATTGCTAGTAAAGCGGCTGGAATGGCGAACCCGGGCACAAGGAGATGAGAAATGAGGTGCGTTTTAGAAACCTTTCCCCATCACATGGTGTACCATCTTCTGGGTTTCTCATGCATGTTTTTGATGTAGGAAGATGCCCTTGAACCTGGAGATTTGGGACCCATGCGATGGGTACCACGCAGTATTACTTTAAAGGGTCTGCATTTGCTCACCCAACCTCACCAAACCTCTCAGCCCCAAGAGTGTCCACACTTATGTCTCATCCAGCTGTGGGTCTAGATATGGTCAATCCAGGTTGCATCACAGCCCCCGAACGCATTGTGTAAGAATTTCTCTCTCTTTCACTGTCTTTGTTTCATGGGTGTTTCAAAGTAATTTATTTTTATAATGGGGTTTAGCTGCTTTTCACTGCTGTGTTTATGCCGCTTTACACCCACTTGACACACTAACAGAGAGATATCAATACATAGGTTTTACGATTATTATTAGTCAGATATATTCTTGTGCAGTGAATAGGGCGTGTTGAGTCCAGTTCTCTGAGCAAGGAGTAGGTCTTGTCTATTACATATTGGGCTTATGGAAAGGTATCTGAGCTAATTTGATACCCTTGTTTTATGTATCACCCCACCTCACCTTTCCCGTTAAGCAGCCATAGTGTGTTTTCTGCATGTGTGACTCTGTTCTCTTTTGTAATTCAGTTCAAGTGTAACGGTTTTTACATTCCCTCTATCAGTGATACCTTATGAGAAGTGTCCTTTTCTGTGTGACTTATTTCACTTAGAATCGTCGTACCTAAATCCACTCATCATGCTGCTACTAACCTTACGACATTGATTTCATGGCTGAGTGATATTCCATTGTACATAAGGACCACAACTTCTTTATCCATTTTTCTCTTTCCTGGGATATTTAAGGTGGAATGAAGTGGAGGTCCTGGTCAACAGAGCAGCCCTAAACTTTGGGGTGCTTGTGTCTTGCTGATTTTTAATTTTCCCAATTTATACCCCCATGAGTGGAAGTGCCCTATGCTCTCTAAGCTGTGTTTTTCAGATGTTTCAGGACTCACCGGACACTTCTCCAGAGTGGCTGTTCGCAATTTACATCCCGCCCATCAGTGTAGCAAGGCTCCCATTTCTCCATGGCCTGTCCTGCTTTTCTGGTTTTGACACTTTTTTCAGCATGGCCCTTTTGACCGATGGGCAGCGAGACTTCTTTGTAGCACTGATTTGCCTTTCCAGGTGGCTTGGTTGGCCAAAAAGGGCGTATGCGTTTTTTCCTGAATATATTCAGGAAAAAACGCATACGCCCTTTTTGGCCAAGGGCATCATTGTCAACGTTTTGCCGCTTTTCATGTGCTTTAAAGGCAATTCGAATCTACCTCCTGAAATCTGTTTCCTGCAATTCTGCCTTGATTTCAAATCCTCTTCTTTGCCTTCCCTCAATATATTTGTGGACGAGAGTTATCATTTATAACTCTGCAGGTTTGTGAATTGCAGTGCCCTGAACCTCCATTTTACAACTCGTTTTTATGGGAGCTGGCCGCAAAATCGCAGAATGGCTTCAGGCCCTGTTCTGGTTCCGGGGGGCAGGCTGAGCCTGTGGTTAATTCTTCTTTCTGATGGGAAAATAGAGTGACCTGTGCCTGTCCCAACACCAAGAGCTAGTCTCTCGTTGATTCCACGTCTTCCCGTTTATCCTCAGGACAAATTGCAACCTGTACGGAACAGGAGGTTAAAGGTGCTGATGCTCCAAGTAGGGAGATTGCTAGTAAAGCGGCTGGAATGGCGAACCCGGGCACAAGGAGATGAGAAATGAGGTGCGTTTTAGAAACCTTTCCCCATCACACGGTGTACCATCTTCTGGGTTTCTCATGCATGTTTTTGATGTAGGAAGATGCCCTTGAACCTGGAGATTTGGGACCCATTCGATGGGTACCATGCAGTATTACTTTAAAGGGTCTGCGTTTGCTCACCCAACCTCACCAAACCTCTCAGCCCCAAGAGTGTCCACCCTTATGTCTCATCCAGCTGTGGGTCTAGATATGGTCAATCCAGGTTGCATCACAGCCCCTGAACGCATTGTGTACGAATTTCTCTCTCTTTCACTGTCTTTGTTTCATGGGTTTTTCAAAGTAATTTATTTTTATAATGGGGTTTAGCTGCTTTTGACTGCTGTGTTTATGCCGCTTTATACCCACTTGACACACTAACAGAGAGATATCAATACATAGGTTTTACGATTATTATTAGTCAGATATATTCTTGTGCGGTGAATAGGGCGTGTTGAGTCCAGTTCTCTGAGCAAGGAGTAGTTCTTGTCTATTACATATTGGGTTTATGGAACGATATCTGAGCTAATTTGATACCCTTGTTTTATGTATCATCCCACCTCACCTTTCCCGTTAAGCAGCCATAGTGTGTTTTCTGCATGTGTGACTCTGTTCTGTTTTGTAATTCAGTTCAAGTGTAACGGTTTTTACATTCCCTCTATCAGTGATACCTTATGAGAAGTGTCCTTTTCTGTGTGACTTATTTCACTTAGAATCGTCATACCTAAATCCACTCATCATGCTGCTACTAACCTTACGACATTGATTTCATGGCTGAGTGATATTCCATTGTACATAAGGACCACAACTTCTTTATCCATTTTTCTCTTTCCTGGGATATTGAAGGTGGAATGAAGTGGAGGTCCTGGTCAACAGAGCAGCCCTAAACTTTGGGGTGCTTGTGTCTTGCTGATTTTTAATTTTCCCAATTTATACCCCCATGAGTGGAAGTGCCCTATGCTCTCTAAGCTGTGTTTTTCATATGTTTCAGGACTCACCGGTCACTTCTCCAGTGTGGCTCTTGGCAATTTACATCCCGCCCATCAGTGTAGCAAGGCTCCCATTTCTCCATGGCCTGTCCTGCATTTCTGGTTTTGACACTTTTTTCAGCATGGCCCTTTTGACCGATGGGAAGCGAGACTTCTTTGTAGCGCTGATTTGCCTTTCCAGGTTGCTTGGTTGGCCAAAAAGGGCGTATGCGTTTTTTCCTGAATATATTCAGGAAAAAACGCATACGCCCTTTTTGGCCAAGGGCATCATTGTCAACGTTTTGCCGCTTTTCATGTGCTTTAAAGGCGATTCGAATCTGCCTCCTGAAATCTGTTTCCTGCAATTCTGCCTTGATTTCAAATCCTCTTCTTTGCCTTCCCTCAATATATTTGTGGACGAGAGTTATCATTTATAACTCTGCAGGTTTGTGAATTGCAGTGCCCTGAACCTCCATTTTACAACTCGTTTTTATGGGAGCTGGCGGCAAAATCGCAGAATGGCTTCAGGCCCTGTTCTGGTTCCGGGGGGCAGGCTGAGCCTGTGGTTAATTCTTCTTTCTGATGGGAAAATAGAGTAACCTGTGCCTGTCCCAACACCAAGAGCTAGTCTCTCGTTGGTTCCACGTCTTCCCGTTTATCCTCAGGACAAATTGCAACCTGTATGGAACAGGAGGTTAAAGGTGCTGATGCTCCAAGTAGGGAGATTGCTAGTAAAGCGGCTGGAATGGCGAACCCGGGCACAAGGCGATGAGAAATGAGGTGCGTTTTAGAAACCTTTCCCCATCACACGGTGTACCATCTTCTGGGTTTCTCATGCATGTTTTTGATGTAGGAAGATGCCCTTGAACCTGGAGATTTGGGACCCATGCGATGGGTACCATGCAGTATTACTTTAAAGGGTCTGCATTTGCTCACCCAACCTCACCAAACCTCTCAGCCCCAAGAGTGTCCACCCTTATGTCTGATCCAGCTGTGGGTCTAGATATGGTCAATCCAGGTTGCATCACAGCCCCTGAACGCATTGTGTAAGAATTTCTCTCTCTTTCACTGTCTTTGTTTCATGGGTGTTTTAAAGTAATTTATTTTTATAATGGGGTTTAGCTGCTTTTCACTGCTGTGTTTATGCCGCTTTACACCCACTTGACACACTAACAGAGAGATATCAATACATAGGTTTTAAGATTATTACTAGTCAGATATATTCTTGTGCGGTGAATAGGGCGTGTTGAGTCCAGTTCTCTGAGCAAGGTGTAGGTCTTGTCTATTACATATTGGGTTTATGGAACGGTATCTGAGCTAATTTGAAACCCTTGTTTTATGTATCACCCCACCTCACCTTTCCCGTTAAGCAGCCATAGTGTGTTTTCTGCATGTGTGACTCTGTTCTGTTTTGTAATTCAGTTCAAGTGTAACGGTTTTTACATTCCCTCTATCAGTGATACCTTATGAGAAGTGTCCTTTTCTGTGTGACTTATTTCACTTAGAATCATCGTACCTAAATCCACTCATCATGCTGCTACTAACCTTACGACATTGATTTCATGGCTGAGTGATATTCCATTGTACATAAGGACCACAACTTCTTTATCCATTTTTCTCATTCCTGGGATATTTAAGGTGGAATGAAGTGGAGGTCCTGGTCAACAGAGCAGCCCTAAACTTTGGGGTGCTTGTGTCTTGCTGATTTTTAATTTTCCCAATGTATACCCCCATGAGTGGAAGTGCCCTATGCTCTCTAAGCTGTGTTTTTCAGATGTTTCAGGACTCACCGGACACTTCTCCAGAGTGGCTCTTCGCAATTTACATCCCGCCCATCAGTGTAGCAAGGCTCCCATTTCTCCATGGCTTGTCCTGCATTTCTGGTTTTGACACTTTTTTCAGCATGGCCCTTTTGACCGATGGGCAGCGAGACTTCTTTGTAGCACTGATTTGCCTTTCCAGGTTGCTTGGTTGGCCAAAAAGGGCGTATGCGTTTTTTCCTGAATATATTCAGGAAAAAACGCATACGCCATTTTTGGCCAAGGGCATCATTGTCAACGTTTTGCCGCTTTTCATGTGCTTTAAAGGCGATTCGAATATACCTCCTGAAATCTGTTTCCTGCAATTCTGCCTTGATTTCAAATCCTCTTCTTTGCCTTCCCTCAATATATTTGTGGACGAGAGTTATCATTTATAACTCTGCAGGTTTGTGAATTGCAGTGCCCTGAACCTCCATTTTACAACTCGTTTTTATGGGAGCTGGCCGCAAAATCGCAGAATGGCTTCAGGCCCTGTTCTGGTTCCGGGGGGCAGGCTGAGCCTGTGGTTAATTCTTCTTCCTGATGGGAAAATAGAGTGACCTGTGCCTGTCCCAACACCAAGAGCTAGTCTCTCGTTGGTTCCACGTCTTCCCGTTTATCCTCAGGACAAATTGCAACCTGTACGGAACAGGAGGTTAAAGGTGCTGATGCTCCAAGTAGGGAGATTGCTAGTAAAGCGGCTGGAATGGCGAACCCGGGCACAAGGAGATGAGAAATGAGGTGCGTTTTAGAAACCTTTCCCCATCACATGGTGTACCATCTTCTGGGTTTCTCATGCATGTTTTTGATGTAGGAAGATGCCCTTGAACCTGGAGATTTGGGACCCATGCGATGGGTACCACGCAGTATTACTTTAAAGGGTCTGCATTTGCTCACCCAACCTCACCAAACCTCTCAGCCCCAAGAGTGTCCACACTTATGTCTCATCCAGCTGTGGGTCTAGATATGGTCAATCCAGGTTGCATCACAGCCCCCGAACGCATTGTGTAAGAATTTCTCTCTCTTTCACTGTCTTTGTTTCATGGGTGTTTCAAAGTAATTTATTTTTATAATGGGGTTTAGCTGCTTTTCACTGCTGTGTTTATGCCGCTTTACACCCACTTGACACACTAACAGAGAGATATCAATACATAGGTTTTACGATTATTATTAGTCAGATATATTCTTGTGCAGTGAATAGGGCGTGTTGAGTCCAGTTCTCTGAGCAAGGAGTAGGTCTTGTCTATTACATATTGGGCTTATGGAAAGGTATCTGAGCTAATTTGATACCCTTGTTTTATGTATCACCCAACCTCACCTTTCCCGTTAAGCAGCCATAGTGTGTTTTCTGCATGTGTGACTCTGTTCTCTTTTGTAATTCAGTTCAAGTGTAACGGTTTTTACATTCCCTCTATCAGTGATACCTTATGAGAAGTGTCCTTTTCTGTGTGACTTATTTCACTTAGAATCGTCGTACCTAAATCCACTCATCATGCTGCTACTAACCTTACGACATTGATTTCATGGCTGAGTGATATTCCATTGTACATAAGGACCACAACTTCTTTATCCATTTTTCTCTTTCCTGGGATATTTAAGGTGGAATGAAGTGGAGGTCCTGGTCAACAGAGCAGCCCTAAACTTTGGGGTGCTTGTGTCTTGCTGATTTTTAATTTTCCCAATTTATACCCCCATGAGTGGAAGTGCCCTATGCTCTCTAAGCTGTGTTTTTCAGATGTTTCAGGACTCACCGGACACTTCTCCAGAGTGGCTGTTCGCAATTTACATCCCGCCCATCAGTGTAGCAAGGCTCCCATTTCTCCATGGCCTGTCCTGCTTTTCTGGTTTTGACACTTTTTTCAGCATGGCCCTTTTGACCGATGGGCAGCGAGACTTCTTTGTAGCACTGATTTGCCTTTCCAGGTGGCTTGGTTGGCCAAAAAGGGCGTATGCGTTTTTTCCTGAATATATTCAGGAAAAAACGCATACGCCCTTTTTGGCCAAGGGCATCATTGTCAACGTTTTGCCGCTTTTCATGTGCTTTAAAGGCAATTCGAATCTACCTCCTGAAATCTGTTTCCTGCAATTCTGCCTTGATTTCAAATCCTCTTCTTTGCCTTCCCTCAATATATTTGTGGACGAGAGTTATCATTTATAACTCTGCAGGTTTGTGAATTGCAGTGCCCTGAACCTCCATTTTACAACTCGTTTTTATGGGAGCTGGCCGCAAAATCGCAGAATGGCTTCAGGCCCTGTTCTGGTTCCGGGGGGCAGGCTGAGCCTGTGGTTAATTCTTCTTTCTGATGGGAAAATAGAGTGACCTGTGCCTGTCCCAACACCAAGAGCTAGTCTCTCGTTGATTCCACGTCTTCCCGTTTATCCTCAGGACAAATTGCAACCTGTACGGAACAGGAGGTTAAAGGTGCTGATGCTCCAAGTAGGGAGATTGCTAGTAAAGCGGCTGGAATGGCAAACCCGGGCACAAGGAGATGAGAAATGAGGTGCGTTTTAGAAACCTTTCCCCATCACACGGTGTACCATCTTCTGGGTTTCTCATGCATGTTTTTGATGTAGGAAGATGCCCTTGAACCTGGAGATTTGGGACCCATTCGATGGGTACCATGCAGTATTACTTTAAAGGGTCTGCGTTTGCTCACCCAACCTCACCAAACCTCTCAGCCCCAAGAGTGTCCACCCTTATGTCTCATCCAGCTGTGGGTCTAGATATGGTCAATCCAGGTTGCATCACAGCCCCTGAACGCATTGTGTACGAATTTCTCTCTCTTTCACTGTCTTTGTTTCATGGGTTTTTCAAAGTAATTTATTTTTATAATGGGGTTTAGCTGCTTTTGACTGCTGTGTTTATGCCGCTTTATACCCACTTGACACACTAACAGAGAGATATCAATACATAGGTTTTACGATTATTATTAGTCAGATATATTCTTGTGCGGTGAATAGGGCGTGTTGAGTCCAGTTCTCTGAGCAAGGAGTAGTTCTTGTCTATTACATATTGGGTTTATGGAACGATATCTGAGCTAATTTGATACCCTTGTTTTATGTATCATCCCACCTCACCTTTCCCGTTAAGCAGCCATAGTGTGTTTTCTGCATGTGTGACTCTGTTCTGTTTTGTAATTCAGTTCAAGTGTAACGGTTTTTACATTCCCTCTATCAGTGATACCTTATGAGAAGTGTCCTTTTCTGTGTGACTTATTTCACTTAGAATCGTCATACCTAAATCCACTCATCATGCTGCTACTAACCTTACGACATTGATTTCATGGCTGAGTGATATTCCATTGTACATAAGGACCACAACTTCTTTATCCATTTTTCTCTTTCCTGGGATATTGAAGGTGGAATGAAGTGGAGGTCCTGGTCAACAGAGCAGCCCTAAACTTTGGGGTGCTTGTGTCTTGCTGATTTTTAATTTTCCCAATTTATACCCCCATGAGTGGAAGTGCCCTATGCTCTCTAAGCTGTGTTTTTCATATGTTTCAGGACTCACCGGTCACTTCTCCAGTGTGGCTCTTGGCAATTTACATCCCGCCCATCAGTGTAGCAAGGCTCCCATTTCTCCATGGCCTGTCCTGCATTTCTGGTTTTGACACTTTTTTCAGCATGGCCCTTTTGACCGATGGGAAGCGAGACTTCTTTGTAGCGCTGATTTGCCTTTCCAGGTTGCTTGGTTGGCCAAAAAGGGCGTATGCGTTTTTTCCTGAATATATTCAGGAAAAAACGCATACGCCCTTTTTGGCCAAGGGCATCATTGTCAACGTTTTGCCGCTTTTCATGTGCTTTAAAGGCGATTCGAATCTGCCTCCTGAAATCTGTTTCCTGCAATTCTGCCTTGATTTCAAATCCTCTTCTTTGCCTTCCCTCAATATATTTGTGGACGAGAGTTATCATTTATAACTCTGCAGGTTTGTGAATTGCAGTGCCCTGAACCTCCATTTTACAACTCGTTTTTATGGGAGCTGGCCACAAAATCGCAGAATGGCTTCAGGCCCTGTTCTGGTTCCGGGGGGCAGGCTGAGCCTGTGGTTAATTCTTCTTTCTGATGGGAAAATAGAGTGACCTGTGCCTGTCCCAACACCAAGAGCTAGTCTCTCGTTGGTTCCACGTCTTCCCGTTTATCCTCAGGACAAATTGCAACCTGTATGGAACAGGAGGTTAAAGGTGCTGATGCTCCAAGTAGGGAGCTTGCTAGTAAAGCGGCTGGAATGGCGAACCCGGGCACAAGGAGATGAGAAATGAAGTGCGTTTTAGAAACCTTTCCCCATCACACGGTGTACCATCTTCTGGGTTTCTCATGCATGTTTTTGATGTAGGAAGATGCCCTTGAACCTGGAGATTTGGGAGCCATGCGATGGGTACCACGCAGTATTACTTTAAAGGGTCTGCGTTTGCTCACCCAACCTCACCAAACCTCTCAGCCCCAAGAGTGTACACCCTTATGTCTCATCCAGCTGTGGGTCTAGGTATGGTCAATCCAGGTTGCATCACAGCCCCTGAACGCATTGTGTAAGAATTTCTCTCTCTTTCACTGTCTTTATTCATGGGTGTTTCAAAGTAATTTATTTTTATAATGGGGTTTAGCTGCTTTTCACTGCTGTGTTTATGCCGCTTTATACCCACTTGACACACTAACAGAGAGATAGCAATACATAGGTTTTACGATTATTATTAGTCAGATATATTCTTGTGCGGTGAATAGGGCGTGTTGAGTCCAGTTCTCTGAGCAAGGAGTAGGTCTTGTCTATTACATATTGGGTTTATGGAACGGTATCTGAGCTAATTTGATACCCTTGTTTTATGTATCACCCCACCTCACCTTTCCCGTTAAGCAGCCATAGTGTGTTTTCTGCATGTGTGACTCTGTTCTGTTTTGTAATTCAGTTCAAGTGTAACGGTTTTTACATTCCCTCTATCAGTGATACCTTATGAGAAGTGTCCTTTTCTGTGTGACTTATTTCACTTAGAATCGTCATACCTAAATCCACTCATCATGCTGCTACTAACCTTACGACATTGATTTCATGGCTGAGTGATATTCCATTGTACATAAGGACCACAACTTCTTTATCCATTTTTCTCTTTCCTGGGATATTGAAGGTGGAATGAAGTGGAGGTCCTGGTCAAAAGAGCAGCCCTAAACTTTGGGGTGCTTGTGTCTTGCTGATTTTTAATTTTCCCAATTTATACACCCATGAGTGGAAGTGCCCTATGCTCTCTAAGCTGTGTTTTTCAGATGTTTCAGGACTCACCGGACACTTCTCCAGAGTGGCTCTTGGCAATTTACATCCCGCCCATCAGTGTAGCAAGGCTCCCATTTCTCCATGGCCTGTCCTGCATTTCTGGTTTTGACACTTTTTTCAGCATGGCCCTTTTGACCGATGGGAAGCGAGACTCCTTTGTAGCGCTGATTTGCCTTTCCAGGTTGCTTGGTTGGCCAAAAATGGCGCATGCGTTTTTTCCTGAATATATTCAGGAAAAAACGCATGCGCTCTTTTTGGCCAAGGGCCTCATTGTCAACGTTTTGCCGCTTTTCATGTGCTTTAAAGGCGATTCGTATCTACCTCCTGAAATCTGTTTCCTGCAATTCTGCCTTGATTTCAAATCCTTTTCTTTGCCTTCCCTCAATATATTTGTGGACGAGAGTTATCATTAATAACTCTGCAGGTTTGTGAATTGCAGTGCCCTGAACCTCCATTTTACAACTCGTTTTTATGGGAGCTGGGCGCAAAATCGCAGAATGGCTTCAGGCCCTGTTCTGGTTCCGGGGGCCAGGCTGAGCCTGTGGTTAATTCTTCTTTCTGATGGGAAAATAGAGTGACCTGTGCCTGTCCCAACACCAAGAGCTAGTCTCTCGTTGGTTCCACGTCTTCCCGTTTATCCTCAGGACAAATTGCAACCTGTATGGAACAGGAGGTTAAAGGTGCTGATGCTCCAAGTAGGGAGCTTGCTAGTAAAGCGGCTGGAATGGCGAACCCGGGCACAAGGAGATGAGAAATGAGGTGCGTTTTAGAAACCTTTCCCCATCACACGGTGTACCATCTTCTGGGTTTCTCATGCATGTTTTTGATGTAGGAAGATGCCCTTGAACCTGGAGATTTGGGAGCCACGCGATGGGTACCATGCAGTATTACTTTAAAGGGTCTGCGTTTGCTCACCCAACCTCACCAAACCTCTCAGCCCCAAGAGTGTACACCCTTATGTCTCATCCAGCTGTGGGTCTAGATATGGTCAATCCAGGTTGCATCACAGCCCCTGAACGCATTGTGTAAGAATTTCTCTCTCTTTCACTGTCTTTATTCATGGGTGTTTCAAAGTAATTTATTTTTATAATGGGGTTTAGCTGCTTTTCACTGCTGTGTTTATGCCGCTTTATACCCACTTGACACACTAACAGAGAGATAGCAATACATAGGTTTTACGATTATTATTAGTCAGATATATTCTTGTGCGGTGAATAGGGCGTGTTGAGTCCAGTTCTCTGAGCAAGGAGTAGGTCTTGTCTATTACATATTGGGTTTATGGAACGATATCTGAGCTAATTTGATACCCTTGTTTTATGTATCACCCCACCTCACCTTTCCCGTTAAGCAGCCATAGTGTGTTTTCTGCATGTGTGACTCTGTTCTGTTTTGTAATTCAGTTCAAGTGTAACGGTTTTTACATTCCCTCTATCAGTGATACCTTATGAGAAGTGTCCTTTTCTGTGTGACTTATTTCACTTAGAATCGTCATACCTAAATCCACTCATCATGCTGCTACTAACCTTACGACATTGATTTCATGGCTGAGTGATATTCCATTGTACATAAGGACCACAACTTCTTTATCCATTTTTCTCTTTCCTGGGATATTGAAGGTGGAATGAAGTGGAGGTCCTGGTCAAAAGAGCAGCCCTAAACTTTGGGGTGCTTGTGTCTTGCTAATTTTTAATTTTCCCAATTTATACCCCCATGAGTGGAAGTGCCCTATGCTCTCTAAGCTGTGTTTTTCAGATGTTTCAGGACTCACCGGACACTTCTCCAGAGTGGCTCTTGGCAATTTACATCCCGCCCATCAGTGTAGCAAGGCTCCCATTTCTCCATGGCCTGTCCTGCATTTCTGGTTTTGACACTTTTTTCAGCATGGCCCTTTTGACCGATGGGAAGCGAGACTCCTTTGTAGCGCTGATTTGCCTTTCCAGGTTGCTTGGTTGGCCAAAAATGGCGCATGCGTTTTTTCCTGAATATATTCAGGAAAAAACGCATGCGCTCTTTTTGGCCAAGGGCCTCATTGTCAACGTTTTGCCGCTTTTCATGTGCTTTAAAGGCGATTCGTATCTACCTCCTGAAATCTGTTTCCTGCAATTCTGCCTTGATTTCAAATCCTTTTCTTTGCCTTCCCTCAATATATTTGTGGACGAGAGTTATCATTAATAACTCTGCAGGTTTGTGAATTGCAGTGCCCTGAACCTCCATTTTACAACTCGTTTTTATGAGAGCTGGCCGCAAAATTGCAGAATGGCTTCAGGCCCTGTTCTGGTTCCGGGGGCCAGGCTGAGCCTGTGGTTAATTCTTCTTTCTGATGGGAAAATAGAGTGACCTGTGCCTGTCCCAACACCAAGAGCTAGTCTCTCGTTGGTTCCACGTCTTCCCGTTTATCCTCAGGACAAATTGCAACCTGTATGGAACAGGAGGTTAAAGGTGCTGATGCTCCAAGTAGGGAGCTTGCTAGTAAAGCGGCTGGAATGGCGAACCCGGGCACAAGGAGATGAGAAATGAGGTGCGTTTTAGAAACCTTTCCCCATCACACGGTGTACCATCTTCTGGGTTTCTCATGCATGTTTTTGATGTAGGAAGATGCCCTTGAACCTGGAGATTTGGGACCCATGCGATGGGTACCACGCAGTATTACTTTAAAGGGTCTGCGTTTGCTCACCCAACCTCACCAAACCTCTCTGCCCCACGAGTGTCCACCCTTATGTCTCATCCAGCTGTGGGTCTAGATATGGTCAATCCAGGTTGCATCACAGCCCCTGAACGCATTGTGTAAGAATTTCTCTCTCTTTCACTGTCTTTGTTTCATGGGTGTTTCAAAGTAATTTGTTTTTTAATGGGGTTTAGCTGCTTTTCACTGCTGTGTTTATGCCGCTTTATACCCACTTGACACACTAACAGAGAGATATCAATACATAGGTTTTACGATTATTATTAGTCAGATATATTCTTGTGCGGTGAATAGGGCGTGTTGAGTCCAGTTCTCTGAGCAAGGAGTAGGTCTTGTCTATTACATATTGGGTTTATGGAACGATATCTGAGCTAATTTGAAACCCTTGTTTTATGTATCACCCCACCTCACCTTTCCTGTTAAGCAGCCATAGTGTGTTTTCTGCATGTGTGACTCTGTTCTGTTTTGTAATTCAGTTCAAGTGTAACGGTTTTTACATTCCCCCTATCAGTGATACCTTATGAGAAGTGTCCTTTTCTGTGTGACTTATTTCACTTAGAATCGTCATACCTAAATCCACTCATCATGCTGCTACTAACCTTACGACATTGATTTCATGGCTGAGTGATATTCCATTGTACATAAGGACCACAACTTCTTTATCCATTTTTCTCTTTCCTGGGATATTTAAGGTGGAATGAAGTGGAGGTCCTGGTCAACAGAGCAGCCCTAAACTTTGGGGTGCTTGTGTTTTGCTGATTTTTAATTTTCCCAATTTATACCCCCATGAGTGGAAGTGCCCTATGCTCTCTGAGCTGTGTTTTTCAGATGTTTCAGGACTCACCGGACACTTCTCCAGAGTGGCTCTTGGCAATTTACATCCCGCCCATCAGTGTAGCAAGGCTCCCATTTCTCCATGGCCTGTCCTGCATTTCTGGTTTTGACACTTTTTTCAGCATGGCCCTTTTGACCGATGGGAAGCGAAACTTCTTTGTAGCGCTGATTTGCCTTTCCAGGTTGCTTGGTTGGCCAAAAAGGGCGTATGCGTTTTTTCCTGAATATATTCAGGAAAAAACGCATACGCCCTTTTTGGCCAAGGGCATCATTGTCAACGTTTTGCCGCTTTTCATGTGCTTTAAAGGCGATTCGTATCTACCTCCTGAAATCTGTTTCCTGCAATTCTGCCTTGATTTCAAATCCTCTTCTTTGCCTTCCCTCAATATATTTGTGGACGAGAGTTATCATTAATAACTCTGCAGGTTTGTGAATTTCAGTGACCTGAACCTCCATTTTACAACTCGTTTTTATGGGAGCTGGCCGCAAAATTGAAGAATGGCTTCAGGCCCTGTTCTGGTTCCGGGGGGCAGGCTGAGCCTGTGGTTAATTCTTCTTTCTGATGGGAAAATAGAGTGACCTGTGCCTGTCCCAACACCAAGAGCTAGTCTCTCGTTGGTTCCACGTCTTCCCGTTTATCCTCAGGACAAATTGCAACCTGTACGGAACAGGAGGTTAAAGGTGCTGATGCTCCAAGTAGGGAGCTTGCTAGTAAAGCGGCTGGAATGGCGAACCCGGGCACAAGGAGATGAGAAATGAGGTGCGTTTTAGAAACCTTTCCCCATCACACGGTGCACCATCTTCTGGGTTTCTCATGCATGTTTTTGATGTAGGAAGATGCCCTTGAACCTGGAGATTTGGGACCCATGCGATGGGTACCGCGCATTATTACTTTAAAGGGTCTGCGTTTGCTCACCCAACCTCACCAAACCTCTCAGCCCCAAGAGTGTCCACCCTTATGTCTCATCCAGCTGTGCGTCTAGATATGGTCAATCCAGGTTGCATCACAGCCCCTGAACACATTGTGTAAGAATTTCTCTCTCTTTCACTGTCTTTGTTTCATGGGTGTTTCAAAGTAATTTATTTTTATAATGGGGTTTAGCTGCTTTTCACTGCTGTGTTTATGCTGCTTTACACCCACTTGACACACTAACAGAGAGATATCAATACATAGGTTTTACGATTATTATTAGTCAGATATATTCTTGTGCGGTGAATAGGGCGTGTTGAGTCCAGTTTTCTGAGCAAGGAGTAGGTCTTGTCTATTACATATTGGGTTTATGGAACGGTATCTGAGCTAATTTGATACCCTTGTTTTATGTATCACCCCACCTCACCTTTCCCGTTAAGCAGCCATAGTGTGTTTTCTGCATGTGTGACTCTGTTCTGTTTTGTATTTCAGTTCAAGTGTAACGGTTTTTACATTCCCTCTATCAGTGATACCTTATGAGAAGTGTCCTTTTCTGTGTGACTTATTTCACTTAGAATCGTCGTACCTAAATCCACTCATCATGCTGCTACTAACCTTACGACATTGATTTCATGGCTGAGTGATATTCCATTGTACATAAGGACCACAACTTCTTTATCCATTTTTCTCTTTCCTGGGATATTTAAGGTGGAATGAAGTGGAGGTCCTGGTCAACAGAGCAGCCCTAAACTTTGGGGTGCTTGTGTTTTGCTGATTTTTAATTTTCCCAATTTATACCCCCATGAGTGGAAGTGCCCTATGCTCTCTGAGCTGTGTTTTTCAGATGTTTCAGGACTCACCGGACACTTCTCCAGAGTGGCTCTTGGCAATTTACATCCCGCCCATCAGTGTAGCAAGGCTCCCATTTCTCCATGGCCTGTCCTGCATTTCTGGTTTTGACACTTTTTTCAGCATGGCCCTTTTGACCGATGGGAAGCGAAACTTCTTTGTAGCGCTGATTTGCCTTTCCAGGTTGCTTGGTTGGCCAAAAAGGGCGTATGCGTTTTTTCCTGAATATATTCAGGAAAAAACGCATACGCCCTTTTTGGCCAAGGGCATCATTGTCAACGTTTTGCCGCTTTTCATGTGCTTTAAAGGCGATTCGTATCTACCTCCTGAAATCTGTTTCCTGCAATTCTGCCTTGATTTCAAATCCTCTTCTTTGCCTTCCCTCAATATATTTGTGGACGAGAGTTATCATTAATAACTCTGCAGGTTTGTGAATTGCAGTGACCTGAACCTCCATTTTACAACTCGTTTTTATGGGAGCTGGCCGCAAAATTGAAGAATGGCTTCAGGCCCTGTTCTGGTTCCGGGGGGCAGGCTGAGCCTGTGGTTAATTCTTCTTTCTGATGGGAAAATAGAGTGACCTGTGCCTGTCCCAACACCAAGAGCTAGTCTCTCGTTGGTTCCACGTCTTCCCGTTTATCCTCAGGACAAATTGCAACCTGTACGGAACAGGAGGTTAAAGGTGCTGATGCTCCAAGTAGGGAGCTTGCTAGTAAAGCGGCTGGAATGGCGAACCCGGGCACAAGGAGATGAGAAATGAGGTGCGTTTTAGAAACCTTTCCCCATCACACGGTGTACCATCTTCTGGGTTTCTCATGCATGTTTTTGATGTAGGAAGATGCCCTTGAACCTGGAGATTTGGGACCCATGCGATGGGTACCGCGCATTATTACTTTAAAGGGTCTGCGTTTGCTCACCCAACCTCACCAAACCTCTCAGCCCCAAGAGTGTCCACCCTTATGTCTCATCCAGCTGTGCGTCTAGATATGGTCAATCCAGGTTGCATCACAGCCCCTGAACGCATTGTGTAAGAATTTCTCTCTCTTTCACTGTCTTTGTTTCATGGGTGTTTCAAAGTAATTTATTTTTATAATGGGGTTTAGCTGCTTTTCACTGCTGTGTTTATGCTGCTTTACACCCACTTGACACACTAACAGAGAGATATCAATACATAGGTTTTACGATTATTATTAGTCAGATATATTCTTGTGCGGTGAATAGGGCGTGTTGAGTCCAGTTTTCTGAGCAAGGAGTAGGTCTTGTCTATTACATATTGGGTTTATGGAACGGTATCTGAGCTAATTTGATACCCTTGTTTTATGTATCACCCCACCTCACCTTTCCCGTTAAGCAGCCATAGTGTGTTTTCTGCATGTGTGACTCTGTTCTGTTTTGTATTTCAGTTCAAGTGTAACGGTTTTTACATTCCCTCTATCAGTGATACCTTATGAGAAGTGTCCTTTTCTGTGTGACTTATTTCACTTAGAATCGTCGTACCTAAATCCACTCATCATGCTGCTACTAACCTTACGACATTGATTTCATGGCTGAGTGATATTCCATTGTACATAAGGACCACAACTTCTTTATCCATTTTTCTCTTTCCTGGGATATTTAAGGTGGAATGAAGTGGAGGTCCTGGTCAACAGAGCAGCCCTAAACTTTGGGGTGCTTGTGTTTTGCTGATTTTTAATTTTCCCAATTTATACCCCCATGAGTGGAAGTGCCCTATGCTCTCTGAGCTGTGTTTTTCAGATGTTTCAGGACTCACCGGACACTTCTCCGGAGTGGCTCTTGGCAATTTACATCCCGCCCATCAGTGTAGCAAGGCTCCCATTTCTCCATAGCCTGTCCTGCATTTCTGGTTTTGACACATTTTTCAGCATGGCCCTTTTGACCGATGGGAAGCGAGACTTCTTTGTAGTGCTGATTTGCCTTTCCAGGTTGCTTGGTTGGCCAAAAAGGGCGTATGCGTTTTTTCCTGAATATATTCAGGAAAAAACGCATACGCCCTTTTTGGCCAAGGGCATCATTGTCAACGTTTTGCCGCTTTTCATGTGCTTTAAAGGCGATTCGTATCTACCTCCTGAAATCTGTTTCCTGCAATTCTGCCTTGATTTCAAATCCTCTTCTTTGCCTTCCCTCAATATATTTGTGGACGAGAGTTATCATTTATAACTCTGCAGGTTTGTGAATTGCAGTGCCCTGAACCTCCATTTTACAACTCGTTTTTATGGGAGCTGGCCGCAAAATCGCAGAATGGCTTCAGGCCCTGTTCTGGTTCCGGGGGGCAGGCTGAGCCTGTGGTTAATTCTTCTTTCTGATGGGAAAATAGAGTGACCTGTGCCTGTCCCAACACCAAGAGCTAGTCTCTCGTTGGTTCCACGTCTTCCCGTTTATCCTCAGGACAAATTGCAACCTGTATGGAACAGGAGGTTAAAGGTGCTGATGCTCCAAGTAGGGAGCTTGCTAGTAAAGCGGCTGGAATGGCGAACCGGGCACAAGGAGATGAGAAATGAGGTGCGTTTTAGAAACCTTTCCCCATCACACGGTGTACCATCTTCTGGGTTTCTCATGTATGTTTTTGATGTAGGAAGATGCCCTTGAACCTGGAGATTTGGGACCCATGCGATGGGTACCACGCAGTATTCCTTTAAAGGGTCTGCGTTTGCTCACCCAACCTCACCAAACCTCTCAGCCCCAAGAGTGTCCACCCTTATGTCTCATCCAGCTGTGCGTCTAGATATGGTCAATCCAGGTTGCATCACAGCCCCTGAACGCATTGTGTAAGAATTTCTCTCTCTTTCACTGTCTTTGTTTCATGGGTGTTTCAAAGTAATTTATTTTTATAATGGGGTTTAGCTGCTTTTCACTGCTGTGTTTATGCCGCTTTACACCCACTTGACACACTAACAGAGAGATATCAATACATAGGTTTTACGATTATTATTAGTCAGATATATTCTTGTGCGGTGAATAGGGCGTGTTGAGTCCAGTTCTCTGAGCAAGGAGTAGGTCTTGTCTATTACATATTGGGTTTATGGAACGGTATCTGAGCTAATTTGATACCCTTGTTTTATGTATCACCCCACCTCACCTTTCCCGTTAAGCAGCCATAGTGTGTTTTCTGCATGTGTGACTCTGTTCTGTTTTGTAATTCAGTTCAAGTGTAACGGTTTTTACATTCCCTCTATCATTGATACCTTATGAGAAGTGTCCTTTTCTGTGTGACTTATTTCACTTAGAATCGTCGTACCTAAATCCACTCATCATGCTGCTACTAACCTTACGACATTGATTTCATGGCTGAGTGATATTCCATTGTACATAAGGACCACAACTTCTTTATCCATTTTTCTCTTTCCTGGGATATTTAAGGTGGAATGAAGTGGAGGTCCTGGTCAACAGAGCAGCCCTAAACTTTGGGGTGCTTGTGACTTGCTGATTTTTAATTTTCCCAATTTATACCCCCATGAGTGGAAGTGCCCTATGCTCTCTAAGCTGTGTTTTTCAGATGTTTCAGGACTCACCGGACAGTTCTCCGGAGTGGCTCTTGGCAATTTACATCCCGCCCATCAGTGTAGCAAGGCTCCCATTTCTCCATGGCCTGTCCTGCATTTCTGGTTTTGACACTTTTTTCAGCATGGCCCTTTTGACCGATGGGAAGCGAGACTTATTTGTAGCGCTGATTTGCCTTTCCAGGTGGCTTGGTTGGCCAAAAAGGGCGTATGCGTTTTTTCCTGAATATATTCAGGAAAAAACGCATACGCCCTTTTTGGCCAAGGGCATCATTGTCAACGTTTTGCCGCTTCTCATGTGCTTTAAAGGCGATTCGTATCTACCTCCTGAAATCTGTTTCCTGCAATTCTGCCTTGATTTCAAATCCTCTTCTTTGCCTTCCCTCAATATATTTGTGGACGAGAGTTATCATTAATAACTCTGCAGGTTTGTGAATTGCAGTGCCCTGAACCTCCATTTTACAACTCGTTTTTATGGGAGCTGGCCGCAAAATCGCAGAATGGCTTCAGGCCCTGTTCTGGTTCCGGGGGGCAGGCTGAGCCTGTGGTTAATTCTTCTTTCTGATGGGAAAATAGAGTGACCTGTGCCTGTCCCAACACCAAGAGCTAGTCTCTCGTTGGTTCCACGTCTTCCCGTTTATCCTCAGGACAAATTGCAACCTGTATGGAACAGGAGGTTAAAGGTGCTGATGCTCCAAGTAGGGAGCTTGCTAGTAAAGCAGCTGGAATGGCGAACCCGGGCACAAGGAGATGAGAAATGAGGTGCGTTTTAGAAACCTTTCCCCATCACACGGTGTACCATCTTCTGGGTTTCTCATGCATGTTTTTGATGTAGGAAGATGCCCTTGAACCTGGAGATTTGGGACCCATGCGATGGGTACCACGCAGTATTCCTTTAAAGGGTCTGCGTTTGCTCACCCAACCTCACCAAACCTCTCAGCCCCAAGAGTGTCCACCCTTATGTCTCATCCAGCTGTGCGTCTAGATATGGTCAATCCAGGTTGCATCACAGCCCCTGAACGCATTGTGTAAGAATTTCTCTCTCTTTCACTGTCTTTGTTTCATGGGTGTTTCAAAGTAATTTATTTTTATAATGGGGTTTAGCTGCTTTTCACTGCTGTGTTTATGCCGCTTTACACCCACTTGACACACTAACAGAGAGATATCAATACATAGGTTTTACGATTATTATTAGTCAGACATATTCTTGTGCGGTGAATAGGGCGTGTTGAGTCCAGTTCTCTGAGCAAGGAGTAGGTCTTGTCTATTACATATTGGGTTAATGGAACGGTATCTGAGCTAATTTGATACCCTTGTTTTATGTATCACCCCACCTCACCTTTCCCGTTAAGCAGCCATAGTGTGTTTTCTGCATGTGTGACTCTGTTCTGTTTTGTAATTCAGTTCAAGTGTAACGGTTTTTACATTCCCTCTATCAGTGATACCTTATGAGAAGTGTCCTTTTCTGTGTGACTTATTTCACTTAGAATCGTCCTACCTAAATCCACTCATCATGCTGCTACTAACCTTACGACATTGATTTCATGGCTGAGTGGTATTCCATTGTACATAAGGACCACAACTTCTTTATCCATTTTTCTCTTTCCTGGGATATTTAAGGTGGAATGAAGTGGAGGTCCTGGTCAACAGAGCAGCCCTAAACTTTGGGGTGCTTGTGTCTTGCTGATTTTTAATTTTCCCAATTTATACCCCCATGAGTGGAAGTGCCCTATGCTCTCTAAGCTGTGTTTTTCAGATGTTTCAGGACTCACCGGACACTTCTCCGGAGTGGCTTTTGGCAATTTACATCCCGCCCATCAGTGTAGCAAGGCTCCCATTTCTCCATGGCCTGTCCTGCATTTCTGGTTTTGACACTTTTTTCAGCATGGCCCTTTTGACCGATGGGAAGCGAGACATCTTTGTAGCGCTGATTTGCCTTTCCAGGTTGCTTGGTTGGCCAAAAAGGGCGTATGCGTTTTTTCCTGAATATATTCAGGAAAAAACGCATACGCCCTTTTTGGCCAAGGGCATCATTGTCAACGTTTTGCCGCTTTTCATGTGCTTTAAAGGCGATTCGTATCTACCTCCTGAAATCTGTTTCCTGCAATTCTGCCTTGATTTCAAATCCTCTTCTTTGCCTTCCCTCAATATATTTGTGGACGAGAGTTATCATTAATAACTCTGCAGGTTTGTGAATTGCAGTGCCCTGAACCTCCATTTTACAACTCGTTTTTATGGGAGCAGGCCGCAAAATCGCAGAATGGCTTCAGGCCCTGTTCTGGTTCCGGGGGGCAGGCTGAGCCTGTGGTTAATTCTTCTTTCTGATGGGAAAATAGAGTGACCTGTGCCTGTCCCAACACCAAGAGCTAGTCTCTCGTTGGTTCCACGTCTTCCCGTTTATCCTCAGGACAAATTGCAACCTGCATGGAACAGGAGGTTAAAGGTGCTGATGCTCCAAGTAGGGAGCTTGCTAGTAAAGCGGCTGGAATGGCGAACCCGGGCACAAGGAGATGAGAAATGAGGTGCGTTTTAGAAACCTTTCCCCATCACACGGTGTACCATCTTCTGGGTTTCTCATGCATGTTTTTGATGTAGGAAGATGCCCTTGAACCTGGAGATTTGGGACCCATGCGATGGGTACCACGCAGTATTCCTTTAAAGGGTCTGCGTTTGCTCACCCAACCTCACCAAACCTCTCAGCCCCAAGAGTGTCCACCCTTATGTCTCATCCAACTGTGCCTCTAGATATGGTCAATCCAGGTTGCATCACAGCCCCTGAACGCATTGTGTAAGAATTTCTCTCTCTTTCACTGTCTTTGTTTCATGGGTGTTTCAAAGTAATTTATTTTTATAATGGGGTTTAGCTGCTTTTCACTGCTGTGTTTATGCCGCTTTACACCCACTTGACACAATAACAGAGAGATATCAATACATAGGTTTTACGATTATTATTAGTCAGATATATTCTTGTGCGGTGAATAGGGCGTGTTGAGTCCAGTTCTCTGAGCAAGGAGTAGGTCTTGTCTATTACATATTGGGTTTATGGAACGGTATCTGAGCTAATTTGATACCCTTGTTTTATGTATCACCCCACCTCACCTTTCCCGTTAAGCAGCCATAGTGTGTTTTCTGCATGTGTGACTCTGTTCTGTTTTGTAATTCAGTTCAAGTGTAACGGTTTTTACATTCCCTCTATCAGTGATACCTTATGAGAAGTGTCCTTTTCTGTGTGACTTATTTCACTTAGAATCGTCATACCTAAATCCACTCATCATGCTGCTACTAACCTTAAGACTTTGATTTCATGGCTGAGTGGTATTCCATTGTACATAAGGACCACAACTTCTTTATCCATTTTTCTCTTTCCTGGGATATTTAAGGTGGAATGAAGTGGAGGTCCTGGTCAACAGAGCAGCCTTAAACTTTGGGGTGCTTGTGTCTTGCTGATTTTTAATTTTCCCAATTTATACCCCCATGAGTGGAAGTGCCCTATGCTCTCTAAGCTGTGTTTTTCAGATGTTTCAGGACTCACCGGACACTTCTCCGGAGTGGCTCTTGGCAATTTACATCCCGCCCATCAGTGTAGCAAGGCTCCCATTTCTCCATGGCCTGTCCTGCATTTCTGGTTTTGACACTTTTTTCAGCATGGCCCTTTTGACCGATGGGAAGCGAGCCTTCTTTGTAGCGCTGATTTGCCTTTCCAGGTTGCTTGGTTGGCCAAAAAGGGCGTATGCGATTTTTCCTGAATATATTCAGGAAAAAACGCATACGCCCTTTTTGGCCAAGGGCATCATTGTCAACGTTTTGCCGCTTTTCATGTGCTTTAAAGGCGATTCGTATCTACCTCCTGAAATCTGTTTCCTGCAATTCTGCCTTGATTTCAAATCCTCTTCTTTGCCTTCCCTCAATATATTTGTGGACGAGAGTTATCATTAATAACTCTGCAGGTTTGTGAATTGCAGTGCCCTGAACCTCCATTTTACAACTCGTTTTTATGGGAGCTGGCCGCAAAATCGCAGAATGGCTTCAGGCCCTGTTCTGGTTCCGGGGGGCAGGCTGAGCCTGTGGTTAATTCTTCTTTCTGATGGGAAAATAGAGTGACCTGTGCCTGTCCCAACACCAAGAGCTAGTCTCTCGTTGGTTCCACGTCTTCCCGTTTATCCTCAGGACAAATTGCAACCTGTATGGAACAGGAGGTTAAAGGTGCTGATGCTCCAAGTAGGGAGCTTGCTAGTAAAGCGGCTGGAATGGCGAACCCGGGCACAAGGAGATGAGAAATGAGGTGCGTTTTAGAAACCTTTCCCCATCACACGGTGTACCATCTTCTGGGTTTCTCATGCATGTTTTTGATGTAGGAAGATGCCCTTGAACCTGGAGATTTGGGACCCATGCGATGGGTACCACGCAGTATTCCTTTAAAGGGTCTGCGTTTGCTCACCCAACCTCACCAAACCTCTCAGCCCCAAGAGTGTCCACCCTTATGTCTCATCCAGCTGTGCGTCTAGATATGGTCAATCCAGGTTGCATCACAGCTCCTGAACGCATTGTGTAAGAATTTCTCTCTCTTTCACTGTCTTTGTTTCATGGGTGTTTCAAAGTAATTTATTTTTATAATGGGGTTTAGCTGCTTTTCACTGCTGTGTTTATGCCGCTTTATACCCACTTGACACACTAACAGAGAGATATCAATACATAGGTTTTACGATTATTATTAGTCAGATATATTCTTGTGCAGTGAAAAGGGCGTGTTGAGTCCAGTTCTCTGAGCAAGGAGTAGGTCTTGTCTATTACATATTGGGTTTATGGAACGGTATCTGAGCTAATTTGATACCCTTGTTTTATGTATCACCCCACCTCACCTTTCCCGTTAAGCAGCCATAGTGTGTTTTCTGCATGTGTGACTCTGTTCTGTTTTGTAATTCAGTTCAAGTGTAACGGTTTTTACATTCCCTCTATCAGTGATACCTTATGAGAAGTGTCCTTTTCTGTGTGACTTATTTCACTTAGAATCGTCGTACCTAAATCCACTCATCATGCTGCTACTAACCTTACGACATTGATTTCATGGCTGAGTGATATTCCATTGTACATAAGGACCACAACTTCTTTATCCATTTTTCTCTTTCCTGGGATATTTAAGGTGGAATGAAGTGGAGGTCCTGGTCAACAGAGCAGCCCTAAACTTTGGGGTGCTTGTGTCTTGCTGATTTTTAATTTTCCCAATTTATACCCCCATGAGTGGAAGTGCCCTATGCTCTCTAAGCTGTGTTTTTCAGATGTTTCAGGACTCACCGGACACTTCTCCAGAGTGGCTCTTGGCAATTTACATCCCGCCCATCAGTGTAGCAAGGCTCCCATTTCTCCATGGCCTGTCCTGCATTTCTGGTTTTGACAGTTTTTTCAGCATGGCCCTTTTGACCGATGGGAAGCGAGACTTCTTTGTAGCGCTGATTTGCCTTTCCAGGTTCCTTGGTTGGCCAAAAAGGGCGTATGCGTTTTTTCCTGAATATATTCAGGAAAAAACGCATACGCCCTTTTTGGCCAAGGGCATCATTGTCAACGTTTTGCCGCTTTTCATGTGCTTTAAAGGTGATTCGTATCTACCTCCTGAAATCTGTTTCCTGCAATTCTGCCTTGATTTCAAATCCTCTTCTTTGCCTTCCCTCTATATATTTGTGGACGAGAGTTATCATTAATAACTCTGTAGGTTTGTGAATTGCAGTGCCCTGAACCTCCATTTTACAACTCGTTTTTATGGGAGCTGGCGGCAAAATCGCAGAATGGCTTCAGGCCCTGTTCTGGTTCCGGGGGGCAGGCTGAGCCTGTGGTTAATTCTTCTTTCTGATGGGAAAATAGAGTGACCTGTGCCTGTCCCAACACCAAGAGCTAGTCTCTCGTTGGTTCCACGTCTTCCCGTTTATCCTCAGGACAAATTGCAACCTGCATGGAACAGGAGGTTAAAGGTGCTGATGCTCCAAGTAGGGAGCTTGCTAGTAAAGCGGCTGGAATGGCGAACCCGGGCACAAGATGAGAAATGAGGTGCGTTTTAGAAACCTTTCCCCATCACACGGTGTACCATCTTCTGGGTTTCTCATGCATGTTTTTGATGTAGGAAGATGCCCTTGAACCTGGAGATTTGGGACCCATGCGATGGGTACCACGCAGTATTCCTTTAAAAGGTCTGCGTTTGCTCACCAAACCTCACCAAACCTCTCAGCCCCAAGAGTGTCCACCCTTATGTCTCATCCAGCTGTGCGTCTAGATATGGTCAATCCAGGTTGCATCACAGCTCCTGAACGCATTGTGTAAGAATTTCTCTCTCTTTCACTGTCTTTGTTTCATGGGTGTTTCAAAGTAATTTATTTTTATAATGGGGTTTAGCTGCTTTTCACTGCTGTGTTTATGCCGCTTTACACCCACTTGACACACTAACAGAGAGATATCAATACATAGGTTTTACGATTATTATTAGTCAGATATATTCTTGTGCGGTGAATAGGGCGTGTTGAGTCCAGTTCTCTGAGCAAGGAGTAGGTCTTGTCTATTACATATTGGGTTTATGGAACGGTATCTGAGCTAATTTGATACCCTTGTTTTATGTATCACCCCACCTCACCTTTCCCGTTAAGCAGCCATAGTGTGTTTTCTGCATGTGTGACTCTGTTCTGTTTTGTAATTCAGTTCAAGTGTAACGGTTTTTACATTCCCTCTATCAGTGATACCTTATGAGAAGTGTCCTTTTCTGTGTGACTTATTTCACTTAGAATCGTCGTACCTAAATCCACTCATCATGCTGCTACTAACCTTACGACATTGATTTCATGGCTGAGTGGTATTCCATTGTACATAAGGACCACAACTTCTTTATCCATTTTTCTCTTTCCTGGGATATTTAAGGTGGAATGAAGTGGAGGTCCTGGTCAACAGAGCAGCCCTAAACTTTGGGGTGCTTGTGTCTTGCTGATTTTTAATTTTCCCAATTTATACCCCCATGAGTGGAAGTGCCCTATGCTCTCTAAGCTGTGTTTTTCAGATGTTTCAGGACTCACCGGACACTTCTCCGGAGTGGCTCTTGGCAATTTACATCCCGCCCATCAGTGTAGCAAGGCTCCCATTTCTCCATGGCCTGTCCTGCATTTCTGGTTTTGACACTTTTTTCAGCATGGCCCTTTTGACCGATGGGAAGCGAGACTTCTTTGTAGCGCTGATTTGCCTTTCCAGGTGGCTTGGTTGGCCAAAAAGGGCGTATGCGTTTTTTCCTGAATATATTCAGGAAAAAACGCATACGCCCTTTTTGGCCAAGGGCATCATTGTCAACGTTTTGCCGCTTTTCATGTGCTTTAAAGGCGATTCGTATCTACCTCCTGAAATCTGTTTCCTGCAATTCTGCCTTGATTTCAAATCCGCTTCTTTGCCTTCCCTCAATATATTTGTGGACGGGAGTTATCATTTATAACTCTGCAGGTTTGTGAATTGCAGTGCCCTGAACCTCCATTTTACAACTCGTTTTTATGGGAGCTGGCCGCAAAATCGCAGAATGGCTTCAGGCCCTGTTCTGGTTCCGGGGGGCAGGCTGAGCCTGTGGTTAATTCTTCTTTCTGATGGGAAAATAGAGTGACCTGTGCCTGTCCCAACACCAAGAGCTAGTCTCTCGTTGGTTCCACGTCTTCCCGTTTATCCTCAGGACAAATTGCAACCTGCATGGAACAGGAGGTTAAAGGTGCTGATGCTCCAAGTAGGGAGCTTGCTAGTAAAGCGGCTGGAATGGCGAACCCGGGCACAAGGAGATGAGAAATGAGGTGCGTTTTAGGAACCTTTCCCCATCACACGGTGTACCATCTTCTGGGTTTCTCATGCATGTTTTTGATGTAGGAAGATGCCCTTGAACCTGGAGATTTGGGACCCATGCGATGGGTACCACGCAGTATTCCTTTAAAGGGTCTGCGTTTGCTCACCCAACCTCACCAAACCTCTCAGCCCCAAGAGTGTCCACCCTTATGTCTCATCCAGCTGTGCGTCTAGATATGGTCAATCCAGGTTGCATCACAGCCCCTGAACGCATTGTGTAAGAATTTCTCTCTCTTTCACTGTCTTTGTTTCATGGGTGTTTCAAAGTAATTTATTTTTATAATGGGGTTTAGCTGCTTTTCACTGCTGTGTTTATGCCGCTTTACACCCACTTGACACACTAACAGAGAGATATCAATACATAGGTTTTACGATTATTATTAGTCAGATATATTCTTGTGCGGTGAATAGGGCGTGTTGAGTCCAGTTCTCTGAGCCAGGAGTAGGTCTTGTCTATTACATATTGGGTTTATGGAACGGTATCTGAGTTAATTTGTTACCCTTCTTTTATGTATCACCCCACCTCACCTTTCCCGTTAAGCAGCCATAGTGTGTTTTCTGCATGTGTGACTCTGTTCTGTTTTGTAATTCAGTTCAAGTGTAACGGTTTTTACATTCCCTCTATCAGTGATACCTTATGAGAAGTGTCCTTTTCTGTGTGACTTATTTCACTTAGAATCGTCGTACCTAAATCCACTCATCATGCTGCTACTAACCTTACGACATTGATTTCATGGCTGAGTGGTATTCCATTGTACATAAGGACCACAACTTCTTTATCCATTTTTCTCTTTCCTGGGATATTTAAGGTGGAATGAAGTGGAGGTCCTGGTCAACAGAGCAGCCCTAAACTTTGGGGTGCTTGTGTCTTGCTGATTTTTAATTTTCCCAATTTATACCCCCATGAGTGGAAGTGCCCTATGCTCTCTAAGCTGTGTTTTTCAGATGTTTCAGGACTCACCGGACACTTCTCCGGAGTGGCTCTTGGCAATTTACATCCCGCCCATCAGTGTAGCAAGGCTCCCATTTCTCCATGGCCTGTCCTGCATTTCTGGTTTTGACACTTTTTTCAGCATGGCCCTTTTGACCGATGGGAAGCGAGACTTCTTTGTAGCGCTGATTTGCCTTTCCAGGTGGCTTGGTTGGCCAAAAAGGGCGTATGCGTTTTTTCCTGAATATATTCAGGAAAAAACGCATACGCCCTTTTTGGCCAAGGGCATCATTGTCAACGTTTTGCCGCTTTTCATGTGCTTTAAAGGCGATTCGTATCTACCTCCTGAAATCTGTTTCCTGCAATTCTGCCTTGATTTCAAATCCTCTTCTTTGCCTTCCCTCAATATATTTGTGGACGGGAGTTATCATTTATAACTCTGCAGGTTTGTGAATTGCAGTGCCCTGAACCTCCATTTTACAACTCGTTTTTATGGGAGCTGGCCGCAAAATCGCAGAATGGCTTCAGGCCCTGTTCTGGTTCCGGGGGGCAGGCTGAGCCTGTGGTTAATTCTTCTTTCTGATGGGAAAATAGAGTGACCTGTGCCTGTCCCAACACCAAGAGCTAGTCTCTCGTTGGTTCCACGTCTTCCCGTTTATCCTCAGGACAAATTGCAACCTGCATGGAACAGGAGGTTAAAGGTGCTGATGCTCCAAGTAGGGAGCTTGCTAGTAAAGCGGCTGGAATGGCGAACCCGGGCACAAGGAGATGAGAAATGAGGTGCGTTTTAGGAACCTTTCCCCATCACACGGTGTACCATCTTCTGGGTTTCTCATGCATGTTTTTGATGTAGGAAGATGCCCTTGAACCTGGAGATTTGGGACCCATGCGATGGGTACCACGCAGTATTCCTTTAAAGGGTCTGCGTTTGCTCACCCAACCTCACCAAACCTCTCAGCCCCAAGAGTGTCCACCCTTATGTCTCATCCAGCTGTGCGTCTAGATATGGTCAATCCAGGTTGCATCACAGCCCCTGAACGCATTGTGTAAGAATTTCTCTCTCTTTCACTGTCTTTGTTTCATGGGTGTTTCAAAGTAATTTATTTTTATAATGGGGTTTAGCTGCTTTTCACTGCTGTGTTTATGCCGCTTTACACCCACTTGACACACTAACAGAGAGATATCAATACATAGGTTTTACGATTATTATTAGTCAGATATATTCTTGTGCGGTGAATAGGGCGTGTTGAGTCCAGTTCTCTGAGCCAGGAGTAGGTCTTGTCTATTACATATTGGGTTTATGGAACGGTATCTGAGTTAATTTGATACCCTTCTTTTATGTATCACCCCACCTCACCTTTCCCGTTAAGCAGCCATAGTGTGTTTTCTGCATGTGTGACTCTGTTCTGTTTTGTAATTCAGTTCAAGTGTAACGGTTTTTACATTCCCTCTATCAGTGATACCTTATGAGAAGTGTCCTTTTCTGTGTGACTTATTTCACTTAGAATCGTCGTACCTAAATCCACTCATCATGCTGCTACTAACCTTACGACATTGATTTCATGGCTGAGTGGTATTCCATTGTACATAAGGACCACAACTTCTTTATCCATTTTTCTCTTTCCTGGGATATTTAAGGTGGAATGAAGTGGAGGTCCTGGTCAACAGAGCAGCCCTAAACTTTGGGGTGCTTGTGTCTTGCTGATTTTTAATTTTCCCAATTTATACCCCCATGAGTGGAAGTGCCCTATGCTCTCTAAGCTGTGTTTTTCAGATGTTTCAGGACTCACCGGACACTTCTCCGGAGTGGCTCTTGGCAATTTACATCCCGCCCATCAGTGTAGCAAGGCTCCCATTTCTCCATGGCCTGTCCTGCATTTCTGGTTTTGACACTTTTTTCAGCATGGCCCTTTTGACCGATGGGAAGCGAGACTTCTTTGTAGCGCTGATTTGCCTTTCCAGGTGGCTTGGTTGGCCAAAAAGGGCGTATGCGTTTTTTCCTGAATATATTCAGGAAAAAACGCATACGCCCTTTTTGGCCAAGGGCATCATTGTCAACGTTTTGCCGCTTTTCATGTGCTTTAAAGGCGATTCGTATCTACCTCCTGAAATCTGTTTCCTGCAATTCTGCCTTGATTTCAAATCCTCTTCTTTGCCTTCCCTCAATATATTTGTGGACGGGAGTTATCATTTATAACTCTGCAGGTTTGTGAATTGCAGTGCCCTGAACCTCCATTTTACAACTCGTTTTTATGGGAGCTGGCCGCAAAATCGCAGAATGGCTTCAGGCCCTGTTCTGGTTCCGGGGGGCAGGCTGAGCCTGTGGTTAATTCTTCTTTCTGATGGGAAAATAGAGTGACCTGTGCCTGTCCCAACACCAAGAGCTAGTCTCTCGTTGGTTCCACGTCTTCCCGTTTATCCTCAGGACAAATTGCAACCTGCATGGAACAGGAGGTTAAAGGTGCTGATGCTCCAAGTAGGGAGCTTGCTAGTAAAGCGGCTGGAATGGCGAACCCGGGCACAAGGAGATGAGAAATGAGGTGCGTTTTAGGAACCTTTCCCCATCACACGGTGTACCATCTTCTGGGTTTCTCATGCATGTTTTTGATGTAGGAAGATGCCCTTGAACCTGGAGATTTGGGACCCATGCGATGGGTACCACGCAGTATTCCTTTAAAGGGTCTGCGTTTGCTCACCCAACCTCACCAAACCTCTCAGCCCCAAGAGTGTCCACCCTTATGTCTCATCCAGCTGTGCGCCTAGATATGGTCAATCCAGGTTGCATCACAGCCCCTGAACGCATTGTGTAAGAATTTCTCTCTCTTTCACTGTCTTTGTTTCATGGGTGTTTCAAAGTAATTTATTTTTATAATGGGGTTTAGCTGCTTTTCACTGCTGTGTTTATGCCGCTTTACACCCACTTGACACACTAACAGAGAGATATCAATACATAGGTTTTACGATTATTATTAGTCAGATATATTCTTGTGCGGTGAATAGGGCGTGTTGAGTCCAGTTCTCTGAGCAAGGAGTAGGTCTTGTCTATTACATATTGGGTTTATGGAACGGTATCTGAGCTAATTTGATACCCTTGTTTTATGTATCACCCCACCTCACCTTTCCCGTTAAGCAGCCATAGTGTGTTTTCTGCATGTGTGACTCTGTTCTGTTTTGTAATTCAGTTCAAGTGTAACGGTTTTTACATTCCCTCTATCAGTGATACCTTATGAGAAGTGTCCTTTTCTGTGTGACTTATTTCACTTAGAATCGTTGTACCTAAATCCTCTCATCATGCTGCTACTAACCTTACGACATTGATTTCATGGCTGAGTGATATTCCATTGTACATAAGGACCACAACTTCTTTATCCATTTTTCTCTTTCCTGGGATATTTAAGGTGGAATGAAGTGGAGGTCCTGGTCAACAGAGCAGCCCTAAACTTTGGGGTGCTTGTGTCTTGCTGATTTTTAATTTTCCCAATTTATACCCCCATGAGTGGAAGTGCCCTATGCTCTCTAAGCTGTGTTTTTCAGATGTTTCAGGACTCACCGGACACTTCTCCAGAGTGGCTCTTGGCAATTTACATCCCGCCCATCAGTGTAGCAAGGCTCCCATTTCTCCATGGCCTGTCCTGCATTTCTGGTTTTGACAGTTTTTTCAGCATGGCCCTTTTGACCGATGGGAAGCGAGACTTCTTTGTAGCGCTGATTTGCCTTTCCAGGTTGCTTGGTTGGCCAAAAAGGGCGTATGCGTTTTTTCCTGAATATATTCAGGAAAAAACGCATACGCCCTTTTTGGCCAAGGGCATCATTGTCAACGTTTTGCCGCTTTTCATGTGCTTTAAAGGTGATTCGTATCTACCTCCTGAAATCTGTTTCCTGCAATTCTGCCTTGATTTCAAATCCTCTTCTTTGCCTTCCCTCTATATATTTGTGGACGAGAGTTATCATTAATAACTCTGTAGGTTTGTGAATTGCAGTGCCCTGAACCTCCATTTTACAACTCGTTTTTATGGGAGCTGGCGGCAAAATCGCAGAATGGCTTTAGGCCCTGTTCTGGTTCCGGGGGGCAGGCTGAGCCTGTGGTTAATTCTTCTTTCTGATGGGAAAATAGAGTGACCTGTGCCTGTCCCAACACCAAGAGCTAGTCTCTCGTTGGTTCCACGTCTTCCCGTTTATCCTCAGGACAAATTGCAACCTGTATGGAACAGGAGGTTAAAGGTGCTGATGCTCCAAGTAGGGAGCTTGCTAGTAAAGCGGCTGGAATGGCGAACCCGGGCACAAGGAGATGAGAAATGAGGTGCGTTTTAGAAACCTTTCCCCATCACACGGTGTACCATCTTCTGGGTTTCTCATGCATGTTTTTGATGTAGGAAGATGCCCTTGAACCTGGAGATTTGGGACCCATGCGATGGGTACCACGCAGTATTCCTTTAAAAGGTCTGCGTTTGCTCACCAAACCTCACCAAACCTCTCAGCCCCAAGAGTGTCCACCCTTATGTCTCATCCAGCTGTGCGTCTAGATATGGTCAATCCAGGTTGCATCACAGCTCCTGAACGCATTGTGTAAGAATTTCTCTCTCTTTCACTGTCTTTGTTTCATGGGTGTTTCAAAGTAATTTATTTTTATAATGGGGTTTAGCTGCTTTTCACTGCTGTGTTTATGCCGCTTTACACCCACTTGACACACTAACAGAGAGATATCAATACATAGGTTTTACGATTATTATTAGTCAGATATATTCTTGTGCGGTGAATAGGGCGTGTTGAGTCCAGTTCTCTGAGCAAGGAGTAGGTCTTGTCTATTACATATTGGGTTTATGGAACGGTATCTGAGCTAATTTGATACCCTTGTTTTATGTATCACCCCACCTCACCTTTCCCGTTAAGCAGCCATAGTGTGTTTTCTGCATGTGTGACTCTGTTCTGTTTTGTAATTCAGTTCAAGTGTAACGGTTTTTACATTCCCTCTATCAGTGATACCTTATGAGAAGTGTCCTTTTCTGTGTGACTTATTTCACTTAGAATCGTCGTACCTAAATCCACTCATCATGCTGCTACTAACCTTACGACATTGATTTCATGGCTGAGTGGTATTCCATTGTACATAAGGACCACAACTTCTTTATCCATTTTTCTCTTTCCTGGGATATTTAAGGTGGAATGAAGTGGAGGTCCTGGTCAACAGAGCAGCCCTAAACTTTGGGGTGCTTGTGTCTTGCTGATTTTTAATTTTCCCAATTTATACCCCCATGAGTGGAAGTGCCCTATGCTCTCTAAGCTGTGTTTTTCAGATGTTTCAGGACTCACCGGACACTTCTCCGGAGTGGCTCTTGGCAATTTACATCCCGCCCATCAGTGTAGCAAGGCTCCCATTTCTCCATGGCCTGTCCTGCATTTCTGGTTTTGACACTTTTTTCAGCATGGCCCTTTTGACCGATGGGAAGCGAGACTTCTTTGTAGCGCTGATTTGCCTTTCCAGGTGGCTTGGTTGGCCAAAAAGGGCGTATGCGTTTTTTCCTGAATATATTCAGGAAAAAACGCATACGCCCTTTTTGGCCAAGGGCATCATTGTCAACGTTTTGCCGCTTTTCATGTGCTTTAAAGGCGATTCGTATCTACCTCCTGAAATCTGTTTCCTGCAATTCTGCCTTGATTTCAAATCCGCTTCTTTGCCTTCCCTCAATATATTTGTGGACGGGAGTTATCATTTATAACTCTGCAGGTTTGTGAATTGCAGTGCCCTGAACCTCCATTTTACAACTCGTTTTTATGGGAGCTGGCCGCAAAATCGCAGAATGGCTTCAGGCCCTGTTCTGGTTCCGGGGGGCAGGCTGAGCCTGTGGTTAATTCTTCTTTCTGATGGGAAAATAGAGTGACCTGTGCCTGTCCCAACACCAAGAGCTAGTCTCTCGTTGGTTCCACGTCTTCCCGTTTATCCTCAGGACAAATTGCAACCTGCATGGAACAGGAGGTTAAAGGTGCTGATGCTCCAAGTAGGGAGCTTGCTAGTAAAGCGGCTGGAATGGCGAACCCGGGCACAAGGAGATGAGAAATGAGGTGCGTTTTAGGAACCTTTCCCCATCACACGGTGTACCATCTTCTGGGTTTCTCATGCATGTTTTTGATGTAGGAAGATGCCCTTGAACCTGGAGATTTGGGACCCATGCGATGGGTACCACGCAGTATTCCTTTAAAGGGTCTGCGTTTGCTCACCCAACCTCACCAAACCTCTCAGCCCCAAGAGTGTCCACCCTTATGTCTCATCCAGCTGTGCGTCTAGATATGGTCAATCCAGGTTGCATCACAGCCCCTGAACGCATTGTGTAAGAATTTCTCTCTCTTTCACTGTCTTTGTTTCATGGGTGTTTCAAAGTAATTTATTTTTATAATGGGGTTTAGCTGCTTTTCACTGCTGTGTTTATGCCGCTTTACACCCACTTGACACACTAACAGAGAGATATCAATACATAGGTTTTACGATTATTATTAGTCAGATATATTCTTGTGCGGTGAATAGGGCGTGTTGAGTCCAGTTCTCTGAGCCAGGAGTAGGTCTTGTCTATTACATATTGGGTTTATGGAACGGTATCTGAGTTAATTTGATACCCTTCTTTTATGTATCACCCCACCTCACCTTTCCCGTTAAGCAGCCATAGTGTGTTTTCTGCATGTGTGACTCTGTTCTGTTTTGTAATTCAGTTCAAGTGTAACGGTTTTTACATTCCCTCTATCAGTGATACCTTATGAGAAGTGTCCTTTTCTGTGTGACTTATTTCACTTAGAATCGTCGTACCTAAATCCACTCATCATGCTGCTACTAACCTTACGACATTGATTTCATGGCTGAGTGGTATTCCATTGTACATAAGGACCACAACTTCTTTATCCATTTTTCTCTTTCCTGGGATATTTAAGGTGGAATGAAGTGGAGGTCCTGGTCAACAGAGCAGCCCTAAACTTTGGGGTGCTTGTGTCTTGCTGATTTTTAATTTTCCCAATTTATACCCCCATGAGTGGAAGTGCCCTATGCTCTCTAAGCTGTGTTTTTCAGATGTTTCAGGACTCACCGGACACTTCTCCGGAGTGGCTCTTGGCAATTTACATCCCGCCCATCAGTGTAGCAAGGCTCCCATTTCTCCATGGCCTGTCCTGCATTTCTGGTTTTGACACTTTTTTCAGCATGGCCCTTTTGACCGATGGGAAGCGAGACTTCTTTGTAGTGCTGATTTGCCTTTCCAGGTGGCTTGGTTGGCCAAAAAGGGCGTATGCGTTTTTTCCTGAATATATTCAGGAAAAAACGCATACGCCCTTTTTGGCCAAGGGCATCATTGTCAACGTTTTGCCGCTTTTCATGTGCTTTAAAGGCGATTCGTATCTACCTCCTGAAATCTGTTTCCTGCAATTCTGCCTTGATTTCAAATCCTCTTCTTTGCCTTCCCTCAATATATTTGTGGACGGGAGTTATCATTTATAACTCTGCAGGTTTGTGAATTGCAGTGCCCTGAACCTCCATTTTACAACTCGTTTTTATGGGAGCTGGCCGCAAAATCGCAGAATGGCTTCAGGCCCTGTTCTGGTTCCGGGGGGCAGGCTGAGCCTGTGGTTAATTCTTCTTTCTGATGGGAAAATAGAGTGACCTGTGCCTGTCCCAACACCAAGAGCTAGTCTCTCGTTGGTTCCACGTCTTCCCGTTTATCCTCAGGACAAATTGCAACCTGCATGGAACAGGAGGTTAAAGGTGCTGATGCTCCAAGTAGGGAGCTTGCTAGTAAAGCGGCTGGAATGGCGAACCCGGGCACAAGGAGATGAGAAATGAGGTGCGTTTTAGAAACCTTTCCCCATCACACGGTGTACCATCTTCTGGGTTTCTCATGCATGTTTTTGATGTAGGAAGATGCCCTTGAACCTGGAGATTTGGGACCCATGCGATGGGTACCACGCAGTATTCCTTTAAAGGGTCTGCGTTTGCTCACCCAACCTCACCAAACCTCTCAGCCCCAAGAGTGTCCACCCTTATGTCTCATCCAGCTGTGCGTCTAGATATGGTCAATCCAGGTTGCATCACAGCCCCTGAACGCATTGTGTAAGAATTTCTCTCTCTTTCACTGTCTTTGTTTCATGGGTGTTTCAAAGTAATTTATTTTTATAATGGGGTTTAGCTGCTTTTCACTGCTGTGTTTATGCCGCTTTACACCCACTTGACACACTAACAGATATCAATACATAGGTTTTACGATTATTATTAGTCAGATATATTCTTGTGCGGTGAATAGGGCGTGTTGAGTCCAGTTCTCTGAGCAAGGAGTAGGTCTTGTCTATTACATATTGGGTTTATGGAACGGTATCTGAGCTAATTTGATACCCTTGTTTTATGTATCACCCCACCTCACCTTTCCCGTTAAGCAGCCATAGTGTGTTTTCTGCATGTGTGACTCTGTTCTGTTTTGTAATTCAGTTCAAGTGTAACGGTTTTTACATTCCCTCTATCAGTGATACCTTATGAGAAGTGTCCTTTTCTGTGTGACTTATTTCACTTAGAATCGTCGTACCTAAATCCACTCATCATGCTGCTACTAACCTTACGACATTGATTTCATGGCTGAGTGATATTCCATTGTACATAAGGACCACAACTTCTTTATCCATTTTTCCTTTCCTGGGATATTTAAGGTGGAATGAAGTGGAGGTCCTGGTCAACAGAGCAGCCCTAAACTTTGGGGTGCTTGTGTCTTGCTGATTTTTAATTTTCCCAATTTATACCCCCATGAGTGGAAGTGCCCTATGCTCTCTAAGCTGTGTTTTTCAGATGTTTCAGGACTCACCGGACACTTCTCCGGAGTGGCTCTTGGCAATTTACATCCCGCCCATCAGTGTAGCAAGGCTCCCATTTCTCCATGGCCTGTCCTGCATTTCTGGTTTTGACACTTTTTTCAGCATGACCCTTTTGACCGATGGGAAGCGAGACTTGTTTGTAGCGCTGATTTGCCTTTCCAGGTTGCTTGGTTGGCCAAAAAGGGCGTATGCGTTTTTTCCTGAATATATTCAGGAAAAAACGCATACGCCCTTTTTGGCCAAGGGCATCATTGTCAACGTTTTGCCGCTTTTCATGTGCTTTAAAGGCGATTCGTATCTACCTCCTGAAATCTGTTTCCTGCAATTCTGCCTTGATTTCAAATCCTCTTCTTTGCCTTCCCTCAATATATTTGTGGACGAGAGTTATCATTAATAACTCTGCAGGTTTGTGAATTGCAGTGCCCTGAACCTCCATTTTACAACTCGTTTTTATGGGAGCTGGCCGCAAAATCGCAGAATGGCTTCAGGCCCTGTTCTGGTTCCGGGGGGCAGGCTGAGCCTGTGGTTAATTCTTCTTTCTGATGGGAAAATAGAGTGACCTGTGCCTGTCCCAACACCAAGAGCTACTCTCTTGTTGGTTCCACGTCTTCCCGTTTATCCTCAGGACAAATTGCAACCTGTACGGAACAGGAGGATAAAGGTGCTGATGCTCCAAGTAGGGAGCTTGCTAGTAAAGCGGCTGGAATGGCGAACCCGGGCACAAGGAGATGAGAAATGAGGTGCGTTTTAGAAACCTTTCCCCATCACACGGTGTACCATCTTCTGGGTTTCTCATGTATGTTTTTGATGTAGGAAGATGCCCTTGAACCTGGAGATTTGGGACCCATGCGATGGGTACCACGCAGTATTCCTTTAAAGGGTCTGCGTTTGCTCACCCAACCTCACCAAACCTCTCAGCCCCAAGAGTGTCCACCCTTATGTCTCATCCAGCTGTGCGTCTAGATATGGTCAATCCAGGTTGCATCACAGCCCCTGAACGCATTGTGTAATAATTTCTCTCTCTTTCACTGTCTTTGTTTCATGGGTGTTTCAAAGTAATTTATTTTTATAATGGGGTTTAGCTGCTTTTCACTGCTGTGTTTATGCCGCTTTACACCCACTTGACACACTAACAGAGAGATATCAATACATAGGTTTTACGATTATTATTAGTCAGATATATTCTTGTGCGGTGAATAGGGCGTGCTGAGTCCAGTTCTCTGAGCCAGGAGTAGGTCTTGTCTATTACATATTGGGTTTATGGAACGGTATCTGAGCTAATTTGATACCCTTGTTTTATGTATCACCCCACCTCACCTTTCCCGTTAAGCAGCCATAGTGTGTTTTCTGCATGTGTGACTCTGTTCTGTTTTGTAATTCAGTTCAAGTGTAACGGTTTTTACATTCCCTCTATCAGTGATACCTTATGAGAAGTGTCCTTTTCTGTGTGACTTATTTCACTTAGAATCGTCGTACCTAAATCCACTCATCATGCTGCTACTAACCTTACGACATTGATTTCATGGCTGAGTGATATTCCATTGTACATAAGGACCACAACTTCTTTATCCATTTTTCTCTTTCCTGGGATATTGAAGGTGGAATGAAGTGGAGGTCCTGGTCAACAGAGCAGCCCTAAACTTTGGGGTGCTTGTGTCTTGCTGATTTTTAATTTTCCCAATTTAAACCCCCGTGAGTGGAAGTGCCCTATGCTCTCTAAGCTGTGTTTTTCAGATGTTTCAGGACTCACCGGACACTTCTCCGGAGTGGCTTTTGGCAATTTACATCCCGCCCATCAGTGTAGCAAGGCTCCCATTTCTCCATGGCCTGTCCTGCATTTCTGGTTTTGACACTTTTTTCAGCATGGCCCTTTTGACCGATGGGAAGCGAGACTTATTTGTAGCGCTGATTTGCCTTTCCAGGTTGCTTGGTTGGCCAAAAAGGGCGTATGCGTTTTTTCCTGAATATATTCAGGAAAAACGCATATGCCCTTTTTGGCCAAGGGCATCATTGTGAACGTTTTGCCGCTTTTCATGTGCTTTAAAGGCGATTCGTATCTACCTCCTGAAATCTGTTTCCTGCAATTCTGCCTTGATTTCAAATCCTCTTCTTTGCCTTCCCTCAATATATTTGTGGACGGGAGTTATCATTTATAACTCTGCAGGTTTGTGAATTGCAGTGCCCTGAACCTCCATTTTACAACTCGTTTTTATGGGAGCTGGCCGCAAAATCGCAGAATGGCTTCAGGCCCTGTTCTGGTTCCGGGGGGCAGGCTGAGCCTGTGGTTAATTCTTCTTTCTGATGGGAAAATAGAGTGACCTGTGCCTGTCCCAACACCAAGAGCTAGTCTCTCGTTGGTTCCACGTCTTCCCGTTTATCCTCAGGACAAATTGCAACCTGTATGGAACAGGAGGTTAAAGGTGCTGATGCTCCAAGTAGGGAGCTTGCTAGTAAAGCGGCTGGAATGGCGAACCCGGGCACAAGGAGATGAGAAATGAGGTGCGTTTTAGAAACCTTTCCCCATCACACGGTGTACCATCTTCTGGGTTTCTCATGCATGTTTTTGATGTAGGAAGATGCCCTTGAACCTGGAGATTTGGGACCCATGCGATGGGTACCACGCAGTATTCCTTTAAAGGGTCTGCGTTTGCTCACCCAACCTCACCAAACCTCTCAGCCCCAAGAGTGTCCACCCTTATGTCTCATCCAGCTGTGCGTCTAGATATGGTCAATCCAGGTTGCATCACAGCCCCTGAACGCATTGTGTAAGAATTTCTCTCTCTTTCACTGTCTTTGTTTCATGGGTGTTTCAAAGTAATTTATTTTTATAATGGGGTTTAGCTGCTTTTCACTGCTGTGTTTATGCCGCTTTACACCCACTTGACACACTAACAGAGAGATATCATTACATAGGTTTTACGATTATTATTAGTCAGATATATTCTTGTGCGGTGAATAGGGCGTGTTGAGTCCAGTTCTCTGAGCAAGGAGTAGGTCTTGTCTATTACATATTGGGTTTATGGAACGGTATCTGAGCTAATTTGATACCCTTGTTTTATGTATCACCCCACCTCACCTTTCCCGTTAAGCAGCCATAGTGTGTTTTCTGCATGTGTGACTCTGTTCTGTTTTGTAATTCAGTTCAAGTGTAACGGTTTTTACATTCCCTCTATCAGTGATACCTTATGAGAAGTGTCCTTTTCTGTGTGACTTATTTCACTTAGAATCGTTGTACCTAAATCCTCTCATCATGCTGCTACTAACCTTATGACATTGATTTCATGGCTGAGTGATATTCCATTGTACATAAGGACCACAACTTCTTTATCCATTTTTCTCTTTCCTGGGATATTTAAGGTGGAATGAAGTGGAGGTCCTGGTCAACAGAGCAGCCCTAAACTTTGGGGTGCTTGTGTCTTGCTGATTTTTAATTTTCCCAATTTATACCCCCATGAGTGGAAGTGCCCTATGCTCTCTAAGCTGTGTTTTTCAGATGTTTCAGGACTCACCGGACACTTCTCCAGAGTGGCTCTTGGCAATTTACATCCCGCCCATCAGTGTAGCAAGGCTCCCATTTCTCCATGGCCTGTCCTGCATTTCTGGTTTTGACACTTTTTTCAGCATGGCCCTTTTGACCGATGGGAAGCGAGACTTCTTTGTAGCGCTGATTTGCCTTTCCAGGTTCCTTGGTTGGCCAAAAAGGGCGTATGCGTTTTTTCCTGAATATATTCAGGAAAAAACGCATACGCCCTTTTTGGCCAAGGGCATCATTGTCAACGTTTTGCCGCTTTTCATGTGCTTTAAAGGTGATTCGTATCTACCTCCTGAAATCTGTTTCCTGCAATTCTGCCTTGATTTCAAATCCTCTTCTTTGCCTTCCCTCTATATATTTGTGGACGAGAGTTATCATTAATAACTCTGTAGGTTTGTGAATTGCAGTGCCCTGAACCTCCATTTTACAACTCGTTTTTATGGGAGCTGGCGGCAAAATCGCAGAATGGCTTTAGGCCCTGTTCTGGTTCCGGGGGGCAGGCTGAGCCTGTGGTTAATTCTTCTTTCTGATGGGAAAATAGAGTGACCTGTGCCTGTCCCAACACCAAGAGCTAGTCTCTCGTTGGTTCCACGTCTTCCCGTTTATCCTCAGGACAAATTGCAACCTGTATGGAACAGGAGGTTAAAGGTGCTGATGCTCCAAGTAGGGAGCTTGCTAGTAAAGCGGCTGGAATGGCGAACCCGGGCACAAGGAGATGAGAAATGAGGTGCGTTTTAGAAACCTTTCCCCATCACACGGTGTACCATCTTCTGGGTTTCTCATGCATGTTTTTGATGTAGGAAGATGCCCTTGAACCTGGAGATTTGGGACCCATGCGATGGGTACCACGCAGTATTCCTTTAAAAGGTCTGCGTTTGCTCACCAAACCTCACCAAACCTCTCAGCCCCAAGAGTGTCCACCCTTATGTCTCATCCAGCTGTGCGTCTAGATATGGTCAATCCAGGTTGCATCACAGCTCCTGAACGCATTGTGTAAGAATTTCTCTCTCTTTCACTGTCTTTGTTTCATGGGTGTTTCAAAGTAATTTATTTTTATAATGGGGTTTAGCTGCTTTTCACTGCTGTGTTTATGCCGCTTTACACCCACTTGACACACTAACAGAGAGATATCAATACATAGGTTTTACGATTATTATTAGTCAGATATATTCTTGTGCGGTGAATAGGGAGTGTTGAGTCCAGTTCTCTGAGCAAGGAGTAGGTCTTGTCTATTACATATTGGGTTTATGGAACGGTATCTGAGCTAATTTGATACCCTTGTTTTATGTATCACCCCACCTCACCTTTCCCGTTAAGCAGCCATAGTGTGTTTTCTGCATGTGTGACTCTGTTCTGTTTTGTAATTCAGTTCAAGTGTAACGGTTTTTACATTCCCTCTATCAGTGATACCTTATGAGAAGTGTCCTTTTCTGTGTGACTTATTTCACTTAGAATCGTCGTACCTAAATCCACTCATCATGCTGCTACTAACCTTACGACATTGATTTCATGGCTGAGTGGTATTCCATTGTACATAAGGACCACAACTTCTTTATCCATTTTTCTCTTTCCTGGGATATTTAAGGTGGAATGAAGTGGAGGTCCTGGTCAACAGAGCAGCCCTAAACTTTGGGGTGCTTGTGTCTTGCTGATTTTTAATTTTCCCAATTTATACCCCCATGAGTGGAAGTGCCCTATGCTCTCTAAGCTGTGTTTTTCAGATGTTTCAGGACTCACCGGACACTTCTCCGGAGTGGCTCTTGGCAATTTACATCCCGCCCATCAGTGTAGCAAGGCTCCCATTTCTCCATGGCCTGTCCTGCATTTCTGGTTTTGACACTTTTTTCAGCATGGCCCTTTTGACCGATGGGAAGCGAGACTTCTTTGTAGCGCTGATTTGCCTTTCCAGGTGGCTTGGTTGGCCAAAAAGGGCGTATGCGTTTTTTCCTGAATATATTCAGGAAAAAACGCATACGCCCTTTTTGGCCAAGGGCATCATTGTCAACGTTTTGCCGCTTTTCATGTGCTTTAAAGGCGATTCGTATCTACCTCCTGAAATCTGTTTCCTGCAATTCTGCCTTGATTTCAAATCCTCTTCTTTGCCTTCCCTCAATATATTTGTGGACGGGAGTTATCATTTATAACTCTGCAGGTTTGTGAATTGCAGTGCCCTGAACCTCCATTTTACAACTCGTTTTTATGGGAGCTGGCCGCAAAATCGCAGAATGGCTTCAGGCCCTGTTCTGGTTCCGGGGGGCAGGCTGAGCCTGTGGTTAATTCTTCTTTCTGATGGGAAAATAGAGTGACCTGTGCCTGTCCCAACACCAAGAGCTAGTCTCTCGTTGGTTCCACGTCTTCCCGTTTATCCTCAGGACAAATTGCAACCTGCATGGAACAGGAGGTTAAAGGTGCTGATGCTCCAAGTAGGGAGCTTGCTAGTAAAGCGGCTGGAATGGCGAACCCGGGCACAAGGAGATGAGAAATGAGGTGCGTTTTAGAAACCTTTCCCCATCACACGGTGTACCATCTTCTGGGTTTCTCATGCATGTTTTTGATGTAGGAAGATGCCCTTGAACCTGGAGATTTGGGACCCATGCGATGGGTACCACGCAGTATTCCTTTAAAGGGTCTGCGTTTGCTCACCCAACCTCACCAAACCTCTCAGCCCCAAGAGTGTCCACCCTTATGTCTCATCCAGCTGTGCGTCTAGATATGGTCAATCCAGGTTGCATCACAGCCCCTGAACGCATTGTGTAAGAATTTCTCTCTCTTTCACTGTCTTTGTTTCATGGGTGTTTCAAAGTAATTTATTTTTATAATGGGGTTTAGCTGCTTTTCACTGCTGTGTTTATGCCGCTTTACACCCACTTGACACACTAACAGAGAGATATCATTACATAGGTTTTACGATTATTATTAGTCAGATATATTCTTGTGCGGTGAATAGGGCGTGTTGAGTCCAGTTCTCTGAGCCAGGAGTAGGTCTTGTCTATTACATATTGGGTTTATGGAACGGTATCTGAGTTAATTTGATACCCTTCTTTTATGTATCACCCCACCTCACCTTTCCCGTTAAGCAGCCATAGTGTGTTTTCTGCATGTGTGACTCTGTTCTGTTTTGTAATTCAGTTCAAGTGTAACGGTTTTTACATTCCCTCTATCAGTGATACCTTATGAGAAGTGTCCTTTTCTGTGTGACTTATTTCACTTAGAATCGTCGTACCTAAATCCACTCATCATGCTGCTACTAACCTTACGACATTGATTTCATGGCTGAGTGGTATTCCATTGTACATAAGGACCACAACTTCTTTATCCATTTTTCTCTTTCCTGGGATATTTAAGGTGGAATGAAGTGGAGGTCCTGGTCAACAGAGCAGCCCTAAACTTTGGGGTGCTTGTGTCTTGCTGATTTTTAATTTTCCCAATTTATACCCCCATGAGTGGAAGTGCCCTATGCTCTCTAAGCTGTGTTTTTCAGATGTTTCAGGACTCACCGGACACTTCTCCGGAGTGGCTCTTGGCAATTTACATCCCGCCCATCAGTGTAGCAAGGCTCCCATTTCTCCATGGCCTGTCCTGCATTTCTGGTTTTGACACTTTTTTCAGCATGGCCCTTTTGACCGATGGGAAGCGAGACTTCTTTGTAGTGCTGATTTGCCTTTCCAGGTTGCTTGGTTGGCCAAAAAGGGCGTATGCGTTTTTTCCTGAATATATTCAGGAAAAAACGCATACGCCCTTTTTGGCCAAGGGCATCATTGTCAACGTTTTGCCGCTTTTCATGTGCTTTAAAGGCGATTCGTATCTACCTCCTGAAATCTGTTTCCTGCAATTCTGCCTTGATTTCAAATCCTCTTCTTTGCCTTCCCTCAATATATTTGTGGACGGGAGTTATCATTTATAACTCTGCAGGTTTGTGAATTGCAGTGCCCTGAACCTCCATTTTACAACTCGTTTTTATGGGAGCTGGCCGCAAAATCGCAGAATGGCTTCAGGCCCTGTTCTGGTTCCGGGGGGCAGGCTGAGCCTGTGGTTAATTCTTCTTTCTGATGGGAAAATAGAGTGACCTGTGCCTGTCCCAACACCAAGAGCTAGTCTCTCGTTGGTTCCACGTCTTCCCGTTTATCCTCAGGACAAATTGCAACCTGTATGGAACAGGAGGTTAAAGGTGCTGATGCTCCAAGTAGGGAGCTTGCTAGTAAAGCGGCTGGAATGGCGAACCCGGGCACAAGGAGATGAGAAATGAGGTGCGTTTTAGAAACCTTTCCCCATCACACGGTGTACCATCTTCTGGGTTTCTCATGCATGTTTTTGATGTAGGAAGATGCCCTTGAACCTGGAGATTTGGGACCCATGCGATGGGTACCACGCAGTATTCCTTTAAAGGGTCTGCGTTTGCTCACCCAACCTCACCAAACCTCTCAGCCCCAAGAGTGTCCACCCTTATGTCTCATCCAGCTGTGCATCTAGATATGGTCAATCCAGGTTGCATCACAGCCCCTGAACGCATTGTGTAAGAATTTCTCTCTCTTTCACTGTCTTTGTTTCATGGGTGTTTCAAAGTAATTTATTTTTATAATGGGGTTTAGCTGCTTTTCACTGCTGTGTTTATGCCGCTTTACACCCACTTGACACACTAACAGATATCAATACATAGGTTTTACGATTATTATTAGTCAGATATATTCTTGTGCGGTGAATAGGGCGTGTTGAGTCCAGTTCTCTGAGCAAGGAGTAGGTCTTGTCTATTACATATTGGGTTTATGGAACGGTATCTGAGCTAATTTGATACCCTTGTTTTATGTATCACCCCACCTCACCTTTCCCGTTAAGCAGCCATAGTGTGTTTTCTGCATGTGTGACTCTGTTCTGTTTTGTAATTCAGTTCAAGTGTAACGGTTTTTACATTCCCTCTATCAGTGATACCTTATGAGAAGTGTCCTTTTCTGTGTGACTTATTTCACTTAGAATCGTCGTACCTAAATCCACTCATCATGCTGCTACTAACCTTACGACATTGATTTCATGGCTGAGTGGTATTCCATTGTACATAAGGACCACAACTTCTTTATCCATTTTTCTCTTTCCTGGGATATTTAAGGTGGAATGAAGTGGAGGTCCTGGTCAACAGAGCAGCCCTAAACTTTGGGGTGCTTGTGTCTTGCTGATTTTTAATTTTCCCAATTTATACCCCCATGAGTGGAAGTGCCCTATGCTCTCTAAGCTGTGTTTTTCAGATGTTTCAGGACTCACCGGACACTTCTCCAGAGTGGCTCTTGGCAATTTACATCCCGCCCATCAGTGTAGCAAGGCTCCCATTTCTCCATGGCCTGTCCTGCATTTCTGGTTTTGACACTTTTTTCAGCATGGCCCTTTTGACCGATGGGAAGCGAGACTTCTTTGTAGCGCTGATTTGCCTTTCCAGGTTCCTTGGTTGGCCAAAAAGGGCGTATGCGTTTTTTCCTGAATATATTCAGGAAAAAACGCATACGCCCTTTTTGGCCAAGGGCATCATTGTCAACGTTTTGCCGCTTTTCATGTGCTTTAAAGGTGATTCGTATCTACCTCCTGAAATCTGTTTCCTGCAATTCTGCCTTGATTTCAAATCCTCTTCTTTGCCTTCCCTCTATATATTTGTGGACGAGAGTTATCATTAATAACTCTGCAGGTTTGTGAATTGCAGTGCCCTGAACCTCCATTTTACAACTCGTTTTTATGGGAGCTGGCGGCAAAATCGCAGAATGGCTTTAGGCCCTGTTCTGGTTCCGGGGGGCAGGCTGAGCCTGTGGTTAATTCTTCTTTCTGATGGGAAAATACAGTGACCTGTGCCTGTCCCAACACCAAGAGCTAGTCTCTCGTTGGTTCCACGTCTTCCCGTTTATCCTCAGGACAAATTGCAACCTGTATGGAACAGGAGGTTAAAGGTGCTGATGCTCCAAGTAGGGAGCTTGCTAGTAAAGCGGCTGGAATGGCGAACCCGGGCACAAGGAGATGAGAAATGAGGTGCGTTTTAGAAACCTTTCCCCATCACACGGTGTACCATCTTCTGGGTTTCTCATGCATGTTTTTGATGTAGGAAGATGCCCTTGAACCTGGAGATTTGGGACCCATGCGATGGGTACCACGCAGTATTCCTTTAAAGGGTCTGCGTTTGCTCACCCAACCTCACCAAACCTCTCAGCCCCAAGAGTGTCCACCCTTATGTCTCATCCAGCTGTGCATCTAGATATGGTCAATCCAGGTTGCATCACAGCTCCTGAACGCATTGTGTAAGAATTTCTCTCTCTTTCACTGTCTTTGTTTCATGGGTGTTTCAAAGTAATTTATTTTTATAATGGGGTTTAGCTGCTTTTCACTGCTGTGTTTATGCCGCTTTACACCCACTTGACACACTAACAGAGAGATATCAATACATAGGTTTTACGATTATTATTAGTCAGATATATTCTTGTGCGGTGAATAGGGCGTGTTGAGTCCAGTTCTCTGAGCCAGGAGTAGGTCTTGTCTATTACATATTGGGTTTATGGAACGGTATCTGAGTTAATTTGATACCCTTCTTTTATGTATCACCCCACCTCACCTTTCCCGTTAAGCAGCCATAGTGTGTTTTCTGCATGTGTGACTCTGTTCTGTTTTGTAATTCAGTTCAAGTGTAACGGTTTTTACATTCCCTCTATCAGTGATACCTTATGAGAAGTGTCCTTTTCTGTGTGACTTATTTCACTTAGAATCATCGTACCTAAATCCACTCATCATGCTGCTACTAACCTTACGACATTGATTTCATGGCTGAGTGGTATTCCATTGTACATAAGGACCACCACTTCTGTATCCATTTTTCTCTTTCCTGGGATATTTAAGGTGGAATGAAGTGGAGGTTCTGGTCAACAGAGCAGCCCTAAACTTTGGGGTGCTTGTGTCTTGCTGATTTTTAATTTTCCCAATTTATACCCCCATGAGTGGAAGTGCCCTATGCTCTCTAAGCTGTGTTTTTCAGATGTTTCAGGACTCACCGGACACTTCTCCAGAGTGGCTCTTGGCAATTTACATCCCGCCCATCAGTGTAGCAAGGCTCCCATTTCTCCATGGCCTGTCCTGCATTTCTGGTTTTGACACTTTTTTCAGCATGGCCCTTTTGACCGATGGGAAGCGAGACTTCTTTGTAGCGCTGATTTGCCTTTCCAGGTTCCTTGGTTGGCCAAAAAGGGCGTATGCGTTTTTTCCTGAATATATTCAGGAAAAAACGCATACGCCCTTTTTGGCCAAGGGCATCATTGTCAACGTTTTGCCGCTTTTCATGTGCTTTAAAGGTGATTCGTATCTACCTCCTGAAATCTGTTTCCTGCAATTCTGCCTTGATTTCAAATCCTCTTCTTTGCCTTCCCTCTATATATTTGTGGACGAGAGTTATCATTAATAACTCTGTAGGTTTGTGAATTGCAGTGCTCTGAACCTCCATTTTACAACTCGTTTTTATGGGAGCTGGCGGCAAAATCGCAGAATGGCTTTAGGCCCTGTTCTGGTTCCGGGGGGCAGGCTGAGCCTGTGGTTAATTCTTCTTTCTGATGGGAAAATAGAGTGACCTGTGCCTGTCCCAACACCAAGAGCTAGTCTCTCGTTGGTTCCACGTCTTCCCGTTTATCCTCAGGACAAATTGCAACCTGTATGGAACAGGAGGTTAAAGGTGCTGATGCTCCAAGTAGGGAGCTTGCTAGTAAAGCGGCTGGAATGGCGAACCCGGGCACAAGGAGATGAGAAATGAGGTGCGTTTTAGAAACCTTTCCCCATCACACGGTGTACCATCTTCTGGGTTTCTCATGCATGTTTTTGATGTAGGAAGATGCCCTTGAACCTGGAGATTTGGGACCCATGCGATGGGTACCACGCAGTATTCCTTTAAAAGGTCTGCGTTTGCTCACCAAACCTCACCAAACCTCTCAGCCCCAAGAGTGTCCACCCTTATGTCTCATCCAGCTGTGCGTATAGATATGGTCAATCCAGGTTGCATCACAGCTCCTGAACGCATTGTGTAAGAATTTCTCTCTCTTTCACTGTCTTTGTTTCATGGGTGTTTCAAAGTAATTTATTTTTATAATGGGGTTTAGCTGCTTTTCACTGCTGTGTTTATGCCGCTTTACACCCACTTGACACACTAACAGAGAGATATCAATACATAGGTTTTACGATTATTATTAGTCAGATATATTCTTGTGCGGTGAATAGGGCGTGTTGAGTCCAGTTCTCTGAGCAAGGAGTAGGTCTTGTCTATTACATATTGGGTTTATGGAACGGTATCTGAGCTAATTTGATACCCTTGTTTTATGTATCACCCCACCTCACCTTTCCCGTTAAGCAGCCATAGTGTGTTTTCTGCATGTGTGACTCTGTTCTGTTTTGTAATTCAGTTCAAGTGTAACGGTTTTTACATTCCCTCTATCAGTGATACCTTATGAGAAGTGTCCTTTTCTGTGTGACTTATTTCACTTAGAATCGTCGTACCTAAATCCACTCATCATGCTGCTACTAACCTTACGACATTGATTTCATGGCTGAGTGGTATTCCATTGTACATAAGGACCACAACTTCTTTATCCATTTTTCTCTTTCCTGGGATATTTAAGGTGGAATGAAGTGGAGGTCCTGGTCAACAGAGCAGCCCTAAACTTTGGGGTGCTTGTGTCTTGCTGATTTTTAATTTTCCCAATTTATACCCCCATGAGTGGAAGTGCCCTATGCTCTCTAAGCTGTGTTTTTCAGATGTTTCAGGACTCACCGGACACTTCTCCGGAGTGGCTCTTGGCAATTTACATCCCGCCCATCAGTGTAGCAAGGCTCCCATTTCTCCATGGCCTGTCCTGCATTTCTGGTTTTGACACTTTTTTCAGCATGGCCCTTTTGACCGATGGGAAGCGAGACTTCTTTGTAGCGCTGATTTGCCTTTCCAGGTGGCTTGGTTGGCCAAAAAGGGCGTATGCGTTTTTTCCTGAATATATTCAGGAAAAAACGCATACGCCCTTTTTGGCCAAGGGCATCATTGTCAACGTTTTGCCGCTTTTCATGTGCTTTAAAGGCGATTCGTATCTACCTCCTGAAATCTGTTTCCTGCAATTCTGCCTTGATTTCAAATCCTCTTCTTTGCCTTCCCTCAATATATTTGTGGACGGGAGTTATCATTTATAACTCTGCAGGTTTGTGAATTGCAGTGCCCTGAACCTCCATTTTACAACTCGTTTTTATGGGAGCTGGCCGCAAAATCGCAGAATGGCTTCAGGCCCTGTTCTGGTTCCGGGGGGCAGGCTGAGCCTGTGGTTAATTCTTCTTTCTGATGGGAAAATAGAGTGACCTGTGCCTGTCCCAACACCAAGAGCTAGTCTCTCGTTGGTTCCACGTCTTCCCGTTTATCCTCAGGACAAATTGCAACCTGCATGGAACAGGAGGTTAAAGGTGCTGATGCTCCAAGTAGGGAGCTTGCTAGTAAAGCGGCTGGAATGGCGAACCCGGGCACAAGGAGATGAGAAATGAGGTGCGTTTTAGAAACCTTTCCCCATCACACGGTGTACCATCTTCTGGGTTTCTCATGCATGTTTTTGATGTAGGAAGATGCCCTTGAACCTGGAGATTTGGGACCCATGCGATGGGTACCACGCAGTATTCCTTTAAAGGGTCTGCGTTTGCTCACCCAACCTCACCAAACCTCTCAGCCCCAAGAGTGTCCACCCTTATGTCTCATCCAGCTGTGCGTCTAGATATGGTCAATCCAGGTTGCATCACAGCCCCTGAACGCATTGTGTAAGAATTTCTCTCTCTTTCACTGTCTTTGTTTCATGGGTGTTTCAAAGTAATTTATTTTTATAATGGGGTTTAGCTGCTTTTCACTGCTGTGTTTATGCCGCTTTACACCCACTTGACACACTAACAGAGAGATATCATTACATAGGTTTTACGATTATTATTAGTCAGATATATTCTTGTGCGGTGAATAGGGCGTGTTGAGTCCAGTTCTCTGAGCCAGGAGTAGGTCTTGTCTATTACATATTGGGTTTATGGAACGGTATCTGAGTTAATTTGATACCCTTCTTTTATGTATCACCCCACCTCACCTTTCCCGTTAAGCCGCCATAGTGTGTTTTCTGCATGTGTGACTCTGTTCTGTTTTGTAATTCAGTTCAAGTGTAACGGTTTTTACATTCCCTCTATCAGTTATACCTTATGAGAAGTGTCCTTTTCTGTGTGACTTATTTCACTTAGAATCGTCGTACCTAAATCCACTCATCATGCTGCTACTAACCTTACGACATTGATTTCATGGCTGAGTGGTATTCCATTGTACATAAGGACCACAACTTCTTTATCCATTTTTCTCTTTCCTGGGATATTTAAGGTGGAATGAAGTGGAGGTCCTGGTCAACAGAGCAGCCCTAAACTTTGGGGTGCTTGTGTCTTGCTGATTTTTAATTTTCCCAATTTATACCCCCATGAGTGGAAGTGCCCTATGCTCTCTAAGCTGTGTTTTTCAGATGTTTCAGGACTCACCGGACACTTCTCCGGAGTGGCTCTTGGCAATTTACATCCCGCCCATCAGTGTAGCAAGGCTCCCATTTCTCCATGGCCTGTCCTGCATTTCTGGTTTTGACACTTTTTTCAGCATGGCCCTTTTGACCGATGGGAAGCGAGACTTCTTTGTAGTGCTGATTTGCCTTTCCAGGTTGCTTGGTTGGCCAAAAAGGGCGTATGCGTTTTTTCCTGAATATATTCAGGAAAAAACGCATACGCCCTTTTTGGCCAAGGGCATCATTGTCAACGTTTTGCCGCTTTTCATGTGCTTTAAAGGCGATTCGTATCTACCTCCTGAAATCTGTTTCCTGCAATTCTGCCTTGATTTCAAATCCTCTTCTTTGCCTTCCCTCAATATATTTGTGGACGGGAGTTATCATTTATAACTCTGCAGGTTTGTGAATTGCAGTGCCCTGAACCTCCATTTTACAACTCGTTTTTATGGGAGCTGGCCGCAAAATCGCAGAATGGCTTCAGGCCCTGTTCTGGTTCCGGGGGGCAGGCTGAGCCTGTGGTTAATTCTTCTTTCTGATGGGAAAATAGAGTGACCTGTGCCTGTCCCAACACCAAGAGCTAGTCTCTCGTTGGTTCCACGTCTTCCCGTTTATCCTCAGGACAAATTGCAACCTGTATGGAACAGGAGGTTAAAGGTGCTGATGCTCCAAGTAGGGAGCTTGCTAGTAAAGCGGCTGGAATGGCGAACCCGGGCACAAGGAGATGAGAAATGAGGTGCGTTTTAGAAACCTTTCCCCATCACACGGTGTACCATCTTCTGGGTTTCTCATGCATGTTTTTGATGTAGGAAGATGCCCTTGAACCTGGAGATTTGGGACCCATGCGATGGGTACCACGCAGTATTCCTTTAAAGGGTCTGCGTTTGCTCACCCAACCTCACCAAACCTCTCAGCCCCAAGAGTGTCCACCCTTATGTCTCATCCAGCTGTGCATCTAGATATGGTCAATCCAGGTTGCATCACAGCCCCTGAACGCATTGTGTAAGAATTTCTCTCTCTTTCACTGTCTTTGTTTCATGGGTGTTTCAAAGTAATTTATTTTTATAATGGGGTTTAGCTGCTTTTCACTGCTGTGTTTATGCCGCTTTACACCCACTTGACACACTAACAGATATCAATACATAGGTTTTACGATTATTATTAGTCAGATATATTCTTGTGCGGTGAATAGGGCGTGTTGAGTCCAGTTCTCTGAGCAAGGAGTAGGTCTTGTCTATTACATATTGGGTTTATGGAACGGTATCTGAGCTAATTTGATACCCTTGTTTTATGTATCACCCCACCTCACCTTTCCCGTTAAGCAGCCATAGTGTGTTTTCTGCATGTGTGACTCTGTTCTGTTTTGTAATTCAGTTCAAGTGTAACGGTTTTTACATTCCCTCTATCAGTGATACCTTATGAGAAGTGTCCTTTTCTGTGTGACTTATTTCACTTAGAATCGTCGTACCTAAATCCACTCATCATGCTGCTACTAACCTTACGACATTGATTTCATGGCTGAGTGGTATTCCATTGTACATAAGGACCACAACTTCTTTATCCATTTTTCTCTTTCCTGGGATATTTAAGGTGGAATGAAGTGGAGGTCCTGGTCAACAGAGCAGCCCTAAACTTTGGGGTGCTTGTGTCTTGCTGATTTTTAATTTTCCCAATTTATACCCCCATGAGTGGAAGTGCCCTATGCTCTCTAAGCTGTGTTTTTCAGATGTTTCAGGACTCACCGGACACTTCTCCAGAGTGGCTCTTGGCAATTTACATCCCGCCCATCAGTGTAGCAAGGCTCCCATTTCTCCATGGCCTGTCCTGCATTTCTGGTTTTGACACTTTTTTCAGCATGGCCCTTTTGACCGATGGGAAGCGAGACTTCTTTGTAGCGCTGATTTGCCTTTCCAGGTTCCTTGGTTGGCCAAAAAGGGCGTATGCGTTTTTTCCTGAATATATTCAGGAAAAAACGCATACGCCCTTTTTGGCCAAGGGCATCATTGTCAACGTTTTGCCGCTTTTCATGTGCTTTAAAGGTGATTCGTATCTACCTCCTGAAATCTGTTTCCTGCAATTCTGCCTTGATTTCAAATCCTCTTCTTTGCCTTCCCTCTATATATTTGTGGACGAGAGTTATCATTAATAACTCTGCAGGTTTGTGAATTGCAGTGCCCTGAACCTCCATTTTACAACTCGTTTTTATGGGAGCTGGCGGCAAAATCGCAGAATGGCTTTAGGCCCTGTTCTGGTTCCGGGGGGCAGGCTGAGCCTGTGGTTAATTCTTCTTTCTGATGGGAAAATACAGTGACCTGTGCCTGTCCCAACACCAAGAGCTAGTCTCTCGTTGGTTCCACGTCTTCCCGTTTATCCTCAGGACAAATTGCAACCTGTATGGAACAGGAGGTTAAAGGTGCTGATGCTCCAAGTAGGGAGCTTGCTAGTAAAGCGGCTGGAATGGCGAACCCGGGCACAAGGAGATGAGAAATGAGGTGCGTTTTAGAAACCTTTCCCCATCACACGGTGTACCATCTTCTGGGTTTCTCATGCATGTTTTTGATGTAGGAAGATGCCCTTGAACCTGGAGATTTGGGACCCATGCGATGGGTACCACGCAGTATTCCTTTAAAGGGTCTGCGTTTGCTCACCCAACCTCACCAAACCTCTCAGCCCCAAGAGTGTCCACCCTTATGTCTCATCCAGCTGTGCATCTAGATATGGTCAATCCAGGTTGCATCACAGCTCCTGAACGCATTGTGTAAGAATTTCTCTCTCTTTCACTGTCTTTGTTTCATGGGTGTTTCAAAGTAATTTATTTTTATAATGGGGTTTAGCTGCTTTTCACTGCTGTGTTTATGCCGCTTTACACCCACTTGACACACTAACAGAGAGATATCAATACATAGGTTTTACGATTATTATTAGTCAGATATATTCTTGTGCGGTGAATAGGGCGTGTTGAGTCCAGTTCTCTGAGCCAGGAGTAGGTCTTGTCTATTACATATTGGGTTTATGGAACGGTATCTGAGTTAATTTGATACCCTTCTTTTATGTATCACCCCACCTCACCTTTCCCGTTAAGCAGCCATAGTGTGTTTTCTGCATGTGTGACTCTGTTCTGTTTTGTAATTCAGTTCAAGTGTAACGGTTTTTACATTCCCTCTATCAGTGATACCTTATGAGAAGTGTCCTTTTCTGTGTGACTTATTTCACTTAGAATCATCGTACCTAAATCCACTCATCATGCTGCTACTAACCTTACGACATTGATTTCATGGCTGAGTGGTATTCCATTGTACATAAGGACCACCACTTCTGTATCCATTTTTCTCTTTCCTGGGATATTTAAGGTGGAATGAAGTGGAGGTCCTGGTCAACAGAGCAGCCCTAAACTTTGGGGTGCTTGTGTCTTGCTGATTTTTAATTTTCCCAATTTATACCCCCATGAGTGGAAGTGCCCTATGCTCTCTAAGCTGTGTTTTTCAGATGTTTCAGGACTCACCGGACACTTCTCCGGAGTGGCTCTTGGCAATTTACATCCCGCCCATCAGTGTAGCAAGGCTCCCATTTCTCCATGGCCTGTCCTGCATTTCTGGTTTTGACACTTTTTTCAGCATGGCCCTTTTGACCGATGGGAAGCGAGACTTCTTTGTAGCGCTGATTTGCCTTTCCAGGTGGCTTGGTTGGCCAAAAAGGGCGTATGCGTTTTTTCCTGAATATATTCAGGAAAAAACGCATACGCCCTTTTTGGCCAAGGGCATCATTGTCAACGTTTTGCCGCTTTTCATGTGCTTTAAAGGCGATTCGTATCTACCTCCTGAAATCTGTTTCCTGCAATTCTGCCTTGATTTCAAATCCTCTTCTTTGCCTTCCCTCAATATATTTGTGGACGGGAGTTATCATTTATAACTCTGCAGGTTTGTGAATTGCAGTGCCCTGAACCTCCATTTTACAACTCGTTTTTATGGGAGCTGGCCGCAAAATCGCAGAATGGCTTCAGGCCCTGTTCTGGTTCCGGGGGGCAGGCTGAGCCTGTGGTTAATTCTTCTTTCTGATGGGAAAATAGAGTGACCTGTGCCTGTCCCAACACCAAGAGCTAGTCTCTCGTTGGTTCCACGTCTTCCCGTTTATCCTCAGGACAAATTGCAACCTGTATGGAACAGGAGGTTAAAGGTGCTGATGCTCCAAGTAGGGAGCTTGCTAGTAAAGCGGCTGGAATGGCGAACCCGGGCACAAGGAGATGAGAAATGAGGTGCGTTTTAGAAACCTTTCCCCATCACACGGTGTACCATCTTCTGGGTTTCTCATGCATGTTTTTGATGTAGGAAGATGCCCTTGAACCTGGAGATTTGGGACCCATGCGATGGGTACCACGCAGTATTCCTTTAAAGGGTCTGCGTTTGCTCACCCAACCTCACCAAACCTCTCAGCCCCAAGAGTGTCCATCCTTATGTCTCATCCAGCTGTGCGTCTAGATATGGTCAATCCAGGTTGCATCACAGCCCCTGAACGCATTGTGTAAGAATTTCTCTCTCTTTCACTGTCTTTGTTTCATGGGTGTTTCAAAGTAATTTATTTTTATAATGGGGTTTAGCTGCTTTTCACTGCTGTGTTTATGCCGCTTTACACCCACTTGACACACTAACAGAGAGATATCATTACATAGGTTTTACGATTATTATTAGTCAGATATATTCTTGTGCGGTGAATAGGGCGTGTTGAGTCCAGTTCTCTGAGCCAGGAGTAGGTCTTGTCTATTACATATTGGGTTTATGGAACGGTATCTGAGTTAATTTGATACCCTTCTTTTATGTATCACCCCACCTCACCTTTCCCGTTAAGCAGCCATAGTGTGTTTTCTGCATGTGTGACTCTGTTCTGTTTTGTAATTCAGTTCAAGTGTAACGGTTTTTACATTCCCTCTATCAGTGATACCTTATGAGAAGTGTCCTTTTCTGTGTGACTTATTTCACTTAGAATCGTCGTACCTAAATCCACTCATCATGCTGCTACTAACCTTACGACATTGATTTCATGGCTGAGTGGTATTCCATTGTACATAAGGACCACAACTTCTTTATCCATTTTTCTCTTTCCTGGGATATTTAAGGTGGAATGAAGTGGAGGTCCTGGTCAACAGAGCAGCCCTAAACTTTGGGGTGCTTGTGTCTTGCTGATTTTTAATTTTCCCAATTTATACCCCCATGAGTGGAAGTGCCCTATGCTCTCTAAGCTGTGTTTTTCAGATGTTTCAGGACTCACCGGACACTTCTCCGGAGTGGCTCTTGGCAATTTACATCCCGCCCATCAGTGTAGCAAGGCTCCCATTTCTCCATGGCCTGTCCTGCATTTCTGGTTTTGACACTTTTTTCAGCATGGCCCTTTTGACCGATGGGAAGCGAGACTTCTTTGTAGTGCTGATTTGCCTTTCCAGGTTGCTTGGTTGGCCAAAAAGGGCGTATGCGTTTTTTCCTGAATATATTCAGGAAAAAACGCATACGCCCTTTTTGGCCAAGGGCATCATTGTCAACGTTTTGCCGCTTTTCATGTGCTTTAAAGGCGATTCGTATCTACCTCCTGAAATCTGTTTCCTGCAATTCTGCCTTGATTTCAAATCCTCTTCTTTGCCTTCCCTCAATATATTTGTGGACGGGAGTTATCATTTATAACTCTGCAGGTTTGTGAATTGCAGTGCCCTGAACCTCCATTTTACAACTCGTTTTTATGGGAGCTGGCCGCAAAATCGCAGAATGGCTTCAGGCCCTGTTCTGGTTCCGGGGGGCAGGCTGAGCCTGTGGTTAATTCTTCTTTCTGATGGGAAAATAGAGTGACCTGTGCCTGTCCCAACACCAAGAGCTAGTCTCTCGTTGGTTCCACGTCTTCCCGTTTATCCTCAGGACAAATTGCAACCTGTATGGAACAGGAGGTTAAAGGTGCTGATGCTCCAAGTAGGGAGCTTGCTAGTAAAGCGGCTGGAATGGCGAACCCGGGCACAAGGAGATGAGAAATGAGGTGCGTTTTAGAAACCTTTCCCCATCACACGGTGTACCATCTTCTGGGTTTCTCATGCATGTTTTCGATGTAGGAAGATGCCCTTGAACCTGGAGATTTGGGACCCATGCGATGGGTACCACGCAGTATTCCTTTAAAGGGTCTGCGTTTGCTCACCCAACCTCACCAAACCTCTCAGCCCCAAGAGTGTCCACCCTTATGTCTCATCCAGCTGTGCATCTAGATATGGTCAATCCAGGTTGCATCACAGCCCCTGAACGCATTGTGTAAGAATTTCTCTCTCTTTCACTGTCTTTGTTTCATGGGTGTTTCAAAGTAATTTATTTTTATAATGGGGTTTAGCTGCTTTTCACTGCTGTGTTTATGCCGCTTTACACCCACTTGACACACTAACAGATATCAATACATAGGTTTTACGATTATTATTAGTCAGATATATTCTTGTGCGGTGAATAGGGCGTGTTGAGTCCAGTTCTCTGAGCAAGGAGTAGGTCTTGTCTATTACATATTGGGTTTATGGAACGGTATCTGAGCTAATTTGATACCCTTGTTTTATGTATCACCCCACCTCACCTTTCCCGTTAAGCAGCCATAGTGTGTTTTCTGCATGTGTGACTCTGTTCTGTTTTGTAATTCAGTTCAAGTGTAACGGTTTTTACATTCCCTCTATCAGTGATACCTTATGAGAAGTGTCCTTTTCTGTGTGACTTATTTCACTTAGAATCGTCGTACCTAAATCCACTCATCATGCTGCTACTAACCTTACGACATTGATTTCATGGCTGAGTGATATTCCATTGTACATAAGGACCACAACTTCTTTATCCATTTTTCTCTTTCCTGGGATATTTAAGGTGGAATGAAGTGGAGGTCCTGGTCAACAGAGCAGCCCTAAACTTTGGGGTGCTTGTGTCTTGCTGATTTTTAATTTTCCCAATTTATACCCCCATGAGTGGAAGTGCCCTATGCTCTCTAAGCTGTGTTTTTCAGATGTTTCAGGACTCACCGGACACTTCTCCAGAGTGGCTCTTGGCAATTTACATCCCGCCCATCAGTGTAGCAAGGCTCCCATTTCTCCATGGCCTGTCCTGCATTTCTGGTTTTGACACTTTTTTCAGCATGGCCCTTTTGACCGATGGGAAGCGAGACTTCTTTGTAGCGCTGATTTGCCTTTCCAGGTTCCTTGGTTGGCCAAAAAGGGCGTATGCGTTTTTTCCTGAATATATTCAGGAAAAAACGCATACGCCCTTTTTGGCCAAGGGCATCATTGTCAACGTTTTGCCGCTTTTCATGTGCTTTAAAGGTGATTCGTATCTACCTCCTGAAATCTGTTTCCTGCAATTCTGCCTTGATTTCAAATCCTCTTCTTTGCCTTCCCTCTATATATTTGTGGACGAGAGTTATCATTAATAACTCTGCAGGTTTGTGAATTGCAGTGCCCTGAACCTCCATTTTACAACTCGTTTTTATGGGAGCTGGCGGCAAAATCGCAGAATGGCTTTAGGCCCTGTTCTGGTTCCGGGGGGCAGGCTGAGCCTGTGGTTAATTCTTCTTTCTGATGGGAAAATACAGTGACCTGTGCCTGTCCCAACACCAAGAGCTAGTCTCTCGTTGGTTCCACGTCTTCCCGTTTATCCTCAGGACAAATTGCAACCTGTATGGAACAGGAGGTTAAAGGTGCTGATGCTCCAAGTAGGGAGCTTGCTAGTAAAGCGGCTGGAATGGCGAACCCGGGCACAAGGAGATGAGAAATGAGGTGCGTTTTAGAAACCTTTCCCCATCACACGGTGTACCATCTTCTGGGTTTCTCATGCATGTTTTTGATGTAGGAAGATGCCCTTGAACCTGGAGATTTGGGACCCATGCGATGGGTACCACGCAGTATTCCTTTAAAGGGTCTGCGTTTGCTCACCCAACCTCACCAAACCTCTCAGCCCCAAGAGTGTCCACCCTTATGTCTCATCCAGCTGTGCATCTAGATATGGTCAATCCAGGTTGCATCACAGCTCCTGAACGCATTGTGTAAGAATTTCTCTCTCTTTCACTGTCTTTGTTTCATGGGTGTTTCAAAGTAATTTATTTTTATAATGGGGTTTAGCTGCTTTTCACTGCTGTGTTTATGCCGCTTTACACCCACTTGACACACTAACAGAGAGATATCAATACATAGGTTTTACGATTATTATTAGTCAGATATATTTTTGTGCGGTGAATAGGGCGTGTTGAGTCCAGTTCTCTGAGCCAGGAGTAGGTCTTGTCTATTACATATTGGGTTTATGGAACGGTATCTGAGTTAATTTGATACCCTTCTTTTATGTATCACCCCACCTCACCTTTCCCGTTAAGCAGCCATAGTGTGTTTTCTGCATGTGTGACTCTGTTCTGTTTTGTAATTCAGTTCAAGTGTAACGGTTTTTACATTCCCTCTATCAGTGATACCTTATGAGAAGTGTCCTTTTCTGTGTGACTTATTTCACTTAGAATCATCGTACCTAAATCCACTCATCATGCTGCTACTAACCTTACGACATTGATTTCATGGCTGAGTGGTATTCCATTGTACATAAGGACCACCACTTCTGTATCCATTTTTCTCTTTCCTGGGATATTTAAGGTGGAATGAAGTGGAGGTCCTGGTCAACAGAGCAGCCCTAAACTTTGGGGTGCTTGTGTCTTGCTGATTTTTAATTTTCCCAATTTATACCCCCATGAGTGGAAGTGCCCTATGCTCTCTAAGCTGTGTTTTTCAGATGTTTCAGGACTCACCGGACACTTCTCCGGAGTGGCTCTTGGCAATTTACATCCCGCCCATCAGTGTAGCAAGGCTCCCATTTCTCCATGGCCTGTCCTGCATTTCTGGTTTTGACACTTTTTTCAGCATGGCCCTTTTGACCGATGGGAAGCGAGACTTCTTTGTAGCGCTGATTTGCCTTTCCAGGTTGCTTGGTTGGCCAAAAAGGGCGTATGCGTTTTTTCCTGAATATATTCAGGAAAAAACGCATACGCCCTTTTTGGCCAAGGGCATCATTGTCAACGTTTTGCCGCTTTTCATGTGCTTTAAAGGCGATTCGTATCTACCTCCTGAAATCTGTTTCCTGCAATTCTGCCTTGATTTCAAATCCTCTTCTTTGCCTTCCCTCAATATATTTGTGGACGGGAGTTATCATTTATAACTCTGCAGGTTTGTGAATTGCAGTGCCCTGAACCTCCATTTTACAACTCGTTTTTATGGGAGCTGGCCGCAAAATCGCAGAATGGCTTCAGGCCCTGTTCTGGTTCCGGGGGGCAGGCTGAGCCTGTGGTTAATTCTTCTTTCTGATGGGAAAATAGAGTGACCTGTGCCTGTCCCAACACCAAGAGCTAGTCTCTCGTTGGTTCCACGTCTTCCCGTTTATCCTCAGGACAAATTGCAACCTGTATGGAACAGGAGGTTAAAGGTGCTGATGCTCCAAGTAGGGAGCTTGCTAGTAAAGCGGCTGGAATGGCGAACCCGGGCACAAGGAGATGAGAAATGAGGTGCGTTTTAGAAACCTTTCCCCATCACACGGTGTACCATCTTCTGGGTTTCTCATGCATGTTTTCGATGTAGGAAGATGCCCTTGAACCTGGAGATTTGGGACCCATGCGATGGGTACCACGCAGTATTCCTTTAAAGGGTCTGCGTTTGCTCACCCAACCTCACCAAACCTCTCAGCCCCAAGAGTGTCCACCCTTATGTCTCATCCAGCTGTGCATCTAGATATGGTCAATCCAGGTTGCATCACAGCCCCTGAACGCATTGTGTAAGAATTTCTCTCTCTTTCACTGTCTTTGTTTCATGGGTGTTTCAAAGTAATTTATTTTTATAATGGGGTTTAGCTGCTTTTCACTGCTGTGTTTATGCCGCTTTACACCCACTTGACACACTAACAGATATCAATACATAGGTTTTACGATTATTATTAGTCAGATATATTCTTGTGCGGTGAATAGGGCGTGTTGAGTCCAGTTCTCTGAGCAAGGAGTAGGTCTTGTCTATTACATATTGGGTTTATGGAACGGTATCTGAGCTAATTTGATACCCTTGTTTTATGTATCACCCCACCTCACCTTTCCCGTTAAGCAGCCATAGTGTGTTTTCTGCATGTGTGACTCTGTTCTGTTTTGTAATTCAGTTCAAGTGTAACGGTTTTTACATTCCCTCTATCAGTGATACCTTATGAGAAGTGTCCTTTTCTGTGTGACTTATTTCACTTAGAATCGTCGTACCTAAATCCACTCATCATGCTGCTACTAACCTTACGACATTGATTTCATGGCTGAGTGATATTCCATTGTACATAAGGACCACAACTTCTTTATCCATTTTTCTCTTTCCTGGGATATTTAAGGTGGAATGAAGTGGAGGTCCTGGTCAACAGAGCAGCCCTAAACTTTGGGGTGCTTGTGTCTTGCTGATTTTTAATTTTCCCAATTTATACCCCCATGAGTGGAAGTGCCCTATGCTCTCTAAGCTGTGTTTTTCAGATGTTTCAGGACTCACCGGACACTTCTCCAGAGTGGCTCTTGGCAATTTACATCCCGCCCATCAGTGTAGCAAGGCTCCCATTTCTCCATGGCCTGTCCTGCATTTCTGGTTTTGACACTTTTTTCAGCATGGCCCTTTTGACCGATGGGAAGCGAGACTTCTTTGTAGCGCTGATTTGCCTTTCCAGGTTCCTTGGTTGGCCAAAAAGGGCGTATGCGTTTTTTCCTGAATATATTCAGGAAAAAACGCATACGCCCTTTTTGGCCAAGGGCATCATTGTCAACGTTTTGCCGCTTTTCATGTGCTTTAAAGGTGATTCGTATCTACCTCCTGAAATCTGTTTCCTGCAATTCTGCCTTGATTTCAAATCCTCTTCTTTGCCTTCCCTCTATATATTTGTGGACGAGAGTTATCATTAATAACTCTGCAGGTTTGTGAATTGCAGTGCCCTGAACCTCCATTTTACAACTCGTTTTTATGGGAGCTGGCGGCAAAATCGCAGAATGGCTTTAGGCCCTGTTCTGGTTCCGGGGGGCAGGCTGAGCCTGTGGTTAATTCTTCTTTCTGATGGGAAAATACAGTGACCTGTGCCTGTCCCAACACCAAGAGCTAGTCTCTCGTTGGTTCCACGTCTTCCCGTTTATCCTCAGGACAAATTGCAACCTGTATGGAACAGGAGGTTAAAGGTGCTGATGCTCCAAGTAGGGAGCTTGCTAGTAAAGCGGCTGGAATGGCGAACCCGGGCACAAGGAGATGAGAAATGAGGTGCGTTTTAGAAACCTTTCCCCATCACACGGTGTACCATCTTCTGGGTTTCTCATGCATGTTTTTGATGTAGGAAGATGCCCTTGAACCTGGAGATTTGGGACCCATGCGATGGGTACCACGCAGTATTCCTTTAAAGGGTCTGCGTTTGCTCACCCAACCTCACCAAACCTCTCAGCCCCAAGAGTGTCCACCCTTATGTCTCATCCAGCTGTGCATCTAGATATGGTCAATCCAGGTTGCATCACAGCTCCTGAACGCATTGTGTAAGAATTTCTCTCTCTTTCACTGTCTTTGTTTCATGGGTGTTTCAAAGTAATTTATTTTTATAATGGGGTTTAGCTGCTTTTCACTGCTGTGTTTATGCCGCTTTACACCCACTTGACACACTAACAGAGAGATATCAATACATAGGTTTTACGATTATTATTAGTCAGATATATTTTTGTGCGGTGAATAGGGCGTGTTGAGTCCAGTTCTCTGAGCCAGGAGTAGGTCTTGTCTATTACATATTGGGTTTATGGAACGGTATCTGAGTTAATTTGATACCCTTCTTTTATGTATCACCCCACCTCACCTTTCCCGTTAAGCAGCCATAGTGTGTTTTCTGCATGTGTGACTCTGTTCTGTTTTGTAATTCAGTTCAAGTGTAACGGTTTTTACATTCCCTCTATCAGTGATACCTTATGAGAAGTGTCCTTTTCTGTGTGACTTATTTCACTTAGAATCATCGTACCTAAATCCACTCATCATGCTGCTACTAACCTTACGACATTGATTTCATGGCTGAGTGGTATTCCATTGTACATAAGGACCACCACTTCTGTATCCATTTTTCTCTTTCCTGGGATATTTAAGGTGGAATGAAGTGGAGGTCCTGGTCAACAGAGCAGCCCTAAACTTTGGGGTGCTTGTGTCTTGCTGATTTTTAATTTTCCCAATTTATACCCCCATGAGTGGAAGTGCCCTATGCTCTCTAAGCTGTGTTTTTCAGATGTTTCAGGACTCACCGGACACTTCTCCGGAGTGGCTCTTGGCAATTTACATCCCGCCCATCAGTGTAGCAAGGCTCCCATTTCTCCATGGCCTGTCCTGCATTTCTGGTTTTGACACTTTTTTCAGCATGGCCCTTTTGACCGATGGGAAGCGAGACTTCTTTGTAGCGCTGATTTGCCTTTCCAGGTGGCTTGGTTGGCCAAAAAGGGCGTATGCGTTTTTTCCTGAATATATTCAGGAAAAAACGCATACGCCCTTTTTGGCCAAGGGCATCATTGTCAACGTTTTGCCGCTTTTCATGTGCTTTAAAGGCGATTCGTATCTACCTCCTGAAATCTGTTTCCTGCAATTCTGCCTTGATTTCAAATCCTCTTCTTTGCCTTCCCTCAATATATTTGTGGACGGGAGTTATCATTTATAACTCTGCAGGTTTGTGAATTGCAGTGCCCTGAACCTCCATTTTACAACTCGTTTTTATGGGAGCTGGCCGCAAAATCGCAGAATGGCTTCAGGCCCTGTTCTGGTTCCGGGGGGCAGGCTGAGCCTGTGGTTAATTCTTCTTTCTGATGGGAAAATAGAGTGACCTGTGCCTGTCCCAACACCAAGAGCTAGTCTCTCGTTGGTTCCACGTCTTCCCGTTTATCCTCAGGACAAATTGCAACCTGTATGGAACAGGAGGTTAAAGGTGCTGATGCTCCAAGTAGGGAGCTTGCTAGTAAAGCGGCTGGAATGGCGAACCCGGGCACAAGGAGATGAGAAATGAGGTGCGTTTTAGAAACCTTTCCCCATCACACGGTGTACCATCTTCTGGGTTTCTCATGCATGTTTTCGATGTAGGAAGATGCCCTTGAACCTGGAGATTTGGGACCCATGCGATGGGTACCACGCAGTATTCCTTTAAAGGGTCTGCGTTTGCTCACCCAACCTCACCAAACCTCTCAGCCCCAAGAGTGTCCACCCTTATGTCTCATCCAGCTGTGCATCTAGATATGGTCAATCCAGGTTGCATCACAGCCCCTGAACGCATTGTGTAAGAATTTCTCTCTCTTTCACTGTCTTTGTTTCATGGGTGTTTCAAAGTAATTTATTTTTATAATGGGGTTTAGCTGCTTTTCACTGCTGTGTTTATGCCGCTTTACACCCACTTGACACACTAACAGAGAGATATCAATACATAGGTTTTACGATTATTATTAGTCAGATATATTCTTGTGCGGTGAATAGGGCGTGTTGAGTCCAGTTCTCTGAGCAAGGAGTAGGTCTTGTCTATTACATATTGGGTTTATGGAACGGTATCTGAGCTAATTTGATACCCTTGTTTTATGTATCACCCCACCTCACCTTTCCCGTTAAGCAGCCATAGTGTGTTTTCTGCATGTGTGACTCTGTTCTGTTTTGTAATTCAGTTCAAGTGTAACGGTTTTTACATTCCCTCTATCAGTGATACCTTATGAGAAGTGTCCTTTTCTGTGTGACTTATTTCACTTAGAATCGTCGTACCTAAATCCACTCATCATGCTGCTACTAACCTTACGACATTGATTTCATGGCTGAGTGGTATTCCATTGTACATAAGGACCACAACTTCTTTATCCATTTTTCTCTTTCCTGGGATATTTAAGGTGGAATGAAGTGGAGGTCCTGGTCAACAGAGCAGCCCTAAACTTTGGGGTGCTTGTGTCTTGCTGATTTTTCATTTTCCCAATTTATACCCCCATGAGTGGAAGTGCCCTATGCTCTCTAAGCTGTGTTTTTCAGATGTTTCAGGACTCACCGGACACTTCTCCGGAGTGGCTCTTGGCAATTTACATCCCGCCCATCAGTGTAGCAAGGCTCCCATTTCTCCATGGCCTGTCCTGCATTTCTGGTTTTGACACTTTTTTCAGCATGGCCCTTTTGACCGATGGGAAGCGAGACTTCTTTGTAGTGCTGATTTGCCTTTCCAGGTTGCTTGGTTGGCCAAAAAGGGCGTATGCGTTTTTTCCTGAATATATTCAGGAAAAAACGCATACGCCCTTTTTGGCCAAGGGCATCATTGTCAACGTTTTGCCGCTTTTCATGTGCTTTAAAGGCGATTCGTATCTACCTCCTGAAATCTGTTTCCTGCAATTCTGCCTTGATTTCAAATCCTCTTCTTTGCCTTCCCTCAATATATTTGTGGACGGGAGTTATCATTTATAACTCTGCAGGTTTGTGAATTGCAGTGCCCTGAACCTCCATTTTACAACTCGTTTTTATGGGAGCTGGCCGCAAAATCGCAGAATGGCTTCAGGCCCTGTTCTGGTTCCGGGGGGCAGGCTGAGCCTGTGGTTAATTCTTCTTTCTGATGGGAAAATAGAGTGACCTGTGCCTGTCCCAACACCAAGAGCTAGTCTCTCGTTGGTTCCACGTCTTCCCGTTTATCCTCAGGACAAATTGCAACCTGTATGGAACAGGAGGTTAAAGGTGCTGATGCTCCAAGTAGGGAGCTTGCTATTAAAGCGGCTGGAATGGCGAACCCGGGCACAAGGAGATGAGAAATGAGGTGCGTTTTAGAAACCTTTCCCCATCACACGGTGTACCATCTTCTGGGTTTCTCATGCATGTTTTTGATGTAGGAAGATGCCCTTGAACCTGGAGATTTGGGACCCATGCGATGGGTACCACGCAGTATTCCTTTAAAGGGTCTGCGTTTGCTCACCCAACCTCACCAAACCTCTCAGCCCCAAGAGTGTCCACCCTTATGTCTCATCCAGCTGTGGGTCTAGATATGGTCAATCCAGGTTGCATCACAGCCCCTGAACGCATTGTGTAAGAATTTCTCTCTCTTTCACTGTCTTTGTTTCATGGGTGTTTCAAAGTAATTTATTTTTATAATGGGGTTTAGCTGCTTTTCACTGCTGTGTTTATGCCGCTTTACACCCACTTGACACACTAACAGAGAGATATCAATACATAGGTTTTACGATTATTATTAGTCAGATATATTCTTGTGCGGTGAATAGGGCATGTTGAGTCCAGTTCTCTGAGCAAGGAGTAGGTCTTGTCTATTACATATTGGGTTTATGGAACGGTATCTGAGCTAATTTGATACCCTTGTTTTATGTATCACCCCACCTCACCTTTCCCGTTAAGCAGCCATAGTGTGTTTTCTGCATGTGTGACTCTGTTCTGTTTTGTAATTCAGTTCAAGTGTAACGGTTTTTACATTCCCTCTATCAGTGATACCTTATGAGAAGTGTCCTTTTCTGTGTGACTTATTTCACTTAGAATCGTTGTACCTAAATCCTCTCATCATGCTGCTACTAACCTTACGACATTGATTTCATGGCTGAGTGATATTCCATTGTACATAAGGACCACAACTTCTTTATCCATTTTTCTCTTTCCTGGGATATTTAAGGTGGAATGAAGTGGAGGTCCTGGTCAACAGAGCAGCCCTAAACTTTGGGGTGCTTGTGTCTTGCTGATTTTTAATTTTCCCAATTTATACCCCCATGAGTGGAAGTGCCCTATGCTCTCTAAGCTGTGTTTTTCAGATGTTTCAGGACTCACCGGACACTTCTCCAGAGTGGCTCTTGGCAATTTACATCCCGCCCATCAGTGTAGCAAGGCTCCCATTTCTCCATGGCCTGTCCTGCATTTCTGGTTTTGACACTTTTTTCAGCATGGCCCTTTTGACCGATGGGAAGCGAGACTTCTTTGTAGCGCTGATTTGCCTTTCCAGGTTCCTTGGTTGGCCAAAAAGGGCGTATGCGTTTTTTCCTGAATATATTCAGGAAAAAACGCATACGCCCTTTTTGGCCAAGGGCATCATTGTCAACGTTTTGCCGCTTTTCATGTGCTTTAAAGGTGATTCGTATCTACCTCCTGAAATCTGTTTCCTGCAATTCTGCCTTGATTTCAAATCCTCTTCTTTGCCTTCCCTCTATATATTTGTGGACGAGAGTTATCATTAATAACTCTGTAGGTTTGTGAATTGCAGTGCCCTGAACCTCCATTTTACAACTCGTTTTTATGGGAGCTGGCGGCAAAATCGCAGAATGGCTTTAGGCCCTGTTCTGGTTCCGGGGGGCAGGCTGAGCCTGTGGTTAATTCTTCTTTCTGATGGGAAAATAGAGTGACCTGTGCCTGTCCCAACACCAAGAGCTAGTCTCTCGTTGGTTCCACGTCTTCCCGTTTATCCTCAGGACAAATTGCAACCTGTATGGAACAGGAGGTTAAAGGTGCTGATGCTCCAAGTAGGGAGCTTGCTAGTAAAGCGGCTGGAATGGCGAACCCAGGCACAAGGAGATGAGAAATGAGGTGCGTTTTAGAAACCTTTCCCCATCACACGGTGTACCATCTTCTGGGTTTCTCATGCATGTTTTTGATGTAGGAAGATGCCCTTGAACCTGGAGATTTGGGACCCATGCGATGGGTACCACGCAGTATTCCTTTAAAAGGTCTGCGTTTGCTCACCAAACCTCACCAAACCTCTCAGCCCCAAGAGTGTCCACCCTTATGTCTCATCCAGCTGTGCGTCTAGATATGGTCAATCCAGGTTGCATCACAGCTCCTGAACGCATTGTGTAAGAATTTCTCTCTCTTTCACTGTCTTTGTTTCATGGGTGTTTCAAAGTAATTTATTTTTATAATGGGGTTTAGCTGCTTTTCACTGCTGTGTTTATGCCGCTTTACACCCACTTGACACACTAACAGAGAGATATCAATACATAGGTTTTACGATTATTATTAGTCAGATATATTCTTGTGCGGTGAATAGGGCGTGTTGAGTCCAGTTCTCTGAGCAAGGAGTAGGTCTTGTCTATTACATATTGGGTTTATGGAACGGTATCTGAGCTAATTTGATACCCTTGTTTTATGTATCACCCCACCTCACCTTTCCCGTTAAGCAGCCATAGTGTGTTTTCTGCATGTGTGACTCTGTTCTGTTTTGTAATTCAGTTCAAGTGTAACGGTTTTTACATTCCCTCTATCAGTGATACCTTATGAGAAGTGTCCTTTTCTGTGTGACTTATTTCACTTAGAATCGTCGTACCTAAATCCACTCATCATGCTGCTACTAACCTTACGACATTGATTTCATGGCTGAGTGGTATTCCATTGTACATAAGGACCACAACTTCTTTATCCATTTTTCTCTTTCCTGGGATATTTAAGGTGGAATGAAGTGGAGGTCCTGGTCAACAGAGCAGCCCTAAACTTTGGGGTGCTTGTGTCTTGCTGATTTTTCATTTTCCCAATTTATACCCCCATGAGTGGAAGTGCCCTATGCTCTCTAAGCTGTGTTTTTCAGATGTTTCAGGACTCACCGGACACTTCTCCGGAGTGGCTCTTGGCAATTTACATCCCGCCCATCAGTGTAGCAAGGCTCCCATTTCTCCATGGCCTGTCCTGCATTTCTGGTTTTGACACTTTTTTCAGCATGGCCCTTTTGACCGATGGGAAGCGAGACTTCTTTGTAGCGCTGATTTGCCTTTCCAGGTGGCTTGGTTGGCCAAAAAGGGCGTATGCGTTTTTTCCTGAATATATTCAGGAAAAAACGCATACGCCCTTTTTGGCCAAGGGCATCATTGTCAACGTTTTGCCGCTTTTCATGTGCTTTAAAGGCGATTCGTATCTACCTCCTGAAATCTGTTTCCTGCAATTCTGCCTTGATTTCAAATCCTCTTCTTTGCCTTCCCTCAATATATTTGTGGACGGGAGTTATCATTTATAACTCTGCAGGTTTGTGAATTGCAGTGCCCTGAACCTCCATTTTACAACTCGTTTTTATGGGAGCTGGCCGCAAAATCGGAGAATGGCTTCAGGCCCTGTTCTGGTTCCGGGGGGCAGGCTGAGCCTGTGGTTAATTCTTCTTTCTGATGGGAAAATAGAGTGACCTGTGCCTGTCCCAACACCAAGAGCTAGTCTCTCGTTGGTTCCACGTCTTCCCGTTTATCCTCAGGACAAATTGCAACCTGCATGGAACAGGAGGTTAAAGGTGCTGATGCTCCAAGTAGGGAGCTTGCTAGTAAAGCGGCTGGAATGGCGAACCCGGGCACAAGGAGATGAGAAATGAGGTGCGTTTTAGAAACCTTTCCCCATCACACGGTGTACCATCTTCTGGGTTTCTCATGCATGTTTTTGATGTAGGAAGATGCCCTTGAACCTGGAGATTTGGGACCCATGCGATGGGTACCACGCAGTATTCCTTTAAAGGGTCTGCGTTTGCTCACCCAACCTCACCAAACCTCTCAGCCCCAAGAGTGTCCACCCTTATGTCTCATCCAGCTGTGCGTCTAGATATGGTCAATCCAGGTTGCATCACAGCCCCTGAACGCATTGTGTAAGAATTTCTCTCTCTTTCACTGTCTTTGTTTCATGGGTGTTTCAAAGTAATTTATTTTTATAATGGGGTTTAGCTGCTTTTCACTGCTGTGTTTATGCCGCTTTACACCCACTTGACACACTAACAGAGAGATATCAATACATAGGTTTTACGATTATTATTAGTCAGATATATTCTTGTGCGGTGAATAGGGCGTGTTGAGTCCAGTTCTCTGAGCCAGGAGTAGGTCTTGTCTATTACATATTGGGTTTATGGAACGGTATCTGAGCTAATTTGATACCCTTGTTTTATGTATCACCCCACCTCACCTTTCCCGTTAAGCAGCCATAGTGTGTTTTCTGCATGTGTGACTCTGTTCTGTTTTGTAATTCAGTTCAAGTGTAACGGTTTTTACATTCCCTCTATCAGTGATACCTTATGAGAAGTGTCCTTTTCTGTGTGACTTATTTCACTTAGAATCGTCGTACCTAAATCCACTCATCATGCTGCTACTAACCTTACGACATTGATTTCATGGCTGAGTGGTATTCCATTGTACATAAGGACCACAACTTCTTTATCCATTTTTCTCTTTCCTGGGATATTTAAGGTGGAATGAAGTGGAGGTCCTGGTCAACAGAGCAGCCCTAAACTTTGGGGTGCTTGTGTCTTGCTGATTTTTAATTTTCCCAATTTATACCCCCATGAGTGGAAGTGCCCTATGCTCTCTAAGCTGTGTTTTTCAGATGTTTCAGGACTCACCGGACACTTCTCCGGAGTGGCTCTTGGCAATTTACATCCCGCCCATCAGTGTAGCAAGGCTCCCATTTCTCCATGGCCTGTCCTGCATTTCTGGTTTTGACACTTTTTTCAGCATGGCCCTTTTGACCGATGGGAAGCGAGACTTCTTTGTAGTGCTGATTTGCCTTTCCAGGTTGCTTGGTTGGCCAAAAAGGGCGTATGCGTTTTTTCCTGAATATATTCAGGAAAAAACGCATACGCCCTTTTTGGCCAAGGGCATCATTGTCAACGTTTTGCCGCTTTTCATGTGCTTTAAAGGCGATTCGTATCTACCTCCTGAAATCTGTTTCCTGCAATTCTGCCTTGATTTCAAATCCTCTTCTTTGCCTTCCCTCAATATATTTGTGGACGGGAGTTATCATTTATAACTCTGCAGGTTTGTGAATTGCAGTGCCCTGAACCTCCATTTTACAACTCGTTTTTATGGGAGCTGGCCGCAAAATCGCAGAATGGCTTCAGGCCCTGTTCTGGTTCCGGGGGGCAGGCTGAGCCTGTGGTTAATTCTTCTTTCTGATGGGAAAATAGAGTGACCTGTGCCTGTCCCAACACCAAGAGCTAGTCTCTCGTTGGTTCCACGTCTTCCCGTTTATCCTCAGGACAAATTGCAACCTGTATGGAACAGGAGGTTAAAGGTGCTGATGCTCCAAGTAGGGAGCTTGCTAGTAAAGCGGCTGGAATGGCGAACCCGGGCACAAGGAGATGAGAAATGAGGTGCGTTTTAGAAACCTTTCCCCATCACACGGTGTACCATCTTCTGGGTTTCTCATGCATGTTTTTGATGTAGGAAGATGCCCTTGAACCTGGAGATTTGGGACCCATGCGATGGGTACCACGCAGTATTCCTTTAAAGGGTCTGCGTTTGCTCACCCAACCTCACCAAACCTCTCAGCCCCAAGAGTGTCCACCCTTATGTCTCATCCAGCTGTGCGTCTAGATATGGTCAATCCAGGTTGCATCACAGCCCCTGAACGCATTGTGTAAGAATTTCTCTCTCTTTCACTGTCTTTGTTTCATGGGTGTTTCAAAGTAATTTATTTTTATAATGGGGTTTAGCTGCTTTTCACTGCTGTGTTTATGCCGCTTTACACCCACTTGACACACTAACAGATATCAATACATAGGTTTTACGATTATTATTAGTCAGATATATTCTTGTGCGGTGAATAGGGCGTGTTGAGTCCAGTTCTCTGAGCAAGGAGTAGGTCTTGTCTATTACATATTGGGTTTATGGAACGGTATCTGAGCTAATTTGATACCCTTGTTTTATGTATCACCCCACCTCACCTTTCCCGTTAAGCAGCCATAGTGTGTTTTCTGCATGTGTGACTCTGTTCTGTTTTGTAATTCAGTTCAAGTGTAACGGTTTTTACATTCCCTCTATCAGTGATACCTTATGAGAAGTGTCCTTTTCTGTGTGACTTATTTCACTTAGAATCGTCGTACCTAAATCCACTCATCATGCTGCTACTAACCTTACGACATTGATTTCATGGCTGAGTGGTATTCCATTGTACATAAGGACCACAACTTCTTTATCCATTTTTCTCTTTCCTGGGATATTTAAGGTGGAATGAAGTGGAGGTCCTGGTCAACAGAGCAGCCCTAAACTTTGGGGTGCTTGTGTCTTGCTGATTTTTAATTTTCCCAATTTATACCCCCATGAGTGGAAGTGCCCTATGCTCTCTAAGCTGTGTTTTTCAGATGTTTCAGGACTCACCGGACACTTCTCCAGAGTGGCTCTTGGCAATTTACATCCCGCCCATCAGTGTAGCAAGGCTCCCATTTCTCCATGGCCTGTCCTGCATTTCTGGTTTTGACACTTTTTTCAGCATGGCCCTTTTGACCGATGGGAAGCGAGACTTCTTTGTAGCGCTGATTTGCCTTTCCAGGTTCCTTGGTTGGCCAAAAAGGGCGTATGCGTTTTTTCCTGAATATATTCAGGAAAAAACGCATACGCCCTTTTTGGCCAAGGGCATCATTGTCAACGTTTTGCCGCTTTTCATGTGCTTTAAAGGTGATTCGTATCTACCTCCTGAAATCTGTTTCCTGCAATTCTGCCTTGATTTCAAATCCTCTTCTTTGCCTTCCCTCTATATATTTGTGGACGAGAGTTATCATTAATAACTCTGCAGGTTTGTGAATTGCAGTGCCCTGAACCTCCATTTTACAACTCGTTTTTATGGGAGCTGGCGGCAAAATCGCAGAATGGCTTTAGGCCCTGTTCTGGTTCCGGGGGGCAGGCTGAGCCTGTGGTTAATTCTTCTTTCTGATGGGAAAATACAGTGACCTGTGCCTGTCCCAACACCAAGAGCTAGTCTCTCGTTGGTTCCACGTCTTCCCGTTTATCCTCAGGACAAATTGCAACCTGTATGGAACAGGAGGTTAAAGGTGCTGATGCTCCAAGTAGGGAGCTTGCTAGTAAAGCGGCTGGAATGGCGAACCCGGGCACAAGGAGATGAGAAATGAGGTGCGTTTTAGAAACCTTTCCCCATCACACGGTGTACCATCTTCTGGGTTTCTCATGCATGTTTTTGATGTAGGAAGATGCCCTTGAACCTGGAGATTTGGGACCCATGCGATGGGTACCACGCAGTATTCCTTTAAAGGGTCTGCGTTTGCTCACCCAACCTCACCAAACCTCTCAGCCCCAAGAGTGTCCACCCTTATGTCTCATCCAGCTGTGCATCTAGATATGGTCAATCCAGGTTGCATCACAGCTCCTGAACGCATTGTGTAAGAATTTCTCTCTCTTTCACTGTCTTTGTTTCATGGGTGTTTCAAAGTAATTTATTTTTATAATGGGGTTTAGCTGCTTTTCACTGCTGTGTTTATGCCGCTTTACACCCACTTGACACACTAACAGAGAGATATCAATACATAGGTTTTACGATTATTATTAGTCAGATATATTCTTGTGCGGTGAATAGGGCGTGTTGAGTCCAGTTCTCTGAGCCAGGAGTAGGTCTTGTCTATTACATATTGGGTTTATGGAACGGTATCTGAGTTAATTTGATACCCTTCTTTTATGTATCACCCCACCTCACCTTTCCCGTTAAGCAGCCATAGTGTGTTTTCTGCATGTGTGACTCTGTTCTGTTTTGTAATTCAGTTCAAGTGTAACGGTTTTTACATTCCCTCTATCAGTGATACCTTATGAGAAGTGTCCTTTTCTGTGTGACTTATTTCACTTAGAATCATCGTACCTAAATCCACTCATCATGCTGCTACTAACCTTACGACATTGATTTCATGGCTGAGTGGTATTCCATTGTACATAAGGACCACCACTTCTGTATCCATTTTTCTCTTTCCTGGGATATTTAAGGTGGAATGAAGTGGAGGTCCTGGTCAACAGAGCAGCCCTAAACTTTGGGGTGCTTGTGTCTTGCTGATTTTTAATTTTCCCAATTTATACCCCCATGAGTGGAAGTGCCCTATGCTCTCTAAGCTGTGTTTTTCAGATGTTTCAGGACTCACCGGACACTTCTCCGGAGTGGCTCTTGGCAATTTACATCCCGCCCATCAGTGTAGCAAGGCTCCCATTTCTCCATGGCCTGTCCTGCATTTCTGGTTTTGACACTTTTTTCAGCATGGCCCTTTTGACCGATGGGAAGCGAGACTTCTTTGTAGCGCTGATTTGCCTTTCCAGGTGGCTTGGTTGGCCAAAAAGGGCGTATGCGTTTTTTCCTGAATATATTCAGGAAAAAACGCATACGCCCTTTTTGGCCAAGGGCATCATTGTCAACGTTTTGCCGCTTTTCATGTGCTTTAAAGGCGATTCGTATCTACCTCCTGAAATCTGTTTCCTGCAATTCTGCCTTGATTTCAAATCCTCTTCTTTGCCTTCCCTCAATATATTTGTGGACGGGAGTTATCATTTATAACTCTGCAGGTTTGTGAATTGCAGTGCCCTGAACCTCCATTTTACAACTCGTTTTTATGGGAGCTGGCCGCAAAATCGCAGAATGGCTTCAGGCCCTGTTCTGGTTCCGGGGGGCAGGCTGAGCCTGTGGTTAATTCTTCTTTCTGATGGGAAAATAGAGTGACCTGTGCCTGTCCCAACACCAAGAGCTAGTCTCTCGTTGGTTCCACGTCTTCCCGTTTATCCTCAGGACAAATTGCAACCTGTATGGAACAGGAGGTTAAAGGTGCTGATGCTCCAAGTAGGGAGCTTGCTAGTAAAGCGGCTGGAATGGCGAACCCGGGCACAAGGAGATGAGAAATGAGGTGCGTTTTAGAAACCTTTCCCCATCACACGGTGTACCATCTTCTGGGTTTCTCATGCATGTTTTTGATGTAGGAAGATGCCCTTGAACCTGGAGATTTGGGACCCATGCGATGGGTACCACGCAGTATTCCTTTAAAGGGTCTGCGTTTGCTCACCCAACCTCACCAAACCTCTCAGCCCCAAGAGTGTCCATCCTTATGTCTCATCCAGCTGTGCGTCTAGATATGGTCAATCCAGGTTGCATCACAGCCCCTGAACGCATTGTGTAAGAATTTCTCTCTCTTTCACTGTCTTTGTTTCATGGGTGTTTCAAAGTAATTTATTTTTATAATGGGGTTTAGCTGCTTTTCACTGCTGTGTTTATGCCGCTTTACACCCACTTGACACACTAACAGAGAGATATCATTACATAGGTTTTACGATTATTATTAGTCAGATATATTCTTGTGCGGTGAATAGGGCGTGTTGAGTCCAGTTCTCTGAGCCAGGAGTAGGTCTTGTCTATTACATATTGGGTTTATGGAACGGTATCTGAGTTAATTTGATACCCTTCTTTTATGTATCACCCCACCTCACCTTTCCCGTTAAGCAGCCATAGTGTGTTTTCTGCATGTGTGACTCTGTTCTGTTTTGTAATTCAGTTCAAGTGTAACGGTTTTTACATTCCCTCTATCAGTGATACCTTATGAGAAGTGTCCTTTTCTGTGTGACTTATTTCACTTAGAATCGTCGTACCTAAATCCACTCATCATGCTGCTACTAACCTTACGACATTGATTTCATGGCTGAGTGGTATTCCATTGTACATAAGGACCACAACTTCTTTATCCATTTTTCTCTTTCCTGGGATATTTAAGGTGGAATGAAGTGGAGGTCCTGGTCAACAGAGCAGCCCTAAACTTTGGGGTGCTTGTGTCTTGCTGATTTTTAATTTTCCCAATTTATACCCCCATGAGTGGAAGTGCCCTATGCTCTCTAAGCTGTGTTTTTCAGATGTTTCAGGACTCACCGGACACTTCTCCGGAGTGGCTCTTGGCAATTTACATCCCGCCCATCAGTGTAGCAAGGCTCCCATTTCTCCATGGCCTGTCCTGCATTTCTGGTTTTGACACTTTTTTCAGCATGGCCCTTTTGACCGATGGGAAGCGAGACTTCTTTGTAGTGCTGATTTGCCTTTCCAGGTTGCTTGGTTGGCCAAAAAGGGCGTATGCGTTTTTTCCTGAATATATTCAGGAAAAAACGCATACGCCCTTTTTGGCCAAGGGCATCATTGTCAACGTTTTGCCGCTTTTCATGTGCTTTAAAGGCGATTCGTATCTACCTCCTGAAATCTGTTTCCTGCAATTCTGCCTTGATTTCAAATCCTCTTCTTTGCCTTCCCTCAATATATTTGTGGACGGGAGTTATCATTTATAACTCTGCAGGTTTGTGAATTGCAGTGCCCTGAACCTCCATTTTACAACTCGTTTTTATGGGAGCTGGCCGCAAAATCGCAGAATGGCTTCAGGCCCTGTTCTGGTTCCGGGGGGCAGGCTGAGCCTGTGGTTAATTCTTCTTTCTGATGGGAAAATAGAGTGACCTGTGCCTGTCCCAACACCAAGAGCTAGTCTCTCGTTGGTTCCACGTCTTCCCGTTTATCCTCAGGACAAATTGCAACCTGTATGGAACAGGAGGTTAAAGGTGCTGATGCTCCAAGTAGGGAGCTTGCTAGTAAAGCGGCTGGAATGGCGAACCCGGGCACAAGGAGATGAGAAATGAGGTGCGTTTTAGAAACCTTTCCCCATCACACGGTGTACCATCTTCTGGGTTTCTCATGCATGTTTTCGATGTAGGAAGATGCCCTTGAACCTGGAGATTTGGGACCCATGCGATGGGTACCACGCAGTATTCCTTTAAAGGGTCTGCGTTTGCTCACCCAACCTCACCAAACCTCTCAGCCCCAAGAGTGTCCACCCTTATGTCTCATCCAGCTGTGCATCTAGATATGGTCAATCCAGGTTGCATCACAGCCCCTGAACGCATTGTGTAAGAATTTCTCTCTCTTTCACTGTCTTTGTTTCATGGGTGTTTCAAAGTAATTTATTTTTATAATGGGGTTTAGCTGCTTTTCACTGCTGTGTTTATGCCGCTTTACACCCACTTGACACACTAACAGATATCAATACATAGGTTTTACGATTATTATTAGTCAGATATATTCTTGTGCGGTGAATAGGGCGTGTTGAGTCCAGTTCTCTGAGCAAGGAGTAGGTCTTGTCTATTACATATTGGGTTTATGGAACGGTATCTGAGCTAATTTGATACCCTTGTTTTATGTATCACCCCACCTCACCTTTCCCGTTAAGCAGCCATAGTGTGTTTTCTGCATGTGTGACTCTGTTCTGTTTTGTAATTCAGTTCAAGTGTAACGGTTTTTACATTCCCTCTATCAGTGATACCTTATGAGAAGTGTCCTTTTCTGTGTGACTTATTTCACTTAGAATCGTCGTACCTAAATCCACTCATCATGCTGCTACTAACCTTACGACATTGATTTCATGGCTGAGTGATATTCCATTGTACATAAGGACCACAACTTCTTTATCCATTTTTCTCTTTCCTGGGATATTTAAGGTGGAATGAAGTGGAGGTCCTGGTCAACAGAGCAGCCCTAAACTTTGGGGTGCTTGTGTCTTGCTGATTTTTAATTTTCCCAATTTATACCCCCATGAGTGGAAGTGCCCTATGCTCTCTAAGCTGTGTTTTTCAGATGTTTCAGGACTCACCGGACACTTCTCCAGAGTGGCTCTTGGCAATTTACATCCCGCCCATCAGTGTAGCAAGGCTCCCATTTCTCCATGGCCTGTCCTGCATTTCTGGTTTTGACACTTTTTTCAGCATGGCCCTTTTGACCGATGGGAAGCGAGACTTCTTTGTAGCGCTGATTTGCCTTTCCAGGTTCCTTGGTTGGCCAAAAAGGGCGTATGCGTTTTTTCCTGAATATATTCAGGAAAAAACGCATACGCCCTTTTTGGCCAAGGGCATCATTGTCAACGTTTTGCCGCTTTTCATGTGCTTTAAAGGTGATTCGTATCTACCTCCTGAAATCTGTTTCCTGCAATTCTGCCTTGATTTCAAATCCTCTTCTTTGCCTTCCCTCTATATATTTGTGGACGAGAGTTATCATTAATAACTCTGCAGGTTTGTGAATTGCAGTGCCCTGAACCTCCATTTTACAACTCGTTTTTATGGGAGCTGGCGGCAAAATCGCAGAATGGCTTTAGGCCCTGTTCTGGTTCCGGGGGGCAGGCTGAGCCTGTGGTTAATTCTTCTTTCTGATGGGAAAATACAGTGACCTGTGCCTGTCCCAACACCAAGAGCTAGTCTCTCGTTGGTTCCACGTCTTCCCGTTTATCCTCAGGACAAATTGCAACCTGTATGGAACAGGAGGTTAAAGGTGCTGATGCTCCAAGTAGGGAGCTTGCTAGTAAAGCGGCTGGAATGGCGAACCCGGGCACAAGGAGATGAGAAATGAGGTGCGTTTTAGAAACCTTTCCCCATCACACGGTGTACCATCTTCTGGGTTTCTCATGCATGTTTTTGATGTAGGAAGATGCCCTTGAACCTGGAGATTTGGGACCCATGCGATGGGTACCACGCAGTATTCCTTTAAAGGGTCTGCGTTTGCTCACCCAACCTCACCAAACCTCTCAGCCCCAAGAGTGTCCACCCTTATGTCTCATCCAGCTGTGCATCTAGATATGGTCAATCCAGGTTGCATCACAGCTCCTGAACGCATTGTGTAAGAATTTCTCTCTCTTTCACTGTCTTTGTTTCATGGGTGTTTCAAAGTAATTTATTTTTATAATGGGGTTTAGCTGCTTTTCACTGCTGTGTTTATGCCGCTTTACACCCACTTGACACACTAACAGAGAGATATCAATACATAGGTTTTACGATTATTATTAGTCAGATATATTTTTGTGCGGTGAATAGGGCGTGTTGAGTCCAGTTCTCTGAGCCAGGAGTAGGTCTTGTCTATTACATATTGGGTTTATGGAACGGTATCTGAGTTAATTTGATACCCTTCTTTTATGTATCACCCCACCTCACCTTTCCCGTTAAGCAGCCATAGTGTGTTTTCTGCATGTGTGACTCTGTTCTGTTTTGTAATTCAGTTCAAGTGTAACGGTTTTTACATTCCCTCTATCAGTGATACCTTATGAGAAGTGTCCTTTTCTGTGTGACTTATTTCACTTAGAATCATCGTACCTAAATCCACTCATCATGCTGCTACTAACCTTACGACATTGATTTCATGGCTGAGTGGTATTCCATTGTACATAAGGACCACCACTTCTGTATCCATTTTTCTCTTTCCTGGGATATTTAAGGTGGAATGAAGTGGAGGTCCTGGTCAACAGAGCAGCCCTAAACTTTGGGGTGCTTGTGTCTTGCTGATTTTTAATTTTCCCAATTTATACCCCCATGAGTGGAAGTGCCCTATGCTCTCTAAGCTGTGTTTTTCAGATGTTTCAGGACTCACCGGACACTTCTCCGGAGTGGCTCTTGGCAATTTACATCCCGCCCATCAGTGTAGCAAGGCTCCCATTTCTCCATGGCCTGTCCTGCATTTCTGGTTTTGACACTTTTTTCAGCATGGCCCTTTTGACCGATGGGAAGCGAGACTTCTTTGTAGCGCTGATTTGCCTTTCCAGGTTGCTTGGTTGGCCAAAAAGGGCGTATGCGTTTTTTCCTGAATATATTCAGGAAAAAACGCATACGCCCTTTTTGGCCAAGGGCATCATTGTCAACGTTTTGCCGCTTTTCATGTGCTTTAAAGGCGATTCGTATCTACCTCCTGAAATCTGTTTCCTGCAATTCTGCCTTGATTTCAAATCCTCTTCTTTGCCTTCCCTCAATATATTTGTGGACGGGAGTTATCATTTATAACTCTGCAGGTTTGTGAATTGCAGTGCCCTGAACCTCCATTTTACAACTCGTTTTTATGGGAGCTGGCCGCAAAATCGCAGAATGGCTTCAGGCCCTGTTCTGGTTCCGGGGGGCAGGCTGAGCCTGTGGTTAATTCTTCTTTCTGATGGGAAAATAGAGTGACCTGTGCCTGTCCCAACACCAAGAGCTAGTCTCTCGTTGGTTCCACGTCTTCCCGTTTATCCTCAGGACAAATTGCAACCTGTATGGAACAGGAGGTTAAAGGTGCTGATGCTCCAAGTAGGGAGCTTGCTAGTAAAGCGGCTGGAATGGCGAACCCGGGCACAAGGAGATGAGAAATGAGGTGCGTTTTAGAAACCTTTCCCCATCACACGGTGTACCATCTTCTGGGTTTCTCATGCATGTTTTCGATGTAGGAAGATGCCCTTGAACCTGGAGATTTGGGACCCATGCGATGGGTACCACGCAGTATTCCTTTAAAGGGTCTGCGTTTGCTCACCCAACCTCACCAAACCTCTCAGCCCCAAGAGTGTCCACCCTTATGTCTCATCCAGCTGTGCATCTAGATATGGTCAATCCAGGTTGCATCACAGCCCCTGAACGCATTGTGTAAGAATTTCTCTCTCTTTCACTGTCTTTGTTTCATGGGTGTTTCAAAGTAATTTATTTTTATAATGGGGTTTAGCTGCTTTTCACTGCTGTGTTTATGCCGCTTTACACCCACTTGACACACTAACAGATATCAATACATAGGTTTTACGATTATTATTAGTCAGATATATTCTTGTGCGGTGAATAGGGCGTGTTGAGTCCAGTTCTCTGAGCAAGGAGTAGGTCTTGTCTATTACATATTGGGTTTATGGAACGGTATCTGAGCTAATTTGATACCCTTGTTTTATGTATCACCCCACCTCACCTTTCCCGTTAAGCAGCCATAGTGTGTTTTCTGCATGTGTGACTCTGTTCTGTTTTGTAATTCAGTTCAAGTGTAACGGTTTTTACATTCCCTCTATCAGTGATACCTTATGAGAAGTGTCCTTTTCTGTGTGACTTATTTCACTTAGAATCGTCGTACCTAAATCCACTCATCATGCTGCTACTAACCTTACGACATTGATTTCATGGCTGAGTGATATTCCATTGTACATAAGGACCACAACTTCTTTATCCATTTTTCTCTTTCCTGGGATATTTAAGGTGGAATGAAGTGGAGGTCCTGGTCAACAGAGCAGCCCTAAACTTTGGGGTGCTTGTGTCTTGCTGATTTTTAATTTTCCCAATTTATACCCCCATGAGTGGAAGTGCCCTATGCTCTCTAAGCTGTGTTTTTCAGATGTTTCAGGACTCACCGGACACTTCTCCAGAGTGGCTCTTGGCAATTTACATCCCGCCCATCAGTGTAGCAAGGCTCCCATTTCTCCATGGCCTGTCCTGCATTTCTGGTTTTGACACTTTTTTCAGCATGGCCCTTTTGACCGATGGGAAGCGAGACTTCTTTGTAGCGCTGATTTGCCTTTCCAGGTTCCTTGGTTGGCCAAAAAGGGCGTATGCGTTTTTTCCTGAATATATTCAGGAAAAAACGCATACGCCCTTTTTGGCCAAGGGCATCATTGTCAACGTTTTGCCGCTTTTCATGTGCTTTAAAGGTGATTCGTATCTACCTCCTGAAATCTGTTTCCTGCAATTCTGCCTTGATTTCAAATCCTCTTCTTTGCCTTCCCTCTATATATTTGTGGACGAGAGTTATCATTAATAACTCTGCAGGTTTGTGAATTGCAGTGCCCTGAACCTCCATTTTACAACTCGTTTTTATGGGAGCTGGCGGCAAAATCGCAGAATGGCTTTAGGCCCTGTTCTGGTTCCGGGGGGCAGGCTGAGCCTGTGGTTAATTCTTCTTTCTGATGGGAAAATACAGTGACCTGTGCCTGTCCCAACACCAAGAGCTAGTCTCTCGTTGGTTCCACGTCTTCCCGTTTATCCTCAGGACAAATTGCAACCTGTATGGAACAGGAGGTTAAAGGTGCTGATGCTCCAAGTAGGGAGCTTGCTAGTAAAGCGGCTGGAATGGCGAACCCGGGCACAAGGAGATGAGAAATGAGGTGCGTTTTAGAAACCTTTCCCCATCACACGGTGTACCATCTTCTGGGTTTCTCATGCATGTTTTTGATGTAGGAAGATGCCCTTGAACCTGGAGATTTGGGACCCATGCGATGGGTACCACGCAGTATTCCTTTAAAGGGTCTGCGTTTGCTCACCCAACCTCACCAAACCTCTCAGCCCCAAGAGTGTCCACCCTTATGTCTCATCCAGCTGTGCATCTAGATATGGTCAATCCAGGTTGCATCACAGCTCCTGAACGCATTGTGTAAGAATTTCTCTCTCTTTCACTGTCTTTGTTTCATGGGTGTTTCAAAGTAATTTATTTTTATAATGGGGTTTAGCTGCTTTTCACTGCTGTGTTTATGCCGCTTTACACCCACTTGACACACTAACAGAGAGATATCAATACATAGGTTTTACGATTATTATTAGTCAGATATATTTTTGTGCGGTGAATAGGGCGTGTTGAGTCCAGTTCTCTGAGCCAGGAGTAGGTCTTGTCTATTACATATTGGGTTTATGGAACGGTATCTGAGTTAATTTGATACCCTTCTTTTATGTATCACCCCACCTCACCTTTCCCGTTAAGCAGCCATAGTGTGTTTTCTGCATGTGTGACTCTGTTCTGTTTTGTAATTCAGTTCAAGTGTAACGGTTTTTACATTCCCTCTATCAGTGATACCTTATGAGAAGTGTCCTTTTCTGTGTGACTTATTTCACTTAGAATCATCGTACCTAAATCCACTCATCATGCTGCTACTAACCTTACGACATTGATTTCATGGCTGAGTGGTATTCCATTGTACATAAGGACCACCACTTCTGTATCCATTTTTCTCTTTCCTGGGATATTTAAGGTGGAATGAAGTGGAGGTCCTGGTCAACAGAGCAGCCCTAAACTTTGGGGTGCTTGTGTCTTGCTGATTTTTAATTTTCCCAATTTATACCCCCATGAGTGGAAGTGCCCTATGCTCTCTAAGCTGTGTTTTTCAGATGTTTCAGGACTCACCGGACACTTCTCCGGAGTGGCTCTTGGCAATTTACATCCCGCCCATCAGTGTAGCAAGGCTCCCATTTCTCCATGGCCTGTCCTGCATTTCTGGTTTTGACACTTTTTTCAGCATGGCCCTTTTGACCGATGGGAAGCGAGACTTCTTTGTAGCGCTGATTTGCCTTTCCAGGTTGCTTGGTTGGCCAAAAAGGGCGTATGCGTTTTTTCCTGAATATATTCAGGAAAAAACGCATACGCCCTTTTTGGCCAAGGGCATCATTGTCAACGTTTTGCCGCTTTTCATGTGCTTTAAAGGCGATTCGTATCTACCTCCTGAAATCTGTTTCCTGCAATTCTGCCTTGATTTCAAATCCTCTTCTTTGCCTTCCCTCAATATATTTGTGGACGGGAGTTATCATTTATAACTCTGCAGGTTTGTGAATTGCAGTGCCCTGAACCTCCATTTTACAACTCGTTTTTATGGGAGCTGGCCGCAAAATCGCAGAATGGCTTCAGGCCCTGTTCTGGTTCCGGGGGGCAGGCTGAGCCTGTGGTTAATTCTTCTTTCTGATGGGAAAATAGAGTGACCTGTGCCTGTCCCAACACCAAGAGCTAGTCTCTCGTTGGTTCCACGTCTTCCCGTTTATCCTCAGGACAAATTGCAACCTGTATGGAACAGGAGGTTAAAGGTGCTGATGCTCCAAGTAGGGAGCTTGCTAGTAAAGCGGCTGGAATGGCGAACCCGGGCACAAGGAGATGAGAAATGAGGTGCGTTTTAGAAACCTTTCCCCATCACACGGTGTACCATCTTCTGGGTTTCTCATGCATGTTTTCGATGTAGGAAGATGCCCTTGAACCTGGAGATTTGGGACCCATGCGATGGGTACCACGCAGTATTCCTTTAAAGGGTCTGCGTTTGCTCACCCAACCTCACCAAACCTCTCAGCCCCAAGAGTGTCCACCCTTATGTCTCATCCAGCTGTGCATCTAGATATGGTCAATCCAGGTTGCATCACAGCCCCTGAACGCATTGTGTAAGAATTTCTCTCTCTTTCACTGTCTTTGTTTCATGGGTGTTTCAAAGTAATTTATTTTTATAATGGGGTTTAGCTGCTTTTCACTGCTGTGTTTATGCCGCTTTACACCCACTTGACACACTAACAGAGAGATATCAATACATAGGTTTTACGATTATTATTAGTCAGATATATTCTTGTGCGGTGAATAGGGCGTGTTGAGTCCAGTTCTCTGAGCAAGGAGTAGGTCTTGTCTATTACATATTGGGTTTATGGAACGGTATCTGAGCTAATTTGATACCCTTGTTTTATGTATCACCCCACCTCACCTTTCCCGTTAAGCAGCCATAGTGTGTTTTCTGCATGTGTGACTCTGTTCTGTTTTGTAATTCAGTTCAAGTGTAACGGTTTTTACATTCCCTCTATCAGTGATACCTTATGAGAAGTGTCCTTTTCTGTGTGACTTATTTCACTTAGAATCGTCGTACCTAAATCCACTCATCATGCTGCTACTAACCTTACGACATTGATTTCATGGCTGAGTGGTATTCCATTGTACATAAGGACCACAACTTCTTTATCCATTTTTCTCTTTCCTGGGATATTTAAGGTGGAATGAAGTGGAGGTCCTGGTCAACAGAGCAGCCCTAAACTTTGGGGTGCTTGTGTCTTGCTGATTTTTCATTTTCCCAATTTATACCCCCATGAGTGGAAGTGCCCTATGCTCTCTAAGCTGTGTTTTTCAGATGTTTCAGGACTCACCGGACACTTCTCCGGAGTGGCTCTTGGCAATTTACATCCCGCCCATCAGTGTAGCAAGGCTCCCATTTCTCCATGGCCTGTCCTGCATTTCTGGTTTTGACACTTTTTTCAGCATGGCCCTTTTGACCGATGGGAAGCGAGACTTCTTTGTAGTGCTGATTTGCCTTTCCAGGTTGCTTGGTTGGCCAAAAAGGGCGTATGCGTTTTTTCCTGAATATATTCAGGAAAAAACGCATACGCCCTTTTTGGCCAAGGGCATCATTGTCAACGTTTTGCCGCTTTTCATGTGCTTTAAAGGCGATTCGTATCTACCTCCTGAAATCTGTTTCCTGCAATTCTGCCTTGATTTCAAATCCTCTTCTTTGCCTTCCCTCAATATATTTGTGGACGGGAGTTATCATTTATAACTCTGCAGGTTTGTGAATTGCAGTGCCCTGAACCTCCATTTTACAACTCGTTTTTATGGGAGCTGGCCGCAAAATCGCAGAATGGCTTCAGGCCCTGTTCTGGTTCCGGGGGGCAGGCTGAGCCTGTGGTTAATTCTTCTTTCTGATGGGAAAATAGAGTGACCTGTGCCTGTCCCAACACCAAGAGCTAGTCTCTCGTTGGTTCCACGTCTTCCCGTTTATCCTCAGGACAAATTGCAACCTGTATGGAACAGGAGGTTAAAGGTGCTGATGCTCCAAGTAGGGAGCTTGCTATTAAAGCGGCTGGAATGGCGAACCCGGGCACAAGGAGATGAGAAATGAGGTGCGTTTTAGAAACCTTTCCCCATCACACGGTGTACCATCTTCTGGGTTTCTCATGCATGTTTTTGATGTAGGAAGATGCCCTTGAACCTGGAGATTTGGGACCCATGCGATGGGTACCACGCAGTATTCCTTTAAAGGGTCTGCGTTTGCTCACCCAACCTCACCAAACCTCTCAGCCCCAAGAGTGTCCACCCTTATGTCTCATCCAGCTGTGGGTCTAGATATGGTCAATCCAGGTTGCATCACAGCCCCTGAACGCATTGTGTAAGAATTTCTCTCTCTTTCACTGTCTTTGTTTCATGGGTGTTTCAAAGTAATTTATTTTTATAATGGGGTTTAGCTGCTTTTCACTGCTGTGTTTATGCCGCTTTACACCCACTTGACACACTAACAGAGAGATATCAATACATAGGTTTTACGATTATTATTAGTCAGATATATTCTTGTGCGGTGAATAGGGCATGTTGAGTCCAGTTCTCTGAGCAAGGAGTAGGTCTTGTCTATTACATATTGGGTTTATGGAACGGTATCTGAGCTAATTTGATACCCTTGTTTTATGTATCACCCCACCTCACCTTTCCCGTTAAGCAGCCATAGTGTGTTTTCTGCATGTGTGACTCTGTTCTGTTTTGTAATTCAGTTCAAGTGTAACGGTTTTTACATTCCCTCTATCAGTGATACCTTATGAGAAGTGTCCTTTTCTGTGTGACTTATTTCACTTAGAATCGTTGTACCTAAATCCTCTCATCATGCTGCTACTAACCTTACGACATTGATTTCATGGCTGAGTGATATTCCATTGTACATAAGGACCACAACTTCTTTATCCATTTTTCTCTTTCCTGGGATATTTAAGGTGGAATGAAGTGGAGGTCCTGGTCAACAGAGCAGCCCTAAACTTTGGGGTGCTTGTGTCTTGCTGATTTTTAATTTTCCCAATTTATACCCCCATGAGTGGAAGTGCCCTATGCTCTCTAAGCTGTGTTTTTCAGATGTTTCAGGACTCACCGGACACTTCTCCAGAGTGGCTCTTGGCAATTTACATCCCGCCCATCAGTGTAGCAAGGCTCCCATTTCTCCATGGCCTGTCCTGCATTTCTGGTTTTGACACTTTTTTCAGCATGGCCCTTTTGACCGATGGGAAGCGAGACTTCTTTGTAGCGCTGATTTGCCTTTCCAGGTTCCTTGGTTGGCCAAAAAGGGCGTATGCGTTTTTTCCTGAATATATTCAGGAAAAAACGCATACGCCCTTTTTGGCCAAGGGCATCATTGTCAACGTTTTGCCGCTTTTCATGTGCTTTAAAGGTGATTCGTATCTACCTCCTGAAATCTGTTTCCTGCAATTCTGCCTTGATTTCAAATCCTCTTCTTTGCCTTCCCTCTATATATTTGTGGACGAGAGTTATCATTAATAACTCTGTAGGTTTGTGAATTGCAGTGCCCTGAACCTCCATTTTACAACTCGTTTTTATGGGAGCTGGCGGCAAAATCGCAGAATGGCTTTAGGCCCTGTTCTGGTTCCGGGGGGCAGGCTGAGCCTGTGGTTAATTCTTCTTTCTGATGGGAAAATAGAGTGACCTGTGCCTGTCCCAACACCAAGAGCTAGTCTCTCGTTGGTTCCACGTCTTCCCGTTTATCCTCAGGACAAATTGCAACCTGTATGGAACAGGAGGTTAAAGGTGCTGATGCTCCAAGTAGGGAGCTTGCTAGTAAAGCGGCTGGAATGGCGAACCCAGGCACAAGGAGATGAGAAATGAGGTGCGTTTTAGAAACCTTTCCCCATCACACGGTGTACCATCTTCTGGGTTTCTCATGCATGTTTTTGATGTAGGAAGATGCCCTTGAACCTGGAGATTTGGGACCCATGCGATGGGTACCACGCAGTATTCCTTTAAAAGGTCTGCGTTTGCTCACCAAACCTCACCAAACCTCTCAGCCCCAAGAGTGTCCACCCTTATGTCTCATCCAGCTGTGCGTCTAGATATGGTCAATCCAGGTTGCATCACAGCTCCTGAACGCATTGTGTAAGAATTTCTCTCTCTTTCACTGTCTTTGTTTCATGGGTGTTTCAAAGTAATTTATTTTTATAATGGGGTTTAGCTGCTTTTCACTGCTGTGTTTATGCCGCTTTACACCCACTTGACACACTAACAGAGAGATATCAATACATAGGTTTTACGATTATTATTAGTCAGATATATTCTTGTGCGGTGAATAGGGCGTGTTGAGTCCAGTTCTCTGAGCAAGGAGTAGGTCTTGTCTATTACATATTGGGTTTATGGAACGGTATCTGAGCTAATTTGATACCCTTGTTTTATGTATCACCCCACCTCACCTTTCCCGTTAAGCAGCCATAGTGTGTTTTCTGCATGTGTGACTCTGTTCTGTTTTGTAATTCAGTTCAAGTGTAACGGTTTTTACATTCCCTCTATCAGTGATACCTTATGAGAAGTGTCCTTTTCTGTGTGACTTATTTCACTTAGAATCGTCGTACCTAAATCCACTCATCATGCTGCTACTAACCTTACGACATTGATTTCATGGCTGAGTGGTATTCCATTGTACATAAGGACCACAACTTCTTTATCCATTTTTCTCTTTCCTGGGATATTTAAGGTGGAATGAAGTGGAGGTCCTGGTCAACAGAGCAGCCCTAAACTTTGGGGTGCTTGTGTCTTGCTGATTTTTCATTTTCCCAATTTATACCCCCATGAGTGGAAGTGCCCTATGCTCTCTAAGCTGTGTTTTTCAGATGTTTCAGGACTCACCGGACACTTCTCCGGAGTGGCTCTTGGCAATTTACATCCCGCCCATCAGTGTAGCAAGGCTCCCATTTCTCCATGGCCTGTCCTGCATTTCTGGTTTTGACACTTTTTTCAGCATGGCCCTTTTGACCGATGGGAAGCGAGACTTCTTTGTAGCGCTGATTTGCCTTTCCAGGTGGCTTGGTTGGCCAAAAAGGGCGTATGCGTTTTTTCCTGAATATATTCAGGAAAAAACGCATACGCCCTTTTTGGCCAAGGGCATCATTGTCAACGTTTTGCCGCTTTTCATGTGCTTTAAAGGCGATTCGTATCTACCTCCTGAAATCTGTTTCCTGCAATTCTGCCTTGATTTCAAATCCTCTTCTTTGCCTTCCCTCAATATATTTGTGGACGGGAGTTATCATTTATAACTCTGCAGGTTTGTGAATTGCAGTGCCCTGAACCTCCATTTTACAACTCGTTTTTATGGGAGCTGGCCGCAAAATCGGAGAATGGCTTCAGGCCCTGTTCTGGTTCCGGGGGGCAGGCTGAGCCTGTGGTTAATTCTTCTTTCTGATGGGAAAATAGAGTGACCTGTGCCTGTCCCAACACCAAGAGCTAGTCTCTCGTTGGTTCCACGTCTTCCCGTTTATCCTCAGGACAAATTGCAACCTGCATGGAACAGGAGGTTAAAGGTGCTGATGCTCCAAGTAGGGAGCTTGCTAGTAAAGCGGCTGGAATGGCGAACCCGGGCACAAGGAGATGAGAAATGAGGTGCGTTTTAGAAACCTTTCCCCATCACACGGTGTACCATCTTCTGGGTTTCTCATGCATGTTTTTGATGTAGGAAGATGCCCTTGAACCTGGAGATTTGGGACCCATGCGATGGGTACCACGCAGTATTCCTTTAAAGGGTCTGCGTTTGCTCACCCAACCTCACCAAACCTCTCAGCCCCAAGAGTGTCCACCCTTATGTCTCATCCAGCTGTGCGTCTAGATATGGTCAATCCAGGTTGCATCACAGCCCCTGAACGCATTGTGTAAGAATTTCTCTCTCTTTCACTGTCTTTGTTTCATGGGTGTTTCAAAGTAATTTATTTTTATAATGGGGTTTAGCTGCTTTTCACTGCTGTGTTTATGCCGCTTTACACCCACTTGACACACTAACAGAGAGATATCAATACATAGGTTTTACGATTATTATTAGTCAGATATATTCTTGTGCGGTGAATAGGGCGTGTTGAGTCCAGTTCTCTGAGCCAGGAGTAGGTCTTGTCTATTACATATTGGGTTTATGGAACGGTATCTGAGCTAATTTGATACCCTTGTTTTATGTATCACCCCACCTCACCTTTCCCGTTAAGCAGCCATAGTGTGTTTTCTGCATGTGTGACTCTGTTCTGTTTTGTAATTCAGTTCAAGTGTAACGGTTTTTACATTCCCTCTATCAGTGATACCTTATGAGAAGTGTCCTTTTCTGTGTGACTTATTTCACTTAGAATCGTCGTACCTAAATCCACTCATCATGCTGCTACTAACCTTACGACATTGATTTCATGGCTGAGTGGTATTCCATTGTACATAAGGACCACAACTTCTTTATCCATTTTTCTCTTTCCTGGGATATTTAAGGTGGAATGAAGTGGAGGTCCTGGTCAACAGAGCAGCCCTAAACTTTGGGGTGCTTGTGTCTTGCTGATTTTTAATTTTCCCAATTTATACCCCCATGAGTGGAAGTGCCCTATGCTCTCTAAGCTGTGTTTTTCAGATGTTTCAGGACTCACCGGACACTTCTCCGGAGTGGCTCTTGGCAATTTACATCCCGCCCATCAGTGTAGCAAGGCTCCCATTTCTCCATGGCCTGTCCTGCATTTCTGGTTTTGACACTTTTTTCAGCATGGCCCTTTTGACCGATGGGAAGCGAGACTTCTTTGTAGTGCTGATTTGCCTTTCCAGGTTGCTTGGTTGGCCAAAAAGGGCGTATGCGTTTTTTCCTGAATATATTCAGGAAAAAACGCATACGCCCTTTTTGGCCAAGGGCATCATTGTCAACGTTTTGCCGCTTTTCATGTGCTTTAAAGGCGATTCGTATCTACCTCCTGAAATCTGTTTCCTGCAATTCTGCCTTGATTTCAAATCCTCTTCTTTGCCTTCCCTCAATATATTTGTGGACGGGAGTTATCATTTATAACTCTGCAGGTTTGTGAATTGCAGTGCCCTGAACCTCCATTTTACAACTCGTTTTTATGGGAGCTGGCCGCAAAATCGCAGAATGGCTTCAGGCCCTGTTCTGGTTCCGGGGGGCAGGCTGAGCCTGTGGTTAATTCTTCTTTCTGATGGGAAAATAGAGTGACCTGTGCCTGTCCCAACACCAAGAGCTAGTCTCTCGTTGGTTCCACGTCTTCCCGTTTATCCTCAGGACAAATTGCAACCTGTATGGAACAGGAGGTTAAAGGTGCTGATGCTCCAAGTAGGGAGCTTGCTAGTAAAGCGGCTGGAATGGCGAACCCGGGCACAAGGAGATGAGAAATGAGGTGCGTTTTAGAAACCTTTCCCCATCACACGGTGTACCATCTTCTGGGTTTCTCATGCATGTTTTTGATGTAGGAAGATGCCCTTGAACCTGGAGATTTGGGACCCATGCGATGGGTACCACGCAGTATTCCTTTAAAGGGTCTGCGTTTGCTCACCCAACCTCACCAAACCTCTCAGCCCCAAGAGTGTCCACCCTTATGTCTCATCCAGCTGTGCGTCTAGATATGGTCAATCCAGGTTGCATCACAGCCCCTGAACGCATTGTGTAAGAATTTCTCTCTCTTTCACTGTCTTTGTTTCATGGGTGTTTCAAAGTAATTTATTTTTATAATGGGGTTTAGCTGCTTTTCACTGCTGTGTTTATGCCGCTTTACACCCACTTGACACACTAACAGATATCAATACATAGGTTTTACGATTATTATTAGTCAGATATATTCTTGTGCGGTGAATAGGGCGTGTTGAGTCCAGTTCTCTGAGCAAGGAGTAGGTCTTGTCTATTACATATTGGGTTTATGGAACGGTATCTGAGCTAATTTGATACCCTTGTTTTATGTATCACCCCACCTCACCTTTCCCGTTAAGCAGCCATAGTGTGTTTTCTGCATGTGTGACTCTGTTCTGTTTTGTAATTCAGTTCAAGTGTAATGGTTTTTACATTCCCTCTATCAGTGATACCTTATGAGAAGTGTCCTTTTCTGTGTGACTTATTTCACTTAGAATCGTCGTACCTAAATCCACTCATCATGCTGCTACTAACCTTACGACATTGATTTCATGGCTGAGTGATATTCCATTGTACATAAGGACCACAACTTCTTTATCCATTTTTCTCTTTCCTGGGATATTTAAGGTGGAATGAAGTGGAGGTCCTGGTCAAGAGAGCAGCCCTAAACTTTGGGGTGCTTGTGTCTTGCTGATTTTTAATTTTCCCAATTTATACCCCCATGAGTGGAAGTGCCCTATGCTCTCTAAGCTGTGTTTTTCAGATGTTTCAGGACTCACCGGACACTTCTCCGGAGTGGCTCTTGGCAATTTACATCCCGCCCATCAGTGTAGCAAGGCTCCCATTTCTCCATGGCCTGTCCTGCATTTCTGGTTTTGACACTTTTTTCAGCATGGCCCTTTTGACCGATGGGAAGCGAGACTTCTTTGTAGCGCTGATTTGCCTTTCCAGGTTCCTTGGTTGGCCAAAAAGGGCGTATGCGTTTTTTCCTGAATATATTCAGGAAAAAACGCATACGCACTTTTTGGCCAAGGGCATCATTGTCAACGTTTTGCCGCTTTTCATGTGCTTTAAAGGCGATTCGTATCTACCTCCTGAAATCTGTTTCCTGCAATTCTGCCTTGATTTCAAATCCTCTTCTTTGCCTTCCCTCAATATATTTGTGGACGAGAGTTATCATTAATAACTCTGCAGGTTTGTGAATTGCAGTGCCCTGAACCTCCATTTTACAACTCGTTTTTATGGGAGCTGGCCGCAAAATCGCAGAATGGCTTCAGGCCCTGTTCTGGTTCCGGGGGGCAGGCTGAGCCTGTGGTTAATTCTTCTTTCTGATGGGAAAATAGAGTGACCTGTGCCTGTCCCAACACCAAGAGCTAGTCTCTCGTTGGTTCCACGTCTTCCCGTTTATCCTCAGGACAAATTGCAACCTGCATGGAACAGGAGGTTAAAGGTGCTGATGCTCCAAGTAGGGAGCTTGCTAGTAAAGCGGCTGGAATGGCGAACCCGGGCACAAGGAGATGAGAAATGAGGTGCGTTTTAGAAACCTTTCCCCATCACACGGTGTACCATCTTCTGGGTTTCTCATGCATGTTTTTGATGTAGGAAGATGCCCTTGAACCTGGAGATTTGGGACCCATGCGATGGGTACCACGCAGTATTCCTTTAAAGGGTCTGCGTTTGCTCACCCAACCTCACCAAACCTCTCAGCCCCAAGAGTGTCCACCCTTATGTCTCATCCAGCTGTGCGCCTAGATATGGTCAATCCAGGTTGCATCACAGCCCCTGAACGCATTGTGTAAGAATTTCTCTCTCTTTCACTGTCTTTGTTTCATGGGTGTTTCAAAGTAATTTATTTTTATAATGGGGTTTAGCTGCTTTTCACTGCTGTGTTTATGCCGCTTTACACCCACTTGACACACTAACAGAGAGATATCAATACATAGGTTTTACGATTATTATTAGTCAGATATATTCTTGTGCGGTGAATAGGGCATGTTGAGTCCAGTTCTCTGAGCAAGGAGTAGGTCTTGTCTATTACATATTGGGTTTATGGAACGGTATCTGAGCTAATTTGATACCCTTGTTTTATGTATCACCCCACCTCACCTTTCCCGTTAAGCAGCCATAGTGTGTTTTCTGCATGTGTGACTCTGTTCTGTTTTGTAATTCAGTTCAAGTGTAACGGTTTTTACATTCCCTCTATCAGTGATACCTTATGAGAAGTGTCCTTTTCTGTGTGACTTATTTCACTTAGAATCGTCGTACCTAAATCCACTCATCATGCTGCTACTAACCTTACGACATTGATTTCATGGCTGAGTGGTATTCCATTGTACATAAGGACCACAACTTCTTTATCCATTTTTCTCTTTCCTGGGATATTTAAGGTGGAATGAAGTGGAGGTCCTGGTCAACAGAGCAGCCCTAAACTTTGGGGTGCTTGTGTCTTGCTGATTTTTAATTTTCCCAATTTATACCCCCATGAGTGGAAGTGCCCTATGCTCTCTAAGCTGTGTTTTTCAGATGTTTCAGGACTCACCGGACACTTCTCCGGAGTGGCTCTTGGCAATTTACATCCCGCCCATCAGTGTAGCAAGGCTCCCATTTCTCCATGGCCTGTCCTGCATTTCTGGTTTTGACACTTTTTTCAGCATGGCCCTTTTTACCGATGGGAAGCGAGACTTCTTTGTAGTGCTGATTTGCCTTTCCAGGTTGCTTGGTTGGCCAAAAAGGGCGTATGCGTTTTTTCCTGAATATATTCAGGAAAAAACGCATACGCCCTTTTTGGCCAAGGGCATCATTGTCAACGTTTTGCCGCTTTTCATGTGCTTTAAAGGCGATTCGTATCTACCTCCTGAAATCTGTTTCCTGCAATTCTGCCTTGATTTCAAATCCTCTTCTTTGCCTTCCCTCAATATATTTGTGGACGGGAGTTATCATTTATAACTCTGCAGGTTTGTGAATTGCAGTGCCCTGAACCTCCATTTTACAACTCGTTTTTATGGGAGCTGGCGGCAAAATCGCAGAATGGCTTCAGGCCCTGTTCTGGTTCCGGGGGGCAGGCTGAGCCTGTGGTTAATTCTTCTTTCTGATGGGAAAATAGAGTGACCTGTGCCTGTCCCAACACCAAGAGCTAGTCTCTCGTTGGTTCCACGTCTTCCCGTTTATCCTCAGGACAAATTGCAACCTGTATGGAACAGGAGGTTAAAGGTGCTGATGCTCCAAGTAGGGAGCTTGCTATTAAAGCAGCTGGAATGGCGAACCCGGGCACAAGGAGATGACAAATGAGGTGCGTTTTAGAAACCTTTCCCCATCACACGGTGTACCATCTTCTGGGTTTCTCATGCATGTTTTTGATGTAGGAAGATGCCCTTGAAGCTGGAGATTTGGGACCCATGCGATGGGTACCACGCAGTATTCCTTTAAAGGGTCTGCGTTTGCTCACCCAACCTCACCAAACCTCTCAGCCCCAAGAGTGTCCACCCTTATGTCTCATCCAGCTGTGGGTCTAGATATGGTCAATCCAGGTTGCATCACAGCCCCTGAACGCATTGTGTAAGAATTTCTCTCTCTTTCACTGTCTTTGTTTCATGGGTGTTTCAAAGTAATTTATTTTTATAATGGGGTTTAGCTGCTTTTCACTGCTGTGTTTATGCCGCTTTACACCCACTTGACACACTAACAGAGAGATATCAATACATAGGTTTTACGATTATTATTAGTCAGATATATTCTTGTGCGGTGAATAGGGCATGTTGAGTCCAGTTCTCTGAGCAAGGAGTAGGTCTTGTCTATTACATATTGGGTTTATGGAACGGTATCTGAGCTAATTTGATACCCTTGTTTTATGTATCACCCCACCTCACCTTTCCCGTTAAGCAGCCATAGTGTGTTTTCTGCATGTGTGACTCTGTTCTGTTTTGTAATTCAGTTCAAGTGTAACGGTTTTTACATTCCCTCTATCAGTGATACCTTATGAGAAGTGTCCTTTTCTGTGTGACTTATTTCACTTAGAATCGTTGTACCTAAATCCTCTCATCATGCTGCTACTAACCTTACGACATTGATTTCATGGCTGAGTGATATTCCATTGTACATAAGGACCACAACTTCTTTATCCATTTTTCTCTTTCCTGGGATATTTAAGGTGGAATGAAGTGGAGGTCCTGGTCAACAGAGCAGCCCTAAACTTTGGGGTGCTTGTGTCTTGCTGATTTTTAATTTTCCCAATTTATACCCCCATGAGTGGAAGTGCCCTATGCTCTCTAAGCTGTGTTTTTCAGATGTTTCAGGACTCACCGGACACTTCTCCAGAGTGGCTCTTGGCAATTTACATCCCGCCCATCAGTGTAGCAAGGCTCCCATTTCTCCATGGCCTGTCCTGCATTTCTGGTTTTGACACTTTTTTCAGCATGGCCCTTTTGACCGATGGGAAGCGAGACTTCTTTGTAGCGCTGATTTGCCTTTCCAGGTTCCTTGGTTGGCCAAAAAGGGCGTATGCGTTTTTTCCTGAATATATTCAGGAAAAAACGCATACGCCCTTTTTGGCCAAGGGCATCATTGTCAACGTTTTGCCGCTTTTCATGTGCTTTAAAGGTGATTCGTATCTACCTCCTGAAATCTGTTTCCTGCAATTCTGCCTTGATTTCAAATCCTCTTCTTTGCCTTCCCTCTATATATTTGTGGACGAGAGTTATCATTAATAACTCTGCAGGTTTGTGAATTGCAGTGCCCTGAACCTCCATTTTACAACTCGTTTTTATGGGAGCTGGCGGCAAAATCGCAGAATGGCTTTAGGCCCTGTTCTGGTTCCGGGGGGCAGGCTGAGCCTGTGGTTAATTCTTCTTTCTGATGGGAAAATACAGTGACCTGTGCCTGTCCCAACACCAAGAGCTAGTCTCTCGTTGGTTCCACGTCTTCCCGTTTATCCTCAGGACAAATTGCAACCTGTATGGAACAGGAGGTTAAAGGTGCTGATGCTCCAAGTAGGGAGCTTGCTAGTAAAGCGGCTGGAATGGCGAACCCGGGCACAAGGAGATGAGAAATGAGGTGCGTTTTAGAAACCTTTCCCCATCACACGGTGTACCATCTTCTGGGTTTCTCATGCATGTTTTTGATGTAGGAAGATGCCCTTGAACCTGGAGATTTGGGACCCATGCGATGGGTACCACGCAGTATTCCTTTAAAGGGTCTGCGTTTGCTCACCCAACCTCACCAAACCTCTCAGCCCCAAGAGTGTCCACCCTTATGTCTCATCCAGCTGTGCATCTAGATATGGTCAATCCAGGTTGCATCACAGCTCCTGAACGCATTGTGTAAGAATTTCTCTCTCTTTCACTGTCTTTGTTTCATGGGTGTTTCAAAGTAATTTATTTTTATAATGGGGTTTAGCTGCTTTTCACTGCTGTGTTTATGCCGCTTTACACCCACTTGACACACTAACAGAGAGATATCAATACATAGGTTTTACGATTATTATTAGTCAGATATATTCTTGTGCGGTGAATAGGGCGTGTTGAGTCCAGTTCTCTGAGCCAGGAGTAGGTCTTGTCTATTACATATTGGGTTTATGGAACGGTATCTGAGTTAATTTGATACCCTTCTTTTATGTATCACCCCACCTCACCTTTCCCGTTAAGCAGCCATAGTGTGTTTTCTGCATGTGTGACTCTGTTCTGTTTTGTAATTCAGTTCAAGTGTAACGGTTTTTACATTCCCTCTATCAGTGATACCTTATGAGAAGTGTCCTTTTCTGTGTGACTTATTTCACTTAGAATCATCGTACCTAAATCCACTCATCATGCTGCTACTAACCTTACGACATTGATTTCATGGCTGAGTGGTATTCCATTGTACATAAGGACCACCACTTCTGTATCCATTTTTCTCTTTCCTGGGATATTTAAGGTGGAATGAAGTGGAGGTCCTGGTCAACAGAGCAGCCCTAAACTTTGGGGTGCTTGTGTCTTGCTGATTTTTAATTTTCCCAATTTATACCCCCATGAGTGGAAGTGCCCTATGCTCTCTAAGCTGTGTTTTTCAGATGTTTCAGGACTCACCGGACACTTCTCCGGAGTGGCTCTTGGCAATTTACATCCCGCCCATCAGTGTAGCAAGGCTCCCATTTCTCCATGGCCTGTCCTGCATTTCTGGTTTTGACACTTTTTTCAGCATGGCCCTTTTGACCGATGGGAAGCGAGACTTCTTTGTAGCGCTGATTTGCCTTTCCAGGTTGCTTGGTTGGCCAAAAAGGGCGTATGCGTTTTTTCCTGAATATATTCAGGAAAAAACGCATACGCCCTTTTTGGCCAAGGGCATCATTGTCAACGTTTTGCCGCTTTTCATGTGCTTTAAAGGCGATTCGTATCTACCTCCTGAAATCTGTTTCCTGCAATTCTGCCTTGATTTCAAATCCTCTTCTTTGCCTTCCCTCAATATATTTGTGGACGGGAGTTATCATTTATAACTCTGCAGGTTTGTGAATTGCAGTGCCCTGAACCTCCATTTTACAACTCGTTTTTATGGGAGCTGGCCGCAAAATCGCAGAATGGCTTCAGGCCCTGTTCTGGTTCCGGGGGGCAGGCTGAGCCTGTGGTTAATTCTTCTTTCTGATGGGAAAATAGAGTGACCTGTGCCTGTCCCAACACCAAGAGCTAGTCTCTCGTTGGTTCCACGTCTTCCCGTTTATCCTCAGGACAAATTGCAACCTGTATGGAACAGGAGGTTAAAGGTGCTGATGCTCCAAGTAGGGAGCTTGCTAGTAAAGCGGCTGGAATGGCGAACCCGGGCACAAGGAGATGAGAAATGAGGTGCGTTTTAGAAACCTTTCCCCATCACACGGTGTACCATCTTCTGGGTTTCTCATGCATGTTTTTGATGTAGGAAGATGCCCTTGAACCTGGAGATTTGGGACCCATGCGATGGGTACCACGCAGTATTCCTTTAAAGGGTCTGCGTTTGCTCACCCAACCTCACCAAACCTCTCAGCCCCAAGAGTGTCCACCCTTATGTCTCATCCAGCTGTGCATCTAGATATGGTCAATCCAGGTTGCATCACAGCCCCTGAACGCATTGTGTAAGAATTTCTCTCTCTTTCACTGTCTTTGTTTCATGGGTGTTTCAAAGTAATTTATTTTTATAATGGGGTTTAGCTGCTTTTCACTGCTGTGTTTATGCCGCTTTACACCCACTTGACACACTAACAGATATCAATACATAGGTTTTACGATTATTATTAGTCAGATATATTCTTGTGCGGTGAATAGGGCGTGTTGAGTCCAGTTCTCTGAGCAAGGAGTAGGTCTTGTCTATTACATATTGGGTTTATGGAACGGTATCTGAGCTAATTTGATACCCTTGTTTTATGTATCACCCCACCTCACCTTTCCCGTTAAGCAGCCATAGTGTGTTTTCTGCATGTGTGACTCTGTTCTGTTTTGTAATTCAGTTCAAGTGTAACGGTTTTTACATTCCCTCTATCAGTGATACCTTATGAGAAGTGTCCTTTTCTGTGTGACTTATTTCACTTAGAATCGTCGTACCTAAATCCACTCATCATGCTGCTACTAACCTTACGACATTGATTTCATGGCTGAGTGATATTCCATTGTACATAAGGACCACAACTTCTTTATCCATTTTTCTCTTTCCTGGGATATTTAAGGTGGAATGAAGTGGAGGTCCTGGTCAACAGAGCAGCCCTAAACTTTGGGGTGCTTGTGTCTTGCTGATTTTTAATTTTCCCAATTTATACCCCCATGAGTGGAAGTGCCCTATGCTCTCTAAGCTGTGTTTTTCAGATGTTTCAGGACTCACCGGACACTTCTCCAGAGTGGCTCTTGGCAATTTACATCCCGCCCATCAGTGTAGCAAGGCTCCCATTTCTCCATGGCCTGTCCTGCATTTCTGGTTTTGACACTTTTTTCAGCATGGCCCTTTTGACCGATGGGAAGCGAGACTTCTTTGTAGCGCTGATTTGCCTTTCCAGGTTGCTTGGTTGGCCAAAAAGGGCGTATGCGTTTTTTCCTGAATATATTCAGGAAAAAACGCATACGCCCTTTTTGGCCAAGGGCATCATTGTCAACGTTTTGCCGCTTTTCATGTGCTTTAAAGGTGATTCGTATCTACCTCCTGAAATCTGTTTCCTGCAATTCTGCCTTGATTTCAAATCCTCTTCTTTGCCTTCCCTCTATATATTTGTGGACGAGAGTTATCATTAATAACTCTGCAGGTTTGTGAATTGCAGTGCCCTGAACCTCCATTTTACAACTCGTTTTTATGGGAGCTGGCGGCAAAATCGCAGAATGGCTTTAGGCCCTGTTCTGGTTCCGGGGGGCAGGCTGAGCCTGTGGTTAATTCTTCTTTCTGATGGGAAAATACAGTGACCTGTGCCTGTCCCAACACCAAGAGCTAGTCTCTCGTTGGTTCCACGTCTTCCCGTTTATCCTCAGGACAAATTGCAACCTGTATGGAACAGGAGGTTAAAGGTGCTGATGCTCCAAGTAGGGAGCTTGCTAGTAAAGCGGCTGGAATGGCGAACCCGGGCACAAGGAGATGAGAAATGAGGTGCGTTTTAGAAACCTTTCCCCATCACACGGTGTACCATCTTCTGGGTTTCTCATGCATGTTTTTGATGTAGGAAGATGCCCTTGAACCTGGAGATTTGGGACCCATGCGATGGGTACCACGCAGTATTCCTTTAAAGGGTCTGCGTTTGCTCACCCAACCTCACCAAACCTCTCAGCCCCAAGAGTGTCCACCCTTATGTCTCATCCAGCTGTGCATCTAGATATGGTCAATCCAGGTTGCATCACAGCTCCTGAACGCATTGTGTAAGAATTTCTCTCTCTTTCACTGTCTTTGTTTCATGGGTGTTTCAAAGTAATTTATTTTTATAATGGGGTTTAGCTGCTTTTCACTGCTGTGTTTATGCCGCTTTACACCCACTTGACACACTAACAGAGAGATATCAATACATAGGTTTTACGATTATTATTAGTCAGATATATTCTTGTGCGGTGAATAGGGCGTGTTGAGTCCAGTTCTCTGAGCCAGGAGTAGGTCTTGTCTATTACATATTGGGTTTATGGAACGGTATCTGAGTTAATTTGATACCCTTCTTTTATGTATCACCCCACCTCACCTTTCCCGTTAAGCAGCCATAGTGTGTTTTCTGCATGTGTGACTCTGTTCTGTTTTGTAATTCAGTTCAAGTGTAACGGTTTTTACATTCCCTCTATCAGTGATACCTTATGAGAAGTGTCCTTTTCTGTGTGACTTATTTCACTTAGAATCATCGTACCTAAATCCACTCATCATGCTGCTACTAACCTTACGACATTGATTTCATGGCTGAGTGGTATTCCATTGTACATAAGGACCACCACTTCTGTATCCATTTTTCTCTTTCCTGGGATATTTAAGGTGGAATGAAGTGGAGGTCCTGGTCAACAGAGCAGCCCTAAACTTTGGGGTGCTTGTGTCTTGCTGATTTTTAATTTTCCCAATTTATACCCCCATGAGTGGAAGTGCCCTATGCTCTCTAAGCTGTGTTTTTCAGATGTTTCAGGACTCACCGGACACTTCTCCGGAGTGGCTCTTGGCAATTTACATCCCGCCCATCAGTGTAGCAAGGCTCCCATTTCTCCATGGCCTGTCCTGCATTTCTGGTTTTGACACTTTTTTCAGCATGGCCCTTTTGACCGATGGGAAGCGAGACTTCTTTGTAGCGCTGATTTGCCTTTCCAGGTTGCTTGGTTGGCCAAAAAGGGCGTATGCGTTTTTTCCTGAATATATTCAGGAAAAAACGCATACGCCCTTTTTGGCCAAGGGCATCATTGTCAACGTTTTGCCGCTTTTCATGTGCTTTAAAGGCGATTCGTATCTACCTCCTGAAATCTGTTTCCTGCAATTCTGCCTTGATTTCAAATCCTCTTCTTTGCCTTCCCTCAATATATTTGTGGACGGGAGTTATCATTTATAACTCTGCAGGTTTGTGAATTGCAGTGCCCTGAACCTCCATTTTACAACTCGTTTTTATGGGAGCTGGCCGCAAAATCGCAGAATGGCTTCAGGCCCTGTTCTGGTTCCGGGGGGCAGGCTGAGCCTGTGGTTAATTCTTCTTTCTGATGGGAAAATAGAGTGACCTGTGCCTGTCCCAACACCAAGAGCTAGTCTCTCGTTGGTTCCACGTCTTCCCGTTTATCCTCAGGACAAATTGCAACCTGTATGGAACAGGAGGTTAAAGGTGCTGATGCTCCAAGTAGGGAGCTTGCTAGTAAAGCGGCTGGAATGGCGAACCCGGGCACAAGGAGATGAGAAATGAGGTGCGTTTTAGAAACCTTTCCCCATCACACGGTGTACCATCTTCTGGGTTTCTCATGCATGTTTTCGATGTAGGAAGATGCCCTTGAACCTGGAGATTTGGGACCCATGCGATGGGTACCACGCAGTATTCCTTTAAAGGGTCTGCGTTTGCTCACCCAACCTCACCAAACCTCTCAGCCCCAAGAGTGTCCACCCTTATGTCTCATCCAGCTGTGCATCTAGATATGGTCAATCCAGGTTGCATCACAGCCCCTGAACGCATTGTGTAAGAATTTCTCTCTCTTTCACTGTCTTTGTTTCATGGGTGTTTCAAAGTAATTTATTTTTATAATGGGGTTTAGCTGCTTTTCACTGCTGTGTTTATGCCGCTTTACACCCACTTGACACACTAACAGATATCAATACATAGGTTTTACGATTATTATTAGTCAGATATATTCTTGTGCGGTGAATAGGGCGTGTTGAGTCCAGTTCTCTGAGCAAGGAGTAGGTCTTGTCTATTACATATTGGGTTTATGGAACGGTATCTGAGCTAATTTGATACCCTTGTTTTATGTATCACCCCACCTCACCTTTCCCGTTAAGCAGCCATAGTGTGTTTTCTGCATGTGTGACTCTGTTCTGTTTTGTAATTCAGTTCAAGTGTAACGGTTTTTACATTCCCTCTATCAGTGATACCTTATGAGAAGTGTCCTTTTCTGTGTGACTTATTTCACTTAGAATCGTCGTACCTAAATCCACTCATCATGCTGCTACTAACCTTACGACATTGATTTCATGGCTGAGTGATATTCCATTGTACATAAGGACCACAACTTCTTTATCCATTTTTCTCTTTCCTGGGATATTTAAGGTGGAATGAAGTGGAGGTCCTGGTCAACAGAGCAGCCCTAAACTTTGGGGTGCTTGTGTCTTGCTGATTTTTAATTTTCCCAATTTATACCCCCATGAGTGGAAGTGCCCTATGCTCTCTAAGCTGTGTTTTTCAGATGTTTCAGGACTCACCGGACACTTCTCCAGAGTGGCTCTTGGCAATTTACATCCCGCCCATCAGTGTAGCAAGGCTCCCATTTCTCCATGGCCTGTCCTGCATTTCTGGTTTTGACACTTTTTTCAGCATGGCCCTTTTGACCGATGGGAAGCGAGACTTCTTTGTAGCGCTGATTTGCCTTTCCAGGTGGCTTGGTTGGCCAAAAAGGGCGTATGCGTTTTTTCCTGAATATATTCAGGAAAAAACGCATACGCCCTTTTTGGCCAAGGGCATCATTGTCAACGTTTTGCCGCTTTTCATGTGCTTTAAAGGCGATTCGTATCTACCTCCTGAAATCTGTTTCCTGCAATTCTGCCTTGATTTCAAATCCTCTTCTTTGCCTTCCCTCAATATATTTGTGGACGGGAGTTATCATTTATAACTCTGCAGGTTTGTGAATTGCAGTGCCCTGAACCTCCATTTTACAACTCGTTTTTATGGGAGCTGGCCGCAAAATCGCAGAATGGCTTCAGGCCCTGTTCTGGTTCCGGGGGGCAGGCTGAGCCTGTGGTTAATTCTTCTTTCTGATGGGAAAATAGAGTGACCTGTGCCTGTCCCAACACCAAGAGCTAGTCTCTCGTTGGTTCCACGTCTTCCCGTTTATCCTCAGGACAAATTGCAACCTGTATGGAACAGGAGGTTAAAGGTGCTGATGCTCCAAGTAGGGAGCTTGCTAGTAAAGCGGCTGGAATGGCGAACCCGGGCACAAGGAGATGAGAAATGAGGTGCGTTTTAGAAACCTTTCCCCATCACACGGTGTACCATCTTCTGGGTTTCTCATGCATGTTTTTGATGTAGGAAGATGCCCTTGAACCTGGAGATTTGGGACCCATGCGATGGGTACCACGCAGTATTCCTTTAAAGGGTCTGCGTTTGCTCACCCAACCTCACCAAACCTCTCAGCCCCAAGAGTGTCCACCCTTATGTCTCATCCAGCTGTGCATCTAGATATGGTCAATCCAGGTTGCATCACAGCTCCTGAACGCATTGTGTAAGAATTTCTCTCTCTTTCACTGTCTTTGTTTCATGGGTGTTTCAAAGTAATTTATTTTTATAATGGGGTTTAGCTGCTTTTCACTGCTGTGTTTATGCCGCTTTACACCCACTTGACACACTAACAGAGAGATATCAATACATAGGTTTTACGATTATTATTAGTCAGATATATTCTTGTGCGGTGAATAGGGCGTGTTGAGTCCAGTTCTCTGAGCCAGGAGTAGGTCTTGTCTATTACATATTGGGTTTATGGAACGGTATCTGAGTTAATTTGATACCCTTCTTTTATGTATCACCCCACCTCACCTTTCCCGTTAAGCAGCCATAGTGTGTTTTCTGCATGTGTGACTCTGTTCTGTTTTGTAATTCAGTTCAAGTGTAACGGTTTTTACATTCCCTCTATCAGTGATACCTTATGAGAAGTGTCCTTTTCTGTGTGACTTATTTCACTTAGAATCATCGTACCTAAATCCACTCATCATGCTGCTACTAACCTTACGACATTGATTTCATGGCTGAGTGGTATTCCATTGTACATAAGGACCACCACTTCTGTATCCATTTTTCTCTTTCCTGGGATATTTAAGGTGGAATGAAGTGGAGGTCCTGGTCAACAGAGCAGCCCTAAACTTTGGGGTGCTTGTGTCTTGCTGATTTTTAATTTTCCCAATTTATACCCCCATGAGTGGAAGTGCCCTATGCTCTCTAAGCTGTGTTTTTCAGATGTTTCAGGACTCACCGGACACTTCTCCGGAGTGGCTCTTGGCAATTTACATCCCGCCCATCAGTGTAGCAAGGCTCCCATTTCTCCATGGCCTGTCCTGCATTTCTGGTTTTGACACTTTTTTCAGCATGGCCCTTTTGACCGATGGGAAGCGAGACTTCTTTGTAGCGCTGATTTGCCTTTCCAGGTGGCTTGGTTGGCCAAAAAGGGCGTATGCGTTTTTTCCTGAATATATTCAGGAAAAAACGCATACGCCCTTTTTGGCCAAGGGCATCATTGTCAACGTTTTGCCGCTTTTCATGTGCTTTAAAGGCGATTCGTATCTACCTCCTGAAATCTGTTTCCTGCAATTCTGCCTTGATTTCAAATCCTCTTCTTTGCCTTCCCTCAATATATTTGTGGACGAGAGTTATCATTTATAACTCTGCAGGTTTGTGAATTGCAGTGCCCTGAACCTCCATTTTACAACTCGTTTTTATGGGAGCTGGCCGCAAAATCGCAGAATGGCTTCAGGCCCTGTTCTGGTTCCGGGGGGCAGGCTGAGCCTGTGGTTAATTCTTCTTTCTGATGGGAAAATAGAGTGACCTGTGCCTGTCCCAACACCAAGAGCTAGTCTCTCGTTGGTTCCACGTCTTCCCGTTTATCCTCAGGACAAATTGCAACCTGTATGGAACAGGAGGTTAAAGGTGCTGATGCTCCAAGTAGGGAGCTTGCTAGTAAAGCGGCTGGAATGGCGAACCCGGGCACAAGGAGATGAGAAATGAGGTGCGTTTTAGAAACCTTTCCCCATCACACGGTGTACCATCTTCTGGGTTTCTCATGCATGTTTTCGATGTAGGAAGATGCCCTTGAACCTGGAGATTTGGGACCCATGCGATGGGTACCACGCAGTATTCCTTTAAAGGGTCTGCGTTTGCTCACCCAACCTCACCAAACCTCTCAGCCCCAAGAGTGTCCACCCTTATGTCTCATCCAGCTGTGCATCTAGATATGGTCAATCCAGGTTGCATCACAGCCCCTGAACGCATTGTGTAAGAATTTCTCTCTCTTTCACTGTCTTTGTTTCATGGGTGTTTCAAAGTAATTTATTTTTATAATGGGGTTTAGCTGCTTTTCACTGCTGTGTTTATGCCGCTTTACACCCACTTGACACACTAACAGATATCAATACATAGGTTTTACGATTATTATTAGTCAGATATATTCTTGTGCGGTGAATAGGGCGTGTTGAGTCCAGTTCTCTGAGCAAGGAGTAGGTCTTGTCTATTACATATTGGGTTTATGGAACGGTATCTGAGCTAATTTGATACCCTTGTTTTATGTATCACCCCACCTCACCTTTCCCGTTAAGCAGCCATAGTGTGTTTTCTGCATGTGTGACTCTGTTCTGTTTTGTAATTCAGTTCAAGTGTAACGGTTTTTACATTCCCTCTATCAGTGATACCTTATGAGAAGTGTCCTTTTCTGTGTGACTTATTTCACTTAGAATCGTCGTACCTAAATCCACTCATCATGCTGCTACTAACCTTACGACATTGATTTCATGGCTGAGTGATATTCCATTGTACATAAGGACCACAACTTCTTTATCCATTTTTCTCTTTCCTGGGATATTTAAGGTGGAATGAAGTGGAGGTCCTGGTCAACAGAGCAGCCCTAAACTTTGGGGTGCTTGTGTCTTGCTGATTTTTAATTTTCCCAATTTATACCCCCATGAGTGGAAGTGCCCTATGCTCTCTAAGCTGTGTTTTTCAGATGTTTCAGGACTCACCGGACACTTCTCCAGAGTGGCTCTTGGCAATTTACATCCCGCCCATCAGTGTAGCAAGGCTCCCATTTCTCCATGGCCTGTCCTGCATTTCTGGTTTTGACACTTTTTTCAGCATGGCCCTTTTGACCGATGGGAAGCGAGACTTCTTTGTAGCGCTGATTTGCCTTTCCAGGTTCCTTGGTTGGCCAAAAAGGGCGTATGCGTTTTTTCCTGAATATATTCAGGAAAAAACGCATACGCCCTTTTTGGCCAAGGGCATCATTGTCAACGTTTTGCCGCTTTTCATGTGCTTTAAAGGTGATTCGTATCTACCTCCTGAAATCTGTTTCCTGCAATTCTGCCTTGATTTCAAATCCTCTTCTTTGCCTTCCCTCTATATATTTGTGGACGAGAGTTATCATTAATAACTCTGCAGGTTTGTGAATTGCAGTGCCCTGAACCTCCATTTTACAACTCGTTTTTATGGGAGCTGGCGGCAAAATCGCAGAATGGCTTTAGGCCCTGTTCTGGTTCCGGGGGGCAGGCTGAGCCTGTGGTTAATTCTTCTTTCTGATGGGAAAATACAGTGACCTGTGCCTGTCCCAACACCAAGAGCTAGTCTCTCGTTGGTTCCACGTCTTCCCGTTTATCCTCAGGACAAATTGCAACCTGTATGGAACAGGAGGTTAAAGGTGCTGATGCTCCAAGTAGGGAGCGTGCTAGTAAAGCGGCTGGAATGGCGAACCCGGGCACAAGGAGATGAGAAATGAGGTGCGTTTTAGAAACCTTTCCCCATCACACGGTGTACCATCTTCTGGGTTTCTCATGCATGTTTTTGATGTAGGAAGATGCCCTTGAACCTGGAGATTTGGGACCCATGCGATGGGTACCACGCAGTATTCCTTTAAAGGGTCTGCGTTTGCTCACCCAACCTCACCAAACCTCTCAGCCCCAAGAGTGTCCACCCTTATGTCTCATCCAGCTGTGCATCTAGATATGGTCAATCCAGGTTGCATCACAGCTCCTGAACGCATTGTGTAAGAATTTCTCTCTCTTTCACTGTCTTTGTTTCATGGGTGTTTCAAAGTAATTTATTTTTATAATGGGGTTTAGCTGCTTTTCACTGCTGTGTTTATGCCGCTTTACACCCACTTGACACACTAACAGAGAGATATCAATACATAGGTTTTACGATTATTATTAGTCAGATATATTCTTGTGCGGTGAATAGGGCGTGTTGAGTCCAGTTCTCTGAGCAAGGAGTAGGTCTTGTCTATTACATATTGGGTTTATGGAACGGTATCTGAGCTAATTTGATACCCTTGTTTTATGTATCACCCCACCTCACCTTTCCCGTTAAGCAGCCATAGTGTGTTTTCTGCATGTGTGACTCTGTTCTGTTTTGTAATTCAGTTCAAGTGTAACGGTTTTTACATTCCCTCTATCAGTGATACCTTATGAGAAGTGTCCTTTTCTGTGTGACTTATTTCACTTAGAATCGTCGTACCTAAATCCACTCATCATGCTGCTACTAACCTTACGACATTGATTTCATGGCTGAGTGGTATTCCATTGTACATAAGGACCACAACTTCTTTATCCATTTTTCTCTTTCCTGGGATATTTAAGGTGGAATGAAGTGGAGGTCCTGGTCAACAGAGCAGCCCTAAACTTTGGGGTGCTTGTGTCTTGCTGATTTTTAATTTTCCCAATTTATACCCCCATGAGTGGAAGTGCCCTATGCTCTCTAAGCTGTGTTTTTCAGATGTTTCAGGACTCACCAGACACTTCTCCGGAGTGGCTCTTGGCAATTTACATCCCGCCCATCAGTGTAGCAAGGCTCCCATTTCTCCATGGCCTGTCCTGCATTTCTGGTTTTGACACTTTTTTCAGCATGGCCCTTTTGACCGATGGGAAGCGAGACTTCTTTGTAGCGCTGATTTGCCTTTCCAGGTGGCTTGGTTGGCCAAAAAGGGCGTATGCGTTTTTTCCTGAATATATTCAGGAAAAAACGCATACGCCCTTTTTGGCCAAGGGCATCATTGTCAACGTTTTGCCGCTTTTCATGTGCTTTAAAGGCGATTCGTATCTACCTCCTGAAATCTGTTTCCTGCAATTCTGCCTTGATTTCAAATCCTCTTCTTTGCCTTCCCTCAATATATTTGTGGACGGGAGTTATCATTTATAACTCTGCAGGTTTGTGAATTGCAGTGCCCTGAACCTCCATTTTACAACTCGTTTTTATGGGAGCTGGCCGCAAAATCGCAGAATGGCTTCAGGCCCTGTTCTGGTTCCGGGGGGCAGGCTGAGCCTGTGGTTAATTCTTCTTTCTGATGGGAAAATAGAGTGACCTGTGCCTGTCCCAACACCAAGAGCTAGTCTCTCGTTGGTTCCACGTCTTCCCGTTTATCCTCAGGACAAATTGCAACCTGTATGGAACAGGAGGTTAAAGGTGCTGATGCTCCAAGTAGGGAGCTTGCTAGTAAAGCGGCTGGAATGGCGAACCCGGGCACAAGGAGATGAGAAATGAGGTGCGTTTTAGAAACCTTTCCCCATCACACGGTGTACCATCTTCTGGGTTTCTCATGCATGTTTTCGATGTAGGAAGATGCCCTTGAACCTGGAGATTTGGGACCCATGCGATGGGTACCACGCAGTATTCCTTTAAAGGGTCTGCGTTTGCTCACCCAACCTCACCAAACCTCTCAGCCCCAAGAGTGTCCACCCTTATGTCTCATCCAGCTGTGCATCTAGATATGGTCAATCCAGGTTGCATCACAGCCCCTGAACGCATTGTGTAAGAATTTCTCTCTCTTTCACTGTCTTTGTTTCATGGGTGTTTCAAAGTAATTTATTTTTATAATGGGGTTTAGCTGCTTTTCACTGCTGTGTTTATGCCGCTTTACACCCACTTGACACACTAACAGATATCAATACATAGGTTTTACGATTATTATTAGTCAGATATATTCTTGTGCGGTGAATAGGGCGTGTTGAGTCCAGTTCTCTGAGCAAGGAGTAGGTCTTGTCTATTACATATTGGGTTTATGGAACGGTATCTGAGCTAATTTGATACCCTTGTTTTATGTATCACCCCACCTCACCTTTCCCGTTAAGCAGCCATAGTGTGTTTTCTGCATGTGTGACTCTGTTCTGTTTTGTAATTCAGTTCAAGTGTAACGGTTTTTACATTCCCTCTATCAGTGATACCTTATGAGAAGTGTCCTTTTCTGTGTGACTTATTTCACTTAGAATCGTCGTACCTAAATCCACTCATCATGCTGCTACTAACCTTACGACATTGATTTCATGGCTGAGTGGTATTCCATTGTACATAAGGACCACAACTTCTTTATCCATTTTTCTCTTTCCTGGGATATTTAAGGTGGAATGAAGTGGAGGTCCTGGTCAACAGAGCAGCCCTAAACTTTGGGGTGCTTGTGTCTTGCTGATTTTTAATTTTCCCAATTTATACCCCCATGAGTGGAAGTGCCCTATGCTCTCTAAGCTGTGTTTTTCAGATGTTTCAGGACTCACCGGACACTTCTCCAGAGTGGCTCTTGGCAATTTACATCCCGCCCATCAGTGTAGCAAGGCTCCCATTTCTCCATGGCCTGTCCTGCATTTCTGGTTTTGACACTTTTTTCAGCATGGCCCTTTTGACCGATGGGAAGCGAGACTTCTTTGTAGCGCTGATTTGCCTTTCCAGGTTCCTTGGTTGGCCAAAAAGGGCGTATGCGTTTTTTCCTGAATATATTCAGGAAAAAACGCATACGCCCTTTTTGGCCAAGGGCATCATTGTCAACGTTTTGCCGCTTTTCATGTGCTTTAAAGGTGATTCGTATCTACCTCCTGAAATCTGTTTCCTGCAATTCTGCCTTGATTTCAAATCCTCTTCTTTGCCTTCCCTCTATATATTTGTGGACGAGAGTTATCATTAATAACTCTGCAGGTTTGTGAATTGCAGTGCCCTGAACCTCCATTTTACAACTCGTTTTTATGGGAGCTGGCGGCAAAATCGCAGAATGGCTTTAGGCCCTGTTCTGGTTCCGGGGGGCAGGCTGAGCCTGTGGTTAATTCTTCTTTCTGATGGGAAAATACAGTGACCTGTGCCTGTCCCAACACCAAGAGCTAGTCTCTCGTTGGTTCCACGTCTTCCCGTTTATCCTCAGGACAAATTGCAACCTGTATGGAACAGGAGGTTAAAGGTGCTGATGCTCCAAGTAGGGAGCGTGCTAGTAAAGCGGCTGGAATGGCGAACCCGGGCACAAGGAGATGAGAAATGAGGTGCGTTTTAGAAACCTTTCCCCATCACACGGTGTACCATCTTCTGGGTTTCTCATGCATGTTTTTGATGTAGGAAGATGCCCTTGAACCTGGAGATTTGGGACCCATGCGATGGGTACCACGCAGTATTCCTTTAAAGGGTCTGCGTTTGCTCACCCAACCTCACCAAACCTCTCAGCCCCAAGAGTGTCCACCCTTATGTCTCATCCAGCTGTGCATCTAGATATGGTCAATCCAGGTTGCATCACAGCTCCTGAACGCATTGTGTAAGAATTTCTCTCTCTTTCACTGTCTTTGTTTCATGGGTGTTTCAAAGTAATTTATTTTTATAATGGGGTTTAGCTGCTTTTCACTGCTGTGTTTATGCCGCTTTACACCCACTTGACACACTAACAGAGAGATATCAATACATAGGTTTTACGATTATTATTAGTCAGATATATTCTTGTGCGGTGAATAGGGCGTGTTGAGTCCAGTTCTCTGAGCAAGGAGTAGGTCTTGTCTATTACATATTGGGTTTATGGAACGGTATCTGAGCTAATTTGATACCCTTGTTTTATGTATCACCCCACCTCACCTTTCCCGTTAAGCAGCCATAGTGTGTTTTCTGCATGTGTGACTCTGTTCTGTTTTGTAATTCAGTTCAAGTGTAACGGTTTTTACATTCCCTCTATCAGTGATACCTTATGAGAAGTGTCCTTTTCTGTGTGACTTATTTCACTTAGAATCGTCGTACCTAAATCCACTCATCATGCTGCTACTAACCTTACGACATTGATTTCATGGCTGAGTGGTATTCCATTGTACATAAGGACCACAACTTCTTTATCCATTTTTCTCTTTCCTGGGATATTTAAGGTGGAATGAAGTGGAGGTCCTGGTCAACAGAGCAGCCCTAAACTTTGGGGTGCTTGTGTCTTGCTGATTTTTAATTTTCCCAATTTATACCCCCATGAGTGGAAGTGCCCTATGCTCTCTAAGCTGTGTTTTTCAGATGTTTCAGGACTCACCAGACACTTCTCCGGAGTGGCTCTTGGCAATTTACATCCCGCCCATCAGTGTAGCAAGGCTCCCATTTCTCCATGGCCTGTCCTGCATTTCTGGTTTTGACACTTTTTTCAGCATGGCCCTTTTGACCGATGGGAAGCGAGACTTCTTTGTAGCGCTGATTTGCCTTTCCAGGTGGCTTGGTTGGCCAAAAAGGGCGTATGCGTTTTTTCCTGAATATATTCAGGAAAAAACGCATACGCCCTTTTTGGCCAAGGGCATCATTGTCAACGTTTTGCCGCTTTTCATGTGCTTTAAAGGCGATTCGTATCTACCTCCTGAAATCTGTTTCCTGCAATTCTGCCTTGATTTCAAATCCTCTTCTTTGCCTTCCCTCAATATATTTGTGGACGGGAGTTATCATTTATAACTCTGCAGGTTTGTGAATTGCAGTGCCCTGAACCTCCATTTTACAACTCGTTTTTATGGGAGCTGGCCGCAAAATCGCAGAATGGCTTCAGGCCCTGTTCTGGTTCCAGGGGGCAGGCTGAGCCTGTGGTTAATTCTTCTTTCTGATGGGAAAATAGAGTGACCTGTGCCTGTCCCAACACCAAGAACTAGTCTCTCGTTGGTTCCACGTCTTCCCGTTTATCCTCAAGACAAATTGCAACCTGTATGGAACAGGAGGTTAAAGGTGCTGATGCTCCAAGTAGGGAGCTTGCTAGTAAAGCGGCTGGAATGGCGAACCCGGGCACAAGGAGATGAGAAATGAGGTGCGTTTTAGAAACCTTTCCCCATCACACGGTGTACCATCTTCTGGGTTTCTCATGCATGTTTTTGATGTAGGAAGATGCCCTTGAACCTGGAGATTTGGGACCCATGCGATGGGTACCACGCAGTATTCCTTTAAAAGGTCTGCGTTTGCTCACCCAACCTCACCAAACCTCTCAGCCCCAAGAGTGTCCACCCTTATGTCTCATCCAGCTGTGCGTCTAGATATGGTCAATCCAGGTTGCATCACAGCCCCTGAACGCATTGTGTAAGAATTTCTCTCTCTTTCACTGTCTTTGTTTCATGGGTGTTTCAAAGTAATTTATTTTTATAATGGGGTTTAGCTGCTTTTCACTGCTGTGTTTATGCCGCTTTACACCCACTTGACACACTAACAGAGAGATATCAATACATAGGTTTTACGATTATTATTAGTCAGATATATTCTTGTGCGGTGAATAGGGCGTGTTGAGTCCAGTTCTCTGAGCAAGGAGTAGGTCTTGTCTATTACATATTGGGTTTATGGAACGGTATCTGAGCTAATTTGATACCCTTGTTTTATGTATCACCCCACCTCACCTTTCCCGTTAAGCAGCCATAGTGTGTTTTCTGCATGTGTGACTCTGTTCTGTTTTGTAATTCAGTTCAAGTGTAACGGTTTTTACATTCCCTCTATCAGTGATACCTTATGAGAAGTGTCCTTTTCTGTGTGACTTATTTCACTTAGAATCGTCGTACCTAAATCCACTCATCATGCTGCTACTAACCTTACGACATTGATTTCATGGCTGAGTGATATTCCATTGTACATAAGGACCACAACTTCTTTATCCATTTTTCTCTTTCCTGGGATATTTAAGGTGGAATGAAGTGGAGGTCCTGGTCAACAGAGCAGCCCTAAACTTTGGGGTGCTTGTGTCTTGCTGATTTTTAATTTTCCCAATTTATACCCCCATGAGTGGAAGTGCCCTATGCTCTCTAAGCTGTGTTTTTCAGATGTTTCAGGACTCACCGGACACTTCTCCGGAGTGGCTCTTGGCAATTTACATCCCGCCCATCAGTGTAGCAAGGCTCCCATTTCTCCATGGCCTGTCCTGCATTTCTGGTTTTGACACTTTTTTCAGCATGGCCCTTTTGACCGATGGGAAGCGAGACTTCTTTGTAGCGCTGATTTGCCTTTCCAGGTGGCTTGGTTGGCCAAAAAGGGCGTATGCGTTTTTTCCTGAATATATTCAGGAAAAAACGCATACGCCCTTTTTGGCCAAGGGCATCATTGTCAACGTTTTGCCGCTTTTCATGTGCTTTAAAGGCGATTCGTATCTACCTCCTGAAATCTGTTTCCTGCAATTCTGCCTTGATTTCAAATCCTCTTCTTTGCCTTCCCTCAATATATTTGTGGATGGGAGTTATCATTTATAACTCTGCAGGTTTGTGAATTGCAGTGCCCTGAACCTCCATTTTACAACTCGTTTTTATGGGAGCTGGCCGCAAAATCGCAGAATGGCTTCAGGCCCTGTTCTGGTTCCGGGGGGCAGGCTGAGCCTGTGGTTAATTCTTCTTTCTGATGGGAAAATAGAGTGACCTGTGCCTGTCCCAACACCAAGAGCTAGTCTCTCGTTGGTTCCAAGTCTTCCCGTTTATCCTCAGGACAAATTGCAACCTGCATGGAACAGGAGGTTAAAGGTGCTGATGCTCCAAGTAGGGAGCTTGCTAGTAAAGCGGCTGAAATGGCGAACCCGGGCACAAGGAGATGAGAAATGAGGTGCGTTTTAGAAACCTTTCCCCATCACACGGTGTACCATCTTCTGGGTTTCTCATGCATGTTTTTGATGTAGGAAGATGCCCTTGAACCTGGAGATTTGGGACCCATGCGATGGGTACCACGCAGTATTCCTTTAAAGGGTCTGCGTTTGCTCACCCAACCTCACCAAACCTCTCATCCCCAAGAGTGTCCACCCTTATGTCTCATCCAGCTGTGCGTCTAGATATGGTCAATCCAGGTTGCATCACAGCCCCTGAACGCATTGTGTAAGAATTTCTCTCTCTTTCACTGTCTTTGTTTCATGGGTGTTTCAAAGTAATTTATTTTTATAATGGGGTTTAGCTGCTTTTCACTGCTGTGTTTATGCCGCTTTACACCCACTTGACACACTAACAGAGAGATATCAATACATAGGTTTTACGATTATTATTAGTCAGATATATTCTTGTGCGGTGAATAGGGCGTGTTGAGTCCAGTTCTCTGAGCCAGGAGTAGGTCTTGTCTATTACATATTGGGTTTATGGAACGGTATCTGAGCTAATTTGATACCCTTGTTTTATGTATCACCCCACCTCACCTTTCCCGTTAAGCAGCCATAGTGTGTTTTCTGCATGGGTGACTCTGTTCTGTTTTGTAATTCAGTTCAAGTGTAACGGTTTTTACATTCCCTCTATCAGTGATACCTTATGAGAAGTGTCCTTTTCTGTGTGACTTATTTCACTTAGAATCGTCGTACCTAAATCCACTCATCATGCTGCTACTAACCTTATGACATTGATTTCATGGCTGAGTGGTATTCCATTGTACATAAGGACCACAACTTCTTTATCCATTTTTCTCTTTCCTGGGATATTTAAGGTGGAATGAAGTGGAGGTCCTGGTCAACAGAGCAGCCCTAAACTTTGGGGTGCTTGTGTCTTGCTGATTTTTAATTTTCCCAATTTATACCCCCATGAGTGGAAGTGCCCTATGCTCTCTAAGCTGTGTTTTTCAGATGTTTCAGGACTCACCGGACACCTCTCCGGAGTGGCTCTTGGCAATTTACATCCCGCCCATCAGTGTAGCAAGGCTCCCATTTCTCCATGGCCTGTCGTGCATTTCTGGTTTTGACACTTTTTTCAGCATGGCCCTTTTGACCGATGGGAAGCGAGACTTCTTTGTAGTGCTGATTTGCCTTTCCAGGTTGCTTGGTTGGCCAAAAAGGGCGTATGCGTTTTTTCCTGAATATATTCAGGAAAAAACGCATACGCCCTTTTTGGCCAAGGGCATCATTGTCAACGTTTTGCCGCTTTTCATGTGCTTTAAAGGCGATTCGTATCTACCTCCTGAAATCTGTTTCCTGCAATTCTGCCTTGATTTCAAATCCTCTTCTTTGCCTTCCCTCAATATATTTGTGGACGGGAGTTATCATTTATAACTCTGCAGGTTTGTGAATTGCAGTGCCCTGAACCTCCATTTTACAACTCGTTTTTATGGGAGCTGGCCGCAAAATCGCAGAATGGCTTCAGGCCCTGTTCTGGTTCCGGGGGGCAGGCTGAGCCTGTGGTTAATTCTTCTTTCTGATGGGAAAATAGAGTGACCTGTGCCTGTCCCAACACCAAGAGCTAGTCTCTCGTTGGTTCCACGTCTTCCCGTTTATCCTCAAGACAAATTGCAACCTGTATGGAACAGGAGGTTAAAGGTGCTGATGCTCCAAGTAGGGAGCTTGCTAGTAAAGCGGCTGGAATGGCGAACCCGGGCACAAGGAGATGAGAAATGAGGTGCGTTTTAGAAACCTTTCCCCATCACACGGTGTACCATCTTCTGGGTTTCTCATGCATGTTTTTGATGTAGGAAGATGCCCTTGAACCTGGAGATTTGGGACCCATGTGATGGGTACCACGCAGTATTCCTTTAAAGGGTCTGCGTTTGCTCACCCAACCTCACCAAACCTCTCAGCCCCAAGAGTGTCCACCCTTATGTCTCATCCAGCTGTGCGTCTAGATATGGTCAATCCAGGTTGCATCACAGCCCCTGAACGCATTGTGTAAGAATTTCTCTCTCTTTCACTGTCTTTGTTTCATGGGTGTTTCAAAGTAATTTATTTTTATAATGGGGTTTAGCTGCTTTTCACTGCTGTGTTTATGCCGCTTTACACCCACTTGACACACTAACAGAGAGATATCAATACATAGGTTTTACGATTATTATTAGTCAGATATATTCTTGTGCGGTGAATAGGGCGTGTTGAGTCCAGTTCTCTGAGCAAGGAGTAGGTCTTGTCTATTACATATTGGGTTTATGGAACGGTATCTGAGCTAATTTGATACCCTTGTTTTATGTATCACCCCACCTCACCTTTCCCGTTAAGCAGCCATAGTGTATTTTCTGCATGTGTGACTCTGTTCTGTTTTGTAATTCAGTTCAAGTGTAACGGTTTTTACATTCCCTCTATCAGTGATACCTTATGAGAAGTGTCCTTTTCTGTGTGACTTATTTCACTTAGAATCGTCGTACCTAAATCCACTCATCATGCTGCTACTAACCTTACGACATTGATTTCATGGCTGAGTGATATTCCATTGTACATAAGGACCACAACTTCTTTATCCATTTTTCTCTTTCCTGGGATATTTAAGGTGGAATGAAGTGGAGGTCCTGGTCAACAGAGCAGCCCTAAACTTTGGGGTGCTTGTGTCTTGCTGATTTTTAATTTTCCCAATTTATACCCCCATGAGTGGAAGTGCCCTATGCTCTCTAAGCTGTGTTTTTCAGATGTTTCAGGACTCACCGGACACTTCTCCAGAGTGGCTCTTGGCAATTTACATCCCGCCCATCAGTGTAGCAAGGCTCCCATTTCTCCATGGCCTGTCCTGCATTTCTGGTTTTGACACTTTTTTCAGCATGGCCCTTTTGACCGATGGGAAGCGAGACTTCTTTGTAGTGCTGATTTGCCTTTCCAGGTTGCTTGGTTGGCCAAAAAGGGCGTATGCGTTTTTTCCTGAATATATTCAGGAAAAAACGCATACGCCCTTTTTGGCCAAGGGCATCATTGTCAACGTTTTGCCGCTTTTCATGTGCTTTAAAGGCGATTCGTATCTACCTCCTGAAATCTGTTTCCTGCAATTCTGCCTTGATTTCAAATCCTCTTCTTTGCCTTCCCTCAATATATTTGTGGACGGGAGTTATCATTTATAACTCTGCAGGTTTGTGAATTGCAGGGCCCTGAACCTCCATTTTACAACTCGTTTTTATGGGAGCTGGCCGCAAAATCGCAGAATGGCTTCAGGCCCTGTTCTGGTTCCGGGGGGCAGGCTGAGCCTGTGGTTAATTCTTCTTTCTGATGGGAAAATAGAGTGACCTGTGCCTGTCCCAACACCAAGAGCTAGTCTCTCGTTGGTTCCACGTCTTCCCGTTTATCCTCAGGACAAATTGCAACCTGTATGGAACAGGAGGTTAAAGGTGCTGATGCTCCAAGTAGGGAGCTTGCTAGTAAAGCGGCTGGAATGGCGAACCCGGGCACAAGGAGATGAGAAATGAGGTGCGTTTTAGAAACCTTTCCCCATCATACGGTGTACCATCTTCTGGGTTTCTCATGCATGTTTTTGATGTAGGAAGATGCCCTTGAACCTGGAGATTTGGGACCCATGCGATGGGTACCACCCAGTATTCCTTTAAAGGGTCTGCGTTTGCTCACCCAACCTCACCAAACCTCTCAGTCCCAAGAGTGTCCACCCTTATGTCTCATCCAGCTGTGGGTCTAGATATGGTCAATCCAGGTTGCATCACAGCCCCTGAACGCATTGTGTAAGAATTTCTCTCTCTTTCACTGTCTTTGTTTCATGGGTGTTTCAAAGTAATTTATTTTTATAATGGGGTTTAGCTGCTTTTCACTGCTGTGTTTATGCCGCTTTACACCCACTTGACACACTAACAGAGAGATATCAATACATAGGTTTTACGATTATTATTAGTCAGATATATTCTTGTGCGGTGAATAGGGCATGTTGAGTCCAGTTCTCTGAGCAAGGAGTAGGTCTTGTCTATTACATATTGGGTTTATGGAACGGTATCTGAGCTAATTTGATACCCTTGTTTTATGTATCACCCCACCTCACCTTTCCCGTTAAGCAGCCATAGTGTGTTTTCTGCATGTGTGACTCTGTTCTGTTTTGTAATTCAGTTCAAGTGTAACGGTTTTTACATTCCCTCTATCAGTGATACCTTATGAGAAGTGTCCTTTTCTGTGTGACTTATTTCACTTAGAATCGTCGTACCTAAATCCACTCATCATGCTGCTACTAACCTTACGACATTGATTTCATGGCTGAGTGATATTCCATTGTACATAAAGACCACAACTTCTTTATCCATTTTTCTCTTTCCTGGGATATTTAAGGTGGAATGAAGTGGAGGTCCTGGTCAACAGAGCAGCCCTAAACTTTGGGGTGCTTGTGTCTTGCTGATTTTTAATTTTCCCAATTTATACCCCCATGAGTGGAAGTGCCCTATGCTCTCTAAGCTGTGTTTTTCAGATGTTTCAGGACTCACCGGACACTTCTCCGGAGTGGCTCTTGGCAATTTACATCCCGCCCATCAGTGTAGCAAGGCTCCCATTTCTCCATGGCCTGTCCTGCATTTCTGGTTTTGACACTTTTTTCAGCATGACCCTTTTGACCGATGGGAAGCGAGACTTCTTTGTAGCGCTGATTTGCCTTTCCAGGTTGCTTGGTTGGCCAAAAAGGGCGTATGCGTTTTTTCCTGAATATATTCAGGAAAAAACGCATACGCCCTTTTTGGCCAAGGGCATCATTGTCAACGTTTTGCCGCTTTTCATGTGCTTTAAAGGCGATTCGTATCTACCTCCTGAAATCTGTTTCCTGCAATTCTGCCTTGATTTCAAATCCTCTTCTTTGCCTTCCCTCAATATATTTGTGGACGAGAGTTATCATTAATAACTCTGCAGGTTTGTGAATTGCAGTGCCCTGAACCTCCATTTTACAACTCGTTTTTATGGGAGCTGGCCACAAAATCGCAGAATGGCTTCAGGCCCTGTTCTGGTTCCGGGGGGCAGGCTGAGCCTGTGGTTAATTCTTCTTTCTGATGGGAAAATAGAGTGACCTGTGCCTGTCCCAACACCAAGAGCTAGTCTCTCGTTGGTTCCACGTCTTCCCGTTTATCCTCAGGACAAATTGCAACCTGTACGGAACAGGAGGTTAAAGGTGCTGATGCTCCAAGTAGGGAGCTTGCTAGTAAAGCGGCTGGAATGGCGAACCCGGGCACAAGGAGATGAGAAATGAGGTGCGTTTTAGAAACCTTTCCCCATCACACGGTGTACCATCTTCTGGGTTTCTCATGTATGTTTTTGATGTAGGAAGATGCCCTTGAACCTGGAGATTTGGGACCCATGCGATGGGTACCACGCAGTATTCCTTTAAAGGGTCTGCGTTTGCTCACCCAACCTCACCAAACCTCTCAGCCCCAAGAGTGTCCACCCTTATGTCTCATCCAGCTGTGCGTCTAGATATGGTCAATCCAGGTTGCATCACAGCCCCTGAACGCATTGTGTAAGAATTTCTCTCTCTTTCACTGTCTTTGTTTCATGGGTGTTTCAAAGTAATTTATTTTTATAATGGGGTTTAGCTGCTTTTCACTGCTGTGTTTATGCCGCTTTACACCCACTTGACACACTAACAGAGAGATATCAATACATAGGTTTTACGATTATTATTAGTCAGATATATTCTTGTGCGGTGAATAGGGCGTGCTGAGTCCAGTTCTCTGAGCAAGGAGTAGGTCTTGTCTATTACATATTGGGTTTATGGAACGGTATCTGAGCTAATTTGATACCCTTGTTTTATGTATCACCCCACCTCACCTTTCCCGTTAAGCAGCCATAGTGTGTTTTCTGCATGTGTGACTCTGTTCTGTTTTGTAATTCAGTTCAAGTGTAACGGTTTTTACATTCCCTCTATCAGTGATACCTTATGAGAAGTGTCCTTTTCTGTGTGACTTATTTCACTTAGAATCGTCGTACCTAAATCCACTCATCATGCTGCTACTAACCTTACGACATTGATTTCATGGCTGAGTGATATTCCATTGTACATAAGGACCACAACTTCTTTATCCATTTTTCTCTTTCCTGGGATATTTAAGGTGGAATGAAGTGGAGGTCCTGGTCAACAGAGCAGCCCTAAACTTTGGGGTGCTTGTGTCTTGCTGATTTTTAATTTTCCCAATTTATACCCCCATGAGTGGAAGTGCCCTATGCTCTCTAAGCTGTGTTTTTCAGATGTTTCAGGACTCACCGGACACTTCTCCGGAGTGGCTTTTGGCAATTTACATCCCGCCCATCAGTGTAGCAAGGCTCCCATTTCTCCATGGCCTGTCCTGCATTTCTGGTTTTGACACTTTTTTCAGCATGGCCCTTTTGACCGATGGGAAGCGAGACTTCTTTGTAGCGCTGATTTGCCTTTCCAGGTTGCTTGGTTGGCCAAAAAGGGCGTATGCGATTTTTCCTGAATATATTCAGGAAAAAACGCATACGCCCGTTTTGGCCAAGGGCATCATTGTCAACGTTTTGCCGCTTTTCATGTGCTTTAAAGGCGATTCGTATCTACCTCCTGAAATCTGTTTCCTGCAATTCTGCCTTGATTTCAAATCCTATTCTTTGCCTTCCCTCAATATATTTGTGGACGAGAGTTATCATTAATAACTCTGCAGGTTTGTGAATTGCAGTGCCCTGAACCTCCATTTTACAACTCGTTTTTATGGGAGCTGGCCACAAAATCGCAGAATGGCTTCAGGCCCTGTTCTGGTTCCGGGGGGCAGGCTGAGCCTGTGGTTAATTCTTCTTTCTGATGGGAAAATAGAGTGACCTGTGCCTGTCCCAACACCAAGAGCTAGTCTCTCGTTGGTTCCACGTCTTCCCGTTTATCCTCAGGACAAATTGCAACCTGTACGGAACAGGAGGTTAAAGGTGCTGATGCTCCAAGTAGGGAGCTTGCTAGTAAAGCGGCTGGAATGGCGAACCCGGGCACAAGGAGATGAGAAATGAGGTGCGTTTTAGAAACCTTTCCCCATCACACGGTGTACCATCTTCTGGGTTTCTCATGTATGATTTTGATGTAGGAAGATGCCCTTGAACCTGGAGATTTGGGACCCATGCGATGGGTACCACGCAGTATTCCTTTAAAGGGTCTGCGTTTGCTCACCCAACCTCACCAAACCTCTCAGCCCCAAGAGTGTCCACCCTTATGTCTCATCCAGCTGTGCGTCTAGATATGGTCAATCCAGGTTGCATCACAGCCCCTGAACGCATTGTGTAAGAATTTCTCTCTCTTTCACTGTCTTTGTTTCATGGGTGTTTCAAAGTAATTTATTTTTATAATGGGGTTTAGCTGCTTTTCACTGCTGTGTTTATGCCGCTTTACACCCACTTGACACACTAACAGAGAGATATCAATACATAGGTTTTACGATTATTATTAGTCAGATATATTCTTGTGCGGTGAATAGGGCGTGCTGAGTCCAGTTCTCTGAGCAAGGAGTAGGTCTTGTCTATTACATATTGGGTTTATGGAACGGTATCTGAGCTAATTTGATACCCTTGTTTTATGTATCACCCCACCTCACCTTTCCCGTTAAGCAGCCATAGTGTGTTTTCTGCATGTGTGACTCTGTTCTGTTTTGTAATTCAGTTCAAGTGTAACGGTTTTTACATTCCCTCTATCAGTGATACCTTATGAGAAGTGTCCTTTTCTGTGTGACTTATTTCACTTAGAATCGTCGTACCTAAATCCACTCATCATGCTGCTACTAACCTTACGACATTGATTTCATGGCTGAGTGATATTCCATTGTACATAAGGACCACAACTTCTTTATCCATTTTTCTCTTTCCTGGGATATTTAAGGTGGAATGAAGTGGAGGTCCTGGTCAACAGAGCAGCCCTAAACTTTGGGGTGCTTGTGTCTTGCTGATTTTTAATTTTCCCAATTTATACCCCCA